>NC_058523.1:195870688-197070688 GCF_904849725.1 Hordeum vulgare subsp. vulgare | reverse complement strand
TCCCCCTTTGGCAACAAGTTACCAAAGTTTCAAAAAATATAGAACTATAGATCATAGATGTCACACCCTATTTTCGCTTCACTTTTACTGTATTTCAAAAATCTGAGTTCATTAAAACTATTCCAAAATCAATGACGTGAGTGCCATGGTTTTCATTGGATGCTTGTATTCTTGATTGTGTATTAGCAAAACCATATTTTTCATAACTTAAATATTCTCAAAATCCTTTTTCTTATTTCTGATTATTTCAAACCCTGCTTTGGGTTGCACCACAAGTCCTTGTTGGCAAGGGAGTGCTCTTACCCAAAGTTGGTGATTGGGTTCTAAAACTATTCTAGCTTACCAAAACCATAAAATAATTAATTTATAAATTGTTTTCCTATTTTATTTGCATGTCCATTTCTGAGGCCAGAAATGATATTCCTATATGGAAAAATACATAAAATTTGGAGATACTCAAACGACATATATTTTCCGTACATAAGATTTTCAACCCCATTTATATTCTAAATAATTGAGTAAAATCCTGAAAACCTATTATGTCTGTTTTAACCTTTTGAAATATTTCCAAAGGAAATATTCTCATTAAATTCCTAGGAAATTCCAGTGACCTTCCTAAGCCATATTTGGTGCCCATATGAAGTTTCACCTTGATCCAAGGTGGTTAGGGACACCAAATAATTCCAAAACCCTTTCTATATAGTATGAAGTTAGAGCAACTCTGCACAGCAAAGTTTATCAAATGGAGCTGAAAATTTGCAGGAGTGCCTAATACCTCAAATGTGGAGCCTCTGCCAAAATTGGGATTTGTGGGACTTGATTTGCCCACACTCCCTTCGGAAGGGACAGATGTGGCCATTTAGGAGTAATTTCAAGTTTACATTGCTAAACTTGTCCTATGGAGCCCAAACTTGGTGCAGCCTCATGTTTTTGCACCAAATGTAGCCCTGTTACGTTTCATAGCCAATGGTGGAGTGTAACCACCCCAAACCACTGTCAGCTTTGACAGTATGGCAAAACCCCACTTAACCGCACCTACACCCATTCCCTTTCTCTCAAACTCCTAGATTAGGTCGCCAACATCAATGCCCAACTCCAGACGAGTTGCCCTTCTCTGGTTCTAAGTAGAAAAGCCCAAAACCCAATCTAAGCTTCAACCCAAGGCTCACATCATCTGTTTACCACCCCTCCTTTGACTAGTAGATGCTCCCACGGTATTCAAACGGCTAGGCATCTCCAAGCAAGAACCCAGGACACGCCAGACTTGTCCAAGGCGCCCCAGAGCGTGCCAGCATGCCGTGGCATGCCAAAGCTGCAATCTCGGCGCGCTATAGGGAGCAACCGACGTGGGGTCAACCTCCCAAGGCCAGTTCCAGCCTCCTCACGGTGTTCCTCCTCTCCCCCGACAACTCCACTGCATCAGGCAGCCCCCAGGTCCCCTCCTTTCCCGAGTTCAGGGCCGGTGCGATGCGTACTCGCACGCACCAGGCTCGTCTAGAGGAGCGCAGCCACGCAAGCGCCACTCCTCACTCCCCCCTCTCTCGCAGTGAGCTCGGGGTCCAAAACCACTTTCTCAGACCGTGGTTTCGACCCCAACATCTCTCTGCGCCCCCCTGCGCGCCACGGTGAAACCACCGGCGCTTCCCGCCTGGTGCAGCGTCGCGGGCCTATAAATAGGCCACCCCCTCGCTCCAGCACCCGTCACTCCACTCCACCTAGGCCCCAATCGTCTCCCTAGCCACCCCCTCGATCAAGACGAGCCCCGGTGCTCGAGATCGTCCGAGGCCCCTCCGCCTTGGAGCTCCGGTCGATCTCCGGCTACACGGCGGTTCTCGCGCCCCTCTGCCCTCCTATGTATTCACCGTGACCCCAGGAACCTTTCCCCGCTCTTCCCTGATCGATTTCGTGCACATAGCCACCATCCCCAACGTTGACCGAAACCACTCCGCCGCGGCCACCTCGTAGCCAGTGAACCAGGACCCCCCCGGTCGTCGACTGGACAACCAGCAGGTAGGCGACAACGAGCCGGACCCATTCCCGCCGTTGTTAGGGCGTGAGGACGTCGGTAGCCATGCCGGCGTCCCTCCCTTCCCCTTTGTCCAAAGGTGGAAGACGACCCCGACAAGTGTGCCCCACCTGTCGGTGGCCCATCCACCCCTCCCTCGCGCCCCACAGCCGCTGTCGCAGGGGCCCGCGCGTCAGGTTTGAACATGGCGGCGCGCACACGTGGGCAGGCTTACTAGCTGGCCATCTGGGCCGGCCCAGCCCCAGGCCGTGCCAGGCCAGGGTTGTTGCCCCTTTTTATTTTTATTTTTAAACTCCGTTTTAAAAGAGTAGTATTAACTAGTGAAAATTGATGATTCTTCCACCATTATTCTTCTAAAAATGAGTAGTATTAAACAGAGCCTTTACACAAATTTTTAGGAAAAGTTTTCTGTTTTATAATAATTAAAAATGCTAATTGGAATAGTTTTGCTTCTGTTCAATTGATTTTAAAAATAGTGCTTTCACTAAAACTAGAGACAAATATTTTTTAAATAACAATATGGATTTATCAGAATTAAAGAACATTTTTAAAGTGACTTTGTGATCTGTTTTTGAGTGAGCTACTTATTGCTTTTTATTTATTACAATGATAGAAACAACGTTTGACGAAGGAGTTGGACTTGAAGACGCCGAAGACCCCGGATACTTACCTGATCAAGGCAAGCAACCCTTTGAGCATGTCTGAGCTATTACAATACTGCATGCTAGTAGAGCAAATATTTTCGTTGCATGTGATCATAAGATTCGGTAAATCATTGAAGTGATGTTTCCGATATCTCCTTCAGGGCACTTGCATTTTGAGCATGATCCTACCACCTATGAGGATCACGGAGCACGTTCATTTGGCGATCTCGACTCGTAAGTCGGGGTCCCCACAGAGCTGGTAGCAGAGCCATCCTGACTGTAGGAAGCCTTAGGTAGCATGGACGATAGCCGAGGTGAGTAGTGCATTCAACCTTTACACTTGAGATTTTTGCACCACCAAAAAATTATGACCCTCTCCTACAACCTTGTGGATGGCCGCCATACCTGAGATGCTTCGGGAGACTGGCTTTCCCCTACTTTTGGGAGATAGCCTCGAGAAGTGTCAAGTACGCCGCACGTCCATCTTCCTCTACCACGAGCACTGGGTCTACGCCGACTCCAAAGAATATCATGTGAACGTGATAGTGAAGGCTAACGACTCCCTAACTAGTTGGTTCTTCGAAGGACCACAGATGGAGAATCTGATGTTGGCAGTAGAGACAGCCGCACGAGAGGCACTCGTGCGTCTCCGCGACATCCTTCCCGAGATGGCTAATGAGCCAGCTACTCGTCACCTGCCTTTTATTAAGGATAGGATTGACGGGAGTCAGACAGTCAACCCATCTACAGGGGACGAGACCCTACTAAGGTTTCAGACCTACTTCAGCCTCTCCTCCGACACCTTGACTCACCTTCTGAACAGGGAGTCAATGACGCTTCGCTAAGAACTTCACCAAGTCAAGGACCTACTTCGCGTAGAAAAGATGATGAACCGCAAGGTCAAGAAGGAAGGAGCACCCGGAGGGCAGTTAGCCATTGCCTTCCGAGGAGGAATACCATCGCTCTAGGACACTCCTATTCAGAGTCGCCATCTGCCCACGAAAGAGTACACTGAGCTCCTCACTGCTTTGCCGACTAATAGACGCCGTGATGGACCCCTTCCATCTCCCACACCTGTGAAGGAGGAAAGTACCGATGAAGATGAAGACGAAGACCCTATAGAACCTGGCTACGAGACCGAGAAGTGCGGAACTTAGGAGTATGACTTAGGCCATCAGGAGTCTTTCCCCAAATATAGTGAGTCCATGTATTGGTTCATGTGAACCATGAGTGTTGTGTGAGCATGTATGATGCAAGCCGCATTTCTGCCTTAGGCAGCTTGTAAGAGACTACATCACTTGTTTTAAATTTAATGCATTAGCTTTCCAAAAAACCTTTGTTTAAAAATCTCGCACTAGCACGACACCAAATCCACTTATTAGAGCATCATCCCTTATGATTCCCGGCTAATTAGGCATATTGACTTGTCTACTCCCCCTAACAGGATGGTGATTTCAACTCGCACCAGCACCTTCGGTAACCCCGGCTTTGCCTCCTGTGGCCAGCAGAAAGGAACTGGTAGGAACGCTCAAGCTGGAGATCACCACGAGCAGCAGCAAGGTGACACTCCTCCGC
Organism: Hordeum vulgare subsp. vulgare; assembly: GCF_904849725.1. Classification (NCBI taxonomy): domain Eukaryota; kingdom Viridiplantae; phylum Streptophyta; class Magnoliopsida; order Poales; family Poaceae; genus Hordeum; species Hordeum vulgare. Next base: position 197,066,443 of record NC_058523.1, on the reverse strand, counting down.
CACCGCCTCCTCTGGAGAGCCTAACAGTAGCTTAGTTCCTCCAAGCTCTTTGAGAGGAATGCCAAGCAAATAATGCTGCCATCCAACAGTTGGCTCAAGTCTTGGTGAACAATCCGCCACAAAACGGAAATGGCAATGGTCGCTCTACTATATCTGAGTTTATGCAGACTACGCCTCCTATATTCACGGAGACGACTGAAATATTGGATGCCGATGACTGGATCTGTACTATCGAAGACCTCCTCGCGCTGGTCAAGTGCACCAATAATCACGAGAAAATCCTTTATGCTTCTCACTGTCTCGGAGGCACGGCTAGAGCTTTGTTGGACGGGTTCCGGGTCATGCGAGAAGGACAAGCTATCACTTGGGCAGTATTCAAGGAATGATTCTGCGCTGCTCACCTTCCTCCGGGAATGATGACCATTAAGAAGCAGGAATTCCGAGCTTTAAGGCAAGACAATGGAACCGTCAAGGATTATGTGCAGAAGTTTAACCTCCTATCGAGATATGCATCAGAGGACGTCAACACTGAGCCCGCAAAGGTGTAATGCATTATGGAAGGACTGCAGCAATCACTCCAGTATCAACTGGTTGTCTGTGAATCTCGGACCTTCTGCGATCTGGTTAACAAGGCCCTTGCTACGGCAATAAAAGTCCTTCCCAAGCAATGCCAGGAATTCTTCTTTCCACTTCTTGTTTTGCGTCGGTTTTTCCCTTGAAGAGGAAAGGGTGATGCAGCACAGGAGCAGTACGTATTTCCCTCAGTTTGAGAACCAAGGTATCGATCCAGAAGGAGGGTCTCGTCAAGTCCAGAGTACCTGCGCAAACACAAACGAGCTTGCACGCAACGCTTCAAAGGGGTTGTCAATCCCTTCAAGATTGTTTGCAAAGTGAGATCTGAAGGCGGAAAGTGCAACGAAGTAAAAGTGTAAGGCTGAAAATATGGTGTGGAGTAGACCCGGGGGCCATAGTGTTCACTAGAGGCTTCTCTCAAAATAGCAAATATCACGGTGGGTGAACAAATTACTGTCGAGCAATTGATAGAACCGCGCAAAGTCATGACGATATCTAAGGCAATGATCATACATATATGCATCACGTCCGAGACAAGTAGACCGATACTTTCTGCATCTACTACTATTACTCCACACATCGACCGCTATCCAGCATGCATCTAGTGTATTTAGTTCATGATGAACAGAGTAACGCCTTAAGTAAGATGACATTATATAGAGGGATAATATCAAACGAATGATGAAAACCCCATCTTTTTACCCTTGATGGCAACAACATGATGCATGCCTCGCTACCCCTTCTGTCATTGGGTGGGGTCACCGCACGGTATGAACCCAAAACCAAGCACTTCTCCCATTGCAAGAATCATAGATCTAGTTGGCCAAACAAAACCCACAACTCGAAGAGAATTACAAGGATATGAAATCATGCATAAGAGAGATCAGAAGAAACTCAAATAAGATTCATAGATATTCTGATCATAAATCCACAATTCATCGGATCTCGACAAACACACCGGAAAAGAAGATTACATTGGATAGATCTCCATGAAGATCATGGAGAACTTTGTATTGAAGATCCAAGAGAGAGAAGAAGCCATCTAGTTACTAGCTATGGACCCGTAGGTCTATGGTGAACTACTCACGCACCATCGAAGAGGTCATGGTGTTGATGAAGAAGTCCTCCGTGTCTGAATCCCCCCTCCGGCAGGGCACCAAGAAGTGCCCCAAATGGGATCTTGCGGAGACAAAATCTTGCGGCGGCAGAAAAGTACTTTCGATGATCTCCTGGTTTTTTTGGGATTTTTAGGGAATATATAGGCGCAACCCCTAGGGCAGAGGGTGCCCAGCGGACCCATAAGCCTGTGGGTCGCGGCCTCCCACTGGCCGTGGGGTGGGGGCTTGTGGGGCCCCTGGGCCCCCCTGCCTTGGCTCTCATGCTTCCCGATCTTCTTACATTACGGAAAAAATCTTTTTGGGTATTTTCTTCCGTTTGGACTCTGTTTCAAAATCTCCTCTGTAAGGGGTAAAAGCATGGAAAAAATAGGGACTCGCACTTGGCACTGAGTTAATAATTTATTCCCAAAAAATATATAAAAGGCATGCGAAACATCCAAAGTTTGACAAGATAATAGCATGAAACCATCAAAAATTATAGATACGTTGGAGACGTATCAAGCATCCCCAAGCTTAACTCCTGCTCGTCCTCGAGTAGGGAAGTGATAAAGAATGATTATTTGATGTGGAATGCTACCTAGCATAGTTGTCCTTTGCAACTTCTTTCACGTGACATGAATGTTCAGATCCGTAAGATTCAAATCAATAGTTTGCTATTGACATGAAAACAATAATACTTCAAGCAAACTAGCAAGGTAATCATGAACTTTCAAAATAATAAGGCCAATGAAAGTTATCCCTACAAAATCATATAGTCTGGCTATGCTCCATCATCCTCACACAACTAATGTAAATCATGCACAACCCCGGTATTGGCCGAGTAATTGTTTTCGCACTCTTACTTTCTCAAACTTCTAATAACTATCACGCAATACATGAGTGTGAGCCATGGATATAGCACTATAAGTGGAATAGAGTGTGGTGGTGGTTGTGAGACAAAAAGGAGGAGATGGTCACATTGACTCGGCGTATCAAAGGGCTATGGAGATGCCCATTAATAGATATCAATGTGAATGAGTAGGGATTGCCATACAAGAGATGCACTAGAGCTATAAGTATGTGAAAGCTCAAAAGGAAAACTAGTGGGTGTGCATCCAACTTGCTTGCTCACGAAGAGCTAGGGCAATTTTGAGGAAGCCCATCATTGGAATATACAAAGCCAAGTTTTATAATGAAGATTCCCACTAGCATATGTTAGTGACAAAGCAAGAAACTCTCAATGATGAAGAACATGGTGCTATTATGAAGCACAAGTGTGGAAAAGATAGTAGCATTGTCCCTTCTCTTTTTTCTCTCTTTTCTTTTTTTCATTTGGGCTCTTAGGCCTCTCTTTTTTTCTTTTCTCCTTTTTTTATATTTTTGGGATCTTCGGCCTCTTTTTTTTATTTCCTCAAATGGAGCAATGCTCTAATAATGATGATCATCACACTTTTATTTACTCACAGCTCAAAATGATGATGACTCTATAGGAAATGCCTCCGGCAGTGTACCGGGATGTGCAACGATCTAGCAGGGGGTATGACGTTGAAAACATCTCGCTAGCTATCTTACGATCATGCAATGTCAATATGAGAGTGACGGCACAAGTCATGCAACGGAACGGTGGGAGTTGCATGGCTATATATCTCGGAATGGCTATGAAAATGCCATAGTAGGTAGGTATGGTGGCTGTTTTGAGGAAGGCATATGGTGGGTTTGTGTACCGGCGAGAATTGCGCGGCACTAGAGAGGCTAGCAATGGTGGAAGGTGAAAGTGCATCTATACCATGGACTCACATTAGTCATGAAGAACTCACATACTTGTTGCGAAAGTTTTTATTAGTAATCGAAACAAAGTGCTAAACGCATACTCCTAGGGGAAGGGTTGGTAGGTGTTAACCATCGCGCGATCCCGACCTCAACACAAAGGATGACAATCAATAGATCAATTATGCTCCGACTTTCTAACATAGCGGTTCACCATACGTGCATGCTACAGGAGTCACTAACTTCAACACAAGTATTTCTAGATTCACAACACCCTACTAACATAGCTCCTAATATTACCAAATCCACGTCTCAAAACTAATTGAGAGGAATCGAAACTTCTCTTTCTACTCAATGCACATGAAGATGGAGGTGTTTGCATCCTCTCTGGGTACCTATAACATTTGGGACTACTTTCATAGCATAAGCCAACTACCAAGTCACGCACCGCCGTGCTCTAAAAGATATAAGTGAAGTACATCGAGCAAAAGTATCTAGCTCAAAAGATATAAGTGAAGCACTATGATCATTCTAGCAAAATCACAATGAGTGCATGTCTCTCTCTCTCAAAAAGCTGTGCAGAAAGGATGATTGTGAAACAAAAAAAAGAAAAGACTCCTACGATACAAGACGCTCCAAGCAAAACACATATCGTGTGGTGAATAAAAATATAGATCCAAGTAATGTTACCGATAGATTGAAGACGAAAGAGGGGATGCCTTCCCTGGGCATCCCCAAGCTTAGGCTTTTTGGTGTCCTTGAATTTTTCTTGGGATGCCTTGGTCATCCCCAAGCTTGAGATCTTTCCACTCCTTATCTCATCGTCCATGAGAACATCACCCAAAACATGAAAACTTCACAACACAAAACTTAAACAGAAACTTGTGGTAACATTAGTACAAGAAAACAAACTACCACTTCTTTTGTTACTGTAGCAACTTGAATTCCATCTATATTGGTGTTGGGCTACTGTATTCTCACTTTTCCATGGCTAGTACCCCCCGATACTAACCATAGTTTCGTCAAAACAAGCAACCAACTCAACAAAAACAGAATCTATCAAAAACAGACCAGTCTGTAGCAATCTGTATACTTCGTATACTTCTGGTACCTCAAAAACTCTGAACAATTACGACTGCCTGGGAAAAAGGCATATCAACCAGTAGAAAAAAGAATCAACTCAAAAGCTCTTTCTGAATAAAAATGAAAAATCAGCTCGTGAGCGCAAAGTTTCTGTCTTTTTCCAGCAGGATCAAACAACCATTAGCAAGACTAGTCATAAAGGTTTTGCTTGGCTCAAACAAAAAGAAACATAAAAAACACAATCACAACAGAATTGTAATGGTCTGGACGCAACAAAATAGAAAGAAAAATATAAATTCATTGGTTTGCCTCCAAACAAGCGCTATTGTTTAACGCCCTTAGCTAGGCATAAAAGCGATAGAATCACGTATCGTCGTCTTTGCTGCACAAACCATAACTGGCCCTCATCATGGATTCCTAAGGCAATCTTATTTTCTTTCTAGGAAAGTGTTCCATGCCATTCCTTAAAATAAATTGAAATCTAATATTCCCTTCCTTCATATCGATGATAGCACCGATAGTCCTTAGGAAAGGTCTACCAAGAATAATAGGGCATGTAGGATTGTAAACAATGTCAAGCACAATGAAATCCACGGGTACATAGTTCCTATTTGCAACAATAAGAACATCATTGATCCTTCCCATGGGTTTCTTGACAATAGAATCAGCAAGACGCAAATTAAGAGAACACTCTTCAATCTCATTAAAACCCAGAACATCACATAAACACTATGGAATCGTCGAAACACTAGCACCCAAATCACACAAAGCATTGCATTCATAGTTTTTTATTTTTATTTTGATGGTAGGTTCCCACTCATCATGAAGCTTTCTAGGGATAGAGACTTACAATTCAAGTTTCTCTTCAAGAGATTTTATCATAGCTTCCACGACATGATCATTAAAGGCCTTGTTTTGGCTATAAGCGTGTGGAGAGTTTAGCATGGATTTCATCAAAGGAATACATTCAATCAAGGAGCAACTATCACAATTGAATTCCTTGAAATCCACGGTAGTAATTTCATTACTACTCAAAGTTTTAACATCTTCTACTCCACTTTCAATGCTTTTAGCATCAAGATAGATGGACTCCGAATCATTGGGGCACTTTTCAACCAAAGTGGATTCATATCCAGCCCCATAATCATTAGGTTTGACACAAGAAAACAAATATTCAATGGGAGTCACACCAAGCACTTTAAGATATTCGTGATTCTCATCACGAAAACACGCCTTTTTAAGCCATTCATGTCTAGCGCGAATTTGGGCGGTTCTTTCTGGGCTCTCAATCATGGGAACACGCATAGCTTTTAAAGTTTCATCCATGTTGATTTTGGGAGGAGCACATCTAACTTTTAAAGCATCAACATCAGTAGACATTCTATCAACGCTCTTAGCCAAATCGTCAATTTTGAGTAGCCTTTCTTCTATGGACGCATTGAAAATCTTTTGAGAGTTGGTGAACTCTTTGATATTACTCTCTACATCAGAGGGTAATCTATTGTAATTTCCATGGGTATTGTTGTAGGAGTTTCCAAACTTACTAGAGGAGTTACTAGGAAAAGGCCTAGGAACATAGTTTCCTCTAAAGGCATTGTTGTTGCCAGAGTTTTTTCTCAATCAAAGAAGACAAGGGTATATCATTAGGGTCCAAAGGAGCACTTCTACTAGCCACGAAATTCATTAACTCGTCCATCTTAGCACTCAACGAGTTAGTTTCTTCTATAGCGTGTACCTTCTTACTAGTAGGTGACCTTTCAGTGTGCCACAGAGAGTAGTTTGTCATGATGTTGTCTAAGAGCTTTGTGGCTTCTCCTAACGTGATTTCCATGAATGTTCCACCTCAGGAGGAGTCCAAGATATTTCTAGAAGCGAAATTCAAGCCAGCGTAAAGATTTGAATAATCATCCAAAGACTCAAGCCATGATCTGGACAATTTCTAATCATCAATTTCATTGTCTCCTAAGATTGTGCAACATGTTCATGATCAAGTTGCTTGAAATTCATGATATCATTACGGAGAGAGATGATCTTAGCCGGCGGAAAATACTTGGATATATAAGCATCTTTGCACTTATCCCAAGAATCGATACTATTTTTGGGCAAAGAGGAAAACCAAGTTTTTGCGCGATCTCGCCACGAGAAAGGAAAAAGCTTCAATTTAATCATGTCATTATCCACATCTTTCTTCTTTTGCATATCGCAAAGCTCAATGAAGGTATTGAGATGGAATGCGGCATCTTCACTAGGAAGGCCGGAGAATTCGTCTTTCATAACAAGATTCAGCAAAGCGGCATTGATTTCGTATGACTCCGCACTAGTGGCGGGAGCAATTGGAGTATTAATAAAATCATTATTATTAGTATTCGATAAATCACAAAGTTTGGTGTTTTCATTCATGGTGACTTCGGCAAGCAAGCAAGTACACAAGCGAACAAAGAGCACGCGAGAAAAGGCGAATGAAAAGGCAAATGGAAAAAGGCAAACGAAAAAGGCAAATTGGTGAAGTGAGGGAGAGGAAAACGAGAGGCAACTGGCAAACAAAGTAAATGCAAAGGATGAGTTCGCGACACCTACATGGATGAGTTCTTGACTTGATCTTCCTCCCCGGTAACGGTGCCATAAATTCTTCTGCTACGGCAATAAAAGTCCTTCCCAAGCAATGCCAGGAATTCTTCTTGCCACTTCTAGTTTTGCGTCGGTTTTTCCCTTGAAGAGGAAAGGGTGATGCAGCACAGGAGCAGTACGTATTTCCCTCATATTGAGAACCAAGGTATCGATCCAGAAGGAGGGTCTCATCAAGTCCAGAGTACCTGCGCAAACACAAACGAGCTTGCACCCAACGGTTCAAAGGGGTTGTCAATCCCTTCAAGATTGTTTGCAAAGTGAGATGTGAAGGCGGAAGGTGCAAAGAAGTAAAAGTGTAAGGCTGAAAATATGGTGTGGAGTACACCTAGGGGCCATAGTGTTCACTAGAGGCTTCTCTCAAAATAGCAAATATCACGGTGGGTGAACAAATTACTGTCGAGCAATTGACAGAACCGCGCAAAGTCATGAAGATATCTAAGGCAATGATCATACATATAGGTATCACGTCCGAGACAAGTAGACCGATACTTTCTGCATCCACTACTATTACTCCACACATCGACCGCTATCCATCATGCATCTAGTGTATTGAGTTCATGACGAACAGAGTAACGCCTTTAGCAAGATGACATGATGTACAGGGATAATCTCAAACCAATGATGAAAACCCCATCTTTTTACCCTTGATGGAAACAACATGATGCGTGCCTCTCTACCCCTTCTGTCACTGGGTGAGGTGACCACACGGTATGAACCCAAAACCAAGCACTTCTCCCATTGCAAGAATCATAGATCTAGTTGGCCAAACAAAACCCACAACTCGAAGAGAATTACAAGGATATGAAATCATGCATAAGAGAGATCAGAAGAAACTCAAATAAGATTCATAGATAATCTGATCATAAATTCACAATTCATCGGATCTCGACAAACACACCGCAAAAGAAGATTACATTGGATAGATCTCCATGAACATCATGGAGAACTTTGTATTGAAGATCCAAGAGAGAGAAGAAGCCATCTAGTTACTAGCTATGGACCCGTAGGTCTATGGTGAACTACTCACGCATCATCTGAGAGGTCATGGTGTTGATGAAGAAGTCCTCTGTGTCCGAATCCCCCCTCCAGCACGACACTAGGAAGTGCCCGAGATGGGATCTTGCGGAGAGAGAAGCTTGCGGCGGTGGAAAAGTACTTTCGATGATCTCATGATTTTTTGGGATTTTTAGGGAATATATAGGCGCAACCCCTAGGGCAGAGGGCGCCCAGGGGGGGCACAAGCCTGTGGGCCGCGGCATCCCCCCTAGCCGCGGGGTGGGGGCTTGTGGGGCCCCTAGGGCCCCCTGCCTTGGCTCTCAAGCTTCCCGATCTTCTTCCGTTACGGAAAAAATCTTTTCGGGGTTTTTCTTCCATTTGGACTCTGTTTCAAAATCTCCTCCGAAAGGGGTCAAAAACATGGAAAAAACAGGGACTGGCACTTCACACTGAGTTAATAAGTTAGTCCAAAAAAATATATAAAAGGCATGCAAAACATCCAGAGTTTGACAAGATAATAGCATGAAATCATCAAAAATTATAGAAATTTTGGAGATGTATCAGCCCTCATGTTGGAGGATAAGCGTCGTGCAATGTACGACACCCACACGCGCAAGCTGATGTGTAGTGGAGGACCCAGTAATCCAAAACCACGCCCATGGCAGTCAGCTCCAGCAAGACCCAGTGATCAGCAACAACAGTACAAGGCACCAACATTCCGCCAGAACTACCAGCCTCAACAACAAGTCAACACCAAGCCAGCATTCAAGCCATCGAACAACAGTGGAGTCAACACCAACACTCCAAGATAGATTACCTGTTTTGGATGTGCACAAGCTGGGCATTATTCCACGTAATACCCCAACAAGAAGCCCGACGCACCGCGCCCCAATGCGCCAAATCAGGGGCAAGGTCAAGGAGTGCCATGCAGGAACCAGGCTCTCCGCAACCAGCAGTATCACAGCAGGGGACATATTAATCACATCTCCGCAGAAGAAGCACAGGAAGACCCGAACTGCATTCTCCGTACATTCCTCGTCAACTCAACCCCAGCAACAATATTGTTTGATTGTGGTGCTTCGCATTGTTTTGTTACTCAAAAGTTTGCGGAAAAATGTGGTTTGAAGCCTACCTTACTTAACAAGCAAATGGCAGTACATACCCCGGGAGCAGTGCTAAGGACCAACCTTGGATGTAGAGGAGTCGGGATCAATATTAATGGGATAAGCTTCTCAGCAGATCTCATTGTCTTTCAGTCGCACGGCTTAGAAGTAATCCTTGGAATAGATTGGTTGGCCAAACATCAGAGCATCTTGGACTGTGCCAACAGGACAATTACCATGACAAGTGACCAAGGGGTCAAAGTCAAGTATTTCCATGAGCCTGTATCCACTCGAGTCCCACAGGTTAATAGCATATCGAGAGAAGAGTTGGACCGAGTGTTGATAGTCTGTGAATACCCGGACGTCTCTCCTGATGAGCTACCAGGGATGCCTCCGGACCGAGACAACGAGTTCATCATTGAGGTCATGCCCGGGTTGAGGCCTTTCTATAAGAAGACTTATAGGATGGGATCCGAAGAGCTAGCAGAGCTAAAGAAGGAGTTCGATGAGCAACTCAGGAAGGGATTCACTCGTCCGAGTGCATCACCTTGGGCATCACCTGTTCTGTTCGTGTCTAAGAAGGATGGGACTATCAGACTCTGCATCGATTACCGTTCTCTCAATGAATTCACGATCAAGAACAAGTACCCACTCCCCAAGATTGAAGACTTGTTTGACCACTTAAATGGAGCCAAGGTATTTTCCAAGATCGATCTCCAATCTGGATATTACCAACTGAAAATCCGACCTAAAGATATACTGAAGACTGCATTCATGACCCGGAACGGTCTATACGAGTGCACTTTCATGTCATTTGTTTTGACGAATGCCCCAGCATACTTCATGTACCTCATGAACAAGGTCTTCATGGAATACCTGGACAAGTTGGTCGTCGTGTTTATCGATGACATATTAATCTTCTCCAAGTCCGAAGAAGAGCATGATCAACACTTGAGGTTAGTGTTGGAGAAGTTTCGAGAGCACCAACTTTATGCCAAATTCAGCAAATGCCAATTCTAGTTGCACGAAGTTGGATTCTTGGGTCATACCATGATGGCAAACGGATCGGCGGTGGATCCTTCCAAGATTACTACGGTAACCAGCTGGGAGTCGCCAATCGATGTGAAGGAAGTCAGGAGCTTCCTCGGACTTGCGGGATATTACCGCAAGTTCATAGAAGGATTCCCCCACATTGCTTGACCCATGATACATCTCTTGAAGAAAGGCAAGAACTTCGAATGGACGCTGGAGTGGGAAGCAAACTTCCAGGAGTTGAAGAAGAGATTGACTACCGCCCCAATATTGGCTACTCCAAATATCGGCAAGGAGTTTGTGATATATTGTGATGCCTCCAGAACCGGGCTTGATGGACTCCTAATGCAAGACGGAAGGGTCGTGGCATATTTGTCACGGCAAGTGCGCCCGCACGGGGAGAACTATGCCACCCATGATCTTGAGTTGGCAGCAGTAGTGCATGTCCTGAAGACATGGCAACATTACCTTGTGGGGAAGCGATGTGAAATATACACTGACTGCAAGAGTCTGACGTATATCTTTACTCAAAGGGAATTGAATATGAGGTAGGGAAGATGGTTGGAGTTAATCAAAGACTACGACCTCAGCATTCAATACCACCCCGGTAAGGCCAATGTGGTGGCCGATGCCTTAAGCAGGAAGGCCAGCACCTTGAATATTATGCTCAAGGAAAAGCTACCTGCCTTGTATGAAGAAATGGAAAGATTTGGGTTGGAGCTAGTTGAACCAGGATTTTTGGCTAACCTCAAAGTCAAACGAACAGTGGCATATGACATCAAGGAGGCCCAAAAGGGGCACAAGAGCATTGAAGGCATCAAGAAGAAGATACAAGAAGGCAAGCCCCAGAATTCTTGGTGGATGAGCAAGGAGTAGTGTGGTTTCAGAAACTTTTATGCGTACCCAACAAGGCAGGACTCAAGGATTTGATCCTACAGGAAGCCCTTGACACACCCTACTCCATTCACCCAAGAGGCACCAAGATGTATCGAGACCTCCGAGAAAGATTTTGGTGGCACGGAATGAAGAGGGATATAGCGTCTTACGTCGCCAAGTGTGACGCCTGCAAAAGGGTCAAGGTTGAACACCAACGACCTGCTGGACTGCTACAACCTCTCGAGGTGCCCAAATGGAAATGGGACCGGGTCGGCATGGACTTCGTCACCGGCTTACCCAGGTCCAGCAGAGGCCATGACTCTATATGGGTCATCGTCGACCATCTGACCAAAGTGTCTCACTTCATCCCGGTCAGTACCACCTATGGGGGAGACAAGCTGGCTAGACTCTACATTCTGTGTATTATGAGCCTTCATGGAGTCCCCAAAGAGATCATATCTGATCGAGGCACTCAGTTCACCTCAAGATTGTGGAAGAAGTTCCAAGAAGCCCTCGGAACCAAGCAATCTTTCAGCACCGCTTTCCACCCGCAGACGGGCGGACAGGCGGAGAGAGTAAACCAGATACTCGAAGATATGCTCCGCACATGTGTCTTGGGACATGGAGCGAAATGGCAAGATTGTCTGTCATTCGCTGAGTTCTCATACAACATCAACTACCTGTCCAGTCTCTAAATGGCCCCATTTGAAGTGTTGTACCGACGGAAGTGCCGCACCCCGCTAAACTGGTCCGAAACCGGCGAAGGATTGATTTTTGGGCTGGAAGTTCTGGAAGAGGCAGAAGATAAGGTGCAGCTTGTCCGCGAAAACTTGAACGTAGCCATGTCGCGACAAAAGAGCTATGCAGATTCTCACCGTAGAGAAGTGGAGTTCGTTCCCGGAGACCAGGTGTACCTCCGCGTCATGCCTCTGAAAGGAACCAAGCATTTCCACGTCAAGGGGAAACTTTCTCCAAGGTTCATTGGACCTTTTAAGATCACGACAAGGCGTGGAGAAGTTGCTTCCAGCTGGAGCTACCACCGGAACCTTCGGGTGTGCACAACGTTTTCCACGTGTCGCAAATCCGGAAGTGTCTACAAGCGCCAAATAGTCCAGGTCTTTATAAGGACATTTACCATTAGATCATCGACCTCCAGCCAGATCTCACTTATCATGAGAGGCCGATCCCCATCTTGGATGAAGCAGAGCGCTGCACTAGAAGCTACACGATGAATTATTTCAAGGTTCAGTGGAGCAACCACACCGAAGCAGAAGCAACATGGGAGCATGAAGACTATCTCCGATCTGAATTTCCGTACCTTTTTAGCACCTAGCTTAGGAATGTCGGGGACGAGATTCTTGTAAGGGGGATAGGTCTATCACACCCTGTTTTCACTTCACTTTTACTGTAATTCAAAAATCTAAGTTTATTAAAACTTTTCCAAAATCAGTGATGTTAGTGCCATGGTTGTCATTGTATGCTTGTATGCTTCATTGTGTATTAGCAAAACCATATTTTCAAAATCCTTTTTCTTATTTTTGATTATTTCAAACCCTACTTTGGGTTGCACTACAAGTCCTTGATGGCAAGGGAGTGCTCTTACCCAAAGTTGGTGATTTGGTTCTAAAACTATTCTAGCTTACCAAAACCATAAAATAATTATTTTATAAATTATTTTCCTATTTTCTTTGCATGTCCATTTCTGAGGTGAGAAATGATATTCCTATATGGAATAATACTTTTCTGCCTTAGAAAAATCTGAGAAAATTTGGAGATACTCACAAGATATATATTTTCCATATATAAGATTTTCAACACCATTTATATTCTAAATAATTGAGTAAACCCTTGAAAACCTATTGTGTCTGTTTTGACCTTTTGAAATATTTTCGAAGTAAATATTCCCAATAAACTCCTAGAAAATTCTAGTGACCTCCCTAAGCCATATTTGGTGCCCGTATAAAGTTTCACCTTGATCCAAGGTGGTTAGGGACACCAAATAATTCCAAAACCCTTTTTGTCCAGTATGAAGTTAGAGAAATTCTACATAGCAAAGTTTATCCAATGGAGCTGAAACTTTGCATGAGTGCCTAATACCTCAAATGAGGAGCCTGTGTCAAAAATGTGATTTGTGGGACTTCATTTTCCCATACTCCCTTTGGAAGGGATGGATTTGGCCATTTAGGAGTAATTTCAAGTTTACATTGCTAAACTTGTCCAATGGAGCCCATACTTGGTGTAGCCTCATGTTTTTGCACAAAACCTAGTCATGTTAAGTTTCATAGCCAGTGGTGGAGTGTAACCACCCCAAACCATTGTCGAGCACCTTCTGACAGTATGGAAAAAGCCCACTTAACCCCAGCTACAACCATTCCCTTTCTCTCAAACTCGTAGATTAGGTGGCCAGCATGAATGCCCAACTCCAAGCGAGTGGCCCTTCTGTGGTTCTTAGTAGAAAAGCCAAAAAACCCAATCTAAGCTTCAGCCCAAGGCTGACAGCATCTGTTTACCACCCGTACTTTGACTTGCAGGTGCTCCCACAGTATTCAAACGGCTAGGCATCTCCAAGCAAGGGCCCAGGACGCGCCCAAGGCGCCCAAGAGCGTGCCAGCATGCCGTGGCATGCCAAAGCTGCGCTCTCGGCGCGCTACAGGGAGCAACCGAGGTGGTGGCGAGCTCCCACGGCCAGTTCCAGCCTCCCCACAGTGTCCCTCCTCTCACCCCATGATACGTCCATTTTGCATCATGTTTGCATGTTGATATTTATCGCTTTTTGGGCTGTTATTTGACTTCACGGTACAATACCTATGCCTTTTCTCTCTTATTTTGCAAGGTTTACATGAAGAGGGAGAATGCCGGCAGCTGGAATTCTGGCCTGAAAGTGGAGCAAGTTTGAGAAACCTATTCTGCGCAACTCCAAACGCCGTGAAAATCAACGGTGATTTTTTTCTCGATTTATAAAAAATAATGGCTGAAGAAGTGCCAGAGGGACGCCAGTAGGTGGCCACAAGCCTGGTAGGCACGGCCAGCCCCCTGGCCGCGCCTAGGGGGCTTGTGGGCACCCAGCTAGCCCTATGGCTCCCCACCGTTTGCTACAAGAAGGGTTTCGTCTGGAAAAAAAAATCAGAAGGAGGCTTTTCGGAGGATCCGCCGCCGCCACGAGGCGGAACTTGAGCAGAACCAATCTAGAGCTCCGGCAGGACGATCCTGCTGGGGAAACTTCCCTCCTGGAGGGGGAAATCGTCACCATCGTCATCACCAACACTCCTCTCATCGGAGGGGACTCATCACCATCAACATCTTCATCAGCACCATCTCATCTCCAAACCCTAGTTCATCACTTGTAACCAGTCTCCATCTCGCGACTCCGATTGGTACTTGTAAGGTTGCTAGTAGTGTTAATTACTCTTTGTAGTTGATGCTAGTTGGATTACTTGGTGGAAGAGTTTACGTTCAAATCCTTGAGGTTACTCATTACCTGTCTGATCATGAATATGATTATGCTTTGTGAGTAGTTACTTTTGTTCATGAGGACATGGGATAAGTCATGCTAATAGTAGTCATGAGAATTTGGTATTCGTTCGGTAATTTGATATGTTGTATGTTGTTTTACCTCTAGTGGTGTGATGTGAACGTCGACTACATAACACTTCACCATTATTTGGGCCTAGAGGAAGGCATTAGGAAGTAGTAAGTAGATGATGGGTTGCTAGAGTGAAAGAAGGTTAAACCCTAGTTTATGCGTTGCTTCGTAAGGGGCTGATTTGGATCCACTAGTTTAATGCTATGGTTAGACTTTGTCTTAATTATTCTTTCGTAGTTGCGGATGCTTGCGAGAGGGGTTAATCATAAGTGGGATGCTTGTCCAAGTAAGGGCAGTACCCAAGCGCCGGTCCACCCACATATCAAACTATCAAAGTAACGAACGCGAATCATATGAACATGATGAAAACTAGCATGACAGAAATTCCCGTGTGTCATCGGGAGCGTTTTTCCTCCTATAAGACTTTGTCCAGGCTTGTCCCTTGCTACAAAAGGGATTGGGCCACTTTGCTGCACTATTTCTACTTTTGTTACTTGTTGCTTGCTACGAATCATCTCACCACGCAATCACTTGTTACCGATAATTTCAGTGCTTGCAAATATTACCTTGCTGAAAACCACTTGTCAGATCCTTCTTCTCCTCGTTGGGTTCGACACTCTTACTTATCGAAAGGACTACGATTGATCCCCTATACTTCTGGGTCATCAAGACTCTTTTCTGTTGCCGTTGCCGGGGAGTGAATCGCCTTGGTAAGTGGAACTTGGTAAGGAAACATTCATGTAGTGTGCTGAAATTTATTGTCATTTGTCACTATGGAAACTAATCCTTTGAGGGGGTTGTTCAGGGTATCTTCACCTCGAACGGAAGCACAAAGAGTTGCTCCTCAACCTGTTGCACATACTGAAAATATTTGCTTTGAATTTTCTTCGGGTATGCTTGAGAAACTGCTGGCTAATCCTTTTACAGGAGATGGAACATCACATCCAGACTTGCATCTAATCTATGTAGATGAAGTTTGTGGTTTATTTAAGCTTGCAGGTTTGCCCGAGGATGAGGTCAAGAAGAAGGTCTTGCCTTTATCTTTGAAGGATAAGGTGTTGACATGGTATAGGCTATGTGATGATACTGGATCATGGGACTACAATCAGTTGAAATTGGAATTTCATCAAAAGTTTTATCCTATGCATTTAGTACATCATGATCAAAATTATATTTATAATTTTTGGCCTCGTGACAGAGAAAGCATCGCTCAAGCTTGGGGGAGGCTTAAATCAATGTTATATTCATGCCCCAACCATGAGCTCTAGAGAGAAATTATCATTCAGAACTTCTATGCTCGGCTTTCTCATGATGAAAGCACCATGCTTGACACTTCTTGTACCGGTTCTTTTAAGAAGAGAGATATTGACTTCAGATGGAATTTATTGGAGAGAATTAAACGCAACTCTGCAGATTGGAAGCTTGAATAAGGTAAGGAGTCACGTATGAATTTCAAGTTTGACTGTGTTAAATCCTTTGTTGAAACAAATACTTTTTGTGACTTTAGCGCTAAGTATGGACTTGACTCTGAGATAGTAGCTTCATTGTGTGAATCATTTGCTGCTCATATTGATCTCCCCAAAGATAAGTGGTTTAAATATCATCCTCCTTTAGAAGTCAATGTAGTTAAACCCAATCCAGTTGAAGA
This sequence comes from Hordeum vulgare subsp. vulgare, assembly GCF_904849725.1. NCBI lineage: Eukaryota > Viridiplantae > Streptophyta > Magnoliopsida > Poales > Poaceae > Hordeum > Hordeum vulgare. The sequence goes on along the minus strand of NC_058523.1, from coordinate 197,050,057 downwards.
GAAAGTCATTGCCTACAATGATCCTGTTGTTCCCAGTAGTTACATTGAGAAACCACCTTTCCCTGTTAGGATAAAGGATCATTCTAAAGATTCAACTGTGATACGTGGAGGCTACATTAGAAAACCTACACCCCCTAAGGAAATTAGAGTTGAACCTAGCATTGCAATCATCAAAGATCTTCTATCCGACGATGTTGAGGGACATAATATTCACTTCTGTGAAGATGCTGCTACAATTGCTAAAATCATGCTAGAGACAAACATAGGCCTATTGTTGGCACGCCTGGTGTTTCTGTTAAGATAGGAGATCATTGTTATCATGGTTTATGTGACGTGGGTGCTAGTGTTAGTGCAATACCTCAATCCTTATATGATGAAATCAAGGACGAGATTGCACCTATTGAGATAGAGCCTATTGATGTCACTATTCAGCTTGCCAATAGAGATACTATCTGCCCTGTTGGAATTGTTAGGGATGTTGAAGTCTTGTGTGGTAAAACGAAGTATCCTACTGATTTCCTCATTCTTGCTACTGCTCAAGATAGCTTTTGTCCCATCATATTTGGCATACCTTTTCTCAATACTGTCAATGCTCATATTGACTGTGAAAAGAAAACTGTCACTATTGGCTTTGAAGGTGTGTCACATGAGTTCAATTGTTGTGCCTCCTGCTGATACCTTAGAGCAATACTCGCTTAATCATGATAATGATATGCATATGGATGAAAGGGATGAGATAGACAGACTTGTCTTAGAACAATATCCTATCCTTAAGAATAATCTGCATGTTGAACTGCTTGGGGATCCGCCCCAACCAAAGGGTGATCCTGTGTTCGAGCTTAAACTGTTGCCTAATACTCTTAAATATGCTTATCTGGATGAAAAAGAGATATATCCTGTCATTATTAGTGCTAGCCTCTCAGAGCATGAAGAAAATAAGTTACTAAAAACTCTAAGGAAGCACCATGCTGCTATTGGATATACTCTTGATGATCTTAAGGGCATTAGTCCCACTCTATGCCAACACAAGATTAAGACTGATCCTGATTCCAAACCAGTTGCTGATCATCAAAGGAGATTAAATCTGAAGATGAAATAGGTAGTAAGAAAAGAAATACTAAAGCTCCTGGAAGCAGGTATTATCTATCCCGTTGCTCATAGTGATTGGGTGAGTCCGGTGCATTGCGTTCCTAAGAAGGGAGGCATTACCATTGTCCCTAATGACAAGGATGAATTGATCCCACAGAGTATTATTACTGGCTATAGGATGGTGATTGATTTTAGGAAATTGAATAAAGCCACTAGGAAAGATCATTACCCTTTGCCTTTTATCGACCAAATGCTAGAAAGACTATCTAAACACACACAGTTCTGCTTTCTAGACGGTTATTCTGGTTTCTCCCAAATACCAGTTGCACAATCTGATCAGGAGAAAACCACTTTCACCTGCCCTTTCGGTACCTTTGCTTATAGACGTATGCCTTTTGCCTTATGTAATGCACCTGCTACCTTTCAAAGATGTATGATGGCTATATTCTCTGACTTTTGTGAAAAGATTGTTGAGGTTTTCATGGATGACTTCTCCATTTACGGGTCTTCTTTTGATGATTGCCTCAACATCCTTGATCGAGTCTTGCAGAGATGTAAAGACACCAATGTTGTCTTGAATTGGGAGAAGTGCCACTTTATGGTTAATGAAGGCATCGTCTTAGAATATAAATTTTTTGAAAGAGGTATTGAAGTCGATAAGGCTAAGGTTGATGCAATCGAGAAAATGACATACCCCACAGATATCAAAGGTATAAGAAGTTTCCTTCGTCATGCTGGTTTCTATAGAATGTTCATTGAAGACTTCTCTAAAATTTCTAGGCCTCTTAACAATCTCTGGAAAAAGGATATTCCTTTTGTTTTTGACGATGATTGTGAGGAAGCCTTCGAAATACTTAAGAAGGTTTTGATAACTGCACCTATTGTTCAACCACCTGATTGGAACTTACCTTTTGAAATCATGTGTGACGCTAGTGATTATGCTGTTGGTGCTGTTCTAGGGCAAAGAGTTGATAAGAATTTGAATATTATTCACTATGCTAGTAAAACTCTAGACGGTGCCCAAAGAAACTATGCTACTACAGAAAAGAAATTTTTAGCAGTCGTGTTTGCATGTGAAAAGTTCAGGTCTTACATAGTTGATTCCACAGTCACTATTCACACTGATCACGGTGCTATTAAGTACCTCATGGAGAAGAAAGACGCTAAACCTAGACTTATCAGATGGGTTCTCTTGCTACAAGAATTTGATTTGCACGTTGTCGATAGGAAGGTTGCTGATAACCCCGTAGCAGATAATTTGTCTAGGTTCGAGAACGTTCTTGATGACCCACAACCTATTGATGATAGCTTTCCTGATGAGCAATTGAATGTCATCAATGCTTCCCGTAGTACACCGTGGTATGCATATTATGCAAACTATATCGTTGCCAAATATATACCAGCTAGTTTCACATACTAGCAAAAGAAGAAATTCTTCTTTGACTTGAGACATTACTTCTGGGATGATCCTCACCTTTATAAGGAAGGAGTAGATGGTGTTATTAGACGTTGTGTACCTGAACATGAACAGGGACAGATCCTATAGAAGTGTCACTCCGAGGCCTACGGAGGACACCATGCGGGAGATAGAACTGCACACAAGGTATTGCAATCAGGTTTCTATTGGCCCACTCTCTTCAAGGATGCCTGTAAGTTTGTCTTATCTTGTGACGAATGTCAAAGAATAGGTAATATCAGTAAACATCAGGAAATGCCTACGAACTATTCACTTGTCATTGAACCATTTGATGTCTGGGGCTTTGATTATATGGGACCTTTTCAAAAATCCAATAGGTATACTCATATCCTAGTTGTTGTTGATTACGTCACTAAGTGGGTAGAGGCTATCCCCACTAGTAGTGTTGATCACAACACTTCTATCAAGATGCTTAAAGAAGTTATTTTCCCTAGATTTGGAGTCCCGAGATATCTAATGACCGACGGTGGTTCACATTTCATTCATGGTGCTTTCCGTAAAACGCTTGCTAAGTACGATGTCAACCATAGAATTGTGTCTCCCTACCACCCTCAGTCCAGTGGTCAAGTAGAGCTAAGCAATCGAGAGATTAAACTGATTATGCAAAAGACTGTCCATAGGTGTAGAAAGAATTTGTCTAAGAAGCTCGATGATGCACTATGGGCTTATAGAACTGCCTATAAGAATCCCATGGGCATGTCTCCGTACAAAATGATGTACGGTAAAGCATGTCATTTACCTCTTGAGCTAGAGCATAAAGCTTATCGGGCAATCAAAGAGATCAACTTTGATTTCAAACTTGCTGGTGAGAAGAGGTTGTTTGATATTAGCTCGCTTGATGAATGGAGAACTCAGGCATAGGAGAATGCCAAGTTGTTCAAAGAGAAGGTTAAGAGGTGTGCTCCTGCGACAACAGACCTTCCCTGGTACGGTGCCTGGAATCCTGCAGCTACGGCTACGCCTTTAGGGACTTCCTTGGCAAATATGCAAAGGATTTCCACGTGGCCTTGGAGCCTTGCGTTGGTGTTCCCTTGAAGAGCAAAGGGTGATGTAGCACAGCGGCGGTAAGTATTTCCCTCAGTTTTGAGAACCAAGGTATCGAACCAATGGAAGATCTCGTCAAGTCACAAGTACCTGCACAAACACAAAGAGCTTGCACCCAACGCTATGAAGGGGTTGTCAATCCCTTATAGATTGTTTGCAAAGTGAGAAATGAAAGCAAAGAGTAACTAGAGCAAAGTAAAAGTGAAAGTGGAAACGATAGTTGTGAATAGACCCGGGGGCCGTAGTGTTCACTAGTTGCTTCCCTCATGAAAGCAAGTAGACGGTGGGTGAACGAATTACTATCGAGCAATTCATAGAACCGCGCAAAGTCGTGACGTTATCTGAGGCAATGATTATATCTATAGGCATCACGTCCAAAACAAGTAGACCGATACTTTCTGCATCTACTACTATTACTCCATACATAAACCGCTATCCAGCATGCATCTAGTGTATTAAGTTCATGAGAACAGAGTAACGCCTTAAGCAATATGACATGATGTAGATGGACAATCTCATATCTATGATAAAAGCCCATCTTGTTACCCTTGATGGCAACAACATGATGCGTGCCTTGTTTCCCCTTCTGTCACTGTGAAAGGTCACCACACGGTATGAACCCAAAACCAAGCACTTCTCCCATTGCAAGAATCATAGATCTAGTTGGCCAAACAAAACCCAAGACTCGGAGAGACTTACAAGGATATCAAATCATGCATATAAGAAATCAGCAAAGACTCAAATATAATTCATAGATAATCTGATCACAAATCCACAATTCATCGGATCTCGACAAACACACCGCCAAAGAGGATTACATTGGATAGATCTCCATGAAGATCATGGAGAACTTTTTATTGAAGATCCAAGAGAGAGAAGCCATCTAGCTACTAACTACGGACCCATAGGTCTGAAGTTGACTACTCACGAGTCATTGGAGAGGCGATGATGTTGATATAGAAGCCCTCCAACTCCAAATTCCCCTCCGGCAGGGCACCGGGAAGGGTCTCGAGATGAGATCTCGCGGAAACGGAAGCTTGCGGCGGCGGAAAAGTGTTTTCGTGGATGCCCTGATTTTTTTTTTGGATTTTTAGGGAATTTATAGGCCGAAGACCTAGGGCAGGGGAACGCCAGAGGGGGCACAAGCTTGGTTGCCGCGGCCTCCCCCCTGGCCGCCGCAACAGGGCTTGTGGGCCCACTGCCTTGGCTCTCAAGCCTCCCGGTCTTCTTCCGTTCTGGAAAAATTTATTTCGGGGATTTTATTCCGTTTGGACTCCGTTCCAAAATCAGATCTGAAAAGAGTCAAAAACACAGAAAAAACAGGAACTGGCACTTGGCACTGAATTAATAAGTTAGTCCCAAAAAAGATATAAAAGGTAAACAAAACATCCAAAGTTGAAAAGATAACAACATGAAACCATTAAAAATTACAGATCCGTTTGAGACGTATCAAGCATCCCCAAGCTTAACTCCTGCTCGTCCTGGAGTAGGGAAGTGATAAAGAATGAATTTTTGATGCTTTCATGCTACCTAGCATATATGTCCTTTGTAGCTCCTCTTATGTGACGTGAATGTTCATATCCATTAGATTCAAAACAATAGTTTGCTATTGACGTGGAGACAATAATAATTCAAGCAAACTAGCAAGGTAATCATGAACTTTCAAAATAAAAAGGCCAAAAGAAAGTTATCCCTACAAAATCATATAGTCTGGCTATGCTCTATCATCATTGCACAACGAATTTAAATCATGCACAACCCGGTATTGGCCAAGTAATTGTTTTCACACCTTTACTTTCTCAAACGTTTTCAACTCTCACGCAATACATGAGCGTGAAGCATGGTTTAGCACTATAAGTGGTGTGGAGTGCGGTGGAGGTTGCTAGACAAACAATGAGAAGATGGTCACATTGACTAGGCATATCAATGAGCTATGGAGATGCTCATCAATAGATATCAACGTGAATGAGTAGGGATTGCCATACAAATGATGCATTAGAGCTAAGAGTATGTAAAAGCTCTTAAAGAAAACTAGTGGGTGTGCATCCAACTTGCTTGCTCACGAAGACCTAAGGCAATTTTGAGGAAGCCTATCATTGGAATATACAAGCCAAGTTATATAATGAAAATTTACCACTAGCTATATGATGGTGACAAAACGAGAGACTCTCAATCATGAAGATCATGGTGCTTAATATGAACAAGTGTGGAAAGGTGGTAGCATTGTCCCTTCTCTCCTTTCTCTCATATTTTTTTTGTGGCCTCTTTGGCCTCTTTTTTTTGGTGGGCATCTTTGGCCTCTTTTATTTCCTCACATGGGACAATGCTCCATCAATGATGATCATCACACTTACAACTCAAAACTTAGAGCAATGATGACTCTATATGGAATGCCTTCGGTAGTGTACCGTGACAATTATCTAGCATGGCACAGACATCAATGGGAACATCATGCTAGCTATGTTATGATCATGCAATGGCAATGTAGAAGTAGTGGCACATGTCATGGTGGTAGTTGCATGGCAATATATCTCGGAATGGATTTGAAAAAGCCATAATAGGTAGATATGGTGGCTGTTTTGAGGGAGGCTAATGGTGGGTTTTGTGCACCGACGAAAATTGCACGGCACTAAAGAAGATAGCGATGGTGGAAGGTGAAAGTGCATCTAAACCATGGACTCAACATTAGTCATGAAGAACTCATATACTTGTTGCAGAAGTTTTAGTAGTAATCGAAACAAAGCATTCAACGCATACTCCTAGGGGAAGGGTTGCTAGGTATAAACCATCGCGCGATCACGACCGCCACACAAAGTATGACAATCAAAAGACTAATCATACTCAGACTTCACCACATAGCGGTTCACCATACGTGCATGCTACGGGAATCACTAACTTCAACACAAGTATTTCTATATCCACAACACCTTACTAATATAACTTCAATATTACCATAACCACAACTCAAAACTAACTAAGATGAATCAAACTTCTCGAACTATTCAATGCACATGAAGGTAGAAGCTTTCATATCCCTTTGGATAACTACCCCTTTTGAGACTACTATCAAAGCATAGATCAACTACCAAGGCACACACCGCAGTGCTCTAAAAGATATAAGTGAAGCACATAGAGCAAAATCAACTAGCTCAAAAGATATAAGTGAAGCACGACAAAATCATGGTGAGTGCATGTATCTCTCTCTAGGCGTGCAGCAAGGATGATTGTGACACAACAAAAATAAAAGACTCCTACGATACAAGACGCTCCAAGCAAAACACATAACATGTGGTGAATAAAAATATAGCCCCAAGTAACGTTACCGATGAATTGAAGATGAAAGAAGGGATGCCTTCCCAGGGCATCCCCAAGCTTAGGCTTTTACGGCAACCTTGAATCAACTTGGGGTGCCTTGGGCATCCCCAAGCTTGAGCTCTTGCCACTCTTTATCTTTTTTTCCATAAGAACTTCCACGAAACTTAAATAGAAACTCGTGATAACATTAGTATAAGAGAGCAAACCACCACTTCCTTAGGTACTGTAGCAAACTTAAATTCTACTTATGTTGATGTTGGGTTACTGTATTTTCAATCTTCCATGGCTAATACCCCCTGATACTATCCATAGTTTCATCAAAATAAGCAACCAACTCAACAAAAACAGAATCTGTTAACAGCAGACCAGTCTGTAGCAATCTGTAGACTTCGTATACTTCTGGTACCTCAAAAATTCTGAAAAATGACGACAGTGTGAAGAATTTGCGTCGAAATCAGCAGCAAAAAGAATCAACTCAAAAGCTCTTACAGAATAAAAACTAAAATTATTTTCGTGAGCAGAAAGTTTCTGTCTTTCTAGCATGACCAAACGATCATCCCCAAGACTAATCATAACGGTTTTGCTTGGCACAAACGCAAAAAGAAACACAAAAAACACAATCATAACAGAATTATGGAAGTGTGGAAAACACAAAACAGAAATAAAAAGGATAGATTCGTTGGGTTGCCTCCCAATAAGCGCTATTGTTTAACGCCCTTAGCTAGGCATAAGGTGATGGAATCACGTATAGTCATCCTTGGTGCTCAAACCATAAGTAGCCCTCATCATAGATTCATAAGGAAATCTTATTTTTTTCTAGGAAAATGCTCCATGCCCTTCTTTAGGGGAAATTTAAATCTAATATTCTCTTCCTTCATATCGATGATAGCACCAATAGTCCTTAGGAAAGGTCTACCAAGAATAATGGGGCATGAAGGATTGCAATCTATGTCAAGTACAATGAAATCCACGGGTACATAGTTCTTATTTGAAACAAAAAGAACATCATCGATCCTTCCCATGGGTTTCTTGACAGTCGAATCCGCAAGATGCAAATTATGATAACACTCTTCAATCTCATGAAAACCAAGAATGTCACATAAAGACTTTGGAATCGCGGAAACACTAGCATCCAAGTCATACAAAGCATTGCATTCATAGTTTTTGATTTTGATTTTGATAGTAGGTTCCCACTCATCATGAAGTTTTCTAGGTATAGAGACTTCTAATTCGAGCTTCTCTTCAAGAGATTTCATCATAGCATCTACGATATGTGTGGTAAAAGCTTTGCTTTGGCTATAACCATGTGGAGAGTTTGCAATGGATTGCATAAAAGAAATGCATTCAAACAAGGAGCAACTATCATAATTGAATTCCTTGAAATCCAAAGTGGGAGTTTCATTACTACCCAAAATTTTGATTTCTTCTACTCCACTCTCCACACCTTTATCATCAAGATAGGTGGGCTCCGAATCATTGTGGCGTTTTTCAACCAAAGTGGATTCATATCCAGCCCATTCATCAATAGGTTTTACACGCGAAACAAAGATTCAAGAGGAGTCACACCAAGCACTTTAAGATCCTCGTGATTTGCATCACTAGAACGCACCCTTTTAAACCATTCATGTCTAGCGCGAATTTGGGCAGTTCTTTCTTTGCTCTCATTCATGGAGACACGCATAGATTTTAAAGTTTCATCCAAGTTGACCTTGGGAGGAGCACATCTAACTTTCAAAGCATCAATATCACAAGACATCCTATCAACGCTCTTAGCCAAATCGTCAATTTTGAGTAGTTTTTCCTCTATGGACGCATTGAAAATCTTTTGAGAGTTGATGAACTCATTGATATTACTCTCTAAATCAGAGGGTAATTTGTTATGATTTCCATAGGTGTTGTTGTAGGAATTGCCATAATTGTTAGAGGAGTTACTAGGAAAAGGCCTAGGAACATAGTTTCCTCTAAAAGCCTTGTTGTTGCCAAGATTATTCCTACCAACAAAATTAACGTCCAAACTAGCTTTTCTACTCTCAATCAAGGAAGATAGTGCCATGTCATTAGGATCTGAAGGAGCATTTCTACTAGCAACCAAATTCATCAACTCGTCCATCTTAGCACTAAGCGAGTTAATTTCTTCTATAGCGTGTACCTTTTTGCTAGCAGGTGACCTTTCAGTGTGCCACTGAGAGTAGTTGGTCATGATATTGTCTAGGAGTTTTGTAGCGTCTCCTAACGTGATTTCCATGAATGTTCCACCTGAGGTGTAGTCCAAGATATTGGGAGAAGCAAAATTTAAGCCAGCATAAAAGATTTGTATAATCATCCACAAACTCAAGCCATGAGTGGGACAATTTCTAATCATTAAGTTCATCCTCTCCCAAGATTGTGCGACGTGTTCATGATCAAGTTGCTTGAAATTCATGATATCGTTACGTAAGGAGATAATCTTAGCCGGCGGAAAATACTTGGATATGTAAGCATCTTTGCGCTTATCCCAAGAATCGATACTATTTTTAGGCAAAGAAGAAAACCAAGTTTTTGCGCGATCTCGCAACGAGAAAGGAAAAAAGCTTCATTTTAATCACGTCATTATCCACATATCTTTGCTTTTGCATATCGCAAAGCTCAATGAAGGTATTGATATGGGATGCGGCATCTTCACTAGGAAGGCCAGAGAATTGCTCTGTCATAACAAGATTCAGCAAAGCTGGGTTGATTTCATACGATTCCACACTAGTGGCGGGAGCAATCGGAGTACTAATAAAATCATTATTATTAGTACTCAAAGTCGCAAAGTTTGGTGTTTTCAGCCATGATGACTTCTGCAAACAAATAAGCACACAAGCAAGCAAGAAAACCGGCGAAGGAAAACGACAAAGGGCAAAAGAAAGCGGCAAAGGAAAACGGCAAAAAGGCAAAAGAAAACGGGAAAGGAAAATGTCTAAAAGGCAAATGAAAACGGCAAATGTGAAGTGGGGGAGAGGAAAACGAGAGGCAACTGGCAAAAAAGGTAAATGCAAGAGATGAGTTTATGACACCTACTTGGGTAGATGCCTTGATCTCTCCTCCTTGCGCTAGAAATCAGCACGTTGAAGAGAGACTATTCTTGACTTGATCCTCCCCGGCAACGGTGCCAGAAATCCTTGTGCTACTACGACAACAGACCTTCCCCGGCAACAGCGCCAGAAATCCTTCTGCTACTGCTACAACAGACCTTCCCTGGTACGGCACCAGGAATCCTGCTGCTACGGCTACGCCTTTAGGGACTTCCTTGGCAAATATGCAAAGGATTTCCCCGCGGCCTTGGAGCCTTGCGTTGGTGTACCCTTGAAGAGGAAAGGGTGATGTAGCACAGCGGCGGCAAGTATTTCCCTCAGTTTTGAGAACCAAGGTATCAAACCGATGGAAGATCTCGTCAAGTCACAAGTACCTGCACAAACACAAAGAGCTTGCACCGAACGCTATGAAGGGGTTGTCAATCCCTTACAGATTTTTTGCAAAGTGAAAACTGAAAGCAAAGAGTAAACAGAGCAAAGTAAAAGTGAAAGTGGAAACGATAGTTGTAAATAGACCCGGGGGCCGTAGTGTTCACTACTGGCTTCTCTCATGAAAGCAAGTAGACGGTGGGTGAACGAATTACAGTCGAGCAATTGATAGAACCGCGCAAAGTCGTGATGTTATCTAAGGCAATGATTATATCTATAGGCATCACGTCCAAAACAAGTAGACCGATACTTTCTGCATCTACTACTATTACTCCACACGTCGACCGCTATCCAGCATGCATCTAGTGTATTAAGTTCATGAGACCAGAGTAACGCCCTAAGAAAGATGACATGATGTAGATGGACAATCTCATATCTACGATAAAATCCCATCTTGTTACCCTTGATGCCAACAACACGATGCGTGCCCTGCTGCCCCTTCTGTCACTGGGAAAGGTCACCACACGGTATGAACCAAAAACCAAGCACTTCTCCCATTGCAAGAATCATAGATCTAGTTGGCCAAACAAAACCCAAGACTCGGAGAGACTTACAAGGATATCAAATCATGCATATAAAAAATCAGCAAAGACTCAAATATAATTCATAGATAATCTGATCACAAATCCACAATTCATCGGATCTCGACAAACACACCGCCAAAGAGGATTACATCGGATAGACTCCATGAAGATCATGGAGAACTTTGTATTGAAGATCCAAGAGAGAGAAGAAGTCATCTAGCTACTAACTACAGACCCGTAGGTCTGAAGTGGACTACTGACGAGTCATTGGAGAGGCGATGATGTTGATGTAGAAGCCCTCCAACTCCAAAGTCCCCTCCGGCAGGGCACTGGGAAGGGTCTCCAGATGAGATCTCGCGGAAACGGAAGTGTGTGGCAGCGGAAAAGTGTTTTCGTGGAAGCCCTGTTTTTTTGTGGATTTTTAGGGAATTTATAGGCCAAATACCTAGGGCAGTGGAGCGCCAGGTGGGCCACAAGCTTGGTTGCCGTGGCCTCCCCCCTAGCCGCGGCAATAAGTCTTGTGGGCCCCCTGTGGGCCCACTGCCTTGGCCCTCAAGCCTCCCGATCTTCTTCCGTTCTGGAAAAATTTATTTCGGGGATTTTATTCCATTTGGACTCCGTTCCAAAATCAGAACTGAAAAGAGTCAAAAACATAGAAAAAACAGGAACTCGCACTTGGCACTGAATTAATAAGTTAGTCCCAAAAAAGATATAAAAGGTAAACAAAACATCCAAAGTTGACAAGATAACAACGTGAAACCATCAAAAATTATAGATCCGTTTGAGACGTATCAAGGTGGCATGATAAGAGGATACAAAAGCGTGAGTTCAATGTAGGTGATTATGTCTTGCTATATAATTCTCGTTTAAGATTCTTTGCACGCAAGCTTCTCTCTAAATGGGAAGGTCCCTATATTGTTGAGGAAGTATATCGTTCCGGTGCTATCAAGATCAACAACATGAAGGTAATTGTCCGAGAGTTGTAAATGGGAAGAGAATCAAGCATTATATCTCAGGTACTCCCATAAATGTTGAAAGCAATATTATCAATACCATAACTCCGGAAGAATACCTAAGGGATATTTATCAGCCTGTTTCAGACTATGAAAACGAAGAGGTATGTGATTCTATAAGAAAACAGACTCCAAAATTTTTCCAGTAGAATTTTTTCTCCGTTTTGGAATATTTCAAAAAATACAAAAATTGGAAGTAGTCTCGAAAGCGCACGAGGAGGCGACAAGCCTGCCAGGCGCGGGCCCACCCCCTGGCCGGCTTGTGGCCTCCTTGTGCGCCTCCAGGACTCTGTTTTCGTGCGGAGTACTCCTTCTGGTCTGGAAAAAATCATTATATATTCTCCCGAAAGGTCTGACCCTCGTATCACGTAGATTTCCTCTGTTTTCGTTTTGAGCCTGTTTTCTGCCACATATTTAGGGCAAGATGTCTTCTCAAGATTCAGAGAGGGAGAGCCATGTGGCAGATTACCTTGCTGACCCCAAGGTCTATGGGGACTTGGATCCCTATAGCTAGACCACTGATGAGGAAGAAGATTATGATCCTATGGGGAAGGAACAAACAAGTTCCGATGAAGAGGAGGCTCCTCTACCTCAACCTGGACACACGCATGTGGAGTTCAAGAAGTTGAGCCTCCCTGACTCAAGGAAGAAGCCTAAGACTTTGTTTATCCCTTCTCATTTCTTGCAGGAGAGTAAGCAGGAATTATGCCAAAGGGTGTTGAAGCTTGAAGAGGAAAATGATGATTTGAGGGAGCAGAATTTTATGCTCAAGTGGAAATTAAACAAGCTCAAGACCTCTGCAACAACTCCACCACCATCACCTCCAAAGGAAGACAACTAAGAATGGGTATGGGAAATCCCCTTGGCTTGTGCTAAGCTTTGGGGAGTTCCCCCGGTATCGTATCACCGTCACATCTTTTTCCTTTACTTTTGTTTTAGTTTGTTCCTTTTCAGTTTTCTCTTTCTCTAGTAGAATAAAGGTCTTAGTGTTTTAGGCTTGAGTTTTGCTTTGTGTCACCCCCGATGTACTCGAGCTCGTGAGCCATATAATAAAGAGTGTATTAGTTGAAGGGCTTTGTCTCATGCCATGATCAAAAGATTTAGAAAAGAACAAAAGCATGAAAGATCATGTACTGATCTTATGGGAAGTGATGGCTTCACATATAAAAAGTATGATGATTGAAACTTGTTGAGGGTAGACAAACGTAGACCTTGGTCATTGTTGAAATTAATAGGAAGTGATAAGGAAGGAGAGGTTCACATATAAATATATCATCTTTGACACCATCTATGATTGTGAACACTCACTAAACTATTGCATGCCTAGAATTAGATGTTGGACAAGGAAGAAAACATAATGAATTGTGTTTGCTTGGCTCCGAACAATGTTATATGATTAGAGATCCCCTAGCATGTGACGATTGCTTCCACCTCATATTAGCCAAAACTCCCGCACTAAGTAGAGATACTACTTATGCATCCACAAACCTCCAACCCAGTTTTGCCATGAGAGTCCACCATACCTACCTATGGATTGAATAAGATCTCTCAAGTAAGTTGTCATTGGTGCAAGCAATAAAAACTGCTCCCTAATATGTATGATCTATTCGTGTGTGGAAAATAAGCTTTGTACGAACCTGTGATGAGGAAGACATAAAAGCGTCAGACTGCATAATAAAGTTCTTTATCACAGGAGGCAATATGAAGTGACATTCCTCCGCACTAAGAGGACACACATCCAAACCTCAAAAGCGCATGACAACCTCTGCCTCCCTCTGCGAAGGGCCTATCTTGTACCTTTACTTTTTGCCCTTGTAAGAGTCATGGTGATCTACACCAATTCCTTATTTCGCCTTTATCTTGGCTAACGTCATATGCTTGGGAAAGATCTATATTCATATGTCAACTTGGAAGTAAGTATTCATGAATTATTATTGCTGACATTACCCTTGAGGTAAGCAGTTGGGAGGCAAAACTATAAGCACCTATCTTTCTCTATGTCCAGTTGAAACTTTGATCTCCTGAGTAGCACGTGAGTTGTAGCAATTGTAGAGAACGAAAGGATGATTGAGTATGTGGATTTGCTTTACAAGCTCTTATTTGACTCTTTCCGATGTTGTGATAAATTGCAATTGCTTCAATGACTACAGGCTATCACTTGTTACTTCTCAGTAAGGTTATTGATCCATGGTTTACTTTGTGAAGGAATTATCACTTTAGCATGAGAGATGATATGATGGTATTGTTGTTCTGATTATGATCATGATGCCTGCATGTTCGTATCTTGTTTTGTCGACACCTCTCTCCCTAAACATGTGGACATATTTATTGAGCTAGGCTTTCGCTTGAGGACAAGCGAGGTCTAAGCTTGGGGGAGTTGATACGTCCATTTTGCATCATGTCTTCATGCTCATATTTATCGCTTTTTGGGCTGTTATTTCACTTCATGGTACAATACTTATGCCTTTTCTCTCTTCTTTTGCAAGGTTTACATGAAGAGGGAGAATGCGGTAGTTGGAATTCTGGCCTAAAAGTGGAGCAAGTTTGAGATACCTATTCTGCGCAACTCCAAACGCCATGAGAATCAACGATCATTTTTTTCTCGATTTATAAAAAATACTGGGCCAAAGAAGTGCTAGAGGTGCGCCAGCAGGTGGCCACAAGCCTGCTAGGCGCGACCAGCCTAGGGGGCTTGTGGGCACCCAGCTGGCCCTGTGGCTCCCCCCTTTTGCTACAAGAAGGGTTTCGTTCGAAAAAAAAACAGAAGGAGGCTTTTCGGAGGATTCCCCGCCGCCACGAGGCGGAACTTGAGCAGAACCAATCTAGAGCTCCGGCAGGACGGTCCTGCCGGGGAAACTTCCCTCCCGGTGGGGGAAATCGTCGCCATCGTCATCACCAACACTCCTCTGATCGGAGGGGACTCATCACCATCAACATCTTCATCAGCACCATCTCATCTCCAAACCCTAGTTCATCACTTGTAACCAATCTCCGTCTCGCGACTCTGATTGGTACTTCTGAGGTTGCTAGTTGTGTTAATTACCCTTTGTAGTTGATGCTAGTTGGATTACTTGGTGGAAGAGTTTATGTTCAGATCCTTGATGCTACTCATTACCTCTCTGGTCATGAATATGATTATGCTTTTTGAGTAGTTAGTTTTGTTCCTGAGGACATGGGATAACTCATGCTAATAGTAGTCATGTGAATTTGGTATTCTTCGGTAATTTGATATGTTGTATGTTGTTTTTCCTCTAGTGGTGTTATGTGAATGTAGACTACATAACACTTCAGCATTATTTGGGCCTAGAGGAAGGCATTGGGAAGTACTAAGTAGATGATGGGTTGCTAGAGTGACAGAAGCTTAAACCCTAGTTTATGCGTTGCTTCCTAAGGGGCTGATTTGGATCCACTAGTTTAATGCTATGGTTAGACTTTGTCTTAATTATTCTTTCGTAGTTGCGGATGCTTGCGAGAGGGCTTAATCATAAGTGGGATGCTTGTCCAAATAAGGCAGTACCCAAGCGCCGGTCCACCCACATATCAAACTATCAAAGTAACGAACGTGAATCATATAAACATGACGAAAACTAGCATGACAGACATTCCCGTGTGTCCTCGGAGCATTTTTCCTCCTATAAGACTTTGTCCAGGCTTGTCCCTTGCTACAAAAGGGATTGGGCCACTTTGCTGCATCGTTGCTACTTTTGTTACTTGTTGCTTGCTACGAATCATCTCACCCACACAATCACTTGTTACCAATAATTTAAGTGCTTGCAGATATTACCTTGCTGAAAACCACTTGTCAGATCCTTCTGCTCCTCGTTGGGTTCGACACTCTTACTTATTGAAAGGACTACGATTGATCTCATATACTTGTGGGTCATCACCCGACAACTCCACTGCATTAGGCAGCCCCCAGGGCCCTCCTTTCCCGCGCTATGGGCCGGTGCGACGCATGCCCGTGCAAACCAGGTTCGCCCAGAGGAGCGCGACCATGCATGCGCGCCACTCAGCACTCTCCCTTTCTTGCAGGGAGCTCAGAGGTCCAAAACCACGTCCTAAGACTGTGGTCCGACCCCAACCTCTCTCTGCGCCCCCTGCGCGCCACGGTGAAACCACCGGTGCTTCCCGCCCGGTGCACCGTCGCGGGACTATAAATAGGCCACCCCCTCGCTCTAGCACCCCTCACTCCACTCCACCTAGGCCCCAATCGTCTCCCTATCCACCCCCTCGAGAAACAAAAGCCCCAGTGCCCGAGATCGACGGAGGCCCCAATGCCTTGGAGCTTCGGTCGATATCCGGCTACACGGCAGTTCTCGCGCTCTCTGCCCTCCTACGCACTCACCGTGACCCCAGGAACCTATCCCCTCACTTCACCGATCGATTCCATGACCGCAGCCACCATCCCCACCGTCGACCGAAACCACTCCGCCGCGGCCACCCCGTCGCCGGTGAACCAGGACACCCCCCCCGTCGTCGACTCGACCACCAACAGGTAGGCAACGATGAGCCGGACCCATTCTCACCGTTGTTAGGGCCTGAGGACGTCGGTAGCCACGCTGGCGTGCCTCCCTTCCCCTCTATCTAGAGGTGGAAGACGACACCGACAGGTGTGCCCCATGTGTCGGTGGCGCATCCACCCCTCCCTCGCGCCCTGCAGCCGTTGACCGCAGGGGCCCGCGCGTCCGGTTTGAACCTGGCGGTGCGCGCACCTAGGCAGGCTGGCTGGTTGGCCATCTGGGTTGGCCCAGCCCCCGGCCGGGCCAAGCCAGGGCTGTTGCCCTTTTTCTTTTTATTTTAAAACTCTGTTTTAAAAGATTTTTATAAAAAATATTTAACGAGTGAAAATTAATGATTCTTCCACCATTATTCTTCTAAAAATGAGTAGTATTCAACACACCCTTTACACAAATTTTTAGGACAACTTTTCTGTTTTATAATAATTAAAAATGCAAATTGGAATAGTTTTTCTTGTGTTAAATTGATTTTAAAAATAGTCCTTCCATTAAAACCAAAGACAAATATTTTTAAAATAACAATATGGATTTATCAGAAATAAACAACATTTTTAAAGTGACTTTTTGACCTGTTTTTGAGTAAGATACTTATTGCTTTTTATTTTTTATGATGATATAAACCACGTTTGACGAAGGAGTTGGACTTGAAGACCCCGAAGACCCCGGATACTTAGCTGATCAAGGCAAGCATCCCTTTGACCATGTGTGAGCTATTATAATATTGCATGCTAGTAGAGCAAATATTTACGTTGCATGTGATCATAAGATTCGGTAAATCATTGAAGTGATCTTACCGATAGCTCCTTCGGAGCACTTGCATTTTGAGCATGATCCTACCACCTATGAGGGTCACACTAATATCATGTTCAGAAGTAAAGCTAAGAATAGTAGTAGCATGAGCATGACGATGGTATAAATCAAAGGTTATGAAAACCCCGTCGGGTGCCACTAATGCCCGAGGATGATGATGAGTTAGGTGGCCACTTGTGGTGAAGTGGTGCACCAGGTATTTTGGTGTGAGCGGTTTCAGAAATGGGATTAGATTTATGATTTGTCAACCGTCCAAACCTTACATGTGCGACCACGTTACCCCTTTATGGGACGGGGCCTTGTTGATTACTCTGGTCGGTGCTAGCAAAGAACCACATTACTAGTGGCGGGAGTGATGTGTGGTCACTCTCGTGACGGGGTCGTGCCAGGTAGGGCGACTATGCCGTTTTTACATGTTCCGGGCACATCGGTGGTCCCCGCATGGATGATACTATCCAAAGTCGGTACTCGTATGACGTACATCATGTGGGCTGGGTACCAATCGAGTGGACCTCTTTGTCTAGTATGGTTTGGGGAAAGGCATTGATTGGTACTTACCTCGAGTATGTTATATACCGCGAGTTATGGATGACATGGAAGTTTCCCGGATCTCGTGGGTACAACGTACAACCTCTGCAGAGTGTAAAACTATTCGAATAGCCGTGTCCATGGTCAAGGATAGTTGCGTAATCCTACTTAAACTACGTCCAATCATTTCCGCATAAACCAAGTATGTGTGTGTGTGTGTGTGTGTGTGTGTGTGTGTGTGTGTGTGTGTGTTTAATAGTGTATTCTGAGAAAGAGTGATATGACCAAATTTGGTGACTTGGCATATCGGGTGAACTTGGAGTGTTCAGCCCTGAGCAGATATATTGATATATGTAACCCGTTTTTCTAAATACCATCCAGCTTATGTTGCACATCCATGAACATGTTTATTTACAGTTAAGTTGCTATCCACTGAAACTGCATAGTACTTGTTATTCTACCAATTGCATTCTATATATCATGGGTTGTTGGCGAGTACATTCAAAGTACTCATTAACTTGCCACTAGTTATATTATTGACCAGACATGGAAGGACCGGAGTTTGGAGAAGAGTACGTCATCAGAGATGGCCCTGCGAACTAGGACGCTTCCCAGTCAAAATACCTGTTGGTGTAGGCTGATGGCATGGGCACCCACTTAGCCCTAAGATTTCCGCTACTAGTTGTACCAGTGTGATTTGGCTGTATAGGCCCTACCTTGTGAACTTGATCTTATTGGTCATGTGTTGTAATATTTTGGTACTTGGATGTAAGACTCTTACTATTCAACATTTGTGTGTTCGGTGAGCATTGATATCTGGGATCACTGAGCACGTTCATTCGGCGATCTCGACTCGTAAGTCGGGGTCCCCACAGAGCTGATATCAGAGCCATCCTGACTATAGGAAGCCTTAGGTAGCATGCACGATAGATGAGACGAGTAGTGCATTCAACCTTAACACTTGAGATTTTTGCAGCACCAAAAATTTCTAACCCTCTCCTACAACCTTGTAGATGGTCGCAGTACCTGAGATGCTTCTGGACACGGGCTTTCCCCTACTTTTGGAGATAGCCTTGAGAAGTGTCAAGTACGCCGCACACCCATCTTCCTCTACCACGAGTAATGGGTCAACAACGACACCAAAGAATATCATGTGGACGTGATAGTGAAGGCTAACGACTCCCCAACTAGTTGGTTCTTCGAAGGACCACAAATGGAGAATCTGATGTTGGTAGGGAGATAGCCGCACGAGAGACGCTCGTGCGTCTCCACGACATCCTCCCCGAGATGCCTAATGAGGTAGCTACTCGTCACCTGCCTATTATTAAGGACGTGATTGACGGGAGTTGGACACTCAACCCATCTACAGAGGACAGGATGCTACTAAGGTTTCAGACCTACTTCAGCCTCTCCTCTGACACCTGAGTCACCTTATGATCAAGGAGTCGATGACGCTTCGCCAAGAACTGCACCAAGTCAAGGACCTACTTCGCCTGGAAAAGATGAAGACCCGCAAGGTCATTAAGGAAGGAGCACCCGGAGGGAGTCAGCCATTGCCTTCCGAGGAGGAATACCACCTCTCCAGGCCACTCCAATTCAGAGTCGCCGTCTGACCGCAAAAGAGTACACTGAGCTCCTCACTGTTCCACCGACTAAGAGACGCCGTTGTGGACCACTTCCATCTACCACACCTCTGAAGGAGGATAGTACCGATGAAGATGAAGACGAAGACCCTGTAGAACCTACCTACGAGACCAAGCAGTCCGCCGCTTAGGAGTATGACTTAGGACATTAGGAGTCTTTCCCCAAGCGTAGTGAGTCCATGTATGATGCAAGCCGCATTTCTACCTTAGGCAGCTTGTAAGAGACTACATCACTTGTTTTAAATTTAATGCATTAGCTTTTCCCAAAAACCTTTGTTTAAAAATCTCGCACTAGCACGACACAAAATCCCCTTATTAGAGCATCATACCTTATGATTCCTCGCCAATTCAGCATATTGACATGTCTACTCCCCTAACAGCATTCTGATTTCAACTCGCACCAGCACCTTTGATAACCCCGGCTCTGCCTCCTCTGGCCAGCAGCAGGGAACCGGTGGGAATGCTCAAGCTAGAGATCACCACGAGCAGCAGCAAGGCGATATTCTTCCGCCACCGCCTCCTCCGGAGAGCCTAACAGTGGCTCAGTTCCTCTCAGCTCGCCGAGAGGAATGCCAAGCCATTAATGCTGCCATCCAATAGCTGGCTCAAGTCTTGATGAACAATCCGCCGCAGAACAGACATGGCAATGGTCTCTCTACTCTATCTGAGTTTATGTGGACTACGCCTCCTATATTAACAGAGACGACTGAACCATTGGATGCCGATGAATGGATCCGCACTATTGAATACCTCCTCCCGCTGGTCAAGTGGACCAATGATCACGAGAAAGTCCTTTATGCTTCTCACTATCTCGGAGGCACGGCTAGAGCTTGGTGGGACAGGTTCCAGATCATGCGAGAAGGACAAGCTATCACTTGGGTAGTATTCAAGGAAGGATTCCACGCTGCTCACATTCTTCCGGGAATGATGACCATTAAGAAGCGAGAATTCCGAGATTTAAGGAAAGGCAGTGGAACCATGAATGAGTATCTTCAGAAGTTTAACCTCCTGCCACGATATGCACCAGAGGACGTCAACACTAAGGCCGCAAAGGTGGAACGCTTTATGGAAGGACTGTAGCAATCACTCATGTATCAACTAGTTGTTTGTGAATGTCGGACCTTCTACGATCTGGTTAACAAGGCCCTCATGTTGGAGGATAAGCGTCGTGCAATGGACGACACTCATAAGCGCAAGATGATGGGTAGTGGAGGACTCGGTAATCCAAAACCACGCCTATGGCAGTCAGCTCCAGCAAGACCCAGTTATCAGCAATAGCATTACAAGGCACCAACATTCCGCCAGAACTACCAGCCTCAACAACAAGTCAACACCAAGCCAACATTCAACCCACCGAACAACAGTGGAGTCAAGACCAATACTCCGGGACAGATTAACTGTTTTGGATGTGGACAGGCCGGGCATTATTCCAGGCAATGCCCCAACAAGAATCCCGACACACCACGCCCGAATGCGCCAAATCAGGCGCAAGGTCAAGGAGCACCACGCAGGAACCAGGCTCCCCGCAACCAGCGGTATCACAACAGGGGACGTATTAATCACATGTCCGCAGAAGAAGCACAGGAAGACCCAGACTGCATTCTTGGTACGTTCCTCGTCAACTCCAACCCAGCAACAATATTTTCTGATTGTGGTGCTTCGCATTCTTTTGTTACTCAGGAGTTTGCGGAAAAATGTGGTTTGAAGCCTACCCTACTTAACGGGCAAATGGCAGTACATACCCTCGGAGAAGTGGTAAGGACCAACATAGGATGTAGAGGAGTCAGGATGAATATTAATGGGATAAGCTTCTCAGCAGATCTCATCGTCATTAAGTCCCAAGGCTTAGAAGTAATCCTTGGAATGGTTGGTTGGCCAAACACCAGAGCATCTTGGACTGTGCCAACAGGACTATTACCATGACAAGAGACCAAGGGGTCAAAGTCAAGTATGTCCCTGAGCCTGAATCCACTCGAGTCCCACAGGTTAATAGCCTATCGGGAAAAGAGCTGGACCGAGTGCCGATAGTCTGTGAGTACCCTGACGTCTTTCTTGATGAGCTACCAGGAATGCCTCCCGACCGAGACATCGAGTTCATCCTTGAGCTCATGCCTGGGTCGAGGCCTATCTATAAGAAGCCTTATAGGATGGGATCCGAACAGCTAGCAAAGTTAAAGAAGCAGTTGGATGAGCAACTCAGGAAGGGATTCACTCGTCCGAGTGCATCACCTTGGGGACCACCTGTTCTGTTCGTGTCTAAGAAGGATGGGACTATCAGACTCTGTGTCGATTATCGTTCTCTCAATGAAGTCACGATCAAGAACAAGTAACCACTCCCCAAGATTGAAGACTTTTTTGACCAGTTAAATGGAGCCAAGGTATTTTCCAAGATCGATCTCTGATCTGGATATTACCAACTGAATATCCGACCTGAAGACATACCCAAGACTGCATTCGTGACCAGGTACGGTCTATACGAGTGCACTGTCATGTCATTTGGGTTGACGAATGCCCCAACATACTTCATGTACCTCATGAACAAGGTTTTCATGGAATACCTGGACAAGTTTGTCGTCGTGTTTATCGATGACATATTAATCTTCTCCAAACCTGAAGAAGTGCATAAACAACACTTGAGGTTAGTGTTGGAGAAGCTTCTAGAGCACCAACTTTATGCCAAATTCAGCAAATGCCAATTCTGGTTGCACGAAGTTGGATTCTTGGGTCATACCATGACGGCAAACGGATTGGCGGTCGATCTGTCCAAGATTACTACGGTAACCAACAGGGAGTTCCCAATCGATGTGAAGGAAGTCTGGAACTTCCTCGGACTCGAGGGATATTACCGCAAGTTCATAGAAGGATTCTCCCACATCGCACGACCCATGAAGGAGCTCTTGAAGAAAGGCAAGAAGTTTGAATGGACACCGGAGGGTGAAGAAAACTTCCAGGAGTTGAAAATGAGATTGACTACCGCCCAAGTATTGGCTACTCCAGATATCAACAAGGAGTTTGGAAATATTGTGATGCCTCCAGAACCGGGCTCGATTGAGTCCTAATGCAAGACGGCAGGGTCGTGGCATATTTTTCACGGCAACTGCGCCCGCATGAGGAGAACTATGCCACCCATGATCTGAAGTTGGCAGCAGTAGTGCATGCCGGGAAGACATGGCGACATTACCTTCTGGGGAAGCGATGGGAAATATACACTGACCTCAAGAGTCTGAAGTATATATTTACTCAAAGGGAATTGAATATGAGGCAGCGAAGATGGTTGGAGTGAATAAAAGACTATGACCTCAGCATTCAATACCACCCCGGTAAGGGCAATATGGTGGCCGATGCCTTAAGAAGGAAGGCCAGGACCTTGAATGTTATGCTCAAGGAAAGGCTACTCGCCTTGTATGAAGAAATGGAAAGCTTCGAGTTGGAGCTAGTTGAACCAGGATTTCTGGCTAACCTTGAAGTCAAACCAACGCTGGCAAACAACATCAAGGAGGCCCAAAAGGGGAACAGGAGCATTGAAGGCATCAAGAAGAAGATCGAGGAAGGCAAGTCCCCAGAATTATCGTTGGATGAGCAAGGAGTAGCGTGGTTTGGGAAACGTTTATGCGTACCCAACCAGGCAGAACTCAAGGTTTTGATCCTACAGGAAGCCCATGACACACCCTACTCAATTCACCCAGGAGGTACTAAGATGTATCAAGACCTCCGAGAAAGATTCTGGTGGCACAACATGTAGAGGGAAATAGTGTCTTACGTCACCAATTGTGACGTGTGCCAAAGGGTCAAGGCTGAACACCAACGACTTGCTGGACTGCTACAACCTCTCCAGGTGCCTGAATGGAAATGGGACCGGGTCCGTGTGGACTTCATCACCGGCTTACCCACGTCCAGCAGAGGCCATGACTCTATATGGGTCATCGTCGACCATCTGACCAAAGTGTCTCACTTCATCCCGGTTAGTACCACCTATGGGGGCGACAAGCTAGCTAGCTTCTACATTGAGCATATTGTCAGCCTTCATGGTGTACCCAAAGAGATCATATCTGACCGAGGCACGCAGTTCACCTCAAGATTCTGGAAGAAGTTCCAATAATCCCTCGGAACCAAGCTCTCTTTCAGCACCACCTTCCACCTGCAGACGGACGGACAGACGGAGAGAGTAAACCATATACTCGAAGATATGCTCCGCGCATGTGTCTTGGCACATGGAGCCAAATGGGAAGATTGTTTGCCATTCCCTAAGTTCTCATACAACAATAGCTACATGTCCAGTCTCCAAATGGCCCCATTTGAAGTGATGTATGGACGGAAGTGCCGCACCCCGCTAAACTGGTCCGAAACTGGTGAAGGATTGATTTTCGGGTCGGAAGTTCTGCAAGAGGCAGAAGATAAGGTGCAGCTTGTCCGAGAAAACTTGAAGGCAGCCAAGTCGCGACAAAAGAGTTATGTTGATTCTCACCGCAGAGAAGTGGAGTTCGTTCCTGGAGACCAGGTGTACCTCTGCGTCACGCCTCTCAAAGGAACCAAGCGTTTCCACGTCAAGGGGAAACTTGCTCCAAGGTTCATTGGACCTTTTAAGATCACGGCAAGGCGTGGAGAAGTTGCTTACCAGTTGGAGCTACCTCCGGAATTTCGGGTGTGCACAATGTTTTCCACGTGTCGCAATTCCGGAAATGTCAACAAGCACCAAACCGTCAAGATCTTTATAAGGACATTGACCATCAAGCCATCGACCTCCAGCTAGATCTCACTTATCGTGAGAGGCTGATCCGCATCTTGGATGAAGCAGAGCGTTGCACCAAAAGCCGCACCATCAAGTATTTCAAGGTTCAGTGGAGCAACCGCACCAAAGCAGAAGCAACATGCGAGCGTGAAGACTATCTCCGATCTGAATTTCCGTACCTTTTTAGCACCTAGCTTAGGAATCTCGGGGAATCCAAGGGGGATAGGTCTGTCACACCCTGTTTTCACTTGAATTTTACTATAATTCAGAAATCTGAGTTTATTAAAACTTTTCCAAAATCTGTGATGTGAGTGCCATGGTTGTCATTGTATGCTTGTATTCTTCATTGTGTATTAGCAAAACCATATTTTTCATAACTTAAATATCCTCAAAATCCTTTTCTTATTTCTGATTATTTCAAACCCTGCTTTGGGTTGCACAACAATTCCTTGATGGCAAGGGAGTTCTCTTACCCAAAGTTGGTGATTTGATTCTAAAACTATTGTAGCTTACCAAAACCATAAAATAACTATTTTATAAATTATTTTCCTATTTTATTTGCATGTCCATTTCTGAGGCCAGAAATGATATTCCTATATGGAATAATACTTGTCTACCTCAGAAAAATCTGAGAAAATTTGGAGATGCTCACAAGACATATATTTTCCATACTTAAGATTTTCGACCCCATTTATATTTTAAATAATTGAGTAAAACCCTCAAAACCTATTGTGTCTGTTTTGATCTTTTGAAATATTTCCAAAGGAAATATTCTCAATAAATTCCTAGGAAATTCCAGTGACCTCCCTAGGCCATATTTGGTGCCATATAAAGTTTCAGCTTGATACAAGGTGGTCAGGGACACCAAATAATTCCAAAACCCTTTCTCTCCAGTTTGAAGTTAGAGCAACTGTGCATAGCAAAGTTTATCCAATGGAGCTGAAACTTTGAGGAGTGCCTAATACCTCAAATGAGGAGCCTCTGTCAAAAATGGGATTTGTGGGACTTGATGTGCCCATACTCCCTTTGGAAGGGACATATCTAACCATTTAGGAGTAATTTCAAGTTTACATTGCTAAACTTGTCCAATGGAGCACAAACTTGGTGTAGCCTCATGTTTTTGCACCAAACCTAGTCATGTTAAGTTTCATAGCCAGTGGTGGAGTGTAACCACCCCAAACCATTGTCGAGCACCTTCTGACAGTATGGCAAAACCCCACTTAACCCCAGCTACACCCATTCCCTTTCTCTCAAACTCGTAGATTAAGTGGCCAGCATCAATGCCCAACTCCAAGCGAGTGGCCCTTTTGTGGTTCTAAGTAGAAAAGCCAAAAACCCCAATCTAAGCTTCAGGGCAAGGCTGACAGCATCTGTTTACCACCCATCCTTTGACTAGCAGATGCTCCCACAGTATTCAAACGGCTAGGCATCTCCAAGCAAGGGCCCAGGACACGCCAGACGCGTCCAAGGCGCCCCAAAGCGCGCCAGCATGTCGTGGCATGCAAAAGTTGCGCTCCGGCACGCTACAGGGAGCAACCGAGTTGGTGGCGACCTCCCACAACCAGTTCCAACCTCCCCACGGTGTCCCTCCTCTCCCCCGACAACTCCACTTCATCAGGCAGCCCCCCCAGGGCCCCTCCTTTCCCGCGCTATGGGCCGGTGCAACGCATGCCCGCGCGCACCAGTTCCACCAAAGGAGCACGGACACGCAGGCGCGCCACTCCTCACTCCCCCTCTCTGGCAGTGAGCTTGGAGGTCCAGAACCATGTCCTGAAACTGTAGTTTCGAACCCAACCTCTCTCTGCGCCCCCGTGCGCGCCACGGTGAAACCACCGGTGCTTCCCGCCCGGTGCACTATCGCGGGCCTATAAATAGGTCACCCCCTCGCTCCAAGACCCCTCACTCCACTCCACCTAGGCCCCAATCGTCTCCCTAGCCACCCCCTCGAGCAAGAAAAGCCCCGGTGCTCGAGATCGATGGAGGCCCCTCCGCCTTGGAGCTCCGGTCGATCTCCGGCTACACGGCAGTTCTCATGCCCCTCGGCCTTCCTATGCACTCAGCGTGATCCCAGGAACCTTTCCGCTCACTTCCCCGATCAATTCCATGCCCATAGCCACCATCCCCACCGTCGACCGAAACCACTCCACCGCGACCACCTCGTCACCGGTGAACCAGGACCCACCCCCCCGGTCGTCGACTCGACTACTAGCAGGTAGGCGACAACGGGCCGGACCCATACCCGCCATTGTTAGCTAGGGCCTGAGGACTTCGGTAGCCACGCTGGTGTGCCTCCCTTCCCCCTGTGTCTGGAGGTGGAAGATGGCCCCGACAAGTGTGCCCACCTGTCGGTGGCCCATGCACCCCTCCCTCTAGCCCTGCAGCCACTGACCGAACGAGCCCGCACGTCAGGTTTGAACCTGGTGGTGCGCGCGCCTGGGCATGCAGGCTGGCTGGCCATCTGGGCCGGCCCAACCCCAGGGCGAGCCAGTCCAGGGCTGTTTCCCTTTTTGTTTTTATTTTTAAACTCTGTTTTAAAAGATTTTTATAAAAAGATCCAACCAATGAAAATTAGTGATTCTTCCACCATTATTCTTCTAAAAATGAGTTGTATTTAACAGAGCCTTTACATAAATTTTTAGGACAACTTTTCTGTTTTGTAATAATTAAAAATGCTAATTGAAATAGCTTTGCTTCTGTTAAATTGATTTTAAAAATAGTCCTTTCACTAAAACCAGAGACAAATATTTTTAAAATAACAATATGGCTTTATCGTAATTAAACAACATTTTTAAAGTGACTTTGTGATCTGTTTTTGAGTGAGCTACTTATTGCTTTTTATTTATTACGACGATAGAAACCACGTTTGATGAATGAGTTGGACTTGACGACCCCGAAGACCCGAAATACATAGCTGATCAAGGCAAGCAGCCCTTTGACCATGTCTGAGCTATTACAATATTGCATGCTAGTAGAGCAAATATTTCTGTTGCATCTGATCATGAGATTCGGTAAATCATTGAAGTGATGTTACCGATAGCTACTCCGGAGCACTTGTATTTTGAGCATGATCCTACAACCAATGAGGGTCACGCTAATATCATGTTGACAAGTCAAGCTAAGAATAGTAGTAGCATGAGCATGATGATGGTATAAATCAAAGGTTTATGAAAACCCCGTCGGGTGCCACTAATGCCCGAGGGTGATGCTGAGTTAGCTGGCCACTTTTGGTGAAGTGGTGCACCGGGTATTTTGGTGTGAGTGGTTTCGGAAATGGGATTAGATTTATGATGTGTCGACTGTCCCAATCTTACATGTGCGACCACATTACCCCTTTATGGGACGGGGCCTTGTTGATTACTTTGGTCGGTGCTAGCAAAGAACAACATTACTAGTGGAGGGAGTGATGTGTGGTCACTCTTGGGACGGGGTCGTGCTAGGTAGGGCGACTATGTCGTTTTTACGTGTTCCGAGCACACCGTTGGTCACCACATGGATGATATAGTCCTGAGTCGGTGCTCGTAAGACGTACATCATGTGGGCTGGTGATGACGAGATGATGTATATACTTATCGCTCCTCGTTGGTTACCCCAAGTGGAAGGTTGAGATGTAGTCAGCAACAAGTTTTCCCTCACATGGAAACTGTAGGGTTATCGAACCAGGAGGACTCCTAGGCTCAACAAGTAGGTGTCTCCCACCCTGGCGCTAGCAGAAGACGTGGACCTGCACACACACAAATAACTTTGCTCCCAACGAGTACAGAGAGGTTGTTAATCTCTCCGGCCTTGTAGTTTGCAAAGGATCAAAACACAAGCGGGAATAGTAATAGTGATTGCAACGGAAAAGTAAATGAAAATGGTAGATGATGGAGGTGTAAATAATGATGGTGATATGGACCGGAGTCACAATCATGTTCACTAGTGATGTCTCTCTCCCAAAAGATGATAAATAACTATGCTTGGGTAAACAAATTACAGTTGGGCAATTGACAAAATTATGAACGCACCGCAATGCTAATTATGCTACTTGATAGTTAGAGGTTCAATAATAATGGGCAGTACGCCAAGAGAAGTAGACCATTTATTCGTCAACATGTACTTAATAATCATCCACCTTGAGATATATATCCAGAACATCTCGCCAGTATTAAGTTGCGAGCCCCACCCAAAGTGTAAACTCAAAGAAATGGACAACATTGCATTAACGAACTATGCGTAAGGTAAACAATCCTTGCAACCGTGGTCACAAGCACCATTGTTTTCTCCCTGGTTGCAACAACACATCCCCTAGTCTCATGTTTCTAGCACTCAAGCTAGACATCGAGGGGCATGAACCCACAATCATGCATAACGCTCCGTCTTCGAGTAACAATCTACTACTCGGCCACAACAATAAATAGCAACGGAGAACATGCATGAATCACTAAGGAACATAATATAAAGGGATAATGAAATATATAACTCAAAATACTCTGAACATAATCTCATAATCCATCGGATCCCAACAAACCGAGCAAAGCAATAGCAAGAGAATTACATAGATGCCTTGATCATGTAGGGCAGCTCAGAAGGGCTAATCATGGAAGCACAACATTGGAGAGAAGACATCACATAGCTACTAGTCATGGACCCATGGTCCAAGGAGGACTACTCACGACAAGTCTGGTAAGCGTCCATGGCGGTGGAGAAGCTCCTGGAGGTCAATCCTCCCTCCGTCAGGGCATCGGGAAGAGGTCTCCTGACGCTCCCGATCTCGGAAGCGCTGCGTGATACGTCTCCAATGTATCTATAATTTTTGATGGTTCCATGCTATTATCTTGTCAAACTTTGGATGTTTTGTATGCCTTCTATATCTTTTTTTGGACTAACTTATTAACTCAGTGCCAAGTGCCAGTTCCTGTTTTTTCCATGTTTTTGACCCTTTTCAGAGGAGTATTTTAAACAGTGTCCAAACGGAATAAAACTTCTGAAAAAAAAAATCCGGAACAGAAGATACGCACCACACTTGAGAACCAAGGCAGGGGCCACCAGGGGACCCCACAAGCCCCCTAGGCGTGGTCAGGGGGGCCGCGCCTAGCAGACTTGTGGGCCCCCTGTGGCTCGTCTTCCCTACCTCTTTTGCCTATAAATTCAGAAAAATTCAGAAACTGCGAGAGAGATCCACGAAAATACTTTTCCGCCGCCGCAAGCTTCAATCTCCGCAATATCTCATCTGGAGCACGTTCTGGTGCCCTGTCGAAGGGGGATTTGGATACGGAGTAGTTCACCATAGACCTTCGGGTCCATAGCTAGTAGCTAGATGGCTTCTTCTCTCTCTTGGATCTTCAATACAATGTTCTCCATGATCTTCATGGAGATCTATCCAATGTAATCTTCTTTTGCGGTGTGTTTGTCGAGATCCGATGAACTGTGGATTTATGATCAGATTATCTATGAATCTTATTTGAGTTTCTTCTGATCTCTTATATGCATGATTTCATATCCTTGTAATTCTCTTCGAGTTGTGGGTTTTGTTTCGCGAACTTCATCTATGATTCGTGCAATGGGAGAAGTGCTTGGTTTTGGGTTCATACCGTGCCGTGACCTCACCTAGTGATAGAAGGGGTAGCGAGGCACATATCGTGTTGTTGCCATCAAGGGTAAAACGATGGGGTTTTCATCATTGGTCTGAGTTTATCACTCTACATCATGTCATCTTGCTTAAAGCGTTACTCTGTTTGTCATGAACTCAATACACTAGATGCATGCTAGATAGCGGTCGATGTGTGGAGTAATAGTTGTAGATGTAGAAAGTATCGGTCTACTTGTTTCCGATGTGATGCCTATATGTATGATCATTGCCTTAGATATCGTCATGACTTTGCGTGGTTCTATCAATTGCTCGACGGTAATTTGTTCACGCACCATGATATTTGCTATTTTGAGAGAAGCCTCTAGTGAACACTATGGCCCCCGGGTCTACTTCACACCATATTTTCAGCCTTACACTTTTACTTCGTTGCACTTCCCGCCTTCAGATCTCACTTTGCAATCAATCTTGAAGGGATTTACAACCCCTTTATAGCGTTGGCTGCAAGCTCTTTTGTGTTTGCGCAGGTACTCTAGACTTGGTGCGATTCTCCTACTGGATTGATACCTTGGTTCTCATACTGAGGGAAATACTTACTACTCATGTGCTGCATCACCCTTTCCTCTTCAAGGGAAAAACCAACGCAAGCTCAAGAGGCAGCAGAAGGATTTCTGGCGCCGTTGCCGGGGAGGATCAAGTCAAGAACTCATCCAAGTAAGTGTCGCAAACTCATCTCTTGCATTTACTTTTTTGCGTCTCGTTTTCCTCTCCTCCACTTCTGAAAAACAAAAAATTACAAAAATATTTGCCTTTTTCGTTTGCCTTTCCTTTGCTTGTGTGCTATGTGCCTTAAATATGTTTGCATCTTCGCTTGCGGAAAATCTATTGATATGGATCCTCATCCACTTGCTAAGCTCTTTAAGAGATCCAATTATGTTGATCCCATTGCTAGTGAGTTGTGACGCCCTCGATTTAGTCGTACGCTAATCATACACGCAAATGCGTACGATCAAACCCAAGGACTCACGGGAAGATACCACAACACAACTCTAGACACAAATAAAATAACATCAGCTTCATATTACAAGCCAGGGGCCTCGAGGGCTAGAATACGAAAGCTTGATAAACACACGAGTCAACGGAAGCAACAAATATCTGAGTACAGAAATAAAACATGGGGTGCCTTAGAGAAGGCTAGCACAAAAGATACAATGATCGAACGAGGCGAGGCCTCCTGCCTGGGAACCTCCTAACTACTCCTGATCATCAGCGGCCTCCACGTAGTAGTAGGCACCGCTGGGGTAGCAGTCGTCGGCGGCGGGGACCTCCATCTCCTGGGCTCCATCATCTGGTCGCAGCAAACGGAACAAGGGGACAAGGGGGGAGCAAAGCAGCGGTGGGTACTCATCCAAAGTACTCGCAAGTCTTACATCAGAACTATTCTAATTATGCATCAGTA
Organism: Hordeum vulgare subsp. vulgare; assembly: GCF_904849725.1. Classification (NCBI taxonomy): domain Eukaryota; kingdom Viridiplantae; phylum Streptophyta; class Magnoliopsida; order Poales; family Poaceae; genus Hordeum; species Hordeum vulgare. The sequence continues at coordinate 197,018,858 of NC_058523.1, read as the reverse complement.
TCAAAGAAGGCGGGGTGTATATGTGGACTGACTGCAGCAATGCGAGAATAGAGAGAGAAGGCCTAGTCCTATCGAATACTAGCATCTTCAGGGTCTTGCAGCAATAGACGAGAGTAGAACAGGGGTAAAACATAAATAGTCATAGTGTTGCAGCAATATTAAAGTGAGGTCACGCCTAAAGATCCTCCCTCGACTCCCTGTGAGGGAGAAATCCCGAGGCAAACTAATTCCAGTTAAGTAACAATTGTAGTTGTAAAAGATCGGGGCACAACTCCAAGTCGTCCTGTAACCATGGACACGGCTATCCGAATTGTTAATTTTCATCCCTGCAGGGGTGCACCACATGTCCCGTCACGCTCGATAACACTCTGGCCAGACATACTTTTCTGGGTCCTGCCCGGCCTCGGAATATCGACACGTCGCAGCCCCACCTAAGACTAATCAGAGAGGCCAGCCCGCCGGTCTAAATCCTAAGCACAAAGGGTTCTTGGGCCCAGTTCCCCTTCACGCTCCTGCACGTGGCGTGGGCGGCCGACGTCAGTTCTAGCATCCCTTAATCACAAGCGCGATGCATCTCGGGACCACTCGGGCGCGCGCCGCTACATTGCTGGCATCTGAAAAGCTTCGGCTGATACCGCGACGCCGAGTACCCATAATTCTTCCCGCGTAGCCGGTTAGTGCGAAAAGGTCTCCGACCAACCCAGATCAAATACCCAAATCCATTAACATTTTAATTAGGCCAGCAACACAGTCTCATGGGAATCCACCCGTCTTACAACTAATCACCAAAGATCCCAGTAACATGGTCGAGTAACTATGTGGTTGTAACATCGGGGGGATCCGAGGTATCACCCTCGTTGTATTCCGAACGATGTACCCGTCAAGGTTGGCTTAGAGGAATCACCCTCGGGGGTCCCACACTTGAGGGGTTGCACGACAGGGGCGTCATCGGGAATGGTGAAAGAGGAATCACCCTCGATAACCACGACCGACTAGCTATACTACAGAGATATCATCAGGAGTACTTAGCGAGGTGTCACCCTCGGTACCCGATAGTATCCCTATAGCCTCGTACAACGAAGGGGGTGAATGTGCTGTGTCGGGTCTGGCTCGTCGATCAGAGATCGAGATTTGAAAACAAGCGGGGTAACTGAACTACGGGGTCAGAGGGGATGACTGCTCCACCTGTACTAAGCAAATTAAAGGTACAGGACTGAAAGTAGCAGTTCATCAAAAATAGGCTATGCATCAGATATAGGAGCTAACTACAACAGTAGCAAAATACTAATGCAAGCAGTAGGAAGAAAGACATAGTCGATATAGGAATGATCAAGGGGGGGTTTGCTTGCCTTGTTGCTCTGCGGCAAAGGACTGATCGGCAGGGTCGTAGATGTACCCGGCACCAGCGTCAGTCTCGGGGTCTACCGGTAAGAAGAGGGGGAAGAAACAATAAATAATAGCACCGATGCAACACAAAGCATGACATGGCAAGATCCAGGCTAGACATGAGCTAACGCAGCAACATCCGTCATAGACGGGTCGGAAGAATATGTGACGATATTTTCCGGGTCTCGAGCTACTACCGGTTATACTGGAAATGATGGAAAAGTTCCATGTTTGCTATGCTAGGGACGCGTGACAGACGAATGGACCGTGTATCCGGGTTCGTCTCGTTTTTGTGTTCAACTTTCATGCTGAAAATAATTTGATCTGACTTACGGATTATTTAATATTAATTTTTAAAGTTTTATTTAATAATTAGGAATTAAAAACAGATTTAATTATTTTAATAAAATCCTATTATAACATCATCGCGATGTCATGCTGACATCAGCAGTTGACTGGTCAACTGACCTGCGGGTCCCGAACGTCATAGGCACAAGTTTTATTTAAGATTAAATATTAATTAATCAGATTAATTTAGTGGGGGACCCACGTGTCATACTCTCATTCTGCTAATTAATTAATTTAACTAATATATCTATTTATTTATTTAATAAAAACATTAACATTATTTTTATTATTATTATCTTTAGGGACATGGGCCCCGCATGTGATCGGGACAATGAGCACACAAACACTACACGCACACACATACACAACACACAAACTCACACATCCAGTAATATCTATTATACGTATATACATGCATAAATTCAAACATACATAATTTTTTATATACATACATATGCATTTTATTATTAACTTTCTCTCCTCTGCATCTCTCTGTACAACTCTCCCTGCTCCTCTCTCAACACAGAGGAGGAAGGTGACAACCTCATCTCCACCTGCACGACCCTAACGGCGTCGGAATGCGGCGACGTTCGTCGGAATGGATCCGGAGGGCAGAGAGGAGAAGAGGGGTTGTTCTCACCGAGCCCGTAGAGGTGCAAAGCGGGCTCGAAGGAGGGCGATGGCCGACGTGGTGTTGCAGTTCGGCGAGGCCGATCCGGCGGTGGGGCGGTGTAGTGGAGGCGGGGCGGCTTGGCAAGGAGGAGGCACCGAAGGGAGCTCGGTCGGCGGTGCAGGGGCCGGCCGGCGCAGTCTTCGGCCCGGGGCGAGCGGAGGGAGGCCGAGGCAGGGTCTCCATGGCCGGCAAGGCGGAGGGCCGATGTGGTCGGGGCTCCTACCGGCGGGGTGGAGGCCGAGGGGGGGTGGTTCGCCGGCGGGAGGAGGAGGCCGTGAGGGGGGGACGCCGGGGGAGGAGGAGGCCGTGAGGGGGGGGGGGGCGCCGGGGGAGGTAGAGGGGCTCGGGGCCGTCGGCGGAAGGGATGCAGGGGAGGCCGACGGGAGGAGAGGAGGGTCGTGGGGGGAGAGGGGCTCTGGTGCAGATAGTCTCGTGAGAGAGAGGGAGACCAGGGCGAGCGGGGGGGGGGGGGGGGGTAGGTGGCAATCTGGGGGAGGGAATGAGAGGGAGAGAACGAGGGACGTGGGGGGGGGGGGAACTGGGACGGTTGGTGGGAGTGGGGGGTTGGCGGCGGCCAGGGGGGGCTGACGAGGAAGGGAGGGGTCTCGCGAGGGGGAGTGCTAGGGTTGCCAGCGGGACTGATGGGTGGCCTGGCCGGCTGGGCCACTAGGCCCAGTTGGGCCAGGTGGGGGGGGGGGTTCGGTTGTTTGCCTTTTTTTATCATTTGTTTTTCTTTCTTTTACTTTCTGACATTCTATCATTATTACTTTCTTATATATTTATATCTTTCTAACTATATAGGACTTTTAATACCATTAAAAATGTCCGATTCGTTTTCATAACATATTAGGGAATTTCAACAACTCTCCCGACATTTTTACTTAACATCACGAAACGTTTCTCGTTCGACTTTATTCGTAAATTTCGAACTCGACTGGTTTTTCCACTAACATGAGATCCACGATAGAATTTATGATGACGTGGCTTCACTAGCGTGGGATTACTGTCGCTTGACTACAGGAGTTACTGTAGCACCAATCCGAGGATGTCACAACTCTCCCCCACTAAGAATAATTCTCGTCCCGAGAATTAAGGCGTAGAAGGCAAGAGTTCGGGGTATTCATCACGAAGATGATTCTCGCGTTCCCAAGTGGCTCCAGCTCTAGAATGATTTGACCACTGCACCTTAAGGAACTTGGTGACTTTGCGACGAGTCTTACGTTCGGCTTGGTCGATAATGCGGACCGGATGCTTCTTATAAGAGATGTCTTGTTGCAGCTCAAGCATACCATGATCCACTGCTCGAATAGGATCCTTGAAGCAGCTACGGAGCTGAGGAACACGGAAGACATCGTGAACCTGAGAAAGGTTCGCCGGCAGTTCCAATTGATAAGCCACTCTTCCACGCGTTTCGAGAACAGTGAAAGGACCAATATAGCGAGGAGCTAACTTGCCCTTGATTACAAAACGGTGTGCGCCTCTCATTGGGGTGACACGAAGATGTGTTTCCGCCAGGTTGATAGACCATATCCTGAGGATGACGGTCATACTGACTTTTCTGACGAGACTGAGCAGCCTTCAGATTCGCATGAATAATGCGGACTTGATCTTTAGTATGTTGAATAATATCCGGACCGAAGAGTGATCGGTCCATTGAACGGTGGCTCGAGAATTTCATACTAAACCAAGTGTAAAGGATAACTAGAAGTCAAAGATGTACAGGAGAGCCAGGTTTCAATCCTGTGGAACTTTGGGTTATGGGTCCACCAGGTGGGCCGAGAGTAGGCAGAGGGGTGACATACTATACGGTCTTGGTAGCAAGACATGTCAGAGGGTAACCTGTCAGTAATGTTGGTAACAACATCAGTTCCAAGGGCGGGGAACGAATAGAACCATTTTCCTGCTCGTTGAAACGAGGCGGACCAATAGGCAAGGCTCTCGTCCACCGGTGGCTACCGGAATGTTATCCATAATAGTAGCAGGGTCTTACCGACAGAGTCGTAAACCAATAATTTTACCTAAGCAGGGAATTAACACTGCTTAGATAAGTTATGCCGCAATAAAAATCAAACAGACCAATGGGAGGGAAAATGTGTTCACACACACAAGTATTAGAGTATACCATTCCCGAGGAAATCATAGAGTATGGTATACGTGATAGGTCATCCAGCACATAACCATCTTGGTAAAGAGACAAGAAGAATCAACATGTTTATCCATACCATGCGGTTTGGATAATTGATCAGGAACAATTTAGCATCGCGCTTCCAATGTTCCTGTTGAAATTTAAATTACCACATCCGTGCTTTGGGGTAGTATCGACATGGTCATGAGATAAATGTTGGACTTATGGGTATACAAGAGGAACCAGGAGGGACAACTTACAAAGCTAAGTCATACAATTTCCTCATGGTAGAATGGCGAACCTTACATATGGAAGGATTTATAACAATAGGTCCTCCGACCCAGTGTGCCAGACAAGACATCACTGTACCGGTTTTCCTAAAGACCAAAGTTATAATTATTGGGAAATGTTCCAACCATCATATCTGCCAGAGAATTAGATCTGATTGGTGCCGGGACACCTCACACTCAAGATGACTGAGAAGAAAAATGAAGACGCAAGATTCTCATGATATGAACTACACAAGCAATTCTTGAATCAAGAGTTTGATTTAATACATATGAACACAATGTCAAGACATTCGTGCCCACATAGAATTTGTACATCAAAATGCAACTGGGTTCTCATTTGGACACCATCATCGAGGATAACAAGGCTCCTTGTGTAAGTATGGATTAGCTCTTATGAAAGAACTTCTTTTCCTTGATCGAATCAGTCAGTAGCTTGACGTGCTAAGAGAAATTATATGGAGTGAGGATAGCAAATCTTCAAAACATATAACACTTCGCACATGCGTGAATGATTTGGTATTTCACGAGAGGAAGTGAAACAAAACTTTCCATATTCACGGCGGAAAGAGTGCACGTGAACTTTGGGAAATACACTCCTACTATCCACATATTCTTCATGAGCTAGGCACAAGGATAATGATTTCAAGAGCTTCATCGTGGTACATAGAGAAGTTGAGGGTGTGGCTGATAGGCTCAACAGCAATCCCTCAAGGTTTTACCAGTGTTGAACTTCCAAAATTTATAATATTAAGGAGATAGCATTTGTCAAATCAAATGGTATAATCTCGTATGCTCGAGGGAACTACAACAATTAAACATTGGTCGAAGGGTGCACTCGGAAATACAGGTTGAGTAGCACAACCAATGCTAAAATGATGAGTCAACACCCAACACACCAAGAAGGAAACAATCAGTTGTTAACCTCAAGGGGATAGGGTTGACAGAAGTATGGGAATCACACATCAGAGTTCATTTGTCGGTATACCGGTTAGAAAAAACACGGGACCAAGAAATGAATGGTGATGGCAAGAAGTATTACTATATCAAGAATTCTTAATACGCGTGCAATTTTCACGACATTCTTGACATACCAGATAGTAATACTCCAAGGTAGAAGATAACGTAAGCTGGATAGTGAGTAACACAAAGGACAACACAAAACATGAACACGTTTGTGTTGGAGGGAAAGCAACACGGGTGTCGATGATAATACAAATCATCGAGGGAAAGGGATGGTATTTCTCAACATGCATTCAATTGATACCCTCCAAGAGCTCCGAATGCTGATGGTGATCACGACACATTTGTCGAGAAATTTCATGAAGATGTAATCGTTTAGCGATGACATCAAGCAAGGGAATGATGAAGCAAGAGGTTGTCGGAAACACATATAAGACTGCCCGCTTAGAATTGAGATTGCCTTTCAAGACAACCAACATGAGGTGGAAAGCTCAACGCAAGCTTAACGCACAGTTGGTATTGTGTTCCAGGGATGAAGGGTATAGATAGCAAGGTCGAGCTACAACATGACGATGATGATGTAGCTTAACAGCTTGGAATGACATGATCGAGTACAGACTCGTAAACAAGGAAGATTACTAAAAATTGTTGAATCGTAATGCGTACTCGATTCAGTTATCGATGTACTCATGTGTCCAACAACTCAAACACGAGGCAACTGGAATTAAGAAAGATATCATAGTTGATGAGGAGCTCACAAGAAGTTCCATAGCTCCGCGATATCCTCGAGCTACAAGGAATAATACTCGGAGGTAGATCAACTTTAAGGTTTGGACCGGCGTGTTGATCTGAAGAAGACAAGTACTTTAATACATCTGAGAATGAAGTCAAGGTAGGAAAACATGGTCGGAACCATGATTGTAAAGGATTAGATCACAGATACCAGATTTAAATTATATAATGAATGATTATTGATACGAGAAGTTTCTACGATAGGATCAAAGTTGTTTCCATGGGCATGAACAGAGAGTTCAAGGTCGACTCCCACTTCATCAATGCATCACCTGCAATTTATTCCTCGCCTTTGATGAGGTTGTAGCTTTCAAAGAATAACCGGCATAACACCAGAAGAGTAAGACTCGAGAAAACTCTTCGGGTCATATTGATTTAGGAAGGCATAGGTTCAACCCATCGGGGTATCTTAGGAACATATACCATACACTCCAAGAGCAATTAACACATGCTTGAAGGGCATGGCTGACAAATCATATGGTACAACTTATCAAAGGGAGAAGACACAATTTACCAATGGCATCATGTGTCAGGGGAAGCAATCACAAGAATTATCTAAAGCAAAGGATGTCGTCGAATAATAACTCGGAATGAGTCCGACAATCCACAAATGATCTGATGTGAGTAACGGTACTCAATCAAAGGGATATAGGATGCAATGCATCGTGTTAATAGAACATCTGAAAAATATCGATACTTAATTACCAAAGGAATTATGATTTCCAGGTTGGCGTATCATAATCAGATGCTCCAATCAAATACAAGTAGGTTGAATGGACTTAGATGGACAACCCACCAAAAATTGATTTGTCGAGAACCAACTCGGTCTGGAAGGACGTCTGAGCCGGTAGATAATTTATGAGTCACAACAGATGATCGTGTGCATTCACAAAAAGGTAGAATCAATAAAATCACAGGAAAATCACAAAGGATTTTAATGAATGCTGCTAGACATATGGATTTAACCATAATGCAAGCAGGTGAGAAAGGTCATGAACATGTGGCTACGGAGGATTTCGGAAGACCGAATAGTAATTCAGAGAGCTATCGGAACCCATGACAACTGATGACGGACAAATCCCCGATAAGGTAATTTGTTGAATCTCGTAATAACAAGAACAATTGGAGAAGAAAGTATGAACGACATATGTATGTAGTCATCCATAGTGGTAGTCGAAGGAAAGGAAATCGCAAGAGCGATAGGCACTAGTTCTCGAGATAACATCAGAGAGTAACTTTGGAGTCTTCTGATAGATCAAGCCATCGTCTGAAATAGGAGACTCCCTGGGAGGAAATATTTACGCGAACCTAATGTTAGAGTTAGTAAAATCTTTGACCCGAAAGAGAAGAGAAAGTAGAGCCCAGAGTATAGGAAAGGAGTAAAAGATACTAATACCACCCAATTGAAATGTGGGCCCGTAAGCCACAACATCAGTGTTAGTAAAGTTTTTCAAACACTAGACTCAACTTCGGCCAAGGAGTTGGAAAGGAGGCTACCTACAGGAAGTCGGCTCTGATACCAACTTGTGACGCCCTCAATTTAATCATACGCTAATCATACATGCAAATGCGTACGATCAAACCCAAGGACTCACGGGAAGATACCACAACACAACTCTAGACACAAATAAAATAACATCAGCTTCATATTACAAGCCAGGGGCCTCAAGGGCTAGAATACGAAAGCTCGATAAACACACGAGTCAGCGAAAGCAACAAATATCTGAGTACAGACATAAAACATGGGGTGCCTTAGAGAAGGCTAGCACAAAAGATACAACGATCGAACGAGGCGAGGCCTCCTGCCTGGGAACCTCCTAACTACTCCTGATCATCAGCGGCCTCCACTTTGTAGAAGCACCGTCGGGGTAGCAGTCGTCGGCGGCGGGGACCTCCATCTCCTGGGCTCCATCATCTGGTCGCAGCAAACGGATCAAGGGGACAAGGGGGGAGCAAAGCAGCGGTGAGTACTCATCCAAAGTACTCGCAAGTGTTACATCAGAACTATTCTAATTATGCATCAGTATCAAAGAAGGGGGGGTGTATATGTGGACTGACTGCAGCAATGCGAGAATAGAGAGAGAAGGCCTAGTCCGATCGAAGACTAGCATCTTCAGGGTCTTGCAGCAATAGACGAGAGTAGAACAGGGGTAAAACATAAATAGTCATATTGTTGCAGCAATATTAAAGTGAGGTCACGCCTAAAGATCCTCCCTCGACTCCCTGCGAGGGAGCAATCCCGAGGCAAACTAATTCCAGTTAAGTAACAATTGTAGTTGTAAAAGATCGGGGCACAACTCCAAGTCGTCCTGTAACCGTGGACATGGCTATCCGAATAGTTAATTTTCATCCCTGCAGGGGTGCACCACATGTTCCGTCACGCTCGATAACACTCTGGCCGGACATACTTTTCTGGGTCCTGCCCGGCCTCGGAATATCGACACGTCGCAGCCACATCTAAGACTAATCAGAGAGGCCAGCCCGCCGGTCTAAATCCTAAGCACAAAGGGTTCTTGGGCCCAGTTCCCCTTCACGCTCCTGCACGTGGCGTGGGCGGCCGACGTCAGTCCTAGCATCCCTTAATCACAAGCGCGATGCATCTCGGAACCACTCCGGCGCGTGCCGCTACATTGCTGGCATCTGAAAAGCTTCGGCTGATACCGCGACGCCGAGTACCCATAATTCTTCCCGCGTAGCCGGTTAGTGCTAAAAGGTCTCCGACCAACCCAGATCAAATACCCAAATCCATTAACATTTTAATTAGGCCAGCAACACAGTCTCATGGGAATCCACCCGTCTTACACCTAATCACCGAAGATCCCAGTAACATGGTCGAGTAACTATGTGGTTGTAACATCGGGGGGGGGGGGGGTCCGAGGTATCACCCTCGTTGGATTCCGAACGATGTACCTGTCAAGGTGGGCTTAGAGGAATCACCCTCGGGGGTCCCACACTTGAGGGGTTGCACGACAGGGGCGTCATCGGGAATGGTGAAAGAGGAATCACCCTCGATAACCACGACCGACTAGCTATACTACAAAGATATCATCAGGAGTACTTAGCGAGGTGTCACCCTCGGTACCCGATAGTAACCCTATAGCATCGTACAACGAAGGGGGTGAATGTGTTGTGTCGGGCCTAGCTCGTCGAACAGAGATCGAGATTTGAAAACAAGCGGGGCAACTGAACTACGGGGTCAGAGGGGATGACTGCTCCACCTATACTAAGCAGATTAAAGGTACAGGACTGAAAGTAGCAGTTCATCAAAAATAGGCTATGCATCAGATATAGGAGCTAACTACAATAGTAGGAAAATACTAATGCAAGCAGTAGGAAGAAAGACATAGTCGATATAGGAATGATCAAGGGGGGGTTTGCTTGCCTTGCTGCTCTCCGGCAAAGGACTGATCGGCAGGGTCGTAGATGTACCCGGCAGCAGCGTCAGTCTCGGGGTCTACCGGTAAGAAGAGGGGGAAGAAACAATAAATAATAGCACCGATGCAACACAAAGCATGACATGGCAAGATGCAGGCTAGACATGAGCTAACGCAGCAACATCCGTCATAGACGGGTCGGAAGAATATCTGACGATATTTTCCGGGTCTCGGGCTACTACCGGTTATACTGGAAACGATGGAAAAGTTCCATGTTTGCTATGCAAGAGACGCGTGACAGACGAATGGACCGTGTATCCGGGTTTGTCTCGTTTTGCTGTTCAACTTTCATGTTGAAAATAATTTGATCTGACTTACGGATTATTTAATATTAATTTTTAAAGTTTTATTTAATAATTAGGAATTAAAAACAGATTTAATTATTTTAATAAAATCCTATTATAACATCATCGCGATGTCATGCTGAGATCAGCAGTTGAGTGGTCAACTCACGTGCGGGTCCCGAACGTCATAGGCACAAGTTTTATTTAAGATTAAATATTAATTAATCAGATTAATTTAGTGGGGGACCCACGTGTCATACTCTCATTCTGCTAATTAATTAATTTAACTAATATATCTATTTATTTATTTAATAAAAACATTAACATTATTTTTATTATTATTATCTTTAGGGACATGGGCCCCGCATGTCATCGGGACAACGAGCACACAAACACTACACGCACACACATACACAACACACAAACTAACACATCCAGTAATATCTATTATACGTATATACATGCATAAATTCATACATACATAATTTTTTATATACATACATATGCATTTATTATTAACTTTCTCTCCTCTACATCTCTCTGTACAAATCTCCCTGCTCCTCTCTCAACACAGAGGAGGAAGGTGACAACCTCATCTCCACCTACACGACCCTAACGGCGTCGGAATGCGGCGACGTTCGTCGGAATGGATCCGGAGGGCAGAGAGGAGAAGAGGGATTGTTCTCACCGAGCCCGTAGAGGTGCAAAGCGGGCTCGAGGGAGGGCGATGGCCGACGTGGTGTTGCAGCCCAGCGAGGCCGATCCGGCGGTGGGGCGGTGTAATGGAGGCGGGGCGGCCTGACAAGGAGGAGGCACCGGAGGGAGCTCGGTCGGTGGTGCAGGGGCCGGCCGGCGCAGTCTTCGGCCCGGGGCGAGCGGAGGGAGGCCGAGGCCGGGTCGCCATGGCCGGCGAGGCAGAGGGCCGAGGTGGTCGGGGCTCCTGCCGGCGGGGTGGAGGCCGAGGGGGGTGGCTCGCCGGCGGGAGGAGGAGGCCGTGAGGGGGGCCGCCGGGGGAGGAGGAGGCCGTGAGGGGGGCCGCCGGGGGAGGTAGAGGGGCTCGGGGCCATCGGCGGAAGGGATGCAGGGGAGGCCGACGGGAGGAGAGGAGGGCCGTGGGGGGAGAGGGGCTCTGGTGCAGATGGTCTCGTGAGAGAGCGGGAGACCAGGGCGAGCGGGGGGGTAGGTGGCGATCTGAGGGAGGGAACGAGAGGGAGAGAATGAGGGACGTGGGGGGGGGGGGGGAACCGAGACGGTTGGTGGGAGTGGGGGGTTGGCGGCGGCCAGGGGGGCTGATGAGGGAGGGAGGGGTCTCGCGAGGGGGAGTGCTAGGGTTCCCAGCGGGACAGATGGGTGGCCTGGCCGGCTGGGCCACTAGGCCCAGTTGGGCCAGGTGGGGGGGTTCGGTTGTTTGCCTTTTTTTTATCATTTGTTTTTCTTTCTTTTACTTTCTGACATTCTATCATTATTATTTTCTGATATATTTATATCTTTCTGTTCTAACTATATAGGACTTTTAATACAATTAAAAATGTCCGATTCGTTTTTATAACATATTAGGGAATTTCAACAACTCTCCCGACATTTTTACTTAACATCACGAAATGTTTCTCGTTCGACTTTATTCGTAAATTTCGAACTTGACTGGTTTTTTGACTAACACGAGATCCATGATAGAATTTATGATGACGTGGCTTCACTAGCGTGGGATTATTGTCGCTTGACTACAGGAGTTACTGTAGCACCAATCCGAGGATGTCACATGAGTTGAGTGCACTTGACTATCTTTATGGAGTTTTGCTTGAGATGCGTGAATCTGAAAATGGTGATGAAGAAATTAATGAAGTGATTCATGAGGGCTCCTTGAATGAAAAGCATGATTGCAATGGTTTCACTATAAATCCTATTAGTGTCAATCATGCTAAAAATATGCAAAACCCTAAGCTTGGGGATGCTAGTTTTGCTATGTCCACTACTTGTTGCAATGATCATGATTGGGGTGATGATTTTTCATATGATCTTGAAATTTTGTTTAAGCCTCATGATGAAGATGATATTTGCAATAATATTGAAAGTGGGTTTGGAGAAGTCATGACTTTAATTGATGATAATCCCACTATTTTTTAAGAGCCTCAACTTTGCATGCATGTGGATCATGAAAAGAATATCCTTTGTGATAGCTATATTGTTGAATTTGAATATGATCCCACATGTAATAGTTATGAGAGAGGAAAATATTGTGGTAGAAACTTTCATATCACTAAATTACCTCTATTTATGTTGAGATTGATATTGTCACTTTCTTCTTTCTTTGCATATGGTAACTATTGGTTGTCTTGACAATTTTTTTCCTATAAAATGCCTATGCATAGGTAGTATGTTAGACTTAGATGTGATTTTCATATGCTTTATGATGTTCTCGTTGTGCTTCAATTCTTGTCTTTTATGTGAGCATCATTGAATTATCAATGCCTACCTAAGGGCGTTAAATGATAGCGCTTGTTGGGAGGCAACCCAATGAATTTATCTTTGCTTTTTTCTTTCTGTTTTGTTGCGTCCACACCATCATAATTCTGTTATGATTGTGTTTTTTGTGTTTCTTTTTGTGTTTGAGCTAAGCAAAATCTTTATGACTAGTTTGGTGATGGTTGTTTGATCCTGCTGGAAAAAGACAGAAACTTTTCGCTCACCAAATTATTTTTAATTTTTATTCAGAAAGAGCTTTTGAGTTGATTCATTTCGCTGCTGGTTTATATGCCTTTTTCCCAGGCTGTAGTAATTGTTCAGAATTGTTGAGGTACCAGAAGTATACAAAGTATACAGATTGCTACAGACTGGTATGTTTTTGGCAGATTCTGTTTTTGTTGAGTTGGTTGCTTGTTTTGATGAAACTATGGATAGTATCGGGGGGTACTAGCCATGTAAAAGTGAGAATACAGTAATATAACACCAATATAAATAGAAATCAAGATTGCTACAGTACCTAAAGAGGTGGTAGTTTGTTTTCTTGTGCTAATGATATCACGAGTTTCTGTTTAAGTTTTGTGTTGTGAAGTTTTCAAGTTTTGGGTGATGTTCTCATGGACAAAGGGATAAAGAGTGGAAAGAGCTCAAGATTGGGGATTCCCAAGTCATCCCAAGCAAAATTCAAGGACACCAAAAAGCCTAAGCTTGGGGATGCCCCGGGAAGGCATCCCCTCTTTCATCTTCAATCCATCGGTAACATTACTTGGAGCTATATTTTTATTCACCACATGATATGTGTTTTGCTTGGAGCATCTTCTATCGTAGGAGTATTTTCTTTCTGTTGTGTCAAAATCATCCTTGCTGCACACCTTTTGAGAGAGGCGTGCACTGATCCTGAATTTGCTAGAATGTTCATCGTGCTTCACTTATATCTTTTGAGCTAGATAATTTTGCTCTATGTGCTTCACTTAGATCTTTTACAGCACGGCGGTGCGTGATTTGGTAGTTGGCTTGTGCTATGAAAATAGTCCCAAAGGTGATAGGTACCCAAAGAGGATACAAAATCTTCCATCTTCATGTGCATTGAGTAGAAAGAGAAGTTTGATTCCTCTCAATCAGTTTTGAGACGTGGATTTGGTAATATTAAGAGTTATGTTATTAGGGTGTTGTGAATCTAGAGGTACTTGTGTTGAAGTTAGTGATTCCCATAACATGCACGTATGGTGAACCGCTATGTTAGGAAGTCGGAGCATAATTGATCTATTGATTGTCATCCTTTGTGTTGCGGTCGGGATTGCGCGATGGTTAACACCTACCAACCCTTCCCCTAGGAGTCTGCGTTTAGAACTTTGTTTCGATTACTAATAAAAACTTTCGCGACAAGTATGTGAGTTCTTCATAACTAATGTGAGTCCATGGTATAGATGCACTTTCACCTTCCACCATTGCTACCCTCTCTAGGACCGCGCAATTTTCGCCGGTGCACAAACCCACCATATGCCTTCCTCAAAACAGCCACCATACCTACCTACTATGGCATTTTCATAGCCATTCCGAGATATATTGCCATGCAACTCCCACCGTTCCATCGCATGACTTGTGCCGTCACTCTCATATTGCTATTGCATGATCGTAACATAGCTAGCGAGATGTCTCAACGTCATACGCCAAGCTAGATCGTTGCACATCCCGGTACACTGCCGGAGGCATTTCCTATAGATTCATCATCGTTCTGAGCTTTGAGCTGTGAGTAAATAAAAATGTGATGATCATCATTATTAGAGCATTGTACCATGTGAGGAAATAAAAAAAGACAGGCCAAAGTTGCCCACAATAAAAAAATAAAAAAAAGAGGCAAAGAGCCCAAATTAAAAAAAAGAGAAAAAGAGAGAAGGGACAATGCTACTATCTCCTTTCCACACTTGTGCTTCATAATAAGCACCATGTTCTTCATGATTGAGGGCCTCTCATTTTTTCACCACCATATACTAGTGGGAATCTTTATTTTATAACTTGGCTTGTATATTCCAATGATGGGCTTCCCCAAAATTGCCCTAGGTCTTCGTGAGCAAGCAAGTTGGATGCGCACACACTAGTTCTCCTTTTGAGCTTTCACATACTTACAGCTCTAGTGCATCCTTTGTATGGCAATCCCTACTCATTCACATTGATATCTATTAATGGCATATCCATAGACCTTTAATACGCCGAGTCAATGTGACCATCTCCTCCTTTTTGTCTCACAACCACCACCACACTCTATTCCACCTATAGTGCTGTATCCATGGCTCACGCTAATTTATTGCGTGAGAGTTGAAAAAGGTTCGAGAAAGTAAGAGTGCGAAAACAATTACTTGGTCAATACCGGGGTTGTGCATGATTTAAATTAGTTGTGTGAGGATGATCGAGCATAGCCAAACTATATGATTTTATAGGGATAACTTTCTTTGGCCTTGTTATTTCGAAAGTTCATGATTACCTTGCTAGTTTGCTTGAAGTATTATTGTTTTCATGTCAATAGCAAACTATTTTTTTGAATCTTATGGATCTGAACATTCATGTCACATGAAATAAGTTATAAAGGACAACTATGCTAGGTAGCATTCCACATCAAAAATTCAGTCTTTATCACTTCCCTACTCGAGGACGAGGAGGTGTTAAGCTTGGGGATGCTTGATACGTCTCCAACGTATCTATAATTTTTGATGGTTCCATGCTATTATCTTGTCAAACTTCGGATGTTTTGTATGCCTTTTATATCTTTTTTGGGACTAACCTATTAACTCAGTGCCAAGTGTCAGTTCCTATTTATTCTGTGTTTTTGACCCTTTTCAGAGGAGGATTTTAAACGGTGTCCAAATGGAATAAAACTTCTAAAAAGTTTTTTCCTGGAACAGAAGATACGCACCAGACTTGAGAACCAAGGCAGGGCCACTAGGGGACCTGGCTCGTCTGCCCTACCTCTTTCGCCTATAAATTCAGAAAAATTCCAAAACAGCGAGAGAGATCCACGAAAATACTTTTCCGCCACCGCAAGCTTCTATCTCCGCAAGATCCCATCTGGGCACGTTATGGTGCCTTGCCGAAGGAGGGATTCGGATACGGAGGGCTTCTTCATCAACACCATGATCTCTCCGATGATGCGTGAGTAGTTCACCATAGACCTTTGGGTCCATAGCTAGTAGCTAGATGGCTTCTTCTCTCTCTTGGATCTTCAATATAAAGTTCTCCATGATCTTCATGGAGATCTATCCGATGTAATCTTCTTTTGCGGTGTGTTTGTCGAGATCCGAAGAATTGTGGATTTATGATCAGATTATCTATGAATCTTATTTGAGTTTCTTCTGATCTCTTAGATGCATGATTTCATATCCTTTTAGTTCTCTTCGAGTATGGGTTTTGTTTGGCCAACTTGATCTATGATTCTTGCAATGGGCGAAGTGCTTGGTTTTGGGTTCATGCCGTGCGGTGACCTCACCCAGTGATAGAAGGGGTAGCGAGGCACGCATCATGTTGTTGCCATCAAGGGTAAAAAGATGGGATTTTCATCATTGGTTTGAGTTTATCCCACTACATCATGTCATTTTGCTTAAATCGTTACTCTGTTCGTCATGAACACAATACACTAGATGCATGCTGGATAGCGGTCAATGTGTGGAGTAATAGTAGTAGATGCAGAAAGTATCGGTCTACTTGTCTCGGACGTGATGCCTATATGTATGATCATTGCCTTAGATATCGTCATGACTTTGCGCGGTTCTATCAATTGCTCGACAGTAATTTGTTCACCCACCGTGATATTTGCTATTTTGAGAGAAGCCTCTAGTGAACACTATGGCCCCTGGGTCTACTTCACACCATATTTTCAGCCTTACACTTTTACTTCGTTGCACTTTCCGCCTTTAGATCTCACTTTGCAATCAATCTTGAAGGGATTGAAAACCCCTTTATAGCGTTGGGTGCAATCTCTTTTGCGTTTGCGCAGGTACTCTGGACTTGGCGCGATTCTCCCACTGGATTGATACCTTGGTTCTCAAACTGAGGGAAATACTTACTGCTCCTGTGCTGGATCACCCTTTCCTCTTCATGGGAAAAACCAACGCAAGCTCAAGAGGTGGCACTGCGGCGTCAGAACGATGGAGAAATTCGCGATTCTGGATATTCTGGAAGGGTTTCCTCTCAGAGGAGTAAATATAGGCAAAAGGAGGGCATCGGAGGAGGTGGGACCCACCCAGGCGGCCTGTGGGCACGGGCAGGGGGTAGGCCGCGCCAGGAGGTCGCCCCTGGCCCCCCTCTAGCCCATCTTAGGTGATTTGTAAGCTTCCGGTACACTGATTTTTTATATTTTTTTCTCGGGATTTTTGAGCCTTCGGAAAATTGGGTAAAGCCACTGCAAAAAGACATGAGGAGACAGGAACTAGCACTGGGTGCACAGAGTTAGTAGGTTAGTACAAATATGTGTAAAATGATATAAAAGTGTAGCAAAACATATGACAATGTCACCCAAAAGATCATGGAACAAGCAGAAATTATAGATACGTTTGGGACGTATCAACATCCCCAAGCTTAATTTTTGCTTGTCCTCGAGTAGATAAAGGATAACACAATAATTTCTGTGGTGACATGCTAACACACATATAAGAACTTCAAAGTAAAGCAAGTAAGATATGCAATTCAAGTCAAGACAATAACAAGCAAGAGTCTATATCTAGTATTGAAATTAGCAAAGTAAGAACATAAAGGTGCAAGAGATCACGATGTCGGTGACTTGAATGTCTCCAAATTGTGTTTGCGTGCAAGAAGTGAGAGATGGGTTCAAAGAATAAAATATATATTTTTAATTTATAACTCAATCTACTAAACCTCTCACTTGGTCTCCTTCAGAATCTTATTTTGACTCATCCCCAGACCACTAGTTAGGCGCAAGTCAAAATGATCCTCTGCCATTCGACTTTGAGCACTCATGCAATGGATGAGCGTAAGCAAGATATGTTGGCACTCGGGATGGCAAATAGAACAATGATGGGGAAGGAAGACAAAAAGGTGTGAAAGGCTCACATCAGCGAGGACAATCATAGGCGAGAGAAAGCCAAATGATAGATATGATGTGAGGAGTAGGGATTGCCATGTAACGGATGCACATATGAGCTAAGGTAAGCTCTCCAATGGAACTAGTGGGGTTGCATCCAACTTGTTTCCTCATGAAGACCTAGAGCTCATTTGAGTAGGCTCATTATTGGAATATGCAAATCAAGTTCTATAGTGTAAGGGTCCCCACATAGTTATGCATGAATGATAATCTCTATGTAGTACAAATATAGCAATGGAGTATGAGTGTGGATATTTAAAATTGAATAGTAGTGTTGCCCCCTTCTCTCTTTTTATTTCTTTTTCTTTTTCTCTTTTTTTACTTTTTGTGGCCTCTTTGGCTCTTTCTATTTATCTCTCATTTGTCCTCTTTGGGATCTTTTGTTTTGTCCTCTTTGGGATCTTTACCTCACTTAAGCGCAACACTCTATGTTTTAAATGAATAACAACAAGATCATCACACTTTATAAGATGTACTCAACATAAAGACAAATGAAAACTATCATGATGTATGCAAATGTATGCCTCTGCAAGTGTAGCAGGATATGCAATGATACTAGTGCGTCATGTAGCAATAATATGGGCAAGGCCCAACTATCATGCGGCTCTACGATCAAGCAAAAGCATGTATGACATGAAGATCAAGTCATGAGATGGTGGATGTTGCATGGCAATGTATCTAGGAAAGGCTATGGAAATGCCTTAATAGGTAGGTATGGTGGCTGTTTTGAGGAAAGATATAATGAGGCTTATGTATGACAGAGCGTATCATGTCATGGGTGTGGATGCACCGGTGAAGTTTGCATCAACTCTCAATGTGAGAAAGGGCAATGCACAGTATCGAAGAGGCTAGCAAAATATGGATGGTGGAAGTGCCAACAATCGAATACTCACATTAGTCTGAAGAACTCATACACTTATTTTCGGTAACTCTCTATCTAGTTAGGAAATTCACAAAGAGACAAGTACCCCGAGGAGGAGTGTTTGGGGGTTTGGTTATCCTTGTGCATCCTCGACTCATGGTAACGTGAGGGTACTCTATATATTCCAACCCCTCCAGAGGTTAGCGATCAATTTAGTAGCTAGAGTTCTCAACTAATTTTTAGTTTTTCAAGAACACATGAATTTCCCAAAATACGACACATATCACTAATAGGCTCAAGCTCTTGGCACCAATAGTCCAAACCTTACTCAATTAAATACCTCAAAACTATTGCAAGTTAGTACTATACTTAAATAGCAACCTCATTTACCTACTCATGCAAGACACACAACTCAGTGCAACAAGCCAAATCTCTAAACAAGATAAGCATGATAACTCAAGAGAGTTCCAAAAGCATCCTAAATAAAAAGCTCTTAAAAAGATAAGCATGAAAACTAAGAGCTAAGCATGAGAGCAGCTATGGAAAGATAAAGAACACACAAAAAAGATAAGCATAAAACCTATGTTGTGTTCGAGAGTGGAATGGAGCATGTCTCTCGCCTAAACAAGGTAGGGTAGGTTCCTGCTTGTTATGAACAACACGAAAAACTAAAACAAACAAAAAATTAAAGAGAGGGATGCTCCAAGCATAGCACATAACATATGAAGTTATAAAAATATAGCATGGATATGGACGAACTGATGATTGTTGATAGAGAAGGGGATGCATGGGGCATCCTCAATCTTAGGCACTTGAGTCTCCTTGAATATTTCTTGGGGTCCATGGGGGCATCCCCAAGCTTGATCACTTGACACTCTTGTATCTTCTTTCATCATCTCCCATCGCATATTTGAAAACTCCCTTCATATGAAACTCGTCATAAGCTGATTAGAATGGTTTGTACCCTGAATAAAAATATTTTTTACCTACTGGAAATAAAGATTGAGAAATAGCTACTGTTTCTCATGATTTCCAAAATGTGTTTGCAAATAAAAAGTAAGCTTATGATTTTCAAAACAATGAAAACGCAAAAGAGGGCCGAATCTGTGAAAAACAGAACATCGGGTAGTAAATAATTTATTCAGGGTACTTCTGCAACTCAAATAAACAAACGCAGAACAGATGATAGAAATGCAATTATATAGAGCATGCTTTCAAAAATATTCAGATCAAAAATATGATCTGGTGATTTTTGGTGAATTTTTCCGTCCGGCAGACAGAATCTGTTTCTAGACAGCATGACACAACTTTTGAACTTTCTTGCAATCGGAGGCTATAACTTGGCACAAAGCATAAATATAAAGGTACAAGGATGTTGCTAAAGTAGTAACAAGCATCAAGACCACTAAAACTTAAAGTAAAACAAATTGGGTTGCCTCCCAACAAGCGCTTTCTTTTATGCCTTTGAGCTAGGCATGATGCAAAAGATCAAGTTGTATCAATTGGACCATCACAAATGTCATCAAAAAGCTCTTCAATAGTACAACTAGTCTTAAGAAGACTCTCACAGAGAGGCTTAGTGGAAACACATCTAGGAACAAAAGCAAAGGTAGTAAGAACAATTGGCATTTCATTTCTAATTCTATTTAAAAGAGGTATCTCTTCCAAGGTCTTCACAGTTTCAACACCCTTAGCAATAGGTATACTCCTTTTGGTTTGAGGAACCCTGGGTACATTAACGAACCTAGGTCCCTTCCTTGCGAGGGTTTCTTACTTTTTAGTCTTGATGGAGGATAGAGTAGTTCCTATAGTTTCAAAATATCCTCGATCTTATCAATCCTAGAAGGATCCAAATCATGGGTTTAAGGGTCTCCAAAGTTTTGTAAATTTTGTGCATGGAGCTATCAATTCTATTTAAGTTCCGTTGAATCCTACGATCTACTTCAGTTATTTTACTCATGCTTGGCATCTCTAGCTCTATCTTCTCAAGTTTACTCATAATGTGAGATAAAGTAATATTATACTTTATGTCAACAATAGGTGGGATTCTGACAAGATTTTCCATAACGTTAAGAGCCTCCTCAACAGGAGTTTCCAAGAAATTCCCTCCTATTGATGTGTCTACAATAAACCTATGCCAAGAAGTAATACCAACATAAAAATTTCTAAGCGAAATAGTGGTGGATTGCTTCTTGGTGGCTCTATCTTGAGAATTTTTAATTCTATACCAAGCATCTTTCAAACATTCTCCAACCCTTTGTTTGAAGGTGACAATCTCTCCTTCGGGTGCAACACCAAAGGAAAAAGACTTAGACATACTGACTAAACAAAGCAAAGTAACTAATGTTTTTTGTGGTTTTTGGGTATAAGACTCTAAAGCAAAAACTAGAAAGCAAACTAACAAGCCTAAAAGGCAAAGGTAAAAGATAGCGTGCAACTCCCCTATCTTGAAGACTGGAGTCCCCGGCAACGGCGCTAGAAAACTTTGCTTGATTATGAGATGATGTATATACTTCTCGGTCCTCGTTGGTTACCCCAAGTGGAAGGTTGAGATGTAGTCAGCAGCAAGTTTTCCCTCACACGGAAAGTGTAAGGTTATCGAACCAGGAGGACTCCTAGGCTCAACAAGTAGGTGTCTCCCACCCTGGCGCCAGCAGAAGACATGGACCTGCACACACACAAATAACTTTGATCCCGACGAGTACAGAGAGGTTGTCAATCTCTCCGGCATTGTAGTTTGCAAAGGATGAAATCACAAGCGGGAATAGTAATAGTGGTTGCAACATAAAAGTAAATGAAAATGATAAATGATGGAGGTGTAAACAATGATGGTGATATGGAACGGAGTCGCATGATGTTCACTAGTGATGGCTCTCTCCCAAAAGACGATAAACAACTATGCTTGGTAAATAAATTACAGTTGGGCAATTGATAGAATTATGAATGCACCGCAATGCTAATTATGCTACTTGATAGTTAGAGGTTCAATAGTAATGGGCAGTATGCCAAGACAAGTAGACTGTTTATTCATCAGCATCTACTTACTAATCATCCACCTTGAGATATCTATCCAGAACATCTCGCTGGTATTAAGTTGCGAGCCCCACCCAAAGTGTAAACTCAAAGCAACGTACAAAACTGCATTAACGAACTATGCGTAAGGTAAACAATCCTTGCAACCGTGGTCACAAACACCATTGTTTTCTCCCTGGTGGCAACAGCACATCTCTTAGTCTCATGTTTCTGTCACTCAAGCTAGACATCGACGGGCATGAACTCACAATCATGCATAACACTCCCTCTTGGAGTTACAATCTACTACTCGGCCAAAGCAATAAATAGCAACGGAGAACATGCATTAATCACTAAGGAGTATAATATAAAAGGATAATCAAATATATTACTCATAAAAATCTGAACATAATCTCATAATCCATCGGATCCGAACAAACCGAGCATAGCAATAGCAAGAGAATTACATAGATGCCTTGATCATGTAGGGCAGTTCACAAGGGCTAATCATGGAAGCACGAGATTGGAGAGAAGACATCACATAGCTACTGGTCATGGACACATTGTCCAAGGAGGATTACTCACGGCAGGTCCGGGAAGCGTCCATGGCGGTGGAGAAGCTTCCGGAGGTCAATCGTCCCTCCGGTAGGGTGCCGGGAAGAGGTCTCCTAACGCTCCCGATCTCGGAAGCGCTGCGGCAGCGGAACGATGGAGAAATTCGCGATTCTGGATATTCTAGAAAGGGTTTCCTCTTGGAGGAGTGAATATAGGTGAAAGGAGGGCACCAGAGGAGGTGGGACCAACCCAGGCAGCCTGTGGGCGCGGCCAGGGGGTAGGCCGTGCCAGGAGGTCTCTCGGATGGCCCCTGGCCCCCCTCTAGCCCATCTTAGGTGATCTAGAAGCTTCCGGTACACTGATTTGTTATATACTTTTCTCTGGATTTTTGAGGCTTCGGAAAATTGGGTAAAAGCCCCTGCAAAAGACATCAGGAGACAGGAACTGGCACTGGGTGCACTGAGTTAGTAGGTTAGTCCAAATATGTGTAAAATGATATAAAAGTGTAGCAAAATATATAACAATGTCACCCAAAAGATCATGGAACAAGCAGAAGTTATAGATACGTTTGGGACGTATCAACTGTGTACCAATTGAGTGGACCTCTTTGTCTATTATTGTCAGGGGAAAGGCATTGATCGAGTACATACCTCGGGTCTGTTATATACCGCGAGTTGTGGATGACACGGAAGTTTCCTGGATCTCGTGGGTACAACGTACAACCTCTGTAGAGTATAAAACTATTCAAATAGTCGTGTCCATGTTCAAGGACAGTTGGGTAATCCTGCTTAAACTACGTCCAACCATTTCCGCATAAACCAAGTGTGTGTGTGTATTTAATGGTGTATTCTGAGAAAGAATGATATGACCAAGTTTGGTGACTTGGCATATCGGGTGAACCTGGATCGTTCAGCCCTTAGCAGATATATTGATATATGTAACATGTTCTTCTAAATACCATCTAGCTTATGTTGCACATCCATGAACATGTTTCTTTATAGTCAAGTTGCTATCCAGCGAAACTGCATAGTACTTGTTATTCTACCAATTGCATTGTTCCTATTATGGCCTGTTTGCGAGTACATTCAAAGTACTCATTGGCTTGCCACTGGTTATATTATTGAACAGACTTGGAAGAACCAGAGTTTAGAGAAGAGTACATCATTGGAGACGGCCCTGCGAACTAGGACGCTTCCTAGTCAGAATGCCTGTTGGTGTAGGCTGATGGCATGGGCACCCGCTTAGCCCTAAGATTTCTGCTACTAGTTGTATCAGTGTGATTTCGCCTTATAGGCCCTACCTTGTGAACTTGACCTTATTGGTCATGTGTTGTAATATTTAGGTACTTCGATGTAAGACACTTATTATTCAGCATATGTGTGTTCGGTGAGCATTGATCTGTGGGATCACTGAGCATGTTCATTCGACGATCTCGACTTGTAAGTTGGGTTCCCCATAATAGACTGAGAGAGAGAGAGAGAGAGAGAGAGATCTTTTGACTTTATTTGCTCTCATTTGGTTTCAAGAACTTTGGTCTTTTGGATGACTTTATCCCGTTATGTGTGTGTTTGATCATACGCTTTAGCTGGTTGATGCTACGACATTCTTTTAGCTATCTATGTGATGATCATTCAGTTATCTTGTTGGTGTCATGTGCATTGCTATTCATTCTGATCTTGTATGCGCACCACCAAGATGTATGTGACATGGAAGAGTAACCCATGATCCTAATCGATTGTGCATTTGCATTCAAATGCAAATTTTCAATAATGCACATATTTAGGAGGAGCTCTTGCTTTTCACATACTTCTCAAAGTGTCGATGCTAATCATTGATTTTATATTTTGTCGAAGCTTGGATCTATATGTTGTCGGCAATTACCCGAAAGGGGGAGATTGAAAGCACAATTGATCCCTAGGGTGGTTTTGATAATTGATCACAACATATGCATCATTGGACAAATATGTTTTCCAAGTATATTTCAGAAAAGTTCAGAAGATGCTATGGCTAATGGTTTATGTGGAGATACCCCTGGATGCAAGAAAGGATTAATGTTGTCTCAAGCTTCAAGCTAGAAGGCTCTTCATTTTATATTTGTGAGAAATCACTGTTGAGTCCATAGGAAAGCCAATACTATCAAAAGGGGGTGAGGTAGTAAAATGAACTGATTGCTCAAAATGCTCAAAATTAGCCACCAAAATACTCACTCATTTTCCCACATATCCACTCTGTCAAACCCCACATACACAAATTCGGTGTCACCAACATTTCCATATCGGACCCACCGAGTTTGACTTCAGACAGGACCCTAGCCATTCCCACCAAATCGGTGCAACCAAAACCAAGTCGGTGCTACCGAGTTTGGGTGTCCAACATTCTATTGCCTTGGTACACAAAATAGGAATTTTCGAGTTTGAGTATCGGTGCCACCAAGTTTGGCCATCTGACCGTTAACTACCTTGTCAGTGCCACCGAGTTTCATATATCGGTCTCATCGAGATTCAAAATTTCACACCTTTAGTGCTAATTGGTACCACCGAGTTTCCAACTTCGGTGTCATCGAGTTTGCTCTTTTGTGTGTAGTGGTTGGATTTTGGTTGCTGCCTATATATACCCCTTTACCCACCTCTAATTCGTTAGAGAAGCACTCAGAACACACACTTCATTGCCATAGACATTTTCTCAGAGAGAACCACCTACTCATGTGTTGAGACCAAGATATTCCAATCCAATCATTTGAATCTTGATCTCTAGCCTCCCCAAACTGTTTTCCACCAAATCAGCCTCTCCTATCGATGCATATCCTGTGTGAGAGTGATTTAGTGTTGAGGAGACTATCTCTATAAGCACAAGAGCAAGGAGTTCATTGATCTACGACATCTATTACCTTTTGGAGGTGGTGCCTCCTATATTGGTTAGGTGTCGCTTGGGAGCCTCCTACTTCGTGTTGTGAAGTTGAACCAAGATGTGTGTAAGGGCAAGGAGATCGCCTACTTCATGAAGATCTACTATGAGTAAGGCTAGTCCTCCGTGCGGCTTCTTGGTGGACCCTCCATGGACTCCCGCAGCCGTTACCCTCAATGGGTTGGAGTTTCCATTAACATGGACGTACGATAGCTCCACCTATCAGAACCATGCCAAAAATCGCCATGTCAACCTCATGCATTTGATCTCCCTACCTTACTCCTATGCTTTACACTTGCATGTTGTACATTCCGCTGCAATACTATTAGAACTGCATGTGTAGGGTGTACTTTACTTGCTATAGCTATCATTGCTGCCTCTCAAGTAAAATTGGGAAAAGGCAACAAAAATATCTCGTCTAGTAATCTAATCACCGCCCTCTATAGACATACTTCCGATCCTACACACTTCCATCCATTATTTCATCCAGCGATATTAACTTGCATGTGCAAAGACAATTTTGTCCCTAATGGTAGTATGTCACAAGAAAAGGGAAGAGAAGGGGCATCGACGGACAAAAAAGGAGAATTTGTGTTGGCAGTTAAAACACAACATCACTTCATGTACGTGTGTGTATAGGTTTCTTGCTCTTGCATGCATCGCATTGCTTAAGCAACTAGCTTTGTCTTGTAGCAAGTGTTCAACTAGAATCAATCACCTTGATGCAAGGATTTTTTGTTCGAAAGAACCACATGCCAAACGGAATTAACAAAAAAGACCATCTATGAATAAAATTGATAGAAGAGACCACCACAGTCGTGGCGACAGGCGTGCCAGACGATGTGTGGCATCTACCGCCATGTCGGTAGGCGGTAGCACTTGTCTCCATAGTGCTAGGCACCAGCATGCATATAACAGCTAGCCAGCGCTAGGAATGGAACGATGCACTACAGGTGAGCCCTACCGCCTCATGGCATGGCGACAGGATTGTTCCTTCTCCGCATCGATGTTTTGTCGCTGGTGCCACCAATTCTTGCTAGTTTGTTAGTGGCGCAGCACGCAGGAACATCATAGGAATCGGTGGCTCACATGCATAGAAATTAATAGTGGACCCTTGGCAACAACTATCATCATAGTAATTGGTGGCGTTATCAAAAACAGACCACCATGACATGTGAATCTATGCCACTGACGAACTGCCAAAAATCAATGGCACTTAGCAGCAGCTACAGGGTTCCGTTCTTGGTGCTGCCTAGCTGTTATATGCACGCTGCCGTCTAGCACCATGGCGGCAGGTGCCGCCGCCTCCCGGAGTGGCGGCACGCATCACGTGTCGACTGGCGCGCCTGCCGGCTGTGGTGGTCTCTTTTGTCAATTTTATTCATAGATGATTTTTTTATCAATTTCGTTGGACATGTGGTCCATTTGAACAAAAATTCTAATGGAATTGTGCTACGAGCACGACGGTGATCCAGAGTTCTAGATCGGGACCGACTGAAAGCTTCCCGTGCTCACCCTTTCGCCACCCCACCAAGATGCGGGTCGTATCCTCCTCTCATGTGTGGGTTTGCCGAGGCTGCTACCACCTCCCATGCACTGTGATGTCGAGGCTATCGGTCGTGTTGGCTTTAAAACACTAGTGCATATCCTCCAGAAAAAATATTGTCAGCGCCCCCTACATAGGCGACCACGACACTGACAGGACGGGCCCAGCGACGAGAGGCTCAACCACCTCGCCTCTGGCCCATCAGCCCACTCACGACCGGCGACCCAACCCGCGCGTCACTGGGCCAGCGTCGGCGACCTAACCCTCCTCTACTTACGGCAGCACGCACGACTGAAGAAGGCATCCAAAGGATCAGGCGGCGGCATTTTCCCTTTTCTTCTTCCCTCGAACCCTAGTCTGGTTCATGTAGCATCGATCTGTAATTCCTGCTTGTAAGACACTGCTATTGAGAGAACACTACCGAGTACCTTACATCTGGTATCAGTGACTACCATCCTCTACCCACGCTCCGCCGATCTGGATAGGTTCATCACCACCAGATCCTAGACCCTAGCTCATGCTCGTCTCGCCGCCATGTATCCAGCGATCCAGACCCTTCTGGAGCGCATACACAGCTGTCTGAAGGAGCACACCACCGCGATCCACGTCTCCAACGCCAAGGTGGAGGATCTCATCGCGTGGCGGCCAGATCTCGAGCGCCGCATCGCCGATCTCAGCGA
This sequence comes from Hordeum vulgare subsp. vulgare, assembly GCF_904849725.1. Taxonomy (NCBI): domain Eukaryota; kingdom Viridiplantae; phylum Streptophyta; class Magnoliopsida; order Poales; family Poaceae; genus Hordeum; species Hordeum vulgare. Next base: position 196,991,455 of record NC_058523.1, on the reverse strand, counting down.
GACGGCGGCAGCCCTGCAGATCGCCACTGCACCGACGCACGTGGAGGACGCGACCCACGCGCCCGCACCCTTGAAGCCTGCGACGACCGGCTGCCACATTGGTACCACGTATGGCGCGGCATAGCCACGAGTCCGAGGGCCCGATGGCCACGACATCTTCACCACCACCCGGGGGCCACCGACGGTGTTGTTCCAAGCACCGCCACTGCCCCCGACTAATGGTCAGTTCATCGAACCCATCTCACCTACGACAGTATCCACGTTTGCACATGCCGGCCAACTCCTTAGTGGTTTCGGCCAAACCCATCCCTCCATTCCGTTTCCGCAGTTCACAGGGGACAATCCAAAGCTCTGGAAATCTCTTTGTGAACAATATTTTTCCATGTTTGGCATCTCTCCATCGTTTTGGGTACCAATGGGTGCATTGAATTTTTTGGGTCCTGCATCTATCTGGTTGTAATCGATTCAGAAAAGACTGCCTGAACTCGATTGGGAGTCCTTCGCAACTCTGATGTGCATGCGCTTTGGCCGCGACCGTCACCAGACCCTTATTAGAAAACATTACTCTGTTTGCCAAACTGCATCAGTTGCTGATTACACTGAACAATTTGAATCAATTATCTACCACCTCAGTTCCTATTCTGACACCATTCATCCGTTTTATTTTCTCACTCGATTTGTGGAGGGTCTACGGAAGGACATTCGTGCGGTGGTTTTGGTTCAGAGACCGTCGGACCTGGACATGGCTTGTGCGCTCGCGCTACTTCAAGAGGAAGTGGCTGACGGGGTTCCGCACGCCTCGTTTTGCGCACCCGAGGGGCAGTCTCAGCTAGGGCTACCTCTACCACTGCCTCCACCACCCCCTCAGCGTGCAGGTGGATCGAGCATTCCAGCGGCGGCAACGGATCGCCGTGGCACCGAAGCTTCTCGAGCCGACAACAGCAAAGTCAAGGCTCTGCGCGACTACAAACGCGCGCGTGGGCTCTGCTTCAAGTGCGGGGAACGTTGGGGTCATGACCATACATGTCCCACTTCAGTTCAGCTCCACGTGGTCGAAGAGATGCTGGAGTTGTTCGGCGTCGATTCTTCGTCTGAACCCGATGATCCTACTTCTTCAAGTGACACGGTGATGGCCATATCCCGTTCAACATTGGAAGGTGGCGTCTCTTCGCGTGCCTTCCAGCTTCTAGCATTGATGCAAGACCGCGAAGTTCTGATGCTTGTGGACAGCGACAGCTCCACCTCCTTCATCGACCAGAAGCTCACGCATCAACTGTGTGGAGTAACACCACTGAAGCAATCTTGTCGTGTGCGGGTGGTAGATGGTGGCAAACTGACCTGCACTAACATCCCACCCGCGTGTGCTTGGTCATCACAAGGGCAGGAGGTCACCACTGATATGAAGGTCTTGCCATTAGGAACTTACGTTGCCAGTTTGGGCATGGATTGGCTGGAGCAGCACAGTCCTATGACAGTCGATTGGAAACTCAAAGTGATCACTCTCTCAACCAACATGGGTCCTGGACGGCTGTTTGGGCATGAAGCTAACTCCACCAACTGTCAAGTGATGAAAAGTCTGCAGCTCCAGAACTTGTGCAGACAGGGCTCCCTTTTGCATATGGTATTTCTGTACCATGTCACTGAGCCAGCATAGTCCAAACCAACGGTTCAGCCGGATCTGTAGAAGCTTCTCCATGAGTATGAGGATGTTTTTGGAATACCCACAGCTATGCGTCCCCGGCGTGCCTGTGACCAAAAGATCCCATTAGTACCTGGAGCACAACCATCAACATCAGGCTGTACAGACATAAACATGAGCACAAGACTGAGATTGAGCGACAAGTCGAGGAGTTTCTACGCTCAGGAGTGATATAGCGCAGCCAAAGTAGATTTGCGTCACCAGTCATATTGGTAAAGAAGAAAGACGACACTTGGCGTCTCTGCATTGACTATAGACACCTAAACGCAATGACTTCGGTCAGCAAGTTTCCAGTACCAGTCATTGAGGAGCTGTTGGATGAGTTACATGGAGCTAAGTGGTTCTCCAAACTGGACCTTCGAGCAGGCTATCATCAGATACGGCTAGCAGAAGGGGGAGAATACAAGACTGCATTCCAAACACACATTGGCATTATGAGTTCAAGGTCCTCTCTTTTGGATTGGCCGGTGGCCCGGCAACATTCCTGGGGGCTATGACAGACACCTTACATCCGCTTTTGCGATACTGCGTGTTGGTTTTCTTTGATGATATCCTCATCTTTAGCAAAACTTGGGCAGAGCACTTGAGTCACATTCGGCAAGTCCTTCAACTCCTCTGCAGAGATCAATGGAAAGTAAAGACGGACGAATGTGAGGTCGTCAGCAATAGTTATCGTACTTGGGCTATGTCATCAGTGATCAAGGCGTAGCAACAGATCCTAGCAAGATTGTGGCAGTTTGAGCTTGGGAAACCCCCCAGAACTCCAGGGATGTGAGGCGCTTCCTCGGGCTGGCAGGGTACTATCGGCGATTCGTCCGCAACTTCAGCATCATCGCGTGGCCATTGTTTAACCTGCTCAAGAAGGGCATGCCTTTTGTTTGGATAGATAACACAAAGCAAGCATTTCAACTTTTGAAACAGAGTCTCACCATAGCCCAAGTTCTCACCTTACCAGATTTTCACCGGACATTCACCGTCGAGAAAGAGTCTGAGCCCGAGGTACCAAGGACTGTCAACCTATGAGAAGGAGTATCTCACCATTGTGGTTGTTGTTGATTAATGGCGTCCTTATCTGCAGCACAGCGAGTTCATCGTTCACATAGATCAAAAAAGTCTGATTCACCTTGAAGAGCAGCTTCTGACCACACCATGGCAGCAACGGGCTTTCACTAATCTCCTGGGCCTCTGCTACATCATCCGCTACAAGAAGGGCACCGAGAACACTACAGCCGACACCCTCTCACGGGGCTCCACTGAAGATACGCTCTTCGTAGTTACCTCTTGTCAACCAAGCTGGCTCGATGATGTGACTACAAGCTACAACAGCAGCCCTCAAGTACAGAGAATGCTGGAACAACTAGCTATTCGGGAGGATCCTAAGGGCAGATTCACGCTACAAAATGGTGTCTTGCGATTCCGCGGACGTATCTGGCTAGGAGGATTCACATCTCTGCAGCAGAAAATCATGGCAGCCTTCCATGATAGTCCAGTGGGAGGACACTCTGGATTCGTAGCTACATTTCGGCTTATCAAGGCTCTTCGCCCGGCCAAAGATGAAACCGCAAATCCTAAACTACATTCGTTGTTGCCCTATCTGTCAACAGGCCAAACCGGACTGTGCAGCTTCACTTGGACTATTAGTTCCTTTACCGGTGCCAACTCAACCTTGGGAAATGATCATGCTACTGCAACAAAAGACCTTCCAATGGCGCCAGATATAGGTGTGTCGACGACACTAGGAATCCTTCTGCTACGGCTATGCCTTAAGGGATTTCCTAGGCAAATATGCAAAGGATTTCCCCCGTGGCCTTGGAGCCTTGCGTTGGTGTTCCCTCGAAGCGGAAAGGGTGATGTAGCGCAGTGATGGTAAGTATTTCCCTCAGTTTGAGAACGAAGGTATCGATCCAGTGAAGGAGTATCACAAGTGGCTGCACAAACACAAAGAACCTGCTTCCAACGCTATGAAGGGGTTGTCAATCCCTTATAGATTGTTCGCCAAGTGAGAACTGAAAGCAACAAAGTAACAAAGCAAAGTAAAAGCGGAGCTGTAAATGATAGATGTGAATAGACCCGGGGGCCATAGTGTTTACTAGTGGCTTCTCTCATGAAAGCAAGTAGACGGTGGGTGAACAAATTACTGTCGAGCAATTGATAGAACCGCGCAAAGTCGTGACGTCATCTATGGCAATGATTATATCTATAGGCATCACGTCCAAAACGAGTAGACCGATACTTTCTGCATCTACTACTATTACTCCACACGTCAACCGCAATCCAGCATGCATCTAGTGTATTATGTCCAAAAGAACAGAGTAACGCCTTAAGGAAGATGACATGATGTAGATAGACAATCTCATATCAACGACAGAGCCCACCTTGTCACCCTTGATGGCAACCACTCAATGTGTGCCTTGCTGCCCCTACTGTCACTGGGAAAGGTCACCACATGGTAAGAACCCAAAACCAAGCACTTCTCCCATTGCAAGAATCATAGATCTAGTTGGCCAAACAAAACCCATGACTCGGAGAGACTTACAAGGATATCAAATCATGCATATAAGAAATCAGCAAAGGCTCAAATATATATCATAGATAATATGATCACAAATCCACAATTCATCGGATCTCGACAAACACACTGCCAAAGAAGATTACATCGGATAGACCTCCATGAAAATCATGGAGAACTTTGTATTGAATATCCAAGAGAGAGAAGAAGCCATCTAGCTACTAACTACGGACCCGTAGGTATGAAGTGAACTACTCACGAGTCATTGGAGGGGCGATGATGATGATGAAGAAGCCCTCCAACTCCAAAGTCCCCTCCGGCAGGGCACTGGGAAGGGTCTCCAGATGAGATCTCGCGGAAACGGAAGCTTGCGGAAGCGGAAAAGTATTTTCGTGGCTCCCCTCATTTTTTGTTGTATTTTAGGGAATATATAGGACAAAGATCTAGGTCAGGGGGGGTGCCAGGGAGGCCACAAGCCCTGCCACCGCCGCCTCCCCCATGTCGGGACCCCGATCCTAAGCCATAGGAATCCAGCCTGCAACACATCGCATCTCTTTGTGGTCTCACGCACGGTTAACTCCACGGCTACAGCCTTACCTTAGCCGGGACCGTTTGCGTCTTTTGACTCACGTATGCGATCGTGTCGCTAGCATTCCAATGTCAAAGAACCCGGATCGACATGTCTAGTCATAAACCAAAGTGGCAGTTCCGCACAAGGACAGGCATACATGACCCAACAAAGCAGGTGTCGGTCATCAACGAACTTAGACGAGTCGTAGCAAGCTACAAGGACTCCATTACGTCGCGTGACATTTCCCCAAAGGGGACAGACACAACATCTAAGAAGGACACATGCCGGTCAACCAATGCGTCCGGAGCAGTAGCGAGCTACCAAGGCTCGTTGGATCACAAAGGGGCATTTCCTTGTAAGGAGTGCTACTAAAGTTCACGACTAGGTATTCGAACCCCATACATATCAAGTAAGACACACGTACGCATGGCATACCGATATGTATAGATACATCGATGGCATCACAACATAACCATAAACATACAAGCTTTATTTAAGAGGCTCGGAAGAGCCACACACATATTATTACACATTAAGGGTCTCACGACCCATAATATCAGTCACACAATACAAGCCAGCGGAAGAGTTATAAGCTGTCTGGGTACAGACAGAGCAACTAGAAGGCACATGGCCTGACTATACTACAGAGCCGACGTAGGGCCAGATCGTAGCTGGGACACCAGCTACTCGTCGTCGTCGATGTCTACGAAGAACCCTCCATTAGGGTCATTAGCAACCTCTGCAACATGATTAAGCAAACATGAGTACGAAGGTACTCAGCAAGACTTTAGGATGACTAACTACTCATGCAAGGTATCAAGAAGGTATTGTGGGGTTTCATGCGGAAAGCCAGCATTTGACTCGTGGCTAGACAACTTGCTTTTGAAATTAGTTTTGACAACTTGATTTCTCGCACACGAGTCCACTAACACCACAACAATACACTATCGTGGAATCATTCCGTCTCCATACGGAAATGCCGTCCACGACACTCACGCTTATCTTGACAATTTTATGAGTAGCCATTGAATTATCTATGAACAACATATGTCTCCAAGTAGTCCATATCCGCGGACACGGCTATTCGAATAGTTCATAACCCTGCAGGGGTGTACTTCGTCACACACGCTCCCGCCACTTATCGCCATGTGCACGTCATGCACCTCGGCAACCTTCAAGCGGAAGCCCAGCGAGGGAGTCGGCCACGACCGTTAACCACACTAGTACCTAGTCCAGGTTTATCGCCTATCTGAGAGTAACCCGTACGGAAGTCCGGCCGAGGTTTCCGCCACGGCCTCAAACGATGTGCGCAGGGTTCCCAAGCCCACCATCCGGGTGCCACTTGGTACACCGTGCCACTGCCTACCGCATCACGGTCCACCTCTCAGGTCAGCACCATGCACGGCCTCCAGCATTTCTATAAACACCAGAAACTACTTGCAACTCCTGTACCGAGTACTACGCGATTAATAGGCCGAGCGGGGTCATATTTCAGGGCCCAGCATGTGGTAGTATCTAGTCTTGGATTACATACACGGAACTCAGTTCCTAAGGATGGTTCCGATGAAACAACCCGCCATGTACTCCTACACAGCCTTTCACCGGTACCTTTACCAAATCAAGTTCAACACACGACCTTTGCTTACCGAACACATTCCACATTTCTGTTCATCTCCCAGATGACAGACCATACACAACTCTAAGCATAGCATGCATAGCAGGATAAGGCACATTATAGCTCAAGCAACTACCAGGTATGCTAGGTTGCAAGGTTCGGCTATTTACTGTGACAAGGTTAAGTCATGCAAAGGAAGTGGGTCCAACTATCGTGGCAAAAGCAGTTGAAGCATTTGATCCTAATGCATTAAATAGGTGCAGGAGCAGGAACATAGGTGTTATCGGGATGATCAAAAGGGGTGCTTGCCTTGTTGCTCAGAGGAGGAACGATATCCGTCGGGCGGTTATTCGGTGGAATCCGGGGGTGCGGAGCCTACCGAAATGAACGGCAACATTCAATAACAATCATATGCAATCAAAATGATGCATGAGCATGGCATGAGAATGCAAAGTGATAAGTTATTATAATCAAGATGTTTTAGGTTTAGAGTTGATTTGAATCACATTCGAATAGCAATTCAAACGGGTATTCCCGGATACCGGTTTAATTGATTCGACCTGATGCTCAGATCAACCTAATGTTAACATGCATGAAATGTCATGTTATGGTACTGATTTACAGCTAGGGCAGTGTGTGATCATTGCATTTATAATGAAATTTAGATATTTTTGCAATTTCCATTTATAAAGTGATTAAAAGAATTGAATTATTCCTTATTTCACAATTTAGGGTTCTGTAACCTTTTCAAACATAGCTGAAAGTAGCATAATCAGAATCCTTGAATTTTTTGATACTTTTTCATATATAAATTATTTTCATTGGAGTTACAGATTAATTTCTATGATTTTTGCAATTTTTAGCAATTTCCTGAATTATTTTTATACTGGAAATTCCATTATTGCATCAGGCTGACATCAGCAGGTCAGCCGACCTGTGCAGGTCAAACCTGACAGGGGGGCCCCACTGGTCAGCCTCTCTGGGGTTAATCCCGCGCTGACCAGCCCCTAATTGGGGTTTGACCAGGCGTGGGGCCCTCTGTCAGCGACTCAGAGGAGGGCGATTAGGCCCTAATGGCCGGCCACGTCGACGGCCACCGGAGGGTGGTCGCCGGCGACCAAACCCGCGGCGGAGGGCTCGCCGGAGGCGACCTAGACGGCGCTTCACAGCACCAAATCGCACGCGGATGGCAGCTACAGCAAGCTCGCGAAGCGGCCGATCTGGCAGGACCAACTAGGGAGGCTAGGGTCGCCGGAAGAGGCGTCGGCGATGAGCCGGAGCGGCGGCCGAAGCTCGGGCATCGTCGGGGGCCTTGAATCAGAGGGATCCACGCATAGATCTTAGCTCCTACGGCATCTACGCGTCGTCCTGGAGCTTCTGGTTCTCACGGGAGGACGAGCTGGACATCGGAGGGCTACCGGCGACGAGCGGCAGCGGCGGTGCTCGTCGGGCTCCGGTGGAACTAGGGCTAGAGGAGGGGATCGACGGGGAAAGCTTAGGGAAAACCACCGCATGCTCACAGGGAGTGCAGAGAAGAGCTCAGACGGCTCAGGGAAGGCCTGGGGGCGACGAATCGACGGGAGAGGTCCGGCGGCCGGAGGAAGAAGACGACGGCGTTGCGGGCGTTGCAGGGCTCGAGGGGACTTCGGCTTCTGCAGAGACGACCAGGGCGACGAGGCGGAGATAATGGCGTGCTCGCGGAGGAGATCCTATGGCTAGGGGCACGGCCAGCTCGAGCTCGAGCTCGGCTCTAATGGCGGCAGCAGGGAGAAGGAGGGGATCCGGGCGGAGGAGGAGAACGAGGCGGGGAATGGATAGGTGAGGCTCTGGGGAGCTTATCCCCGCCGTCGCCAGCGCGAACCGGCGGCCAGGTAGGCACACAGGTGCGTGGCCGCGCCGGAGGAGGCGGCGGCCACCTCCTGCTGCCTACTGGCGTGGGGAAAGGGACGAGCGGCGAGATGGGTTGGGCCTGGCGTGGGCGTCAGGTAAGTCTTTTCCTTTTTCTTCTGCTTTTGTTTTTCTGTTTTGCTATTTATTGCTTTGCTAATTATTTCAGCTCCAAAACAAAAAGTAAAAACTAATTTTGACCTCCTGAAATATTTATTATAATATCCCCACTCATTTCCAAGACTTTCAACATTTTTGGAAAATTATAGTTTCTGATTTCAAATTTTTAAATTTGAAACCAGTGGCTTTTGCAAAAAATAAAATGCTTAAAATGTCAAGAAATAGTTTTCTCCAATGCTCATTTACTTTCATGATTTATCAGAAAGTTTGAACATTTCTTGAGGCCATTTTGGGTTCATTGATTTTGAACTAGTTTGAAATTTCCTTTAATTGAAATGGTGGCTAGGGTTTTGAGTTTTTCCTTTGCCACTTTGTTGTTTTTGTTGAAACTTTTTAGATGCAAATGCAAAGAAGACATGAGCACAATGCTATCTAGCTTAAAGTTTAGGGATGTGACAACTCAGCCCCACTCAAAAGAATCTCGTCCCGAGATTTAGAAGTCTTCGGGAATAACGCAGGATATTCAAGTCGGAGACGATCCTCTCTTTCCCAAGTTGCCTCCTTTTCAGAATGATTTGACCATTGAACTTTAAGAAACTTGAGATTTCGACGTCGAGTGGTACGCTCAGCTTGATCAAGAATACGCACGGGGTATTCTCGGTAAGAAAGGTTATCTTGGAGATCAAGCATTTCGTGGTCCACTTCACGGATAGGATCCGAAAAGCAACGCCTGAGTTGCGAGACGTGGAAAACATCATGAACTTTGGAAAGATGCGGAGGAAGTTCCAACTGGTAGGCAACTTCTCCTCGTTTGGCAAGAATGCGGAAAGGTCCAATGTAACGAGGAGCCAACTTGCCCTTGATACCGAAATGATGGGTACCCTTCAAAGGTGTAATCCGAAGGTAAGCCTTCTCGTCAACTTCAATGGTCGCAGCCTTATGATGACGATCATATTGGCTCTTTTGACGAGACTGGGCTGTTTTCAACTTTTCACGAATAATGCGAACCTGCTCTTCTGCATCCTGGATCATGTCCAGGCCAAAGAGTTGCCTCTCTCCGGTTTCTGACCAATTAAGAGGTGTTCGACATCTTCGTCCATAGAGAACTTCAAAAGGGGCTTTGCCCAAGCTTGACTGATAACTATTGTTATAAGCGAATTCGGCGAATGGAAGGCACTTCTCCCAATTCATAACGAACGAAATAACACAAGTTCGGAGCATATCTTCTAGGATTTGATTCACTCTTTCTACTTGACCACTTGATTGAGGATGGAAAGTAGTGCTAAAAGATAAGTGAGTCCCCATGGCATTCTGAAAACTTTCCCAGAAACGAGAAGTAAAGATACTTCCACGGTCCGAGTTAATTTCCAGGGGAACACCATGAAGAGACACTATTCGAGAGATATATAACTCTGCTAGCTGGCTAGCTGTTATACTCTCACGAACAGGAAGAAAATGAGCCACTTTGGAAAGACGGTCAATGACCACAAAGATAGCATTATTTCCTTTCTTGGTCTTGGGAAATCCGGTAATGAAATCCATGCTAACTTTATCCCATTTCCATTCAGGAATAGCTAAAGGTTGAAGGGTGCCAGCAGGCCTTTGATGTTCTGCCTTAACTCGACGACAAACATCGCAGTTAGCAACAAACTCAGCAATTTCTCTCTTCATCCTAGTCCACCAGAACCTCTGGCGTAGTTCCTGATACATCTTAGTACTACCAGGATGAATGGTGAGAGGGGAATCATGAGCCTCCTTAAGGATTAACTGCCTTAGATGTGGGTTCTTAGGAACCACTAAACGATTCTGGAAGAACACCACACCTTGATCATTCATGGATAATTCTTTAGCGTTTCCGCTAAAAATATTCTCCTTGATCCGTGATATACCCTTGTCACGCTTTTGGCCAGCTGTAATTTGATCCTTAAGAGTAGGCTTCGCCACCAGGGTAGAAAGGAATCCTTGAGGAACAATATGAAGATTCAACTTCCGAAAGTCCTCATGGAGAAGTGGTTGACCTTGTTGTAGCATCAAATTGTTACAATAAGATTTACGACTTAGTGCATCGGCCATAACATTGGCCTTCCCCGGGGTGTAAGTTATCCCTAAGTCATAATCCGAGATCAACTGAACCCACCGTCTTTGCCTGAGATTCAAATCCGGCTGGGTGAAGATATATTTCAGACTTTGGTGATCAGTGAATATTTCGCAACGATTACCCAGAAGGTAATGTCGCCAGGTTTTTAGTGCATGGACCACAGCTGCAAGCTCAAGGTCATGTGTGGGATAATTATCCTCATGTGGACGCAACTGGCGAGATGCGTATGCGATCACATGACGATCTTGCATGAGAATGCAACCTAATCCTTGTCGCGAGGCGTCGCAATAGATAACAAAGTCCTTAGAAAAATCTGGTGGTAGCAACACAGGTGCGGAGGTCAGGCGTCTTTTCAGTTCCTGAAAACTATGCTCACACTGTGGTGTCCACTCGAACTTTTAATCCTTCTTGAGGAGTTCAGTCAGAGGCTTTGCAACCTTGGAGAAATTCTCGACGAAGCGGCAACAATAGCTCGCTAGACCAAGAAAACTCCTAACTTGCTTAACCGATTCAGGTTGAGTCCAATCAAGGATAGCTTGAACTCTCTCGGGATTGACAGCAATACCCTTACCAGAGATTACGTGGCCTAGATAGGTCACTTCTGGTAACCAGAATTCACATTTTGAAAATTTGGCATAAAGGCGATGCTCTCGAAGTTTCATCAATACCAGCCTTAGATGCTCGGCATGCTCTTGTTCATTCTTGGAGTAGATGAGAATATCATCGAGGTATACTACAACGAATTTATCCAAATACTCCATGAAGATTGAATTCATCAGCCGAGAGAAGGTGGCTGGGGCATTGGTTAAACCGAAGGACATGACGGTGTACTCATATTGGCCATAACGAGTAACAAAAGCCGTTTTTGGAATGTCCCCGTTCTTAATCTTGATTTGATGGTACCCCAACCTCAAATCCATTTTGGAGAATACTGAGGATCCAGCGAGCTGATCGTACAGGTCGTTGATCCTGGGGAGCGGATACTTGTTCTTTATGGTGACCAGGTTAACTGGTCGGTAATCTACAACCATCCGATCCGTTCCGTCTTTCTTCTTGACGAAGAGGACGGGACAAGCCCAAGGAGAAGAGCTAGGACGAATGAAACCTTTGCTCAAGGCCTCATCTAATTGCTTCTTAAGTTCGGCTAGCTCCAGGGGTGCCATCTTATAAGGTCTTCTGGCTATTGGGACAGTTCCCGGAACAAGATCTATCACAAACTCTACATCTCTGTCACGTGGAATTCCTGGCAGTTCCTCTAGAAAAACATCCGGGAAGTCACGGACTACCGGAGTGTCTTCAAGTTCCGGAAGAGGGTTGGCATTTAGGGAATAGAGCTGGCATTTGGCAACTCGAGTAGAGACATTTACTATCTCACCCGAGGGATGGGTAAGCTGGACATTTCTAGAGTGAGTATCAATCTTGGCATAGTGAGCTGACATCCAGTCCATGCCCAAGATGATATTAATATCCGAAGATTTCAATGCTATCAATGAGGCTAGAAAAACTAGCCTATCTACTAGAATTTCATTGTCATAGGTTATCCTAGAGGTTTGCCATTTACTACCAGGGGTTCGGACAACCAATGGGATTGGCATATCACAAAATGACATGTTATGCAATTGTGCATAACTTTCTGAAATGAAGGAATGAGAAGACCCAGTGTCAAAGAGAACGGACGCTGGGTGATGATTAACAAGAAGCGTACCCAGCATGACGTCGGGATCCTCTACAGCTTCTTCTGCTGACACATAGTTCACACGGCCACGTGCAGGAGTTGGCTTCACATAAAACGCTTTGCCCGACTTGGCCTGCCCGACAGACTTTCCGGGTTGCTTGGCACCCACATTCTGAGGACACTCACGGGAATAATGCCCTGGTTCTCCACACTTGTAGCATATCACCTGGTTGGCACGTGGTGCAGCATTGCTAGCTGGACCACCATAAGCTTTTGCTGGAGGATTGGCTTGATTCGTCTGAGGCGCCACGTAGGATGGCCTCGGAGTGTATCTTGGCGGCAGAGAACTGTTTGGAACCCACAACCTGCGTTTTGGAAACGCGGAACCAGAAGACGAGCCAAAGTCACGGGAGTGCTTCCTTGTGGCTTCGAAGTCAGTATGACCAGTCTCCGCACTGATCGCTTTGTTGACCAGGGCTTGAAAGCTTGCACACTCATGGAGGCGCAGATCTCGACGGAGCTCAGGGCTCAGACCCTTACGGAATCTTGCTTGCTTCTTGGCATCAGTAGACACCTCCTCTGTTGCATAGCAGGCGAGATTACCGAACTCGCGGCTATAGGCATCCACAGACAACTTGCCCTGAGTGAAGGCACAGAACTCCTCTCTCTTTCTGTCCATCAGACCCTCTGGGATGTGGTGCAGACGAAAAGCTGCACTGAAGTCTGCCCATGTGGCCACTGGTTCAGCGGGACGCATAGCTTCAAAATTCTCCCACCACAGATTGGCGGGTCCCTCCAGGAAATACGTCGCAAAGGTCACCTTGTCGGCCTCAGACACATTCGCAGAGAGAATCTTGCATGAAATGCTGCATAGCCAGTCATCAGCGTCGAGGGGATCGACGGAATGATGAAACTTTGGAGGATTCAGCTTCACAAAGTCACTGAGGGATACTGCAGCATTCCTAGGCTGTCGAGCTGTATTCTGCTCAATACGCTCTAGCAGTCGGTTGGTCCCCCTTTTGTTTCTTTCTGCCTCAAGCATCACTTCTACCAGAGAAGGTGGGTGAGGCAGGTCTTCCTGCGACGCTTGACTACCCTCACCTTGCTCATGAGCTGGGGCACGGTTCAACCTGGTGAACACCATCCTGACAAACAAACTCATAGCTTAGACCAATATCATATCATTACTAGCTATGGATTAAGAATGTACTGAACACACGGAATGCGGAAATGAATATCCGAACAACATGGTAACAAGCAACTGCTATATATACACCATGGTTCATACACACCCTTACATAGTTCAGTACAAACTTACTCGAAGAGCAAACTACTGAAATGGTGGAACTACTCATCAGAGGCTTACAAGCTTCCTATACATTATTTATCTAGGCCTCCGGAATTCGTTTCACATTACTACCATACTCCACAAGTCACACAGGACTGTGAACGTACGGCTACTACCATACTATCCTTCCGCTCACAGCTCAGGCATCCGCATAGAACATCTCAGAGAGATTACCTCCATGACCTGGAAGCTCAACCTGCGGATCAGGAAACACTCTAGCCTGAGATCCCTGGGATCCATAGGGACACGGATGTGGCCTTAGTCCCCTGACTGGTGGTAAGAGGGGTCCCCGAAGAGGTGTGACTCCTCCTATAGCTGGCCAGTCAACGTGGGTCGGAAGATGGTCCTAACAGGGTTCAGCATCTCCATCTCTCCATACCCTGTCTGGACTACCGGTGCCAGTTGCGTCAAAGCTGTCCACAGGCGGGCACGGGTAGCGTAAAGCTCCATGCGGAGAGCACGAGCATCCCTGTCTCTATTCTCTAGCATCTCAACAGTGGTCTGCAGAAGTGGATCCTCCATAGATGAATCAAAATAGACTCCACTGAGGTATCCCTCTTCGCCAGACTGAGAGGCCGGAACACAGGAGAACTCTGAATTCTGCAGCAGTGCATGTCTCGCTCTCATAATAGTCAGCATTGAATAGGCAGCATCTTGTACTGCCATGTCAACAGTGACTCCCAACCCATAGGACCAATGGATTGGCTTCTCCGCTCCAGCGTAGTCTGGAAATACCCTAACAGTGCAGATGTACTGGCTCTGGTTGAAGTCTCGGTACTGTTCCTCCATTGTGTACTCGGGGTACCAGCGGTAACCGCACACCGACATCATCCTGACCAGCATGGCCGTATGACCCGGTACATCAATGCACCTGGTCAGACATACCACCTGACGAGAAGGACGGCCAGGCATCTGTAAATAGAGAGTAATGCAAAAAGCATTAGAGCTCTGAATGAAAAATTGGGCAGCATAACAGCTGTAAATGCTCAAAACAAATTTTGAGACAACCCAAAATGAAATGGCGTCACCACTCAACTATCAAGTTCAACTATCTGATCATCAAACTTACTTCCTGCTTCCCAGGAATAAAAGAAACCCAATATCTCTCGACCCGTAGTCCTATAATCTACCGATCAAGAATCCGAGCCTAGGAGAAGATGAGTAACCTAGTCCTTAATTCCCGCAGAAAAGACGAGGATGACCAGAATAGAATATCTTGAGAAGAGAACAAGAGTGTTACGTTCCCTTCCACAAACAATTCCCTTATATATAACTAAAGCAATTCTAGACTCAACTTCGACCAGTTTGGCTTAGTAATCCTACAGTCAGTCAGGCTCTGATACCAACGCTGTCGGGACCCCGATCCTAAGCCATAGGAATCCAGCCTGTAACACATCGCATCTCTTTGTGGTCTCACGCACGGTTAACTCCACGGCTGCAGCCTTACCTTAGCCGGGACCGTTTGCGTCTTTTGACTCACGTATGCGATCGTGTCGCTAGCATTCCAATGTCAAAGAACCCGGATCGACATGTCTAGTCATAAACCAAAGTGGCAGTTCCGCACAAGGACAGGCATACATGACCCAACAAAGCAGGTGTCGGTCATCAACTAACGTAGACGAGTCGTAGCAAGCTACAAGGACTCCATTACGTCGCGTGACATTTCCCCAAAGGGGACTGACACAACAGCTAAGAAGGACACATGCCGGTCAACCAATGCGTCCGGAGCAGTAGCGAGCTACCAAGGCTCGTTGGATCACAAAGGGGCATTTCCTTGAAAGGAGTGCTACTAAAGTTCACGACTAGGTATTCGAACCCCATACATATCAAGTAAGACACACGTACGCATGGCATACCGATATGTATAGATACATCGATGGCATCACAACATAACCATAAACATACAAGCTTTATTTAAGAGGCTCGGAAGAGCAACACACATATTATTACACAGTAAGGGTCTCACGACCCATAATATCAGTCACACAATACAAGCCAGCGGAAGAGTTATAAGCTGTCTGGGTACAGACAGAGCAACTAGAAGGCACATGGCCTGACTATACTACAGAGCCGACGTAGGGCCAGATCGTAGCTGGGACACCAGCTACTCGTCGTCGTCGATGTCTACGAAGAACCCTCCATTAGGGTCATTGACAACCTCTGCAACATGATTAAGCAAACATGAGTACGAAGGTACTCAGCAAGACTTTAGGATGACTAACTACTCATGCAAGGTATCAAGAAGGTATTGTGGGGTTTCATGCGGAAAGCCAGCATTTGACTCGTGGCTAGACAACTTGCTTTTGAAATTAGTTTTGACAACTTGATTTCTCGCACACGAGTCCACTAACACCACAACAATACACTATCGTGGAATCATTCCGTCTCCATACGGAAATGCCGTCCACGACACTCACGCTTATCTTGACAATTTTATGAGTAGCCATTGAATTATCTATGAACAACATATGTCTCCAAGTAGTCCATATCCGCGGACGCGGCTATTCGAATAGTTCATAACCCTGCAGGGGTGTACTTCGTCACACACGCTCCCGCCACTTATCGCCATGTGCACGTCATGCACCTCGGCAACCTTCAAGCGGAAGCCCAGCGAGGGAGTCGGCCACGACCGTTAACCACACTAGTACCTAGTCCAGG
This sequence comes from Hordeum vulgare subsp. vulgare, assembly GCF_904849725.1. Taxonomy (NCBI): domain Eukaryota; kingdom Viridiplantae; phylum Streptophyta; class Magnoliopsida; order Poales; family Poaceae; genus Hordeum; species Hordeum vulgare. The sequence continues at coordinate 196,975,275 of NC_058523.1, read as the reverse complement.
TTTATCGCCTATCTGAGAGTAACCCGTACGGAAGTCCGGCCGAGGTTTCCGCCACGGCCTCAAACGATGTGCGCAGGGTTCCCAAGCCCACCATTCGGGTGCCACTTGGTACACCGTGCCACTACCTACCGCATCACGGTCCACCTCTCAGGTCAGCACCATGCACGGCCTCCAGCATTTCTATAAACACCAGAAACTACTTGCAACTCCTGGACCGAGTACTACGCGATTAATAGGCCGAGCAGGGTCATATTTCAGGGCCCAGCATGTGGTAGTATCTAGTCTTGGATTACATCCACGGAACTCAGTTCCTAAGGACGGTTCCGATGAAACAACCCGCCATGTACTCCTACACAGCCTTTCACCGGTACCTTTACCAAATCAAGTTCAACACACGACCTTTGCTTACCGAACACATTCCACATTTCTGTTCATCTCCCAGATGACAGACCATACACAACTCTAAGCATAGCATGCATAGCAGGATAAGGCACATTATAGCTCAAGCAACTACCAGGTATGCTAGGTTGCAAGGTTCGGCTATTTACTGTGACAAGGTTAAGTCATGCAAAGGAAGTGGGTCCAACTATCGTGGCAAAAGCAGTTGAAGAATTTGATCCTAATGCATTAAATAGGTGCAGGAGCAGGAACATAGGTGTTATCGGGATGATCAAAAGGGGTGCTTGCCTTGTTGCTCAGAGGAGGAACGATATCCGTCGGGCGGATATTCGGTGGAATCCGGGGGTGCGGAGCCTACCGAAATGAACGGCAACATTCAATAACAATCATATGCAATCAAAATGATGCATGAGCATGGCATGAGAATGCAAAGTGATAAGTTATTATAATCAAGATGTTTGAGGTTTAGAGTTGATTTGAATCACATTCGAATAGCAATTCAAACGGGTATTCCCAGATACCGGTTTAATTGATTCGACCTGATGCTCAGATCAACCTAATGTTAACATGCATGAAATGTCATGTTATGGTACTGATTTACAGCTAGGGCAGTGTGTGATCATTGCATTTATAATGAAATTTAGATATTTTTGCAAATTCCATTTATAAAGTGATTAAAAGAATTGAATTATTCCTTATTTCACAATTTAGGGTTCTGTAACCTTTTCAAACATAGCTGAAAATAACATAATCAGAATCCTTGAATTTTTGTGATACTTTTTCATATATAAATTATTTTCATTGGAGTTACAGATTAATTTCTATGATTTTTGCAATTTTTAGCAATTTCCTGAATTATTTTTATACTAGAAATTCCATTATTGCATCAGGCTGACGTCAGCAGGTCAGCCGACCTATGCAGGTCAAACCTGACAGGGGGCCCCCACTGGTCAGCCTCTCTGGGGTTAATCCCGCGCTGACCAGCCCCTAATTGGGGTTTGACCAGGCGTGGGGCCCTTTGTCAGCGACTCAGAGGAGGGCGATTAGGCCCTAATGGCCGGCCACGTGGACGGCCACCGGAGGGTGGTCGCCGGCGACCAAACCTGCGGCGGAGGGCTCGCCGGAGGCGACCTAGACGGCGCTGCACAGCACCAAATCGCACGCGGATGGCAGCTACAGCAAGCTCGCGAAGCGGCCGATCTGGCAGGACCAACTGGGGAGGCTAGGGTCGCCGGAAGAGGCGTCGGCGACGAGCCGGAGCGGCGGCCGAAGCTCGGGCGTCGTCGGGGGGCTTGAATCAGAGGGATCCACGCGTCATCCTGGAGCTTCTGGTGCTCACGGGAGGACGAGCTGGACATCGGAGGGCTACCGGCGACGAGCGGCAGCGGCGGTGCTCGTCGGGCTCCGGTGGAACTAGGGCTAGAGGAGGGGATCGATGGGGAAAGCTTAGGGAAAACCACCGCATGCTCACAGGGAGTGCAGAGAAGAGCTCAGACGGCTCGTGGAAGGCCTGGGGGCGACGAATCGACGGGAGAGGTCCGGCGGCCGGAGGAAGAAGACGACGGCGTTGCGGGCGTTGCAGGGCTCGAGGGGACTTCGGCTTCTGCAGAGACGACCAGGGCGACGAGGCGGAGCTAATGGCGTGCTCGCGGAGGAGATCCTATGGCCAGGGGCACGGCCAGCTCGAGCTCGAGCTCGGCTCTAATGGCGGCAGCAGGGAGAAGGAGGGGATCCGGGCGGAGGAGGAGAACGAGGAGGGGAATGGATAGGTGAGGCTCTGGGGAGCTTATCCCCGCCGTCGCCAGCGCGAACCGGCGGCCAGGCAGGCACGCAGGTGCGTGGCCGCACCGGAGGAGGCGGCGACCACCTCCTGCTGCCTACTGGCGCGGGGAAAGGGACGAGCGGCGAGATGGGCTGGGCCTGGCGTGGGCGTCAGGTAAGTCTTTTCCTTTTTCTTCTGCTTTTGTTTTTCTGTTTTGCTATTTATTGCTTTGCTAATTATTTCAGCTCCAAAACAAAAAGTAAAAACTAATTTTGACCTCCTGAAATATTTATTATAATATCCCCACTCATTTCCAAGACTTTCAACATTTTTGGAAAATTATAGTTTCTGATTTCAAATTTTTAAATTTGAAACCAGTGGCTTTTGCAAAAAATAAAATGCTTAAAATGTCAAGAAATAGTTTTCTCCAATGCTCATTTACTTTCATGATTTATCAGAAAGTTTGAACATTTCTTGAGGCCATTTCGGGTTCATTGATTTTGAACTAGTTTGAAATTTCCTTTGATTGAAAAGGTGGCTAGGGTTTTGAGTTTTTCCTTTGCCACTTTGTTGTTTTTGTTGAAACTTTTTAGATGCAAATGCAAAGAAGACATGAGCACAATGCTATCTAGCTTAAGGTTTAGGGATGTGACACCCCTGGTGGCCGAGTGGAAGCTTGTGGGCTCCCTGCAGCCCTCCTGGCTTGGCCCACAGGCCCCCTGATCTTCTTCCGTTCGGGAAAAAATCATTTCGGGTTTTTTATTCCGTTTGGACTCCATTCCAAAATCAGATCTGAAAAGAGCCAAAAACACAGAAAAAACAGGAACTGGCACTTGGCACTGAATTAATAAGTTAGTCCCAAAAAAGATAAAAAGGTACATAAAACATCCAAAGATGACAAGATAACACCATGAAACCATCAAAAATTATAGATACGTTTGAGACGTATCAGATCACCATGGATTTTATTGATCGATTACCACAGTCCGGGAAGTTCAACTGCTTGTGGGTGGTGGTCGATAAACGCACCAAGTTTGCACACTTCCTTCCCTTGGCTCATCCATACACAGCTTCAAAGGTGGCCTTGTTGTACATGGACAATGTCTACAGAATTCATGGATTCCCTGGCTGCATTGTCTCCGACCATGATCCAGTCTTCACAAGCCTATTTTGGCAGGAGTTGTTAAAGTATGTTGGGACTGAACTGCGAATGAGTACAGCAAACCATCCCCAGACAGACGGACAGACTGAAAGGGTAAACCAGTGTGTGGAGACCTACCTGAGATGCTTTGTGCACCCCTGCCCGCGCCGATGGAGTTACTGGATACCATTGGTTCCGTTTTGGTACAATTCCACCCACCATTCCAGATTGGTATGTCGCCGTTCAAAGCTATGTTTGGCCATGAGCCTCGGCATCGAGGCATAACCACAACCAACACCTGCACGGTCCCAGCTCTACAAACCTGGCTAGATGAACGAGCAGTGGTTCATGACCTCTTACAACAACATCTCAACAGGGCCAACGAGCGCATGAAGTCTCAAGGGGACAAATGCAGGTCGCCTCGTACCTTCAAAGTCGGTGACTTTATTTACCTCAAACTACAGCTGTACATATAGACATTAGTGGCACGGCGAGCGGACCATAAGCTTGCTTTTAAGTTTTATGGGCCATTTCCCATCGTCGCCAAGATCAACGAAGTGGCGTTCAAGCCGGAACTGCCCCCACAAGCCTAGATTCATCCAGTCTTCCATGTCTCGCAGCTGCGCCACTGCTTAACTCCACGTATGACAGCATTACCCCATTGTCCTAATCAAACTGATGCTCCCTTTATACCAGTGGCAGTGCTGCGACATCACTGGCGCAAGAGCAACGACACCATGATTGAGAAGGTGCTCATTCATTGGTCCAATCGAGACACCATCGACGACACATAGGAGGATAAGGTGGCGCTGCAAGCCAAGTTCCTAGCAACTGAGGCTTGGGGGCAAGCCTCGTCCCAAGGAGGAGGGGATATCAGTGCCCCCTACACAGGCGACCACGACACTGACAGCACGGGCCCAACGACCAGAGGCTCAACCACCTCGCCTCTGGCCCATCGGCCCACTCGTGACGGGCGGCCCAACCCGCGCGTCACTGGGCCAGCGTGGGCGACCTAACCCTCCTCTACTTACGGCAGCAGGCGTGACGGAAGAAGCCATCCAAAGGATCAGGCGGCGGCGGCATGTTCCCTTTTCTTCTTCCCTCGAACCCTAGTTTGGTTCATGTAACATCGATCTGTAATTCCTGCTTGTAAGACGCTGCTATTGAGAGAACACTATCCAGTACTTTACAAATATACGCGTGCAAACAGCTTGATTGATTTTCAGAGCAGTGTACATGCAAAGTTGGTAGGCTAGCACCTTAATTGATTCCAGCCTAACCCTTTCCATACATGTAGTACGATATCTAGTGCAAGTCGCGACCAATACATACGTGCACAGTTAGAGTGCATCATGAACGTACTAATCAATGGTGTGATCAGCACGGATTTTTCTGTAATATTAATCTATGGCATGACCCATTTACATGACGCGTCTAATTTAAAACATGTAAGATTAATCTATACAAATTTATATGCTACCTTTGTGTATGCATGTAAATAATCTAGTCACATACTACACTAAGGGTAAAATGACTTCTCAGGTTAGACTTAACGACGTTAGAGTCTAAAATTGACCGCAGTATCACATAGGAAACAAAATGAAATTTGAGGATCAAAAAAGGAAGAAAACAAATTTTTGAGCCAAAAAGGGAAGCAAATTTTAAGTAAGTACTCCCTCCGTCCGGAAATACTTGTCTTAGAGATGAATGTATCTAGACTTATTTTAGTTATAGACACATCCATTATATTCATTTCTAGGACAAGTATTTCCGGATGGAGGGAGTATCAAATAAGGAATCTCTCTTATTCATATTGATTCAATCTGCTTTGTCTACATCATGTCAATGTTTTCCAAGCATTACTCTATTTTACTTAATATTCTAGATGCATGTTGGATAGCGGTTAATGGTTGGAGTAATAGTAGTAGATGCAGGCTGGAGTTCGTCAACTTTCTTACGCACGTGATGTCTATATGTAATGACCGTTGCCTTGAACAAATATTACATAACTATGCGTTTTTCTATCAATTGCCAACTGTAATTTGTTTACCCACAATATGCCTACTTCATGAGACATGTCATTAGGGAAAACTATGCTCCCCATGTCTATTCACTTATATATTTACAGACACTATCAATACCTTGATGTTCTTATTTACTTTTTATTTTATTTTTCAATTTGCGTTTATCTACTATCATCTACACACTTGATTTGCTTCAAGTAATGAGTCCAAGGGGATTGACAACCCTCTTACCCGCGCTGGGTGCAAGTATTTTCTTCTTTGTGTGCGGTCGCTGAAGACTCGGGTTGCGTGCTACTCCTATTGGATCGATAACCTTATTTATAACTCGGGGGAATACTTATTTATAATGTTCTGCATCACTCGCTCCTCTTCCCAGAAACCCAACATAGATCACAAGTATCAGGAAGGATTTTTGGCGCCGTTGCCGAGGAGTATCACCAACCTACTATCAAGTAACTTTACACAAATTATCATTCACTTGTTCTACTTTTTACTTGTTGTTATATTTTGCTTGCTTCGTAAAAATAAAAAATAAAAAAATATTTTCTCTTCTAGTTTACTAGTTTGCTAGTTCTTTTTGCTTGAAAGTTGCCATCATGCGTGAGTTTGTGTAGGTTCGAAAGTATGTCTAGAGGGGGTGATTAGACTACTTGACAAGATAAAAACTTAGCCTTTTCCCAATTTTTAGCATGGGCTATTTTGAGAAAGTATGACTAGTCAAGTACACCCTACACATGCATATCTAAGAGTATTGCAGCAGAAAGTGAAACATGCAAGTGTAAATAGAGGGTAAGGTAGGGAGATCAAATGCAAAGGTTGACATGGCAATTTTTGGCATTCTTTTGATAGGTGGCGCTATCGTATGTCCATGTTAGTGGAGGCTTCAACCCACGGAGGGTAATGGCTGCGAGAGTCCACGGAGGGCTTGACCCTCAAGGGTTCCACGAAGAAGCGGCCTTGTCTATTCCATCATGGCTTTCATCCACACAGGATTGCCTCACTCACGGTAGATCTTCACGAAGTAGGCAATCTCCTTGCCCTTATAAACATCTTGGTTCAACTCCACAACACGAAGTAGCAGGATCCCAAGTGACACCTAACTAATCTAGGAGGCACCACCCTCCAAAAGGTAATAGATGTGGTAGAACGATGAACTCCTTGCTCTTGTGCTTCTAAAGATAGTTTGCTCAACAATCAATCACTCTCTCTAAGATTTGGCAGGGGTAGGAGAGATTGATCTTGTGGAAAGCAACTTGGGGAGGCTAGAAATCAAGTTTCAAATGGTAGGAATGGAATCTCTTGATCTCAACACATGAGTAGGTGGCTCTCTCTCAGAAAAAATGGATCTCGCAAGTGTATGTGTGTTTTGAGTGCTTCCTCTATGAATGAGAGGTATATGGAGGGTATATATAGGCAACCCCCAAAATCAAACGGTTACACCATAATTGACGAACTCGGTGACACCAAAGTTACAAACTCGGTGGTACCGGATTTCTCAAAAGGTAGCAACATTTAAATCTCGGTGGAAACGATATATGAATCTCGGTGGTACCGATACGATGACCTAGACTGGATTTCCAAACTCGGTGAGACTGACTTCAACCTCGGAATTTCCTAAACTTGACATTAGCTTAACCGAAAGTTGGTCACCCAATCTCAGAGGCACCGATAGGAATGTTGGTTGTACCGAGATGGTGGGTTGGCATAGGATCTGTCTAAGTGTAAAATCGGTATGTGTAACGTCCAAGATGCGGTCCTATCCTTATTTTGGCGCGAGGGTCTCGACAGGGATAGAAACGCATCTCGTCGTTTCGCAAGAATGGATATCGTTACAAGTACATGTACAGAAGAGAAGAGTATAAGGAGTTCTCTTACGCTTGCCACAAGCTACATCAGAGTCACATCAGTACAATACATTCAATCATCATGATGAAGAGCAGGGTCCGACTATGGACAAAAACAAACAATAAAAGAACGACATCCATCCTTGCTATCCCAGGCTGCCGGCCTCGAACCCATCCTAGATCGATGAAGAAGAAGAAGAAACTCCCAAATGAACAATCAACGCGCTCGCGTCAAGTGACCCTTTACCTGTACCTGCAACTGGTATTATAGTAATCTGTGAGCCACAGGGGACTCGGGAATCTCATTTCCAAAGGTATCAAGACTAACAAAGTTTAATAGGTGTGGTATTGTTAAGTGGTGAGGCTGCAGCAAGCGACTAAGCATTTGTTTGGTGGCTAACATACGAGTACAAGAATAAAGAGGAGGATGATCTACGCTTAGCGGATGGGAACTACTGATGATCAAAATAATGATCCTGAACACCAACTTACGTCAGACATAACCCCACCATGTCCTTGATCGGAGAAGGAGCTCACGAAAGAGACAGCCATGGTTACGCACTCAGTTGGCCTATTTTAATTAATATTAATTCAAGTTATCTATAAACAGATATTAAACAAAGTTTCCATGTTGCCACATAACCACGGTCATGGCTTTCTGAAAGATTTAACCCGGCAGGGGTGCTCCAACTAGTCCATCCCAAACTACCACATGCTGCGACGGAATGACCCCGATCTGGGAAAACGCGTGATCTCCTTGGGTTCCTATTGGAAAACCTCAACCTCGAGATAACCCAAAGCATCCTCGGAATCCCTCACACAAGACGCTCGAGAAAGGTAAAACAAGTCCAGCAAGGCCGCCCGACGTGCCGACATCCCGATAGGAGCCGCGTATCTCGTTCCGAGGACACGGCGGATGAGCGATGGTTACCGCGCCAAACGTCGAGTTGCCGCGGGTAGCGTTAATAAGTGCTCTGTTTTGGACCATCACCATGAGCACTAGCCCTCCCTGTATTATGTACAATTACTCCTCGGGTTCATGACGCCTTATGTTTTTCAGTATTATCAGAATTATTATGTTGGGCAAATATAGTACCAATGTTGGGCCTTGCCAGACGAGCTTTATCCCAAAACGAGAATCTAGGGGGTCCCCATAACAACCCCAAGCATGTTAGGAGCGCTCATTTATGGAACATAACACCGGTAGCCGAAACTAAGGCGGCAAAGGTGGAACAAAACACCAGGCTAAAAAGACCGAGTCTTCCGCCTTTTACCAAGTATATAGGTGCATTAAATTAAATAGAATTTAATACGATGATATAACAAGGAACCCATGTTAACACATGGCAGCAACTACACCAGCAACTAGAAACGCTATCAAATGGTTAAGCAAGCGGTAACATAGCCAATCAGTGGTTTGCTAGGTTGTAGAAGGTTGAAGGTTTTCATGGCAATGTTGGGAGGCTGATATTTAACATGTGGTAGGCAGCAAGACATAATGGAAGAAACGAAACAACTAGCATGGCAATGATAGTAATGATATATGGGGAAATGTTCATCTTGCCTGAGATCCTTCTTGAAAGAAGAACGACTCCGTGAAGCAGATGAACCGACGTAGTCGAATGGAAACTCACATTCTGACACGCTTGCGGAACTCTGTCGAGACGGGGCAAACCAGAAACAAGCATGAACACATGATATTCACCACGTCACATGCACAATATGATGCACAACCTAACATCATGCATGATCAGTATCAAATAGGCAAGACATGGCAATTCACATCACGCAAACACTACACCTAAAGTGAAGTTCAATATGCAACGAGTTGCATATTGACGAAACTCCACGACTAATTATTTAGTTCACTCCCCTTTATTAACATGGCAATATTAAACTGTTGTTAACATGGCAAGGGGTGAAGCACAAATTAAACTACCTATCTAGGCATTTTAAATGAGGCCGGAAACGACATATAGCATCTCCGAAACAAAGTTGCTCACGTGATTCTACTCGTTGTTCTGGTCCATTTACATATATGGCTGATCTCCAACGGAACGACGGTTAAATAACTACGACCTAAAACGTTTCTATCATGTCGACACGCAAACCGATGCAAACAGCAAGCTAAAGAGCATTAAATATGCATGAGAGTTGGAAAAATATTAATCTACGCAAAATTCTACACACTTTACATATATAACTTGTCGCGATCCGACGCACGGTTTAGAAGTTACGAGCGTTTGAAAATAATGCTATTTTCTGAAATTGGAATAAATCGTTGGACGGAAAAACAAACACGGGCCTAATCTACTCCTACTGGGCCGAAACTAGACGGCGCACTACAACTAATATACGTCGGGGGCGGGGGATAGCTCATGGGCTTGGGCGACTGCTCACCTTGGGCCCAAAAGGCCGGTTGGAGGAGAGAGGTCCGGCTTGGGCCGGCTGCTGGCCAGACCGGTGGGGGATTGGGCCGGCGGAGGGAGGCGCAAGCTAGGCCACGGGGTGGAGCTGGTCGCTGGGTCGGCTCGGGCCAGGGAGGCAGCTGGCCTGGCGAGGCCTGGCTGGCCGGGGCAACTGGCCCAGGCGTGCTAGCGCAGGGTCAACGCGCGAGCAGGCGAGCCTCCCATGATCCCGTCTGGATCAGGAGGCCGGCAACGGAGAAGATGTTTGACATCCGCGGGGCAGTGGTTGATGGCGGCAAGGGAGGCCGAGGCCGGCGGCGGAGACCCTAAGGATCTGGCCATTCGCGGCCGGATCTGGGTGCGGCACGCGAGGAGGACGCTGGGCGGCGACCGGCAGCTCGCTCGTAAGCTTGAGGCGTTCATAGGGGCGCGGTTGACAGATGGTAGGGTCGGCAGGGCAGGGACTTGCCCCTAGCAATGCAGGCCTAGCGGCGGCGTTGGATCCGGCACGGCACCTCCCTCACGAGCGCACGGGAAGAGCGGGAGCAGACGAGCGGGAGGCGGCACGCGAGGCTCGATCCGGGCCCGGGCGGGCCGGATCCGGGCCTCGGCAAGCCTGCTCGAGGTGGGAGGAGGCTGTGGCTGTGGGAGTGGCGGCTAGGGGTAGGGTTTGCATGGGATCCGAGGGAGAGAGAGGATGGCTATCTATTTATAGACAGAGGTGCTAGGGTTAGGGTTTCTGGCGTTTTCGGACCCTCTGATCTCGATCGGACGGCTCTGGAAATGTCCTAGGGTTAGGTTTGGCTCGTTGGCTGTGTAGAGGGGTGTTGGCTAAGATGAGAGGGAAGTGGTGCAGGCCGGCAATGCGATTTGAAACAGTGAAAACCGTCTGATGAATAACCGACAACGGTGACGCTACGGTCGACTGTTCGGGTATCAAACGGACTCCGATTGCGACGAAGTTTGGCGGGCGGCCTACCTATATAAAAATTAGACCGCACACCAAGTTTTGACCCAATTTGAGAATATTTTAGACACACTTTTAAAACCAAGATTTTTATCGATGTCGTGGGCGCGTGCGTGTGGGGACGGTCTCAAAACGGACAATGTCGGAAACAGAGAGGACCGGCAACTACTAACGGCTGCAAGTTTTGAAAACTGACGGCAACGGAGTGCCGATGCAATGCAAATGATGCGAATGATGCAATGACGAGAATGGAGTAAAAGGGGAATCTTCGAGAGCGTCGGTCTCGGGCTGTCACAGTATGGCCGAGTGAGAAATGTAGGAGGCACCGATTTTCCATATTTGGCTTGGATATATATATATATATATATTGTAGAAGAGTTGGTGAGTATTTTTGCTGGCTATCTGTAATGACTAAGATGCGACACTTTCCTTATTTGGGGGCAAGGCCTCAAAAGGAGAAAGGGTCCCAACTAAGCGAATCGCAAGCAGGATAACATTTCCATCACGTAAATAGACAGATGAGTATTAAGATTTGGCTTACACTCGCCACATGCTAGATTACAATCCACACAAGCATACATTCGTCATACATAAGGCAGGGTCCGACTACGGACAAGATAAACGGCAAAACAATGCTATCCCGCCTAGCTAGCCCACGACCACGACCAAGGTGCTTCTAATCCTCGGAATACGTCACGTATAGCCTGCCACTGGCCTCGTCGAACTCCCACTCAGCTGAGTATCCTCTGGGACATGTGCATATAGAGTACATGTACATGTTGGTGGTTGTAGTAAATTGTGAGTCATGAGGACTCAGCAATCTCATGACCTTGGTATTGAGTCTAACTAAGTCAATAGGTGAGGTAGGGTTAAGTGTTTGAGTCTGCAGCATCCTAAGCATATATGGTGGCTAACTTACGAAGAACAGATATATGTTATGGTGCTCTACGTAAGACGGTCGAGATCTAAGAATGATCACTAAGTGATCCTGAACACCTACTTATGGCATTCATAACCCCACCGTGTTCTCGATCAGAGAAGGAGCTCTGAAAGAAATAATCACGGTTACACACACAGTTGGCAGGTTTTATTTAAGTTACTTTAAGTTATCTAGAACCGGATGTTAACAAAATATCCATGTTTTCCACAAAACCGCGAGCATGGCTTTCCGAAAGATTTAACCCTGCAGGAGTGCTCCAACTAATCCATCACAAATTACCACATGCCGCATAGTAATCCTCGATCACGAATCTCGCGATCTCATCGGATTCCTTAGAGGAAAACCTCAACTCTCAGAAGACCCGAAGTCTTAGAGGAATCTCAATGCACAAGATATATCGCAAAGGTAAGAAAAGTCCAGCAAGACCTCCCGACGTGTCGACGAACCCGATAGGAGCCGCGTATCTCGGTCTCAGGACACGACGGATAAGCACGCGTACGGTGGCCTGATAGAAATCACGAAAGTTGCCCTGTGTTGGCCCCACACAATGCTCTAGTTTGTACCAGCACTCATGAGGAGCACTGGCCCGGGGATTGATTAGATTCTTCGGGGTAGCAAATTAAAACCAAAGTTGGGTCTTGCCAGACAAGCCTTAACACTAAACAATTTACCAAGGGGGTCCCCATAACAACTCCGAACGTGTTAGGAGCGCTTAGTTATGGAATAAAACACCAGTAGCTGAAACTAAGGCAGCAACAACGGAACAAATCACCCGGCAAAAGGCTAGGCCTTCCGCTATTTACCAAGTATATAAATGCATTAATTAAATAGAAATTTTAAATAGGATGATATCAAAAGCCCATGTTATCACATGGACCAGCTGGCACCTCCAACTAGCAACGCTAATAAATAAGTGGTTGACCAAGCCTAACTTAGCCAACCAATATTTGCTAGGATGGGAGGTGTTTGATGATTCATGGCAATGTTTGACGTCCTATATATCATGTGGTAAGCACCGGGGATGTAACGGTAGACATAGAAAACAACCCTACTCATACTAGGAAGTGTCACCTCATCACAACATGACACTTTTGTAGAACTCCTCAACTCTGGAATCCAATGCCACCATTGTATTCCTTGGGTTTTCTACCCCAAAACCATATCTCATACTGCTATATTTGCATACATAAAATCACCACAAACAACAAAAGAAATACTACATAGAATCAAACTATACTAATGTCATGAACAGGAGCTGTTCTTGAACCTGCCAAATTTGGCATCTGCCAGAATAGACAATTCCCTCTTCTGGAATTATTCCAAAGTGGAATTTTCCAAACAAACAAAAATAACATAAAAAAATAAAAATTCAACCAATTTACACGGGGCCCCACTTGTCATAGGCACCAGGGGCCCTAGGGCATGACAGGTGGGCCCTGTGGCCCACCGTAAGTGGCACAGCTATAGCCAGCAATGGTAGAGAAAATAAAAGGGGAGAGGTGGACTCGAACTCATCAACTCCATGCATAGCTGTGGCTCGGTTGCCACTGCGGTAGCGATGGGACTCTGCTAAAGTAGAAGCCCAAATTAACATATAGTACCTCTCCTACTACGGGCTACGGCAAATAGCGGCGAGCCTCTAAATCAGCTATAGCGGAGCTATAGCGGCATATTTGTACATGATACCATTTAGCAGCACCCTGCTGAAAAGGCTATAGTGAGGCTATAGCAGGCTATTTAAAATTATGCTAAAAACATGAAATAAAAGAGGCCACTGGGGGGGTTCGAAACACTTACATCTTGGTCACAGAGTGCACGTCGTACCAGTCGGCCTAGCGATGGTAGTCTGCACAGAGAGGGATCTTAACGAAGATTATGAAAAGGGACGCCTTCTCTACTTAACAGAGAGGTGCCAGCGACGACGCTGCTCGCTCGTGAAAGGCAGCACACGCACGACGGCACTACAAGGCGATGGTGAGCGCGGGCGATGCACTGCAGCTCTACTTCTTCTGCGCCAAGCTGCTGCTGCTACTTAACTGTTGCACTGCTGCTGCATCTACCACTACACTACTGGTGCTACTGAACTATTGCGCTCCGCGGCAGAGCACGCGACGACGAGAAACAACGGCGGTGTTACGCCTAACGTGGTACGGCGAGGCTACGAACAAAGAGGGGAAGCGGAGATGCGGTGCTCACGTAGGGCGCAGAAAAGAAGGGCTCTCGACGACGGAGGGGAACGACGAAGACGACCTGCTGTAGAAGGTTTTCCCCGAGGTGGAAGAAGCGGTGATCGTCGGGGACGGCGAGGGCATTGACCTTGGCGGCACTCTCTACATGAATCAGCTTCTTTGCCGTCTGCCATCACAGACGGCAAAGACAATATCCCGGACGGCAAAGACAATATCACAGATGGCAAAGATTCTCACGGCCGGCAAAATTTCTGCGTCAGCCTCCGATGGCATAGGACCTTCTTTGTCGTCTGCCCGCGCAAGGCGGACGACCAAGCTCTTTGCCGTCAGCTTTCCTTAGGAGCACTCGGCAAAGTGCTCGAGACGGCAGCCGACACGCGTTGCCTCCGTTAGGGGTTAACGGAGCCTTTGCCGTCTGCCTCGCCTCCGTCTTTGCCGTCTGCCTCCCCGTCCATCTTTGTCATCTGCCTTCTCCTCCCCTCCCCTCCCCCTTCATCTTTGCCGTCTGCCTCCCCGTCCATCTTTGCCCTCTACCGGATCCTCCCCTCGGCCCTCTCTCCACTCTTTGTCGTCTGCCTCCTCCTCCCCCCTCCTCTGTTCCCTCTTCTTTGCCGTCTGCCCACCCTGGAGGCTGACGGCAAAGAGACTAAATAGACACCCCAGGATACACAGCTGGGTGCCATGTGGCACCTTTGCCTTCTGCCAGCTGATGGCACAGGTATTTGCCATCAGCTGGCAGACGACAAAGAGCCCATATAGTTCCTGTTTTTTTGTTTTATATTATTTCACAGCACACACACACACACATATATATATATATATATATATATATATATATATATATATATATATATTTGACAACACATTTATATAATTCACCACACATATATGATATATAGTTCACCACACATATACTTGCCAACACATATATATAATTCACCACACATATATGATTCACCAATGTACATCCCCATATATCCAAAGAACCAACATACCAAGTATTGCACTGTTTATCCATATATACATATACATATAGTTCGACATTGTTCATCAACTCAAATGAAACCTAGATGATATACATATAAAGTTCCTCCATCGACATTGTTCAACTCCATGAATGCCAGCTTCCATGCATGTAGTATATCCAATCTGCAAAAATGTGAATAAGAAAGTTAGAAGAATAACAAAATATGATGTTTTTCAGCTAATTATGTCATTTTTAGCGGAAAACAAGCTAAGTATATGTGTGGTGAACTATATATCATTTGTTGGAGCTAAATGGGCTAATTATCTCATTTTAGAGGAAAACAAGCTAAGTATATAATATTCACGAGCTAACCAAGGTTCTTATGCCATTTTGAGCTTATTATGGTATTTTGGAGCTAAATGGGCTAATTATGTCATTGTTGGGTTAATTAAAGTAAGGATAATATGAAAGAGGAGAAGAAAGAGGAGGAGGAGGAGAAGAAGAAGAAATCAAGAAGAAGGAGGAGAAGGAGGAGGAGGAGAAGGACTAGAAAGTCCTTGGCCTTCTCCTCCTCCTCCTCCTCCTCCTCGTCCTCCTTCTTCTTCTCTTCTTGTTCTTCTCTTCTTCTTCTTCTTCTTCCTTCTTTTCATTTTGCCTATTTCTTCTCCTCTTCTCCTCTTGTTGGAGCTAAATTACCAAATTATATCTTTTTTGAGCTAAATATTCCAATTATGTCATTTTAGAGGAAAACAAGCTAAGTATATAATATTCATGAGCTAACCAAGGTTCTTATGCCATTTTGAGGTTATTATGGCATTTGGGAGCTAAATGGGCTAATTATGTCATTGTTGCGGAAATTAAAGCAAGGATAATATGAAAGAGGAGAAGAAAGAGGAGGAGGAGGAGAAGAAGAAGAAATCAAGAAGAAGGAGGAGTAGGAGGAGAAGGAGGAGGAGGAGGACTAGAAGGTCTTTGGCCTTCTCCTCCTCCTCCTTCTCCTTCTTCTCTTCTTCTTCTTCTCTTCTTCTTCTTCTTCTTCTTTCTTTTCATTTGCCTATTTCTTCTCCTCTTCTCCTCTTGTTGGAGCTAAATTACCTAATTATGTCTTTTTTGAGCTAAATGGGCTAATTATGTCATTTTAGAGGAAAACAAGCTAAGTATATAATATTCATGAGCTAACCAAGGTTCTTATGCCATTTTGAGCTTATTATGGTATTTTGGAGCTAAATGGGCTAATTATGTCATTGTTGGGTCAATTAAAGCAAGGATAATACGAAAGAGGAGAATAAAGAGGAGGAGGAGGAGGAGAAGAAGAAATCAAGAAGAAGGAGGAGGAGGAGGAGAAGGAGGAGGAGGAGAAGGACTAGAAGGTCCTTGGCCTTCTCCTCCTCCTCCTCCTCCTCCTCCTTCTCTTCTTCTTCTCTTCTTCTTCTTCTTCTTCTTTCTTTTCATTTTGCCTATTTATTCTCCTCTTCTCCTCTTCTTGGAGCTAAATTACCAAATTATGTCTTTTTTGAGCTAAATGGGCTAATTATGTCATATTAGAGGAAAACAAGCTAAGTATATAATATTCATGAGCTAACCAAGGTTCTTATGCCATTTTGAGCTTATTATGGTATTTTGGAGCTAAATGGGCTAATTATGTCATTGTTGGGTTAATTAAAGCAAGGATAATATGAAAGAGGAGAATAAAGAGGAGGGGGAGGAGAAGAAAAAGAAATCAAGAAGAAGGAGGAGAAGGAGGAGGAGGAGAAGGATAGAAGGTCCTTGGCCTTCTCCTCCTCCTCCTCCTCCTCCTTCTCCTTCTTATCTTCTTCCTCTTCGTCTTCTTCTTCTTCTTTCTTTTCATTTTGCCTATTTCTTCTCCTCTTCCCCTCTTGTTGGAGCTAAATTACCTAATTATGTCTTTTTTGAGCTAAATGGGCTAATTATCCCATTTTAGAGGAAAACAAGCTAAGTATATAATATTAATGAGCTAACCAAGGTTCTTATGCCAATTTGAGCTTATTATGGTATTTTGGAGCTTAATGGACTAATTATGTCATTGTTGGGGAAATTAAAGCAAGGATAATATGAAAGAGGAGAAGAAAGAGGAGGAGGAGGAGAAGAAGAAGAAATCAAGGAGGAGAAGGACTAGAAGGTCCTTGGGCTTCTCCTTCTCCTCCTCCTCCTCCTCCTCCTCCTCCTTCTCCTTCTTCTCTTCTTCTTCTTCTTCTTTATTTTCATTTTTCCTATTTCTTCTCCTCTTGTTGGAGCTAAATTACCTAATTATGTCTTCTTGGAGCTAAATGGGCTAATTATCTCATTTTAGAGGAAAACAAGCTATGTTTGGAGGAGAAACTTACCGTAGTGGTCATCAAGGAGGAGAAACACCACGGTTGCTCGCGTCGGCTTCGTTTGGAGACGGTTGCCCTGGAGAAGGGTCGTACGATGCCGCTCGGGAGTTATTCTGCAGAAAAGATATTTTGCAATGTCTCAGTTACCATGATGACACTCAATTATTAATACTAGTTTATAATGAAACACACCGTGCCAATCAAAGAGAAGACGGGCATCGGCGGAGGGACTTGACCGCTCTTCTCGCACAGACCGTGAAGAGTGGGTCGTATTAGTTCGTATTGAAACAGACATTTCACACATGATTTGGCTAATGTGAAAAAAACATACCACAAAAAGCTCGTACAGGGCCCGTTGACCGGCCTTATTCCAGGCCTTCTCCTCCTCAAGCAATCGTGCCGTGGTCGGGTCCCTCTCATCAAGAGCAGCCTGGCTTGCCAATCTCTCTTTCTCAAGAGCAGCCTGGTTTGCCGCTCTCTCTTTCTGAAGAGCAGCCTGAAACACCATTCCTCGTTACCACAGTAATGATCTATGGTGCCACACATAATGAAATGGATGAAAGTGTTCTTAGTCCGTACAACTAACCTGGATGGCAAGTTCGACTGGCCGTGGACGACGCGTTATCTTAGGACAGCTGCTCGACTGGCGCGCCTTGATCTCCGGAAGAGTGAGTGGACAACGTATTATCCCATATCCAATGGCTATCGAGCCATGGGGCCTCCCGCCACCAGATATCATCATCAGCTCTGGATCCAAAGCTTCCTGTCTAGGGTTAAAGTCATCCCCTTTCGTAGCCATCCCCGCGTCCCTGTATGCCACGAGCTTCTGGTGGGATGATATGTTGGTGAAGTTATTGGGATCATCCAGGTCAGACTAAGAGAATGCCTTCGCCTTCTTGTACGAGGCAGTATGGGCCATGCCATAAAGGTCATACAAGTGTGGCATCTCAGTCTTATTGTGATGCGCCTAAAAGAGAGGAACAAAATATTAGCATCAAGAATGAATTGCATGAATCATGAAGCAAATCACATACCCAGTTCATCCAAACTGAAGTAAGTTGGCGCTGCCTTGATGGTGTGGCACACCAACCATTTGGCTACACCGATCCTTCGCATTCTCGTGGATGGCTCGCCAGCTGCCTGTGCACCACTCATCAACCAACGCCTCCCAACAATCCATCTTATCCGCACACCATCTCGGGGGCACCTGTAAGTTATTAGAAAGAATTTTCAGCGCTACGCCTATGAATGAAATCAAGAAAACTACGTAGAAGGACTTAAGAATAGGTAATTACCTTCATGTATTGCTCCTTCTTCAGAAACTTTCCGCGGCAATTCTTCTTCTCCTTCTTAATACCACGCGTGGCGTAGTAATCTCGAATAGCCTGCGGCCGAGCCTCGTGGCGCAAGTTCTGTAGTAACCTCCTACACTCGACCTCGAGAACCCTGGCCGCCTCCTGCTCATATCCATCCTCACACCTATAGAAGGTCTGCAATCAAACGTGAAAACACCGATTAGTACAATAATTAGCTATATTGTTAATTTTAGATTCTGTAAAAGGATAATTTACCCAAAAGCTCTTGATCACCATCTCTGCTCTCGTGTGGCACAAGACACCATCTATAATCTCCTCCAGCGGGGTCTGTGCAGCCTGGTAGTGCTCCCAGGTAAATCCTAGTGTAGGAACCTGACCCTCACTAGGAAACGTGACAAACCCCAAGAAATTTGTCCGGCAAAGCACACCAAGGACGGAGTTCGGCCTGCGGACTCCAAGAGGGTGTACCCATCCCCTGCAGTATGATAACCTCAGAGCATTTGATATTTGAACAAACTTGAAGGCAAAAGCTAAAAAAGGGTAAATGTACTTACCTATCTCCTTCAGGTTTAATCACGGGCCTCTGCTCGCGGGTAGCCGGGGCAACCGGGAGACGTGTACTACCACGCTTGTACACGGTGGCCCCGTCCACCTGCACATCGCCCTCACTATCCGTAAGCTCATCCCCGCCATCCCCGCCCCCTGAGGCACCCGGACCCTCGGTCCAATCCGGCAACTCGGTACGATCCGGCCAAGGCTCCCATCCGGGCCTCTCCACGTCGGGTGAAGCCTCCGGAACCGTGGTCTCCTCCGGCTGTTCCTGGGCCGAATGCACCTCGACCCGAGGCTGCTCCTGGACCGGAGTCTCATGGGACGATTGCCCGTGAACACCAGGCTCCTGGACTGGAGTCCCCGTAGCCTCCTCCGCAAACGGGTCGACCATACTAGTCCTATGCTCGGGTGAATGAGCTGGTGGTGGTGGCGAGCACGGCTCAACAATCCTCTTGGATATTCCGCGGCCACCACCTCTCCCTATACCCTTCCCCTTCTTCCCTATCCGACCAGCACCTCTCCCAGTGGGAAATGCCGCCGACGAAGAAGAACCCACGGCTGGTGTCGAAAGACTGTCTGCCAAGGCTCTACGGAGAGATAGGGGTGGCAGGGAAGTACCACTCCTCGTGCGGGGCGCCTTGGAAGAACCCGTCGAGCGCTCTGGACCCGCGCCCACCATCTTTCAACACCTGCCATGATAAAGCTTAAAAGAAATTAGTACAACATAAAAAAATTGAATGACTGACATGAATAATAATATGTACATGAATAATAAAGATTAAAATATATATAATTTTAGTTGTGAATCTTACAAACTAATAATCATCATCAATAAATGCATCATCATCATCACTATCACGCATGTCTTCATGAATGACGTGCTCATCGGGTTCAACGGCGTGAAGTTGTGAAAGGCCTTCCTTTAATCGTTGAAGCATTGATTGGTCATCCGCATCAGTAACCTCTACGAGTTCCAGGTCTTCTGGTTCCGGCTCAGGACTGGAGTCGGATTCATTGTTGCTATCTACTTCCATGTTCTTGGATGAAGCACGGCGGTTCTTGAAACGTTTCTTGGAAAGACGTGTTTCGTGGAAGAATTCTCCATCATATGTGTCTGGGTTAATGCGAGGTTCATAATCCTGTACATTTGGGAGAGGTGGTCTGACATGTGGCGGCACTTCATAAACAACATACCAACCTTCCAGATTCTTATCCGTTTGGCATGCCCACGGTAGATAGAAAACTTGGGTCGCCTATTGAGCTGTAATATAGACATCGGGAACATCTAAATGGGTGTTTGGATTGATTTCGACTAGTCCTATATGTTCATGAGTCCTTCTAGTCTTTTCCGGCTGGAACCAATAACATTTGAAGACTACGACGTTCGGCGGGTTTTCACCATAGAATTGAAGTTCATAAATTGCTTCAACTCTTCCATAATACTCGATAACACCTTCGCCGGTAGCAGAGACACCACAATTTGTAGATTTCCGGTCGGGCATAGATAGCTCTTTGCCAAAGGTACGAAAGCGATACCCGTTGATGTTGTATTTCTCAAATGAACGGACCTTATAGTCAAAACCACTAGTCGACTTGTCTCAGTTCGGCGTCCATAGACTCTGAATTAGCCTACAAGTTTAATACGAAATAGGTTGTTGCATTAGCCGCAAGTTAGACCAAGAATGAAATGGTCCATTATTGATAATTACCGTTTGTTCGAACCAAGAGATGAAACCGGGATAGCCGCCTCCTGTCTTTGACAGAAGCTCATACTCTTCGACGGAATCATTTTTGATCACCGCTCCTTCTGAGAATTTGACAACGTAACGGTTGTTTGAAATATCCGGGAATAAGAGCAGTTCAAATGAATTAGAAGTGACGGGAAAATGTGCCGAGAACTCACTCGATGTACGGCCGCACTTCTGTTAGGTTGTTGAAGATATACAACGAAATGTTCCGCCATTCTTCGATATCCAACGTTATTGGTTTCGAAGCACCGGCTGGTGCGAGCTTCCCTTTGAATAGGCTGAGGTTGGACCCACCTTTTTTAGGGTCTCCATCATTGTGCCAAGGCTTCGGATTATGCAAATGATGATTTTTGGCTTCGTAGTGTGCTGTCACAAAGTTTGCCACCTCCTCAGTAATGAACGCCTCAGCCATCGATGCTCCAATTCTACGCTTATTTTTACATTTAGCTCGAAGGGTCTTCTGCATCCTCTCAGTTGCATAGCACCAACGATCTTGCACGGGCCCACCCAATCTTGCCTCGGTCGGTAGATGTAAAATCAAATGCTGCATTGGATTAAAGAAGCCCCGTGGAAAGATCTTCTCTAACTTGCACAACAACTCCGGTGCAAACTCCTCCATGTCTTCTACCACGCCAGGCGACAATTCTTTCGCACAAAGATTACGGAAGAAATAGCTCAGCTCCGCCAGTACTAGCCATTCATCCTCAGGAATAAAGCCACGTAACATCACCGGCATTACCCGCTCTAGCCATATGTGCCAATCATGACTCTTAAGACCAAAGATTTTTCATTTTTCAAGACTCGCTCCCCTCTTTAGATTCGCTGCATACCCATCGGGGAACATCAAGTGCATTTTGACCCACAAGATAATTTCCCTCATAGCTGGCCTTCCAAGATTGAACCAGGCCTTTGGCTTCGACCACTTCTGCTTTCCTTTGCCTTCTCGCATGTTTTGTAACGGTCTATGACATAGTGTCTCTTGATCGACTCTAGCCTTAATATTATCCTTTGTCTTCCCATCTATGTCGAACAAAGTACCAAAAATAGCCTCTCTGATATTCTTTTCAGTGTGCATCATGTCGATATTGTGTGGAAGAAGGAGGTCTTTGAAGTAAGGCAGATCCCAGAAGCATGGCTTGTGAGTCCAGGCGTGTTTTGAATTATACCCCTTCAAATACCCTGGACGCTCTGGATCAGGCTCGAGGGCGTTTAACTAATCCAGGATCTGTTGGCCTGTGAACGCTGGTGGTGCCAAGTTTTTGACAACTTTACCTTTGGTAAAGTTCTTCTTGTCTTTTCTGAACTGATGGTCAGGATCCAGGAACTGTCTATGCAAGTCAAAGAAAGAATACTTCCGACCCTCCTGCAACCAATGAAACTGAAGAGCTTCCTTGCATTGGGGGCATGGGAACCTTCCATGCACAAACCATCTAGAGAATAGCGCATACGCTGGCAAGTCATGCATAGAGTACATGTACCACACATGCATTTTGAAGTTTTCTTTTCTAGCGGCATCGTATGTCTTGACCCCATTTTCCCAAGCTTCTTCCAATTCATCCTTAAGCGGTTGCAGGTACACATTCATATGCTTCCTCGGATAATTGGGCCCTGGAATTATCATCGTCAGAAATATGTTCTTTCTTTGCATAATCTACCCGGGGGGGAGATTGAGTGGAATGACAAATACAGGCCAACAACTGTATTGGGTTGCCGTCATGCCGAAGGGATTAAAACCATCCGTGGCGGCGCAGACTCGAGGATTCGTTGGATCTGCCGCTTTATCCTGATGCAATCCATCGAAATGTTTCCACGATTCCCCATCCGATGTGTGTACCATCATCTTATTCCCATCCGCATCTAGTTCGGTTCTTTTTCCCAATTTGTGCCATGTCATCTGTCTGGCTGTCTCTTCGACCATGAAAAGACGTTGAAGTCTTGGTACGATTGGCATATACTGAAGAACACTAACTGCGATTTTGGTCTGCCTCTTCTCACCCATACCGTTGTCTACCACAAGATACCTGCAAGACTCGCAATTGGGACAATAGTCCAAGTGTGCATACTCCTTCCTAAATAAGACACATCCTTTCTCACATGCATCTATCTTCTCATAGGCATCTTAAGTACACGAAGTATTTTGTCGGACTGGTACAGGTTTGCAGGCATGACATGGCCTTTGGGTAGGAAACGCCCAAATAGTGTCATCATAGCGCCGTAGCATTCTCTTCCCAAGTTGAACTGAGCCTTCAGAGCCATTACTTGTGCAATTGCATCCAGCTGACAGAGCTCAGTGTGCTCATGGAGAGGACGTTTTGAAGACTCCAACATTTCATAAAAGGCCTTTTCATATTCCTCCATCTCATCTTCTGAATCCCGAGCATCATCAAAGTCTTGCACCATGTCTTCGATCCCGGTACCATGCTCGTCCGTGCGACGACGGACCACCTCAGTTCTTGTGCGTTGTATACTCACCATGAAATGTCCACACCGTATAATTAGGCTTAAAACCCCTCCTTTGCAGGTGTTTAATAATTACAGCCTCTGTCGTCTTTTTATAGTTGTCGCATCCAGGACAGGGGCAATAGTTTCTTTCCTGGCCATTTGCGAATGCGACTGTCACAAATTCCTTAGTTTTTAAAAACCATTCTTTCGTCATCTCTTTCTGACTAGGGTGACCGGTATACATCCACGCCTTATCACTCATGTTGCGTAGCTACTAAAGACAGAAGAAATATATTTATATATAATTTAGCATTTATCGGTTAATCAGGTTCGCCATTTTTATTACGTCCAGGCACCTACACGCTAATAGGTAAAGATAGGTCCTAATCCCACCCGAGTATGTGTAGATTGGGTTCGTTTTCCCATGCTCTGCTCCAGATCCATCGCAAAATTTCGGCAGCACCTCCCCACTGTTCTCCTGATACACATCTCCGCAATAAACAGAGAGGATGTGCATCCGAAGAACAACAGGGAGGCACTGACGAAATTCCGCATCGGATCCAGAGCACAAGATACGGGAAAACGAACCTAATCTACACATACTCGGGCAGTCCATGGATAATGTTGGACAATTCGAAAGGATGGAGGTTATAAATATGCAAAGACATGCATATTTATAGATGTCGCCCTTTCGAACGGGAGACGCATACTGGTCACGCATACTGATAAATTAATTGAATTACCTAAATCTAGAAAGTCTCATCCGGAAACCGAGCCACAGTAAATGAAGGGGCGGGGAGGAGATGAAATTTGTACTGACCCACGAATGCAGGGGCGGAGCTCGTACAACGCACGGGCAGGTCTTCGCACAGCAGACCTCACAGTGACGAGACAACTATCACATGTAAATCCACCCGATCAACACAAATATTCCAATTACGTCATTTTAGAGGAAAACAAGCTAAGTATATAATATTCATGAGCTAATCAAGGTTCTTATGCCATTTTGAGGTTATTATGGCATTTTGGAGCTAAATGGGCTAATTATGTCATTGTTGCGGAAATTAAAGCAAGGATAATATGAAAGAGGAGAAGAAAGAGGAGGAGGAGGAGAAGAAGAAGAAATCAAGAAGAAGGAGGAGGAGGAGGAGGAGGAGGAGGAGAAGGACTAGAAGGTCCTTGGCCTTCTCCTCCTCCTCCTCCTCCTTCTCCTTCTTATCTGCTTCTTCTCTTCTTCTTCTTCTTCTTTCTTTTCATTTTGCCTATTTCTTCTCCTCTTCTCCTCTTGTTGGAGCTAAATTACCTAATTATGTCTTTTTTGAGCTAAATGGGCTAATTATGTCATTTTAGAGGAAAACAAGCTAAGTGTATAATATTCATGAGCTAACCAAGGTTCTTATGTCATTTTGAGTTTATTATGGTATTTTGGAGCTAAATGGGCTAATTATGTCATTGTTGGGTTAATTAAAGCAAGGATAATATGAAATAGGAGAAGAAAGAGGAGGAGGAGAAGAAGAAGAAATCAAGAAGAAGGAGGAGGAGGAGAAGGAGGAGGAGGAGGAGAAGGACTAGAAGGTCCTTGGCCTTCTCCTCCTCCTCCTCCTCCTCCTCCTCCTTCTCCTTCTTCTCTTCTTCTTCTTCTCTTCTTCTTCTTCTTCTTTCTGTTCATTTTGCCTATTTCTTCTCCTCTTCTCCTCTTGTTCGAGCTAAATTACCTAATTATGTCTTTTTTGAGCTAAATGGGCTAATTATGTCATTTTAGAGGAAAACAAGCTAAGTATATAATATTAATGAGCTAACCAAGGTTCTTATGCCATTTTGAGCTTATTATGGTATTTTGGAGCTAAATGGGCTAATTATGTCATTGTTGGGTTAATTACCACGGTGCATGGACATGCACCTACCACGCAAAGTTCGCAGGTCCAGAAGTTGCCCTTTTGGTCCAGAGGACTTTTCAGGTTACCTATACTACTGTTCAGGTTATATAAAACTTTTCGATATTTTCTACATTTGAGGATGGCAATATTATTTAAGTTGTCCTGTTTTGCTCCGGTACCAATAAATATAGACGATACATTATTTTGACAGACTTGATTTCAACAAAAGAACATGTGATCTTCTTTGAAGTAGTCTTGAACCTAAGCAAAAATGATGGGCGAATAAACTAACAGAATCTACTACTAAATCTACTAATTAACTAACAGAATCTACCACTAAAACTACTAATTAATTCCAAAAAACTAAATACCAAACATGTGATCTTCTTTTTGTCTTCTCCTCCTCCTATTCTTCTTCTTCTTCTTCTTCTCCTCCCCCTCCTCTTCTCCTCTTCTCCTCCTCCTCCTCTTCTTCTTCTTCCTATTGTTTCTAGTAAGCTAACTAACTAACTAACCTAACTAACCAAGCTAACTAAACCTATCGCTAAACCTAGATAGCACTAAACAGCAAAACAATAACAAAAACAGAATCTACCACTATAACAAAACAGAATCTACCACTTAGTAACTAAAAAAGAATCTAGCTGCGACTAAATACCAAACAATAAAAAATCAACTTCTTCTTCTTTTTTCTCTTCTTCTCCTTCTTATTTTTTTCTTATTCTCTTCTTCTCTTCTTCTTCTTCTCTTCTTCTTTACTTCTTCTCCTTCTTATTTTTTTCTTCTCTTCTTCTTCTTTTTCTTCTTCTTCTCCTTCTTATTTTTTTCTTCTCCTCTTCTTCTTCTTCTTCTTCTTCTTTGTCTTCTCCTCCGCCTCCTCCTCCTACTCCTCTTCTTCTTCTCCTCTTCTTGTCCTCCTCCTCCTCCTCTTCTCCTCTTCTCCTACTCCACCTAACTAACCAAGCTAACTAACTAACCTAACTAAAACTACTAACCTAACTAAAACTACTAACCTAACTAAAACTACTAACCTAACTAAATCTACCACTAAAACTACTAACAATAACAACTACTAAAATTACTAAAAAATAATAAATCTACTAAAAAATAATGCGGGGGGTGGGGGTGGGAGTGTGGGGGCTCACCGAGAGGGACGCCTGTGGAGGGGCCGGGGTGTTGGGGGTGGCGGGGCGGCGTCGGGGGCGCCAGGGGCGGCGGCGCGACGGTGGTGGGGCAGCAGCAGCGGGGGCGAGGTGGGGAGGGAGAGAGGGGCGGCGACGGGGGCGACATGGGCGATAGGGGCGGCAGTGGGGCACGACAGGGGCGGTGGCAGGGGCGATAGGGGCGGCGACGCGACGGGGGCGGCGGCGCGACGGTGGTGGCGGTGGCCATTACAGAGAGAGGGGCACGCGGGGTGGGGAGAGAGAGAGGGGCGTGCGGGGTGACCGTTACAGAGAGAGAGAGAGGGGCGGGGTGGGGAGAAGGAGCCGTTAACGGTGTTAGAGCATTGCCGTCTGCCGACGGACGGCAAAGAGTCTAGACTCTTTGCCGTGTGCCTCCGGACTCTTTGCCGTCCGCTCGCAGACGGCAAAGGTCCGACTCCAGTTTGACCTAGCCACCCCGCGGTGAGGTGGGCCTATCTATACCTTTGCCGTCTGCCTCTGGACTCTTTGTCGTCCGCTAGCAGACGACAAAGATGTGACAGATGGCAAAAAGACTGTATGCCATCAGCCTGTGCTGTGCCGTCTGTTTTGCTGAAGCTGACGGCAAAGACACTCTTTGCCATCAGCTAGGAGACGGCAAAGACTAGGCATATGGCAAAATACTGATTTCCAGTAGTGACTTCTCCACAGAAATGGAACCCCACGTTTGTCCGCAAGCTTCTGGTCCAAACAGGGGAAAAAGAGGCCCACACCTACGTCGGCGACGAGCTTAAGCAGGAGGCGGCCATGGCAATGATGGTGGCGCTCGGGGCTGCCCTGACGGCGCGAGGGGAGAAGGAGGGGAGAAATGGTACACTAGGGTTCGGAGGGCGCGGGTGGAGCTTAATAGCTCGAGGCTCGCGCCAGGAACCGTCTGATAGAGGTGGGAGATCGATTTGGTGGTGACTATGGAGTCGTACAGGTGTTGACGTCGGGATGAGGAAGAAAATGGTCTCCTTCGGCCGAAAGCAACATCAACATCATGCTGCTAGCTAAATCAAAGGGCTAAAAGCAAAAATGTTTTGAAGAAGATAAAATTATATTTGGGCTTCTAAAATCTTGCACCAATTTATAAAAATAAATTGGGCATTTTTGAAGAGTAAAATTTTAAATGCCTGTTATTTGAATAAGACTCTTTTTTAAAATAAAACAAACAGGAAAATAAATCCACATCCCTAAGGGTTGCCTCCACAATTATAAAAAGGATTTTTAGGTAAAGATGACCATTTTATTACAGTCAAAACAGGAAACTTTTAAAACTGCCTCAAAGAAAAATAAGAGAGGAGAGGAGGAGTCTTTTAACCTACGGTGCAACTAGTGGGTATGAAGGAACTCTTGTTGCACCCACTCATATTGCACAAGCCTAAACACATCCCCACATGCACTCACACCTCAATCACCAAATGTGCAACACAAAACAACATGAAAAAAGATAGGAGAAGTTATGCATGATGACATGATGCACATAAGATGATTACATAAAGATGGGCTCACACCACATATAATTAACATGCCAACGTTGCCATATAGGGAAAGATTACAAGAGGGGGAAAGAATTGCATTGGGGCTGTCACAACTCTCCCACACTACAAGAGGATCTCGACCCGACATCTATGACTGGAAGAACTCTGGGTACTCAAAACAGAAGTGGTCCTAGCACTCCCGAGTGGCTTCTTTGTCTGAATGATGTGACCATTGCACTTTGAGGAACTTGATTGACTTATTGCCGGTCTTGCACTCAGTCCCTTCAAGAATTGCTATCGGATGCTCACGGTATGATAGGTCGGGCTAGAGATCGATATCCTGGAGATCAACTATGTGCTCGGGAGTTTTGAACCATCTCCGGAGCTGAGAGACATGGAACACATCATGCACATTGGATAAGTTGGATGGAAGTTCCAACTGATATGCAAGATCACCTCTCTTGCCAACAACTTTGAAAGGACCAACAAGGAGAGGAGCAAGCTTTCCTTTGATGCTGAAGGACTGAGTACCCTTCATTGGAGACACTTTGAGATACACAAAAACATCGAGCTGATAAGTCATGTCATGATGTTTGCTATCATAGTAGTTCTTCTGACGGGACTGGGCTGCTTTAAGATTATCCTGAATCACACGACACATTTCTTCTCCTTCATCAATCATGTCATTCCCAAGAATCTGACGCTCACCAGTCTGTGACCAATTGAACAGGGTATGGTACTTCTTTCCATATGCAATCTCGAATGGGGACTTGCTTGAGCTTGCTTGAAAGCTGTTGTTGTATGAGAACTCGGCAAACGGTAGGAAATCTTCCCACTTCATGCCAAAAGAAATCACACAAGCTTTGAGCATATCTTCAAGGATCTGATTGACTCTCTCAACTTGACCACTTGTCTGAGGATGGAAAGTTGTACTAAAACGGATCTTAGTACCCATCGTAATCTGAAAGGAATCCCAGAACTTGGAAGTAAAGATGCTTCCACGATCTGAAGAAATGAGCATAGGAATACCGTGCAAAGATACTATCCTTGACGTATACAACTATGCAAGCTGAGCTGCCGAGATAGATTCTTTGACCGGGAGGAAATGAGCAAATTTGGTCAACTTGTCAATGACGACGAAGATGGCATCGTTGCCTCTCTTGGACTTCGGAAACCCGGTGACAAAATCCATTTCCACATGATCGAATTTACACTCGAGTATGGGAAAGGGATGAAGGAGGCCTGATGTACGTTGATGCTCTGCTTTCACTCTGCGACACACATCACACTCATTCACGAACTGAGGAATTTCACGTTTCATGCGAGTCCACCAGAAGGCCTGCTTCAGATCCTGATACATTTTGGAGCTTCCTAGATGTATGGAGAGGAGGGAATTATGGGGTCCATCCATGATAACTTTCCTGAGCTCTCCTTTCGGAATGACAAGGTCGTCCTCGAAGAATAAGCTATCTCTGTCATCAACATGGGAGCACTTATATTTGGGAATGCTCTTTGCCAAGCCACTCTTAACTTTCTTCATCATCGCATCAAGAAGTTGAGCTTGTCGGACTTGGTCTTCCAAGGTAGGAGAAATCTGGAGATTAGCAAGAAATCCATGAGGTACTAATTGAAGGTTCAGCTTCCTAAAAGATTCACAAAGATCAGGCTGGAGAGGCTTCAGAATGAGACTATCGCAGTAAGCCTTTCTACTCAAAGCATCTGCAATGACATATGCTTTGCCCGGAGTGTAGTCAATGCACGGATTATAACCTTGGATCATTTCCACCCAACGAGTTTCACAAAGATTGAGACTAGGCTGGGTGAAGATGTATTTGAGACTCTTGTGATTGATGTAGACTTCAACCTGTCTTCAAAACAAGAGGTGTCTCCAAGTCATCAAAGCATGGACCACTGCCGCCAACTCAAGATCATGAGTGGGATAGTTCTTCTTACTTGGCTTCAACTGTCTTGAGGTATAAGCTACCATTTGCATCAGAACTGCACCAAGACCTTGGAGAGAGGCATCACAGAACACTTGGTAAGGCTTGGAATCATCGGGAGGAGTCAAGACTGGAGTTGAAGTGAGTTTATCTTTGAATGTGTCAAAGGCCAACTGACACTCTGGAGACTAGAAAAACTTCACACTCTTCTAAAGAAGGTTGGACACGGGCTTAGCAATCTTAGAGAAGTTCCCCACAAAACTTTTGCAATAGCTTGCAAGCCCGAGAAAGCTTCGAAGTTGCTTCACATTGTGAGGAGGTTCCCACTCAACAATGGCCGTTACCTTTGTAGGATCAAATATGATGCCCTCGGCAGAGATGATGTGCCCAAGGTACACAACTTCCTTCAACTAGAACTCACATTTGGAAAACTTAGCATAGAACTTATGCTTTCTTAGCTTATAAAGAACAATCCGTAGATGTTCTTCATCCTCTTCCTCAGTTTTAGAAAAGACCAAAATGTCATCAAGATACACCAAGACAAATTCATCCTTGAATGGGGATAAGATATAATTCATCATCCGAGAGAAGGTCGGAGGAGCATTGGCGGGACCAAAAGACATCACTGTGTACTCATAAGAGCCAAAGCTTGTCTTGAAAGCAGTCTTGGGCATATCTTCTTCGCGAATGCGGATCTGATGATAGCCCATTTAGAGATCAAGCTTAAAGAAAATCTTGGCCCCTTTCATTTGCTCGAACAATTCATTGATGTTGGGATGTGGATATTTGTTTCTCATTGTCTTCTTATTCAATGGACGGTAGTCGATACAAAGTCGATCCGTGCGATCCTTCTTCTTGACAAACAGAACACCACAACCCCAAGGAGATGAACCTGGTCTGATCAGACCCACACGCTCTTGCTCATCAAGCTGCTTCTTCAACTCTTTCTGATCTTCGGGACCAAGTTTATATAGCTGCTTGTAGACCGGTTTAGTTCCAGGTTCAAGCTCAGTTACGAACTCAACTGGCCGGTGTGGAGGCATTCCTGGCAATTCTTCAGGAAAGAAATCTTCATACTCACAAACCACTGGGACTTGAGAAATTGGAGAGATCTCACCCTTCTCATTCAGGGAAAACGGAAGGATCGTGTCATCACGAGCAGCGAAGTTAATCACGTCCTACGAAGGATGAGTCAACTTGACTTCTTTTGCTTCACAATGAATATACACCTTGTTCATCGCCAGCCAATCCATACCAAGGATCAGATCAATATCAGACAGGCCAAGGACAATTGGAGAAGCCAGACAAGAATAGTGGCCCATCTTGACAGAGACATTCGGAACGACCTTGTAGGCGCTCATGAGAGAGCCGGGTGAAACAAAACGCAAGGCTTTGCTCAAATACTAAGAATCAAACTCATGCTCAGAGAAGAACATTCTAGACATGAATGAATGAGATGCACTAGAATCGAATAAAACCTTTCCAGGAATATCATAAACTAAGAGATTACCCAAGATCACATCTGAGGAATTCTCTGCTTCAGCTGCATTCACCATATTCACCCTTGCTGACCTCGGATTGAACTTCACTATTGAATTGCCTGGAGGCTTGAATGGAGGAGGAGGCAGAAGATACTGCTGGTTGGTGCACTTCTTAGAGTAATGACCCTTCTGACCACACCTTTGACAAGTCACCTCTGACAGCGGACGGAATTGCACTTGAGGATTCCCATGCTTCTGCTGTTTCTGAAATATCTGCTGGAAAGCTGGGTTGGGTGGGTGGGAAGAACCACGACCACCAGACTACTTGAACTGATAAGGCTGCAGAGGAGGAGGAGACATCCAATATTTTTGTTGCTTCTGAACCACATGAGTTGTGGACGAGGAACTGGAATCTCTGAAACGCTTCCTTGAGTTCTCAACTTTGAGCAAAGGCGCCTCAGCCGTGAGAGCCAAATTGTAAAACTGGTCAAACTCAATAGGCTCGTGCAAGGCAAGGGCCAGCTGCAGGTCTTCCTTCAGACCACCTCTGAACTGATAAATCTTGCTCTTCTAATCTGGGATGTCTTGTTCAACTTAACGAGACAGCTCCTGGAACTCCACAATGTACTTATACACAGATGAACCTCCTTACTTCAAGCGCGTGAATTTCTCACGCATCTCTTCCACGAAACTTGTTGGAATATAGTGAGCCCTGAAATCCCTGCAGAAATCATCCCAGCTGATCATTCTATCGCCTATGGAATCCTTCAATTACTGCCACCACTCTGCTGCCTGTCCCTTGAGCTGAAAAGTTGCAAACTTGACAAAGTCCTCTGGTTGCACATTACTGCACTTGAAGTGCTTGTTCATGTCACGAATCCAGTCATCTGTATCGAATGGTTGGTCACAAGAAGTGAAGGACTTCGACTGGTTCACCAGGAATTGATACAGAGTTGCAAACTGTTGTCCACCATTGTTGAAATTACCCTGATGCTGTTGGTTCCTCTCTTGCAACAACTGGAGCAACATATGAGTATTTGCATTGGTTGCCGCCATCACAGCTTGACATGCCTTTAGAGGAGGAGGCGGTGGCGGAGGGGGTGGTGGAGGGTCAGCACTCTCACGACCCGGATTCTGGCGAGTTGGTGGAGCCATCCTCGAGACGGACAACAACGTTAGACCAGAGATGAAAATTCAATGATTAAGCTAATTCAACGGAAAGAAATATGTGAACAAGAATTCTTAGCAAACGCACTCAAACTAAAATTAGTAAGAATGCTTCTCAAAATAACTGCCGACAACATCTGATTCAAAGCCACTTCTAAATCAAGTATGAGCTAGGATTGCTGGGAACAAATGTATATACCCAACATACATCTGATGAAAGAATTACTAGGTTACTAATGAAATTACCACCTAAGAACTTCCAAAATTTCTTGTCGTGCAATCTGGGCCACGGATACAAGGAGTAATATATCACTCAACTCCTATACTAACCCATCCAGTGTATCACATCCATCAACACATAAATAGAATCTCGGAACTTCATCTATCTCAGACCCTCGTAATAACAGTGATACTAAGTATAGAGGTACCCCCGAACTCTCTGCACCAGTACTGGGAATGTCGGGCTTATCGCGCCACTACTAGTATTAAAGCAATTTCGAACATCCTCCATCGTGAGATACTAAGAAATCTAAATGATAATGATGCGCTCAAGAATCTTCTGGAGCTCAACTTCCCAGAATAAAATCAACACTCCAGGAGGCACCAAGACAGAACTCCGTCACATCGGTATCATATAGATTCCAAAATATCCGCATGATCCTAAAACAATTTTGAGCGAGAAGAGGAGTAGAACTAAAATTTCCTAAGTCGTGAACCTCACCAGAAATAGAAGAGGAGAAAAAAGAAACCTACTCTCCGATATAACTAAGACTCAAAATAGTTTTTGCTAGACTCGACTCGGCCAAGTTTGATCAATCAAAGGCTCCTATGCTCGTAAGGCTCTGATACCAACTTGTAACGACTAAGATGCGACACTTTCCTTATTTGGGGGAGACGCCTCAAAAGGGGAAAGGGTCGCAACTAAGCGAATCGCAAGCGGGATAACATTGCCATTACATAAATAGAGAGATGAGTATTAAGATTCGGATTACACTTGCCACATGCTAGATTACAATCCACACAAGCATACATTGTTCATACATAAGACAGGGTCCAACTACGGACAAGATAAAACGACAAAACAATGCTATCCCGCCTTGCTAGGCCCACGATCACGACCAAGCGCCTCTAATCCTCGGGATATGTCACGTATAGCCTACCACTAGCCTCGTCGAACTCCCACCTCAGCTGAGTATCCTGTGGGACGTCTGCATCTGGAGTACCTATATGTGTGGGTGGTTGTAGTAAACTGTGAGTCACGAGGACTCAGCAATCTCATGACCTTGTTATCGAGTCTAACTAACTTAATAGGTGAGGTAGGGTTAAGTGTTTGAGTCTGCAACATCCTAAGCATATATGGTGGCCAACTTACGAAGAACACAAATATGTTATGGTGGTCTACGTAAGACGGTCGAGATTTAAGAATGATCACTAAGTGATCCTGAACACCTACTTACGGCATTCATAACCCCACCGTGTTCTCGATCACACAAGGACCTCTAAAACAAATACTCACGGTTACGCAAACAGTTGGCAGGTTTGCTTTAAGTTACATTAAGTTATCTAGCACCGGATGTTAGCAAAATATCCATGTTTTCCACATAACTGCAGGCACGGCTTTCTGAAAGATTTAACCCTGTAGGGGTGCTCCAACTAATCCATCGCAAATTACCACAGGCCGCATAGTAATCCTCAATCACGAATTTCGCGATCTCATCTGATTCCTTAGAGGAAAACCTCAACTCTGAGAAGACCCAAAGTCTCATCGGAATCCCAATGCACAAGATATATCGCTAAGGTAAGACAAGTCCAGCAAGACCTCCCGATGTATCAACGAACCTGATAAGAGCCGCATATCTCATTCTCAGGACAGACGGATAAGAGACGCGTACGATGGCCTAATAGAAATCACCCAAGTTGCCTTGGGTTGGCCCTGGATAGTGTTCTAGTTTGGACCAACACTCATGAGGAGCACTGGCCCGGGAGGATTGATTAGATTCCTCGGGGTAGCTATTCCCTATGCTTTTCATTATTAAGTTGTTAACAAATTAAAACCAAAGTTGGGTCTTGCCAGACAAGCCTTAACACTAAACGATTAACCAACGGGGTCCCCATAACAACCCCGAACATGTTAGGAGCGCTCAATTATCGATTATAACACTGGTAGCCGAAACTAAGGCGGGAATAGCGGAACAAATCACCCGGCAAAAGGCTAGGCCTTCCGCTATTTACCAAGTATACAAGTGCATTAATTAAATTGCAATTTAGAATAGTATCACATCAAATGCTCATGTTATCACATGGACCAGCTCGCACGTGCAACTAGCAACGCTAATAATTAAGTGGTTGAGCAAGCCTAACTTAGCCAACCAATATTTGCTAGGAGGGGAGGTGTTTCAGGTTTCAAGGCAATGTTTGATGGCCTATATATCATGTGGTAGGCAGTGGGGATGTAACAATAGAAACAAATCACTAAGCATAACAAAGCTAGAAACGGTGTAAAGGTCACGATCATCTTGCATGTGATTTCTTTAGAGTGGAATTCTTCCTGATCTTCCTGCATGAACTCACCGGACTCCTCGAACTCGTTTCCGGACATAGTAGCTACCCAAAAGAAACAAACAGACAATTAACACCAGTAATAGATGATGCAACAGACAATATGATGCATGTATGCACAGCTCCAAACATGCACAAAAAACAACCCTACTCATACTACAAAGTGTCACCTCATCACAACATGACACTTTTGCAGAACTTCTCAACTCTGGAATCCAATGCCACCATTGGATTCCTGGGTTTTTATACCCCAAAACCATATATCATACTTTTCTAAATATGCCCTAGAGGCAATGATAAAATAGTTATTATTATATTTCCTATTTAAAGATAATCGTTTATTATCCATGCTATAATTGTATTGAATGAAAACATAAATGCATGTGTGGATATATAGACAAAACAATGTCCCTAGTAAGCCTCTATTTGACTAGCCAGTTGATCAAAGATGGTTAAGGTTTTCTGACCATATGCAAGTGTTGTCACTTGATGACTGGATCACATCATTGGGAGAATGATGTGATGGACAAGACCCAAACTATAAACATAGCATGTGATCGTGTCATTTTGTTGCTATTGTTTTTTGTGTGTCAAGTATTCATTCCTATGACCATGAGATCGTGTAACTCACTAACACCGGAGGAATACCTTGTGTGTATCGAACGTCGCAACGTTATTGGGTGACCATAAAGGTGTTGTATAGGTATCTCCGAAGGTGTCCGTTTAGTTAGCATGGATCAAGACTAGGATTTGTCGCTCCGTGTGACGGAGAGGTATCTCGGGGCCCACTCGGTAATACAACGTCACATATAAGCCTTGCAAGCAATGTGGCTAATGTGTTAGTCATAGGATCCAGTATTACGGAACGAGTAAATAGACTTGCCGGTAACAAGATTAAAATAGGTATAGGGATACCGATGATCAAATCTCGGGCAAGTAACCTACTGAAGGACAAAGGGAATGATATACGGGATTATATGAATCCTTGGCACAAAGGTTCAACCGATAAGATCTTTGTAGAATATGTAGGATCCAATATGGACATCCAGGTCCCGCTATTGGATATTGACCGGGGAGTGTCTCAGGTCATGTCTGCATAGTTCTCGAACCCGCAGGGTCTGCTGATGACCCACAAGTATAGGGGATCAATCGTAGTCCTTTTGATAAGTAAGAGTGTCGAACCCAACGAGGAGCAGAAGGCTCTGATAAACGGATTTCAGCAAGGTAATAACTGCAAGCACTAAAAGTAGCGGTAACAAGTGATTGTGTAGCGAGGTGAAACGTAGCAAGCAAAAAGTAACAAGTTACAAGTAGTAGCAACAGTGCAGCAAGTGGCCCAATCCCTTTTATAGCAAGGGACAAGCCTGAACAAAGTCTTATAGGAGGAAAAAGGCTCCCGAAGACACACGGGAATTTCTGTCATGCTAGCTTCATGATGTTCATATGATTCGCGTTCGTTACTTTGATAGTTTGATATGTGGGTGGACCGGCGCTTGGGTACTGCCCTTACTTGGACAAGCCTCCCACTTATGATTAACCTCTCTCGCAAGCATCCGCAACTACAAAAAAGATTTAAGACAAAGTCTAACCATAACATTAAACTAGTGGATCCAAATCAGTCCCTCACGAAGCAACGCATAGACTGGGGTTTAAGCTTCTATCACTCCAGCAACCCATCATCTACTTACTACACCCCAATGCCTTCCTCTAGGCCCAAATATGGTGAAGTGTTATGTAGGTGACGTTCACATAACACCACTAGAGGAAAAGACAACATACATCATATCAAAATACCGAACGAATATCAAATTCACATGACTATTATCAGCATGACTTATCCCATGTCCTCAGGAACAAAAGTAACTACTCACAAAGCATAATTATAATCATGATCAGAAGTGTAATGAATAGCATCAAGGATCTGAACATAAACTCTTCCACCAAGTAATCCAACTAGCATCATCTACAAAGAGTAATCAACACTACTAGCAACCTTACAAGTACCAATCGGAGTTGCGAGACGAAGATTGGTTACAAGATATGAACTAGGGATTGGAGAGGAGATGGTGTTGATGAAGATGTGGATGAAGATGCCTCCCATCCGATGAAAGGAGTGTTGGTGATGACGATGGCGACGATTTCCGCCTCCGGGAGGGAAGTTTCCCCGGTAGGATCGTCCTGCCGGAGCTCTAGATTGGATCTGCTCAAGTTCCGCCTCGTGGCGGCGGCGAAACCATGAAAAAGCTCCCGTATGATTTTTTTGGAACAAGACCCTTCATATAGAAAAAGAGGGGGGCTAGTGGGCCGTCAGGGAGCCCACAAGCCCCCACTCCGCTACCAGGGGTGGCGGTGGCAGGGCTTGTGGCGCCCTGGCAGCCCCCCTCCGATACTTCTTTCGCCTAGTATTTTTCACGGCATTTGGAGATGTTCAGAATAGTGGACTAAGATTTGCTCCTTTTCTAGTCCAGAATTCCAGCTGTCTGAATTCTCCCTCTTCAAATAAACCTTGCAAAATAAGAGAGAAAATGCATAAATATGGTACCAAAAGTAATATAACAGCCCATAAAGCAATAAATATCAACATGAAAGCATGATGCAAAATGGAGATATGAACTCCCCCAAGCTTAGACCTCGCTTGTCCTCAAGTGAAAACCAAGTTCCATAAACATGTCCACATGTTTGGGGACGAAGGTGTCGATAAAACATAATACGGACATGAGGGCATCATGATCACGCATAGAATAGCTATACATCATAAAGATTCTTATGGGAAAGTAACAATTCCTTCACAAAGCAAAGCATGAAGCAAAAAACCTTACCGAGAAGTAACCAACAATAATCCATAGTCATTGAAGCAATTGTAATTTATCACAACATCAGAAAGAGTCAAATAAGAGCTTGTAAGGCAAATCCACATACTCAATCATCTCTTTTGTTTTCCACAATTGTTACAACTCACGTGGTACTCATGGTGTCGAAGTTTCAGCTGGACACAGAGGAAGATAGGGGCTTATAGTTTTGCCTCCCAACGGTTTACCTCAAGGGTAAAGTCAACAACAATAAAGCATAAGTACTCAACTCCAACTTGATATATGAATATAGATCTTTCGCAAGCATGTGACGGTAGCCAAGACAAAGGCAAAAAAAGGGAATTGGTGAAGATCACCATGACTCTTACAAGGGCAAAAATTAAAGGTACAAGATAGGCCCTTCGTAGAGGGAAGCAGAGGTTGTCATGCGCTTTTGAGGTTTGAATGCGTGTCCTCTTAGTGCGGAGGAACGTCACTTTATATTGCCTCCTGTGATAAAGAACTTTATTATGCAGTCTGTCGCTTTTATGTCTTCCTCATCACAGGTTCATACAAAGCTTATTTTCCACACACTAATAGATCATACATATTAGAGAGCAATTTTTATTGCTTGCACCGATGACAACTTACTTGAAGGATCTTATTCAATCCATAGGTAGGTATGGTGGACTCTCATGGCAAAATTGGGTTGGAGGTTTATGGATGCACAAGTAGTATCTCTACTTGGTGCGGGAGTTTTGGCTAAAATGAGGTGGAAGCAATCGTCACATGCTAAGGGATCTCTAATCATATAACATTGTTTGGAACCAAGCAAACACAATTCATTATGTTGTCTTCCTTGTCCAACATCTACTCCTCGGCATGTAATAGTTTGGTGAGTGCTCACAATTGTAAAAAGTGTCTAAGATGATATATTTATATGTGAACCTCTCTTTCCTTATTACTTCTTATTAACTGCAACAATGACTCAGGTCTATGTTGATTTATTCTCAACAAGTTTCAATCATCATACGTGTCATATGTGAAGCTATCACTTTCCATAAGAACGTCTCATGATCTTTCATGCTGTCGTTCTTTTCATACTTTTGATCATGACACAAAGCAAAGCCCTTGAGCTTGAATACATCGGGGGGAGACAAAAGCAAAAGACTCAAACGAAACACTGAAGACTTATTCCTCTAAGAGAAGAAATAAAAACTGAAAAGGAAAGAACTAAAACAAAGGTAAAATCAAAAGATATAAAGGTGATACGATACCAGGGCAACTCCCCCAAGCTTGGCAGAAGCCAAGGGGCTTGCCCATACCAATGCTTAGTTGTCTTCCTTTGGTGGTAAAGGTGGTGAAGCTGTCGCCTTTGATTCCAAGAGAGCTATCAATCTTGGATTTATACCTTGGAGATCTGTGACATGGTTTTCCAGCAAAACAACTTCACGTGAAAGGGAAATATTGCGAGCACGAGTTGTTTCGCAAAACCTCAAGAGTTCAATCAAGGATGGAGATATCGCGTGGAGGAAGGGTTGGAGAAAATCTACTCCTTCAACGTCTTCAATGTTGAACATAGGTTGAACTTCCTCCCTAGCTTGGGTTTTCTCCTTAGCTTGGTCCCTGGCTTCCGTGACTTCTACTCTTTTCAGATCAGCATCTATTTCCTCATGAACTTGATGAAGATCATTCTCCCCAACAGATTCCCGAGACATCTTTGCTCTAAATCTGCGGCAGACAACAAGCTCGAAATGAAAACAGAGGAAAACTGCACGATACGGAGATCAAAACCTTCAGGCGAGTATATATTGATTTTTCTGGACCAGAAGGAGTGCTCTGCAAGAAGACAGAGTCCGGGAGGCACACGAGGTGCCCACAAGCTTGTCCTCCGCCACCAGGGGGTAGGGGCGGTGGTAGGGCTTGTGGCCGCCTCGTGCGCTCTCCGGACTGCCTTTTATTTTTCTAATTTTCCAAAAATTCCAAAACGGAGGAAATTTCCTGTTGGAAAAGCATCGGAGTCCAATTTCTTACCGAAACAAATACCTCTTCGTTTTCAGGGTCTGAAACAGGCTAATAAACATCCCTTATGTACTCATTTGGAGTTATGACATTGATGATATTGGTCTCAACATTTATGGGAGTACCAGAGATGTAATGCTTGATTCTTTCCCCATTTACCACTCTAGGAAAATTTCCTTCCGTGTTATTGATTTTGATGGCACCGGAACGATATACTTCCTCAATAACATAAGGACCTTTCCATTTAGAGAGAAGCTTGCCTGCAAAGAATCTCAAACGAGAATTGTATAGCAGGACATAATCACCTACATTGAACTCTCATTTCTGTATTCGTTTGTCATGCCATCTCTTAACCTTTTCCTTGAACAACTTGGCATTCTCATATGCCTAGGCCCTCTGTTCATCTAACGAACTGATATCAAACAACCGCTTCTCACCGGCAAGTTTGAAATCAAAGTTGAGCTCTTTGATTGCCCAATAAGCTTTGTGTTCCAGCTCAAGAGGTAACTGACAGGCTTTACCGCAAACCATTTTATACGGTGACATGCCCATGGGATTCTTATAAGTAGTCCTATAAGCCCATAGTGCATCGTCAAGTTTGCTAGACCAATTCTTTCGAGATCTATTGATGGTCTTTTGTAAGATCAATTTGATCTCCCTATTACTCAACTCCACTTGACCACTAGACTCAGGATGATAAGGAGATGCAACTCTATGGTTGACATCATACTTAGCGAGCATCTTGCAGAAAACATCATGAATGAAGTGTGAATCGCCATCAGTCATCAGATATCTAGGGACTCCAAATCTTGGGAATATGACTTCTTTAAGCATCTTAATAGAGGTGTAGTGATCAGCATTTTTAGTGGGGATAACTTCTACCCACTTAGTGACGTAATCCACAGCAACTAAAATGTGAGTGTACCCATTGGAACTTGGGAAGGGTCCCATATAATCAAAGCCCCAGACATCAAATGGTTCAATGACAAGTGAATAGTTCATAGGCATTTCCTGACGCTTACTGATGTTCCCTATTCTTTGGCATTCGTCACAAGATAAGACAAACTTACGGGCATCCTTGAAGAGAGTGGGCCAATAGAAACCTGATTGCAATACCTTATGGGCAGTTCTATCTCCAGCGCGGTGTCCTCCATAGGCTTCGGAATGACACTTCTGCAGGATCTCTCTCTGTTCATTCTCAGGCACACAACGTCTAATAACACCATCTACTCCTTCCTTATAAAGGTGAGG
Organism: Hordeum vulgare subsp. vulgare; assembly: GCF_904849725.1. Classification (NCBI taxonomy): domain Eukaryota; kingdom Viridiplantae; phylum Streptophyta; class Magnoliopsida; order Poales; family Poaceae; genus Hordeum; species Hordeum vulgare. The sequence goes on along the minus strand of NC_058523.1, from coordinate 196,934,489 downwards.
ATCATCCCAAAAGTAGGGTCTCAAATCAAAGAAGAATTTCTTCTTTTGCTGATAGGTGAAACTGGGTGGTATGTATTTGGCTACGATATAGTTTGCATAATTAGCATACCACGATGCACTATATGAAGTGTGGATGACACTTAGTTGCTCATCAGGAAAGCTGTCATCAATAGGTAGGGGCTCATCAAGGACATTCTCTAGCCTAGACAAGTTATCTGCTACAGGGTTGTCAGCACCCTTTCGGTCAACGACGTGCCAATCAAATTCCTGTAGCAGGAGAACCCATCTGATCAGCCTAGGCTTAGCGTCCTTCTTCTCCATAAGTTACTTAATAGCAGCATGATCAGAGTGAATAGTGACTTTTGAGTCAACTATATAAGATCTGAACTTTTCACATGCAAACACGACTGCTAAAAATTCCTTCTCCGTAGTGACATAGTTTCTTTGGGCACTATCTAGAGTTTTACTCGCGTAGGGAATAACATTCAACTTCTTGTCAACTCTTTGTCCTAGAACAGCACCAACAGCATAATCACTAGCGTCGCACATGATTTCAAAGGGCAAGTTCCATTCAGGTGGTTGAACAACAGGTGCGGTTATCAAAGCCTTCTTAAGTATTTCAAAGGCTTCCTCACAATCCTCATAAAAAACAAAAGGAACATCCTTCTGCAAGAGGTTGGTAAGAGGCCTAGAAATCTTAGAGAAGTCTTTAATGAACCTTCTATAGAAACCAGCATGACCTAGGAAACTTCGTATACCTTTGATATCTGTGGGGCAAGGCATTTTCTCAATTGCATCAACCTTAGCCTTATCAACTTCAATGCCTCTTTCAGAAATTTTGTGTCCTAAGACGATACCTTCATTAGCCATAAAGTGGCACTTCTCCCAATTCAAGACGAGGTTGGTATCTTCGCATCTCTGTAAGACTCGATCAAGGTTGCCGAGGCAATCATCAAAGGAAGACCCGTAAACGGAGAAGTCATCCATGAAAACCTCAACAATCTTTTCAAAAAAGTCAGAGAATATAGCCATCATACATCTTTGAAAGGTGGCAGTTGCATTGCATAAGCCAAAAGGCATACGTCTATAAGCAAAGGTACCGAAAGGGCAGGTGAAAGTGGTTTTCTCTTGATCAGATTCTGCAACAGGTATTTGCGAGAAACCTGAATAACCGCCTAGAAAGCAGAAGTGTGTGTGTTTTGATAGCCTTTCTAGCATTTGGTTGATAAATGGCAAAGGATAATAATCTTTCCTGGTTGCCTTGTTCAGTTTCCGGAAGTCTATCACCATCCTATAGCCGGTAATAATCCTTTGTGCGATTAGTTCATCCTTATCATTAGGAACGATGGTGATACCTCCCTTCTTAGGTATGTAATGTACTGGACTTACCCAATCACTATGAGCAACAGGATAAATGATTCCTGCTTCCAGAAGCTTTAATATTTCTTTTCTAACGACCTCTTACATCTTAGGATTTAATCTCCTTTGATGATCAGCAACTGGTTTAAAGTCAGGATTGGTTTTAATCTTGTGCTGACATAGAGTTGGACTAATACCCTTAAGATCATCAAGAGTATATCCAATAGGAGCACGGTGCTTCCTCAGTGTTCTTAGTAACTTCTTCTCTTCGTGCTCTGAGAGGAGGGCACTAATAATGACAGGATATATCTCCTTCTCATCAAGATAGGCATACTTAAGAGTATCAGGAAGCTGTTTAAGCTGGAACACAGGATCACCCTTTGGTAGGAGAGGATCCCCAAGCAGTTCAACAAGCAGATTGTTATTGACAATATGATATTGTTCTAAGACAATTTTATCTATCTCATCTCTCTCCTCCATATGCATATCATTTTCATGCTCAAGCACATATTCCTCTAAAGGATCCATAGGAGGTACGACAATAGAGGAAAGAGCAATGATTTCATCTCTACCAGACGACTCTCTTTCATGGGGTTGTCTTCCAAACTTGGAGAAGTTAAATTCATGAGACACACCCTCGAAACTAACTGTGACGGTCTGCTTAATGCAATCAATGTGAGCATTGACAGTGTTGAGAAAGGGTCTACCAAATATGACGGGACAAAAGCTATCTTGTGCAGTACCAAGGACAAGGAAATCAGTAGTATACTTCGTCTTACCACACAGGACTTCTACGTCTCTCACAATTCCCAGAGGGCAGATAGTGTCTCTATTAGCTAGCGTAATAGTGACATCAATGGGTTCTAACTCAGCAGGTGCAATCTCATCTTTGATTTCATCATATAGAGAACGGGGTATTGCACTAACACTTGCTCCCATATCACATAAACCATGGTACCAGTGATCTCCTATCTTGATAGAAACAACGGGCAGGCCAACTACAGGTCCGTATTTCTCTTTTGCGTGAGGTTTAGCAATTCTAGCGGAGTCCTCACAGAATTTGATAGCATGCCCATCTATGTCTTCGGGTAAGAGATCTTTGATAATAGCAACACTAGGTTCAGCTCTAATCTCCTCATCGGGTGAAAGTGGTCTAATGTATCCCCTACGTATCACATTTGGAGCTTTAGAATAATCCTTTATCCTAGCAGGGTATGGCGGTTTCTCAATGTAAGCACAAGGAACAACAGGATCACTAAAATCAATGACTTTCTCCTCAACTAGATTGGTTTTGGCTATGTTGCTTTCTACAGGAGGATGATATTTAAACCACTTCTCTTTGGGAATATCAACATGAGAAGAAAAACATTCACATAGAGAAGCTACTATCTCAGAGTCAAGTCCATACTTAGCGCTAAAATCTTTGGAAGTGTTTGTCTCAACAAAAGATTTAACGCAATCAAACTGGAAATTCATACCTGACACCTTACCTTCCTCCAGCTCCCAATCTTCAGAGTTGCGTTTGATTCTCTCCAATAAATTCCACTTGTGATCAATATCCTTCTTCATAAAAGAACCGGTACAAGAAGTGTCAAGCATGGTACGATCTTCATGAGAAAGCCGAGCATAAAAGTTTTGAGTGATGATTTCTCTCGAGAGGTCATGATTGGGGCATGAATATAGCATTGATTTAAGCCTCACCCGAGCTTGAGCTATGCTTTCCCTGTCACGAGGCCAAAAGTTATAAATAAAGTTCCGATCACGATGTACTAAATGCATAGGATAGAACTTTTGATGAACTTCCAATTTCAACCGATTGTAGCCCCATGATCCATGATCATCACATAGCCTGTACCATGTCAACGCCTTATCCTTCAAAGATAAAGGAAAGACTTCCTTATTTACCTCATCCTCGGGCAAACCTGCAAGCTTAAATAAACCACAAACTTCATCAACATAGATTAGATGCCAGTCTGGATGTGAAGATCCATCTCCTGTGAAAGGATTAGCCAGCAGTTTCTCAAGCATACCTGAAGGAATTTGATAAAAGATATTTTCAGTAGGTACCTCAGGTTGAGGAACAACTCCTCGTTCTTCTGTTCGTGGTGAAGATACACCGAACAAACTCCTCAAAGGAACAGTTTCCATAGTGATAAGTGACAATAAATTTCAGCACAGTATATAGATGTTTCCTTACCAATTTCAACTTACCAAAGGCATTTCACTCTCCAGCAACGGCGCCAGAAAAGAGTCTTGATGACCCACAAGTATAGGGGATCAATCGTAGTCCTTTTGATAAGTAAGTGTGTCGAACCCAACGAGGAGCAGAAGCCTCTCATAAACGGAATTCAGCAAGGTAATAACTGCAAGCACTGAAAGTAGCGGTAACAAGTGATTGTGTAGCGAGGTGAAATGTAGCAAGCAAAAAGTAACAAGTAACAAGTAGTAGCAACGGTGCAGCAAGTGGCCCATCCCTTTTGAAGCAAGGGACAAGCCTGAACAAAGTCTTATAGGAGGAAAAACGCTCCCGAGGACACACGGGAATTTCTGTCATGCTAGCTTCATCATGTTCATATGATTCGCGTTCGTTACTTTGATAGTTTGATATGTGGGTGGACTGGCGCTTGGGTACTGCCCTTACTTGGACAAGCATCCCACTTATGATTAACCTCTCTCGCAAGCATCCACAACTACAAAAGAAGAATTAAGACAAAATCTAACAATAGCATTAAACTAGTGGGTCCAAATTAGCCCCTCACGAAGCAACGCACACACTAGGGTTTAAGCTTATGTCACTCCGGCAACCCATCATCTACTTACTACTGCCCAATGCCTTCCTCTAGGCCCAAATATGGTGAAGTGTTATGTAGTCGACGTTCACATAACACCACTAGAGGAAAAGACAACATACAACATCTCACAATACCGAACGAATATCAAATTCACATGACTATTATAAGCATGACTTATCCCATGTCCTCAGGAACAAAAGTAACTACTCACAAAGCATAATCATAATCATGATCACAGGTGTAATGAATAGCATCAAGGATCCGAACATAAACTCTTCCACCAAGTAATCCAACTAGCATCAACTACAAAGAGTAATCAACACTTCTAGCAACCTTACAAGTACCAATCGGAGTTGTGAGACGAAGATTAGTTACAAGAGATGAACTATGGATTGAGGATGAGATGGTGCTGATGAAGATGTTGATGAAGATGCCCCCCTTCGACGAGAGGAGTGTTGGTGATGACGATGGCGACGATTTCCCCCTCCGGGAGGGAAGTTTCCCCGGCAGGATCGTCCTGCCGGAGCTCTAGATTGGATCTGCTCAAGTTCCGCCTCGTGGTGCCAGCGAAACCATGAAAAAGCTCCCATATGATTTTTTCTGGACCAAGACCCTTCATATAGCAAAAGAGGGGGGCTAGTGTGCAGTCAGGGAGCCCACAAGCTCCCACTCCGCCACCAGGGGGTGGCGGTGGCAGGGCTTGTGGCGCCCTGGCAGCTCCCCTCCCGTACTTATTTCGCCTAGTATTTTTTATATAATCTCAAAAAATCCACGTAACTTTTCAGGGCATTTGGAGATGTGCAGAATAGTGGACTAAGATTTACTCCTTTTCCAGTCCAGAATTCTAGCTGCCTGAATTCTCCCTCTTCAAATAAACCTTACAAATTAAGAGAGAAAAGGCATAAATATGGTACCACAATTAATATAAAAACCCAGAAAGCAATAAATATCAACATGAAAGCATGATGCAAAATGGACGTATCATCTGCACACTTAAGGTGCGGTGACGTTTCGGTATAGTTGAGTTATAGGTGTTGGTGACCGAAGGTTGTTCGGAGTCCCGGATGAGATCATGGATGTCACGAGGGTTTCCAAAATCGTCCAGAGACGAAGATTGATATATATGATTGTTTCATTTGGCCTCCGGAAAGATTTCGGGAATTACCACGAGAGTACCGAGATTGCCGAATCGCATTCGGGTTTTTACCTGGAGGGGCCCACCCACCTGGTAGTGAACCCAATAGCCCATGGGTGGCGCACCAGCCCTTGGTGGGTTGGTGAGGCCAGCCCAATGTGTCTATGTCGGCTAGAATAAAAAAAGCAAAGGAAAATAAAAAAAGTGGGAGGTGGGAAGGAAGGAGGGGACTCCTCCTTCCCTAAACCGAACTGGAGTTGGAATCCCCTCCTCCTCCACCCGGTCGATGCACTAGGGGATCTCTTGAGCTCCAAGGCTAGCCCCTCCCCTCCTCCTATATATACTAGAGGTTTTAGAGTTTTTGAGACACAACTTTGCCACGTGCAACCCTCCTCTAGATCAGTTTTCTACGGAGCTCGCGCGGAGCCCTGCAGGAATATATCATCACCATCACCAGCGCGCCGTCATGCTGGCGGAGAACTCATCTACTTCCCCGGCTCTCTTCCTCGATAAAGAAGGCGGAGATCGTCATCGAGATCTACGTGTGCTGAACGCGGAGGTGCCGTCTGTTCGGCGCTAGATCGGAATGGATCATGGGACGACGGTGATTTGAATCACGAAGCTGTTCCACTACATCAACCGCGTTTCTTAACGCTTCCTGCTTAGCGATCTAAACGGGTATGTGGATCCGATCTCCCTCTCGTAGATGAACATCACCATGATAGGTCTTCGTTTGCATAGGAATTTTTTTGTTTCCCATGCAACGTTCCCCAACAGTGGCATCATGGGCTAGGTTCATGCGTAGATGTAATCTCGACTAGAACACAAAGGTTTTGTGGGCGTTGATGTTTGATTTTCTGCCCTCCTTAGTTTATTCTCGATTTGGCGGTATTGTTGGATTGAAGCGGCCTGGACCAACCTGACTCGTACGCTTACGGGAGACCAGTTTCGTCGACTAACATGCAACTCGTTGCATAAAGATGACTGGCGGCTGCCTGTTTCTTCAACTTTAGTTGAATTGGAATTGATCGAGGCGGTCCTTGCATAGAGGTTCAATAGCAATTTGCACATCTCCGTTGTGGTTTTGCGTAAGTAAGATGCGATCATACTAGATACCCATAGCAGCCACGTAATACATGCAACAACAAATTAGAGGACATCTAACTTGTTTTTCTAGGGTATGCATGTGATGTGATATGGCCTAAGACATGATGTGATATATTGGATGTATGATATGATCATGTTGTAATAGTTAAATATCGACTTGCACGTCGATGCTACGGCAACCAGCAGGAGCCATACGGTTGTCTTTAAACTAACGTGTGTGTTTGCAGATGCGTTTACTATATTGCTGGGTTGTAGCTTTAGTATTAATAGCATAGATAGCACGACAACCTCGATGGCGTCATGACGATGGAGATCATGGTGTGGCGCGTGTGACGATGAAGATCATGCCGATGCTTTGGTGATGGAGATCAAGAAGCACAAGATCATGGACATATCATGTCACTTATGAATTGCATGTGATGTTATTCCTTTTATGCACCTTATCTTTCTTAGAACGACGGTAGCATTATAAGGTGATCCCTCACTAAATTTCAAGATAAAATTGTGTTCTCCCCGACTGTGCACCGTTGCGACAGTTTGTCGTTTCGAGACACCATGCGATGATCGGGTGTGATAGAGTCAACGTTCACATACAACGGGTGTAAAACAGTTGCACACGCGGAACACTCGGGTTAAACTTGATGAGCCTAGCATGTGCAGAAATGGCCTCGGAACACAAGAGACCGAAAGGTCGAGCATGAATCGTATAGTGAGATATGATTAACATAGAGATGATTACCACTAAAACTACACTCAACTCACTTGATTATCAGACTTGAGTTAGTGAATTTGGATCATGCCACACTCAAGTAACTAGAGGGATGTCTATTTGAGTGGGAGTTTATTAGTAATTTGATTAGTTAAACTCAAATTGTCTTGAACATAGTCTAGGTCCACTTTGCAATATTTTATGTTGTAGATCACTCGCTCACGCAGTAGCAACCCTGAATTTGAATATGTTCCTAGAGAAAGCTAAGCTGAAAGATGATGGTAGCAACTTTGTAGACTGGGCTCGTAATCTAAGGCTCATCCTACAAGCTGGGAAAAAGAACTATGTCCTTGATGCAGCGCTAGCAGATGAACCGCCCGCTACGTCTGATCAAGATGTCTTGAATGCTTGGCAAGCACGTAAGGAGGACTACTCAGTAGTTCAATGTGCAGTATTGTATGGCTTAGAACCGGGACTTCAACGATGCTTTCAATGTCATGGAGCATATGACATGTTCCAGGAGTTGAAGTTTATCTTTCAGAAGAATGCCTGGATCGAGTGGTATGAGACATCCGATAAACTCTATGCTTGCAAGATGGGGGAGAATTTGTTTGTCAGTGAACATGTGTTCAAAATGTCTGGGTACTCAAACTATCTAGCTGAGCTGGGAGTTGAACTTCCGCAAGAGGCTATCACTGACATAATTCTTCAATCACTGCCACCTAGCTATAAGAGCTTTGTGTTGAACTATAACATGCAAGGGATGAACAAGTCACCCAGAGAGTTATTTGCGATGCTGAAAGTCGCAGTGTCAGAACTCCGGAAAGAACATAAAGTGTTGATGGTCAATAAGACCACTGGTTTCAAGAGAAACGACAAAGGTAAGAAGGGTAACTCCAAGAAGAGGGACAAAACTCTTGCTACTCCGACGAAGAAACCCAAGGCTGGACCTAAGTGGGAAACGGAGTGCTATTATTGCAAGGGGATGGGCCACTGGAAGCACAACTGCCCCAAGTATTTGGCTGATAAGAAGGCGGCCAACGCCAAACCAGGTATATGTGATATACATGTTATTGATGTGTACCTAACCAACTCTCGTAGTAGTGCCTCGGTATTTGATATTGGTTCGTTTGCTCATATTTGCAACTCGAAGTAGGAATTATGGAATAAACAAAGGCTGGCGAAGGATGAAGTGACGATGCGCGTGGGAAATGGTTCCAAGGTTGATGCAATCGCCGTCGACATAGTCTCACTTCAGTTACCATTAGGATCAGTTATGAACTTAAATAATTGTTATTTAGTGCGCGCATTAAGCATGAACATTATATCTGGACCTTGTTTATTGCGAGACGGTTACTCATTTAAGTCAGAGAATACTGGTTCTTCTATTTTTATGAGTAATATCTTTTATGGTCATAAACCCAATGTGAGGGGTTTGTTCATATTGAATCTTGATTGTGATGACACACATATACATAACATCGAGACCAAAAGATGTAGAGTTAACAATGATAGCGCCACCTTTTTGTGGCACTACCACTTAGGTCATATTGGTGTAAAATGCATGAAGAAACTCCATGCTGATGGGCTTTTGGAGTCACTTGATTTTGAATCACTTGACACATGTGAACCATGCCTCATGGGCAAGATGACTAAGACTCCGTTCTCCGGAACAATGGAGCGTGCAAGTGACTTGTTGGGGATCATACATATTGATGTTTGCGGTCCAATGAGTGTGGAGGTGTGCGGCGGATATCGTTATTTTCTTACATTCACTGATGATTTGAGTAGGTATGGATATATCTACATGATGAAGCACAAGTCTGAAACGTGTGAAAAGTTCAAGCAATTTCAGAGTGAAGTTGAAAATCATCATAACAAGAAGATCAAGTTCCTACGATCTGATCGAGGAGGCGAATATCTGAGTTTCGACTTTGGTGCTCACTTAAGACAATGTGGAATCATTTCACAATTGACACCGCGTGGAACACCACAGTGTAATGGTGTGCCCGAACATCGTAATCGTACTTTGTTAGATATGGTGCGATCTATGATGTCTCTTACCGATTTGACATTATTGTTTTGAGGTTATGCATTAGAGACAACTGCATTCACTTTAAATAGGGCACCATCAAAATCCGTTGAGACGACACCATATGAGCTATGGCATGGCAAGAGGCCAAAGTTGTTGTTTCTTAAAGTTTGGGGATGCGATGCTTATGTAAAAAAGCTTCGGCCTAAAAAGATGGAACCCAAAGCGGAAAAGTGCGTCTTCATAGGTTACCCAAAAGAGGCAGTTGGGTACACCTTCTATCTCAGATCCAAGGGTAAAGTGTTTGTTGCTAAAGACGGATCTTTTCTTGAGAAGGAGTTTCTCTCGAAAGAATTGAGTGGGAGGAAGATAGAACTTGATGAGGTTGTGGAACCTCTGCTCCAACAGGATGGTGGCGCAGGGCAGAGAGAAATCTCTGTCGAGGCAACACCAGTTGAGGAGGAAACTAATGATGATGATCATGAGGATTTGGATAAAGTTACTATCGGACCTCGCAAGTCGACAAGATCACGTACTGCTCCTGAGTGGTACAGGAATCCTGTCTTATCTATCATGTTGTTAGATAACAATGAGCCTGCGAATTATGAAGAAGCAATGGTAGGCCCGGATTCTAGCAAATGGTTAGAGGCCATGAAGTCCGAGATAGGATCTATGTATGAAAACAAAGTATGGACTTTGGTAGTATTACCTGAAGGTCGCAAGGCTATTCAGGACAAATGGATCTTTAAGAAGAAGACGAACACGGACGGTAATGTGACTGTTTATAAAGCTCGGCTTGTTGCAAAGGGTTTTTCACAAGAGCAAGAAGTTGAGTACGATGAGATGTTCTCACTGGTATCGATGCTTAAGTCCGTCTGAATCATGTTAGCAATAGCTGCTTTTTTCGATTACGAAATCTGGCAGATGGATGTCAAAACGGCGTTACTTAATGGTTTTCTTAAGGAAGAGTTGTTATATGATGCAACCCGAAGGTTTTGTCGATCCAAAGAATGCTAACAAAGTATGCAAGCTCCATCAATCCATTTATGGACTGGTGCAAGCATCTCGGAGTTGGAATAAGCGCTTTGATAAGGTGATCAAGGCATTTGGGTTTATACAAGTTATTGGAGAAACTTGTATTTACAAGAAAGCGGGTGGGAGCTCTGTAGCGTTTCTAATATTATATGTGGATGACATATTGCTGATTGGAAAGAATGTGGAGTTTTTAGAGAGCGTAAAGGATTACTTTGAAAAAATGTTTTTCAATGAAAGATCTAGGAGAAGCTGCTTACATATTAGGCATTAATATCTATAGGGATAGATCGAGGCGCCTAATAGGACTTTCACAAAGCATACCTTGATAAGGTTTTGAAGAATTTCAAAATGGAGCAATCCAAGAAGGGGTTCTTGCCATTGTTACAAGGTATAAAGTTGAGTAAGACTCAGTGTCCAATAACTGCGGAAGATAGAGAAAAGATGAGTACCGTCCCCTATGCTTCAGCCATAGGGTCTATCAGGTATGCAATGTTGTGCACAAGACCGGATGTTAGCTTGGCCATAAGTATGACAGTCAGGTTTCAAAGTGATCCAGGAGTGGAACACTGGGCGACGGTCAAGAATATTCTGAAGTACGTGAAAAGGACTAAGGAAATGTTTCTCATTTATGGGGGTGATGAAGAGCTCGTCGTAAAGGGTTACGTCGATGCAAGCTTTGACACTGATCCGGATGACTCTAAGTCTCAAACCGGATACATATTTATTCTTAAAGGGGGTGCAGTAAGCTGGTGCAGTTCCAAGAAAAGCGTCGTAGCAGATTGTACATGTGAAACGGAGTACATGGCTGCCTCGGAGGCGGCTAAGGAGGGTGTCTGGATGAAGCACTTTATGACGGATCTTGGAGTTGTGCCGAGCGCACTAAATCCAATAACTCTGTTCTGTGACAACACTGGTGCCATTGCTCTAGCCAAGGAACCAAGGTTTCACAAGAAGACCAGACACATCAAACGACGCTTCAACCTCATCCGCGACTATGTCGAAGGAGAGGACATGAATATTTGCAAAGTGCACACAGATCTGAATGTTGCAGATCCGCTGAGTAAACCTCTTCCACGATAGAAGCATGATCAACACCAGAACTGTATGGGTGTTAGATTCATTCCAATGTAAATTGCATAGCGATGTGAGACTAGATTATTGACTCTAGTGCAAGTGGGAGACTGTTGGAAATATGCCCTAGAGGCAATGATAAAATAGTTATTATTATATTTCCTGTTTCAAGATAATCGTTTATTATCCATGCCATAATTGTATTGAATGAAAACATAAATGCATGTGTGGATATATAGACAAAACAATGTCCCTAGTAAGCCTCTAGTTGACTAGCCAGTTGATCAAGGATGGTTAAGGTTTTCTGACCATATGCAAGTGTTGTCACTTGATGACTGGATCACATCATTGGGAGAATGATGTGATGGACAAGACCCAAACTATAAACATAGCATGTGATCGTGTCATTTTGTTGCTATTGTTTTCTGCGTGTCAAGTATTCATTCCTATGACCATGAGATCATGTAACTCACTGACATCGGAGGAATACCTTGTGTGTATAAAACGTCGCAACATTACTGGGTGACTATAAAGGTGCTCTACAGGTATCTCCGAAGGTGTCCGTTGAGTTATCATGGATCAAGACCGGGATTTGTCACTCCTTGTGACGGAAAGGTATCTCGGGGCCCACTCGTTAATACAACATCACATATAGGCCATGCAAGCAATGTGGCTAATGTGTTAGTCACGGGATCCTGTGTTACGGAACGAGTAAAGATACTTGCCGGTAACGAGATTGAAATAGGTATAGGGTTACCGACGATCAAACCTCGGGCAAGTAACATACCGAAGGACAAAGGGACTGATATACGGGATTATATGAATCCTTGGCACAGAGGTTCAACCGATAAGATCTTCGTAGAATATGTAGGATCCGATATGGACATCTAGGTCCCGCTGTTGGATATTGACAGGTGAGTGTCTCAGGTCATTTCTACATAGTTCTCGAACCCGCAGTGTGTGCACACTTAAGGTTCGATGAAGTTTCGGTATAGTTGAGTTATAGGTGTTGGTGACCGAAGGTTGTTCGGAGTCCCGGATGAGATCAAGGATGTCACGAGTGTTTCCGGAATGGTCCAGAAACGAAGATTAATATATAGGATTGTTTCATTTGGCATCTGGAAAGATTTCGCGCATTACCGACAGTGTACCGGGAGTGATGAATGGGTTCCGGGTTTTTACCGGGAGGGGCCCACCCACCCGGGAGTGAACCTAATAGCCCATGGGTGGCGCACCAACCATTGGTGAACTGGTGAAGCCAGCCCAATGGGGCTATGTCGGCTAGAAGAAAAAATCAAAGGAAAAGAAAAAAAGAGGGAGGTGGGAAGGAAGGAGAGGACTCCTCCTTCCCCAAACCGAATTGGAGTTGGAGTCCCCTCCTCCTCCACTCGGCCGACGCCCTAGGGGCTCTCTTGAGCCCCAAGGCTAGCCGCTCGCCTCCTCCTATATATACTAGAGGTTTTCGGGTTTTTGAGACACAACTTTGCCACGTGCAACCCTAAACCTCTACTTCGTAGTTCTTCCTCTAGATCGGTTTTCTACGAAGCTGAGGCGGAGCCCTGCACGAATAGATCATCACCATCACCAGTGCATCGTCACGCTGCTGGAGAACTCATGTACTTCCCTGTCTCTCTTGCTGGATCAAGAAGGCGGAGATCGTCATTGAGTTGTACGTGTGCTGAACGCGGAGGTGTCGTCCGTTCGACTCAAGGTCAGAACGGATCGTGGGACGACTGTGATTTGAATCACGAAACTATTCCACTACATCAACCGCGTTTCTTAACGCTTCTCGCTTAGCAATCTACAAGGGTATGTGGATCCGATCTCCCTCTCATAGATGAACATCACCATGATAGGTCTTCGTGTGCGTAGGAATTTTTTTTGTTTCGCATGCAATGTTCCCCAACACATACTGCTATATTTGCATGCTGAAAAACACCACATACAACAAAAGCAAAAATACACATAATCAAACTATACTAATGTCAAGAATAGGAGTTGTTCTTGAACCTGCCAAATATGGCATATGCTAGATTATGCAATTCCCTCTTCTAGAATTATCCCAAAGTGGAATTTTCTAAACAAACAATAATAACATAAAAAAATAAAAACTCAACCTATTTGACAGGGGGCCCCACTGCTCATAGGCACCAGGGGCCCCTAGTGCATGACAGGTGGGCCATGTGGCCCACTTTTAGTGGCACAACTACAGCCAGCAATGGGAGAGAAAATAAAATGGCAGAGAAAATAAAAAGGGGAGAGGGGGACTCAATATCGTATGTAGTAGGAAGAAAGAAAAGTTATTCCTGAATGACATCTTGTCGCATAGAAGAGAGCTTTTCTCCCGTTAGGAAGAGCTTAAGCCGCCCAGGTATGTCTTCCAGGGGGGAATGCTGGTACCACCTACGGTGCTTGATAGTCTTCAATCCAGACGGTCTCGAGAGTACCTTGACCCATATCATAGGGCTTGATGTGGATTTGGGGCTCCCCATAAGGTAATAGAATAGGTAGTTCAGGCACCACCTCTAGGTGCAGTTGTGGCTCGGTTGCCACCGTGGTAGATAAGGGACTCTCCTACTCATCTACAAATGCTAAAAAACGTGAAATAAAAGAGGCTGCTCGGGGGTTTGAAACACTGACCTCTTAGTCACAACGCGCACATCGTACCAGTCGGGCTAGCGATGGAAGTCTACATAAAGAGGGATCTTTTTTTTGAAAGATCCAGCAACCGCTGGCTTTTAAATTATAGCAGATAGCACATGGAGAAAGAAAAACATCTGGGGGGGAGTTGCGATCACATGATCAAGGAAGTAAAAAGAAGAAACTTAAAAAAATTTGGGGGCTAATGTAATCTTTCACGGTGGTTCCCCAAACTGGTGGTCCAAAGCTGTCGCGCCTGCTTCACGCCAGAGTGTTAGGGTTTTAGTGATTTCTTCTTTGATTTCTTGGAATTTAGCTTCCTTGTTTCTGAAGGTGCAGTTATTACGCTCCTTCCAAATCTCAGCAAGTATGAGGATGATCATTGTTTTGATTGCTTTCTTGTGCTCCTTCACTGAGTTGCTTATCATTTTGGACATGATGATTGTTGCATCTGCTGCGTTCAGCCATTTGTCGGGGCTTAGGGAGTTGCAACCGATATATGATGCAGCGTGAGTCCAAATTGATCTTGCTACCGGGCATTGCCAGAATAGATGCTTTGATGTCTCCAAATCTCTAAGGCATAGTTGGCAGAAGTAACTGTTCGACCATACTCTTCTGTGTAGACGATCGTTACACCATAGTCTGTCCTTGAGCAAAAGCCATGTGAAGACTTTTAACTTTGCAGGTGCCCAGGAGGTCCATACTAGTTTCTTGATATCATACCTAAGGATCCCTTGGAATTGAGCCTTATATGCCAAGCTGGCGGTGTATACTCCTGAGGCCCCGTGTTTCCATTTGATGGTTTCATTTACTTGTTGCTGAAGCTGGATATTTCTGCTCTCGATCCATCTATTTAACCTAACTGCCTCATCCCATATATCTGATGTGTTTCTGTGTGCTAGGTTTGTAATCCAGTTGCGATGTTGCAGCGCCTCTTTTACCGATCTGTTTTTTCTCCAGGTATGGCTATATAGCTTTGGGAATAGCGTCCTTAGATTTGCCGAGTCTGTCTAGGAGCTATTCCAAAATGAGGCTCGATCGCCGTTCCCTATCGTGACCACCGTTGAGGCATGGAAAAGCGCTATGTCATCGTCATCGCATGGCAGTTGCATGCCATTCCATGGTTTGTCTTGGCTTGTCCAAGACAACCATAGCCAGCGCAAGCGCAGGGCTCTACTGAATCGTGTCATATCTAGTATTCCTAGTCCCCCATTTTCAACCGGGGAACATACTACTAGCCATGCTACCTTGCATTTCCCTCCACTGATTTCTTCTTCCCGAGCCCAAAGAAAGCGGCGTCTAACCTTGTCTATCTCGAGCAGGAATTTCTTTGGTGCTCGTAGCACTGAAAGGGCAAAGGTGGGTAATGTTGTTAGGACATCTCTCACCAAAACCCTTCTACCGGCTATCGTGAGCAGTCTCCCTTTCCACCCAGCTAGCCTGGCTCGAATCCTATCTAGGATGAACTGTATGTGGACGAGGCGCAGCCGCGACAGCATTAGGGGGAGGCCAAGGTATCTGACAGGGAAGCCAACTGTTACTCCACCAAAATTTTGCAGAACTTCCTGGAGGTCTATATCCTCGCAGCGGATGGCCGATGCAGTCGATTTTGTTGGGTCAATGCGTAGTCCAGTCGCGTTCCCAAAATCTCTCAGGATCTCAAATAGCCTGTCTATCTCTTGCCTATTGGGGTTTGCAAAAATCACCGCGTGATCAGCGTAAAGGCTAACTCGTAGCGGGATTTGTCTGCCCAGCAGCGGCGCTAGTATCTGAATGTCGGTTGCCCTTTCTTGTAGTCTGTGCAGTGTGTCGATGGCGATGAAGAATAGAAGGGGGGATAGAGGATCCCCCTGGCGAAGTCCTCTACGTGGAAAGATGTAGCTGCCTAGAGCTCCGTTGAGCATGAAGGATGATGAGGAGGTGTTTAGGAGAAGGGATATCCAGTCACGCCATCGGGCTGGGAATCCAAGCACTTGTAACAGCTCTATTAGGTATTCCCAGGAGACCTTGTCAAAAGCCCGTGCAATATCTAGTTTTAGCATCAATGCCGGTGTTCTATTTCATTGGAAGCGTCTGATCACGTTTTGTACATACAGGAAGCTATCTTGCATGGATTTGTATCGTAGGAAGGCTGACTGCGCTGGTGAGATAATGTCTGCTATCACCATGGATAACCGTGGATAATATCTAGTTTGGCGAAGGAGTGGATGAGACTGATCGGCCTGTAGTCTTGTACTTTCGTTGCTCCATCTTTTTTTGGTATGAGCACTACCATGGCGGTGTTTAAACTATTGAAATCTGCTCCAGCCAGGTTGTAAAAGTTGTTAAAATCTAGCATTACGTCTGTTTTGATGTGTTGCCAGCAGCTCCTAAAAAATATCCCTATGTATCCATCCGGACCCGGTGCCTTCTCTGTCGGCGAGCTTTTTATCGCATTCCATACTTCAGTTTCGGAGAAGGGGTTGTCTAGCCCGTGGTTGTGTAATGATGGCATGTCGAGGCTACTCCAGTCTATACTTAAGGGAAGTTGAGCTTTGGTTCCTATACAATCGCTAAAGTGATTGTATATTACATTTTCTTTTTGCTCATCCGATGTAACAACCTCTCTTTCGGTTTGTAGGCTATGGATGAAGTTTTTTTGTCTACGAGCTCTCATCTTTGCATGGAAGAATTTTGTCCCTACGTCTCCAACACATAGCCAGACAAGCCTATATCCTTGTCGCCTTCTTGCTCGTTCTACTACTGCCAGTCCAAGGACTCTTAGTTTTAGCAATTTTCGCAGGTTAAATTCGGCGTCAGATAGCCGGCGTGTTTCCTGCGCTACATCGAGTCGTAGTACTAGCTCAGTCGCTATGTGGAATTGCAATTTTGCATTGCTAAAAAATGCCTTGCTCCAGATTTTTAGGTCACGGGCTACACGCCCCAGCTTGGCATGTAATCGTCGGAAAGCACAAGTAGATTGAACCGGTCTATTCCAGGCTGCTTGTACTGTTTCATGGAAGCGTGGGAAGTTTGGCCAAAAACTCTCAAATTTGAACCTGGCTGATCTAGGTGCAGCCGTTGTGTCCGCAAGGAGTAACGGGCAGTGATCGGAGGTGGCCGTAGATGCTGCTATCCGGGAAGCGCATGGGAAAATATTTTCCCATGCCTCGTTGCAGAAGAATTTATCTATGCTGATCATGGTGGGGTCACGACGCTCGTTGCTCCATGTGTATCGTCGATTCTTGGACTTAATCTCCTTCAGTCCTGCTACATCTATTGCTGCTCTAAACCTGCCCATGAGTCTACGGTTTAGGTTTAGGTTATTTTTGTCTCTAGCTTCATAGATGAGGTTGAAGTCACCATTGATAAGCCATGGTTCTATCAATGGGGGCGGAGAGAGATATTTCCTGGAGGAATCTCTCTTTTCTAGCATCATCTGTTGGGCCATAGACAGATGTAATCCAGAAACTATGTTGCTGTCCTAGAAGCCTAACTTTTGTTGTGATCGCAAAGACTCCTATCACATGCGATTCAACCATTGCGAACTGTCTGTTCCATAGTATCACTGCTCCTCCACATGTTCCTATTGACGGCAACACTATGTAGTTCGTAAGTGTTTGTCCCCCAATCTCTCTAACGATTGTCGGGTTCCACTCCGAAATCTTAGTCTCTTGTAGACATAAAATTGCAACACGGTGTGAGGTGACTACCTCACATATGGCTTCTCTTTTCACGGGGTTGTTTATCCCTCGGACGTTGCAGGACATAATGGGATATAGTTTGTCACTCATTTGGACACCAGTGTTTACTCCAATGGCTGACATATCTAAATGGCCTCTGGCCCAACAGGAACACCACAACTAACATACAATGGGGCTGCCAGCGTCCACCAATAGGCCCCAGAATAAGCTGACGCAGATTTTCCCTACCTCTACCCTTACACATGAGATGATAACCTAACTCAAACCAGCAACAAGCTGGTCTCCATTGGAGATGAGTGCGGACTAACATGCTAAACTACGGCCTCCACGGCGTTCCCGTCAGGTCCAACCATGTGTGCCATGACCCGTAGCGCGTCGCTGTCTAGGTGTGTGAGATTTGGTATGACCTCAATGTCTCTATCTGACAGGGGTTCCTCGAAGCGCCAAAGCAGTGCCTTGGCAACGTCCTCAGTCATCCTCTCTCTAGGTCCTAGGAGTCCTAGCTCCTTGACGATGCGAAACGAGGCACGCAGCGGTACCGGGATCATCATCGTGTTCGCAGCCTGTCGGGCGCTGCGCCGTGGCGGTGTGGCTGCATTGCGGCTCTTCGGCGGGGTGGACAGCCGCCTTGCTGGTGCTGCAAGAATTGGCGGCTCGGTGGCGCGGAACAACGCGTCGTGCTGTTGCTGGTGGCTGCTTCCTGCGGAGATCTCCAGCTGGCACACTCGGCTAGTGACGGCGCCAAGATGAACCTCCATGGTACGCGCAGTCGAAGGTGTTGCTCTGTTGGCCGAGAGCGTGGGACTGAACGCGTCCAGCTGGACACGCTCAGCCGCACTGATGTCGTCGTTGAGGAAGGTGTCGCCAAAGTCTAGCGGGGCGGGGATGGCAGCTTCCGCCTCGGCCTGCACATCCGCCGCCTCTGGTTCAACAGACATCGAAGCCACCGTGTGCTTCTTCGCTGCTCTGAAGAAGTCTTCTATAGGATCTTTCCCATTGTCGTTGTGTCCCTCGCTCGCAACTTCAGGTGCCAAAGGCGCCGGGGAAGCCAGTGAACGACCTCGGCCGTGCCGGTGTTGACGTACGATCTGAGGTGGAGCTGCTGCTGCTGTTGGCTTTCCTCCTATGTGGCCCCTGGACGTGTTGGAGTGTTGCGTTGACGAGAGGCGCCCGGCATAGCCTTCGCCGCCGGGGTGCGGCTGCTGTTGCCAGCACCTCCCGAGACCCCACCGCTATGGCCTTCTCGGCCACGCCCTCCGTGAGGGATGCCGTTGCAGCCTACTCCGGTGACAGGGGCGTGGGCGCGTCGGCTGAGCTGAGCACCGCGCTGCCCATCCTCGATCCCCATGGTCCACAACGTCGGGGTCACTGCCGAAAAAGAACGGTCATCCGCGTCGGAGTCCGACGACGGCAAGCCGCTTTGCCCAGAGTGCGAAGACCGCGGGGATCGAGGCGTCCAGTCCTCGATCCGGTCTACGTGGATGAGCATGGAGAAATCCGCCATTGCCGGTAGTGGGGCGACGCGGCGGTCGGTTGGCGAGAAGCCTTCCATCTCCTCCACTCGTCCAGCACCGCGCGACAGCACCGCCATGGTGTGCTTGGTGGGGATGTTGGCGACGTCGCTGGTCCACACCCAGCAGGCAAAAGTCTTGGTGTGGCCGCGCTCGAGGGTGCGGCTGTCCATCCGGTCGACGCGGGCTCGCTTGCCTAGGATCTCTTCCGCGCCCTCGACGGACCAAAAGTGCATCGGGACTCCTTCCATGACGACGCGAACGTGGAGCAACAGGGTGTCGAAGGCGGCGTGGTTGTGCTCGTGCCATGACTAGATGTTGAAGACGGAGCCATCAACCCTGATGGAGCCACGGCGGACGATGTTCACTTGGAGAGCCGGCTGGGAGAAGACTACAAAGTAGTGCTCCGGGTGGTGGGCGGTGACGCGAAGCGAGTGAACCGGGACGAAGAACTGTCCCTCGAGCGCCCGCCCCATCGCCATTGGCGACGTGGCGTTCACTCCATCCGCCGCCCGGAGTGTGATGGCATGGGTGCGGAGAAACTGAGCCAACTGCTCGATGGCCGGCGACGGGACAGTCACCGAGCGGCTGTCCTAGGGGCGGCGCGCCGGGTCCGCTTGCAGCCGAAGCGTGGAGGTGCTGGCCGGCATGGCTTCTGTTGGCGGGGGAGGGAAGCAAACTCGATTTTGCAAAGGTCTAGAAGGTGGCAGCGGGCCGAGCCTGCTTTGCACGCCCCTGGATTTTTGGCATTACGGGCAGTGCCGGCTAGTGTGGCCGGCTCTCTTGCAAGTCAGGCAATGGATAGGGTCTCTGCAGTGAGCTATTTTATGGCGACAGCTGAGACAACGGAAGCAGCGTCCTCTAAACATGTTGAACAAGGCAAGGCGGGCATGGTCGGCGGTGCAGGCAGTTTGCCGGTCAGAGCCGCATCTCTCTAGGCGCGCGCCTCGGACCATTTGGTCGAACCAGAGTCTCTCACGGTGCACCCCTTGGACCAGCGTGGAAGTGCCCAGCCGGCGCGACTTTCGGGGGCTGACTTCGGTCCAGGCCCTCCCCCCCCCCTCAGCAGCATCGACCCTGACCGGAACAATAACTATGGATTTAATCCTAGTAGCCGGTCGCAGCATGGATCGCCCGGAGCATCCCCTGAGCAAAGCTGCGAGAAGACAATGCGGTGTGGCGGCTGGAGCTCATCACAAGAACCAGGGAAGGAGTCTCGTTCACCACTGGGTCGAGCCCTGGAGCACTCCCCCGCAGCCGGATCTGCGGCGGAGAAGCCGGATCTGGTGTTCACCCACGCGAGGGGGAGCCGAGGGCGGCGGACGGACCGCTGGTCGGACAGGAGACGAGGCCGTCGGGGTGACAGGACGGGAGAGCAGGCCATCGGTGCAAGACCCGCCGATATGAAAGGAGCACCGAGCCTCCACGCGAGCTGTCGCGTGAGGGGACCTGGCTACGGGCTGGGGAGGATCCTGCGGGCGGAGAGGTCGACTGGCGGCCCATGCTAGCGTAGTTATGGTGGCCGCCGCGGTCGGAGTGGTCAGCGGCGCGAAGCGTGGGATGCCCTCGGGCTCAACCCAGGAGGAGGAGTGCAGAGCTAGCTACGTGCGAAGTCCCCCTCTTCTATTAGAGAGGGATCACAGCCGACATTAGGAAAAGGGACGCCTTCTCTGCTTAGCAGAGAGGCGCTTGCGACGATGCTGCTCGTCGGTGCAATGCAGCAAGCGCACGACAACACTACAAGGCGACGGCGAGCTTGGGCGCTGCGTTGCAGCTCTACTACTTCTGCGCCAAGCTGATGCTGCTACTGAACTGTTGCACTCTTGATGCATCTACCACTACACTGTTGTTGCTACTGAACTATTGCGTTGCGCAACAGAGCACGTGACGGCGAGCAACAACGGCGGTGCTACGCCTAACGCGGGACGGCGAGGCTACGGACAAAGAGGGGAAGCGGAGATGCGGTTCTCACCTAGGGCGTAGAGAAGAAGGGCTCTCCGCGATGGAGCGGAACGACAGAGATGACCTGCTGGAGAAGGTGCTCCCGAGGTGGAAGAAGCGGCGATCATCAGGGACGGCGAGGGTGTCGACCTGGGCGGCAATTCTCCACGGAAATGGAACCCCATGTTCGTGCACAAGCTTCTGGTCCAGACGATAGATGAAGAGGGCGACACCTACGCCGGCGACGAGCTTGAGCTGGAGGCGACCATGTCGATGATGGTGGCGCTCGGGGCTGCCTTGACAGCGCGAGGGGAGAAGGAGGGGGAGAAATGGTACGCTAGGTTTCGGAGGGCGCGGGTCGAGCTTAATAGCTCGAGGCTCGTGCCAGGAACCGTGCGATAGAGGTGACAGGTCGATCTGGTGGTGGCTATGGAGTCGTAGAGGGGATGACGTCGGGAGGAGGAAGAAAACGATCGCCAGCCAAGCCTTGGGCCGAAAGCAACAACAGCTGGGCGTGGTGCTTTTTCTGTGTGCGTCTAAAAGGTTTTGCAAATTAAAACAACAAGTTGCTAGATAAATCACACGGCTAAAAGCAAAAATGTTTTGAAGAATATAAAATGCTATTTGAGCTTCTAAAATATTGCACCAATTTATAAAAATAAATTGGGCATTATGAAGAGTAAAATTTTAAATGCCTTTTATTTGAATAAGACTCTGTTTTGAAAATAAAAGAAACAGGAAAATAAATCCACAACCAGAGGGTTGCCTCCACAATTATAAAAAGGATTTTAAGGAAAATATGAACATTTTATTTCAGTCAAAATAGGAAACTTTGAAAACTGCCTCAAAGAAAAAATAAGAGAGGAGAGAAGGAGTCTTTTAACCTATGCTGCAACTAGTGGGTTTGAATGAACTCTTGTTGCACCCACTCATATTGCACAAGCCTAAACACATCCACACATGCACTCACACCACAATCACCAAAGATGCAAGACAAAACAAGAGGACAAAAGATAGGAGAAGTTACGCACGATGACATGATAAAGATAAGATGATGACACAAAGATGGGCTCACACCAAATATATTTAACATGCCAAGGTTGCCATACAAGGAATGATTGCGAGAGGGGGAAATAATTGCATTGGGGTTGTCACACTATCCCTAAGCAATTGAGCAACCAATTCATCATGATATATCATCCCCTTTTAATAAGATTGGCTTTCCTATGGACTCAAATGTGATTTCTCACAAAGTTTATAATGAAGAGTCTTCTTGCTTGAAGCTTTAGACAATCCTACTCCTTCCTTCATCAAAGGGGCATCTCCACACAATCCTATAGCCAAATAATCTTGGAACTTTTCTAAAATGTACTTGGATAAATTTATTAGTCCAATGATGCATATGTTGTGATTAATTACCAGAACCACCTTAGGGAGCAATTGTGCTTTCAATCTCCCCCCTTTTCTGTAATCGATGAAAACATATAGATCAAAGCTTCGACAAAAGGTATAATCAATGATTAGCATCGGCGCTTTGAGAGGTATGTGAAAAGCAAGAGCTCCACCTAAATTTGTGCATTATTTTAAATTTGTGTTTGAATGCAAATGCACAATCGATTAGGATCATGGGTTACTCTTCCATGTCACATACAACTTGGTGATGCGCATAAAAGATACAAATGAATAGCAATGCACATAGAACCAAAAACAAGTGAATGATCATCATGTAGATAGCTCGAAGTAATAATGTGGTAGCATAAAACAATCAAAGCGTATGATCAAACACATATCTAAGCAGATAAAGTCATCCAAAAGACCAAATAAAGTTCTGAAAACTAAACGAGAGCAAATAAAGTCAAAAGATCTCCCTCTCTCGAAGCCCTATTGATCAATACACTTCTCCCCCTTTGGCAACAAGTACCAAAAAGTTCAAAGGTCTAATCTAACTGTCTCTCTCGGCATGATCTCCTATGGTAGCAGATGTTGGAGTGGACAAGAGAGCATTGACGAAGGCTTCGGCTAATGTTGCTGGAGCAGGAGTTGGAGGTGCATACACTAGAGGTGGTGGAAAAGGAGCTGAAGCTTGAGCTGATAAAGACGGTCTATCTTCTGGTACTCACAAAATTGCTAACCGGGTATGTGTCAACAACCGTCTGGTAGTACGAAGAGGTGAATCATCATCATCATGGTCATCATCATAACCTGAGCATGCAATCTGAGTGAGTCAACTTCGTGTTGAAGCTCCTTAACTGTGGTGGTCAACTCCATAACCTTCACATCCAGGTCATGGAACTTTTTTTCCATGATCCTCTCTAGGCTCTTATGGTTCACCAGAATCTTAGAAATATTCTACTCCATTCCTCGGATGGTGCTGACCAAGAACGACATCTATTCATCTATGGTTTTTAGCTTGGGTGGTGGAACTGGAGCATTCTTAGTGGCCTCTACAGTTGTTGCCTCTCCAGCCTCTCTAGTTGTAGCTAAGCTTGGATGAGTGTCATCCATCACAACTTCATTATCCTCAAACCCTGGCTGAAGTGGAAAATGAGGACGATCGAGCTGATATGCATGCTTGTCATTTGGCACTGTTTTGTACATATTGGCCATGGAGTTGTGATTCTTCTTTGGTTTTGAATACACATCCAAGTCCTCTGCTCGTGACTCTGGAGCACCAACGATATTAGCTCATTTTTTAGTTGTGGCTTCATATTTATGGCCATCAGTCATCCAGACATTTTTGTCATCTGAATAGAAATGAATTGTTGAATATAATTTCTTTATCATTTCGTCATTCTCTGCAGTCATCTCTCTGCCAACAAACTCTTCAATGTCAACAAGATTGAAGTTCTCTCTCACATGAGGAAAGAAATCTTCATTGGCTTTGATGTAATTACAGTCGACATATCCCATGTCACTCACTTCTAGTACTACTTCTTGAGCTTGCGTTGCTTTTCCTTTGAAGAGGAAAGGGTGATGTAGCAAAGTAGATAAGTACTTCCTTCAGTTTGTTGAGAACCAAGGTATCAATCCAGTAGGAGGAACAGGCAAGGCCCCAATCTTCGCACCTACACAAACAATCAAACACTTGCACCCAACGCTAAAAAGGTATTGTCAATCCCTTCATAGTTACTTGCAAGGATGAGATCTGATACAGATAGATATAAAATATTGCTAAAACGAAAAGTAAATAAATTGCAGCCAGGTACTTTTGGTATTTTTAGTTTATAGATCTGAAAGTATAATATGGAAAATAGACCCGGGGGCCATAGGTTTCACTAGAGGCTTCTCTCATGAAGGAAAATAATACGGTGGGTGAACAAATTACTGTGGAGCAATTGATTGAAAAGCGAATAATAATGAAGATATCCAAGGCAATGATTATGCATATAGGCATCACGTCTGTGTCAAGTAGACCGAAACAATTCTGCATCTACTACTATTACTCCACACATCGACCAACTCTTGCCTGCATCTAGAGTACTAAACTCATGAAGAACAGAGTAACGCATTAGGTAAGATGACATGATGTAGAGGAATAAACTCAAGCAATATGATGAAAATCCGATATTTTTATCCTTGATGACAATAGTACAAATACGTGCCTCGCTACCCCTACTTTGCCACTGGGTGAGGACACCGCAAGATTGAACCCAGAACTAAGCACTTCTCCCATTGCAAGAATTACCAATCTAGTTGGCCAAACCAAACCAATAACTCGAAGAGACTTGCAAAGATATGAAATCATGCATATAAGAATTCATAAAAGACTCAAATAATATTCATAGATAATCTGAACATAAACCCACAATTCATCGGATCTCGACAAACACACCGCAAAAGAGTATTACATCGGATAGATCTCCATGAAGGTCATGAAGAACATGGTATTGAAGAACAAAGAGAGAGATCAAGCCATCTAGCTACTAGCTATGGACCCGAAGGTCTGTGGTGAACTACTCATGCATCATCGGAGGGCCAATTGAGTTGACATAGATGCCCTCCGTGATCGATCCCCCCTCTGGAAGATTACCGGAAAAGGCTCCAAGCTTGGATATCACGGGAAAAGAGGCTTCCGGTGGGGGAAAAGTATTTGCGTGCCTCTCGTTGGTATCCAGGGAATATTTCGGCCGAAGAATAGGGTTAGGAGGGTTGTCGTGGGGCCACGAGACAAGGGGGCGCCCCCCTAGGGTGCGCCCCTGTGGCTTGTCGCCACACGGCGGCTCTCCTGCCTTCATCTCCAAGTTTTCTAGGTTGCTTTTGGTCCAAGAAAAATCATTCGTTTGGACTCCGTTTAATATTCTGCAATACTCAAAAACATGGAAAAAACTGAAACTGGCACTAGGCTCTAGATTAATAGGTTAGTCCCAAAAACAATATAAAATAACATATAAATGCATATTAAACATCCAAAGCAGATAATATAATAGCATGGAACAATAAAAATTATAGATACGTTGGAGACGTATCAAGCATCCCCAAGCTTAATTCATGCTCATCCTCTAGTAGGTAAATGATAAAACAGAATTTTTGATGTAGAATGCTACCTAAAATATTTATCCATGTAATACTCTTTATTGTGGCATGAATATTCAGATCCATAAGATTCAAAACAAAAGTCTAATATTGACATAGAAATAGTAATACTTCAAGCATACTAACAAGGCAATTGCGTCCTTTCGAAATAACATGGCCTTCGAGAGTTACCCCTACAAAATAATATGGTCTGGCTATGCTTCATCTCCCCACACAAAGTATCTAAATCATGCAGAACCCCGATGATAAGTCAAGCAAATGTTTCACACCTTCTATCTTCTCAAACCTTTTCAACTGTCACGCAATACATGAGCATGAGCCATGGACATAGCACTATAGGTGGAATAGAATATGGTGGAGGTTGCAAGGAAAAATGAGAAGATAGTCTCACATCAACTAGGCGTATCAACGGGCTATGGAGATGCCCATCAATAGATATCAATGTGAGTGAGTAGTGATTGCCATGCAACGAATGCACTAGAGCTATAAGTTTATGAAAGCTCAAAAATAAAACTAAGTGGTTGTGCATAAGATGAAAAATTTCAATAGTTATATGAAAGTGACAAAATAGGAGACTCTCTATCATGAAGAACATGGTGCTACTTTGAAGCACAAGTGGGAAAAAATATAGTAGCATTGTCCCTTCTCTCTTTCTCTCATTTTTTTGGTGGGCATATTTGTCCTCTTTTTTTTCGGCTTCGCTGGCCTCGTTTATTTTTTGTAAAGTCTGGAGACTCATTCCAACTTGTGAGGGAGTGATATCTTACATCATCCTTTGCTCTCACGGGACAATGCTCTAATAATGCAAATCATCCCACTTTTATTTACTTACAACTCAAAAGTTACAACTTGATACCTAGAACAAAATATGACTCTATATCCAATATGGAAGCGATGGTGCATGTCATAAAAAACAGAACGGTGGAACTTGCATGGCAATATATCTCGGAATGGATATGGAAATGCCATAATAGGTAGGTATTGTGGCCATTTTGAGGAAAATATATGGTGGCTGTTTTGAGGAAGGTATATGGTGGCTATTTTGAGGAAGGTGGGTTTAATGCACCGGCGAAAGTTCCACGATACTAGAGAGCCTAGCAAAGGTGGAAGGGTGAGAGTGCGAATAATCCATGGACTCAACATTAATCATAAAGAACTCACATACTTACTGCAAAAATTTATTAGTCATCGAAACAAGGTACTACACGCATGCTCCTAGGGGAAGGTTTGGTAGGAGTTAACCATCACGCGATCCCGACCTCCACACAAAGGTTGACAATCATTAAACAAATCATGCTCCGACTTCGTTACATAATGTTTAACCATACGTGCATGCTACGAGAATCACAAACTTTAACACAAGTATTTCTTCCAATTCACAATTACTCGCTAGCATGACTCTCATATTACCATCTTCATATCTCAAAACTATATGCAAGGAATCAAACTTCTCATCGTATTCAATGCACTGAATATGAATGTTTTTATTATATCCCTCTTGGATGCCCATTATATTAGGACTAAATTCATAACCTAAACTGATTAACATGTTGTTTAAAGACTCTCAAAATAATATAAGTGAGGTATGAGAGTTCAATAATTTCTAAAAAATAAAACACCACCGTGCTCTAAAAAGATATAAGTGAAGTACTAGAGCAACATTGCCTAGATGAAAAGATATAAGTGAAGGACATAGAGTATTCTAATAAATTCATGATTCAGCGTGTCTCTATCGAAAGATGTGTGCAGCAAGGATGATTGTGGAAAATTAAAAATCAAAGATTCATATCATACAAGACACTCCAAGCAAAACACATATCATGTGATGAAAGAAACATAGCCTCAAGTAAAATTACGGATGGATTGAAGACGAAAGAGGGGATGCCTTCCGGGGCATCCCCAATCTTAGGCTCTTTGGTATCCGTGAATATAGCTTGGGGTGCCTTGGGCATCCCCAATCTAAGGCTCTTGCCACTCCTTATTCTAAAGTCCATCAAATCTTTTCCCAAAACTTGACTCTTTCACAACACAAAACTCAACAGAAAACTCATGAGATCCGTTAGTATAAGAAAAATAAATCACCACTTTAGGTAATGTTGTGAACTCATTATTTATTTATATTTGTGTAATATTTACTGTATTCCAACTTCTTCATGGTTTATACCTCCCGATACAACCCATAGATACATCAAAATAAGCAAACAACACAAAGAAGACAGAATCTACCAAAAACAAAACAGTGTGTACCA
Organism: Hordeum vulgare subsp. vulgare; assembly: GCF_904849725.1. NCBI lineage: Eukaryota > Viridiplantae > Streptophyta > Magnoliopsida > Poales > Poaceae > Hordeum > Hordeum vulgare. The sequence continues at coordinate 196,906,692 of NC_058523.1, read as the reverse complement.
ATCTATAGACTTCGAATACTTTTGTAAGTCCAAAGATTGTGAAAAATTATGAAAATCAGGGAGATTTGTATATAAATTATGTGTAAAAATTTCAGATCAAAAGCATGTTTGAGTGAATTTACGAAATTCCTGGACTGAGAGCAAATTTTTTTGTTTTTCAGCAAAATCAAATCACAAACACCGTAGACCATCCCAAAGGTCTTACTTGGCTCAAACAGTAATTGAAACAAGAAAACACAATTACTACAGAGGTAAAAATGTGTCCATAACTAAAAAACAGAAGCAAAAAACAAAATTATAAAGAATTCTTTAATATTATCTAGGATTCTTTAATATTATTCTCAAGATCAGAGATTATAAAATTATTTAAAGAATAATATTATCTAATAGATTATCAAAAATTATTTAAATTTCTTTAATATTATCAAGAATTTATTAGATAATATTCTTCTCAAGAATTTATTAGATAATATTAAAAAAATCTTTAATATTATCAAGGATTCTTTAATATTATTCTTTAAAGCAAAAAACAAAATTATAAAATTATAAAAAGTCCATAGATTTGCCTTTTTGCGAGCTAATAAATTCTTTAATATTATTCTCAAGATGAGAGGGCATCTTATTGTAATTTCCATAGGAATTGTTGTAGTAATTACCATGTTATTAGAGGAATTACTAGCAAATGGCCTAGGATTGATATAACCTCTATACGCGTTATTGCCAAAATTGTTCCTAACAACAAAATTCACATCCATAGATTCAGTTTTATTTCCAATCAAACAAGACAAAGGCATATCATTGGGATCAATAGGATCACTCTTACTAGCAAAGAATTTCATCAATTCATCCATCTTTTCACTCAAAGTATTTATTTCTTCAAAAACATGCACTTTTTTACTAGTAGGAGATCTTTCGGTATGCCATTGAGAGTAATTTGCCATAATATTATCTAGGAGTTTTTGTAACGCCCAAGATGCGGTCCTATCCTTATTTTGGTGCGAGCGCCTTGACAGGGATAGAAATGCATCTCGTCGTTTCGCAAGAATGGATATCGTTACAAGTACATGTACTGAATAGATGAGTATAAGGAATTGGCTTACACTCGCCATGAGATACATCAATCTCACATCAATACAACAATATACTGTCATCATGAAGAAGAGCAGGTATGTCTCTGGACGAAAACAAACGATAAAATAACGACGTCCATCCTTTCTATCCCAGGCTGTCGGCTTGGAACCCATCCTAGATCGATGAATAAGAAGAAGAAGAAGAAGAAGAAACTCTAAATAGTACAATCAGCGCGCTCACGTAAAAGTAACTCTTTAGTTGTTCCAACAACTGGTGTTCTAGTAATTTGTGAGCCACAATGACTCAGCAATCTCATTTCCAAAGGTATCAAGACTAGCAAAGCTTAATGGGTGAGGTTTGGTTAACTGGTGAGGCTGCAACAAGCAACTAAGCATTTATTTGAGGTGACTAACTTAGGAGTACAAGAATAAGAGGGGGATGATCTAGGCATAGTGGACGTGAACTACTGATGATCGACTGAATGATCATGAACACCTACTTACGTCAGACATAACCCCACCGTGTCCTCGATCAGAGAAGGAGCTCACGGAAGAGATAGTCACGGTTACACACTCACTTGGAAAATTGTAATTAAGTTTACTTCAAGTTATCTAGAACCAGATGTTAAACAATGTTTCTATGTTGCCACATAACCACGTGCACGGCTTTCCAAAAGGTTTAACCGTGCAGGGGTGCTCCAACTAGTCCAAGATAAACTACCACACACTGCGATGGAATGACCTCGATCAGGTAAACCCGTGATCTCCTCTGGTTCCTATTGGAAAAGATCAACCTCAGGATAGGCCTAAGTATCCTCGGAATCCTTCGCACAAGACGCTCGAGAAAGGTAAAACAAGTCAAGTAAGGCCGCCCTGCATGTCGACGATCCCGATAGGAGCCGCGTATCTCGTTCTCAGGACACGACGGATAAGCGAAGCATACGGTGGCCTGATAGACATCTCCCGAGTTGGCCCGGGTTGGCCCCGCACGATGCTCTATTTTGGACCAACACCATTAGCACTGGCCCCCCTGTATTATGTTGATTTATTCCTCGGGTTCATGACGCCCTATGTTTTTCAGTACTAACAGAATTATCATTCGGGCAAATATAGTACCAATATTGGGCCTTGCCAGACGAGCTTTATCCCAAAACGAGAATCTAGGGGGTCCCCTTAACAACCCCAAGTATGTTAGGAGCGCTCATTTATGGATCATAACACCGGTAACCTAAACTAAGGCGGCAAAGGTGGACCAAAACACCAGGCTAGAAAGGTCGAGCCTTCCACCTTTTACCAAGTATATAGGTGCACTAAATTAATAAGCAATAATATGGTGATATAACAAGGAACCCATGTTTGCACATGGAAGCAACTACACCTGCAACTAGCAACGCTATCCAATGGTTAAGCAAGCGGTAACATAGCCAATCAGTGGTTTGCTAGGTTGTAGAAAGGTTGAAGGTTTTCATGGCAATGTTGGGAGGCTGATATTTAACAGGTGGTAGGCAGGGAGACATAACGATGGAAACGAAACAACTAGCATGGCAATGATAGTAATGGTATCTAGGGAAATGATCATCTTGTGGAACTCTATCGAGACAAAGCAAACCGGAAACAAGAATCAACACACGATATTCACCACAGCACATGCACGACATGATGCAATTCAAAATATGATGCATGATCAGTTTCAAATATGCAAGGCAAGGCATGGCAATACACAATAGTCAAACGCTACACATTAAATGAAGCTCAATATGCAACGAGTTGCATATTGACGGAACTCCACATTTAATTATTTAGTTCACTCCCATTTATTTACACAGCAAAATTAAATGTTGTTAAACATGGCACGAGGTGAAGCACAATTAAACTACCTATCTAGGCATTCTAAATGAGGCCGGAAACGACGTATAGCGTCTCCGAACTGACCCCATGTGTTAACTTCTAAATCTGTCCAGAATTGTCCTAATTACATTTTATATTTGTTAAACGGAAAAACAAAGTGGTTCACGTGATTCTACTCGTCGTTCTAGTGCACTTACATATATGACTCATCTCCAATGAAGGTACGGTTAATTAACTATGACCTAAACTATTTCTATCACGTCGACACGCAACCCGATGCAAACAGCACATCTAACAGCTTTCAATATGCATGAGACTTGGAAAATATTAATCTTCATGAAAATCTACACGTTCTACATATATAAGTTGTTGCGATCCGACGCACAGTTTTAAAACTACGAGCGTTTGAAAATCATGCTCTTTTCAGAAAAAGAATTGAATCGCAGGTTAAAAGAAAAAAAACACTACTCAGGCCGAATCTGGTCCGCAATTTAACTATACGGCGCACTTGGCGCAAGATAGCAAAGGGGGGCTGGAGCTCACATCGGCTTCACGGGTTGGCTCGAAGACTTGGCCCAGGGAGTGTGGTCGGTGGAGCTGGGCCGCGTGCGAGCTGGAGCTGGGCGGTTAGCCTTGGCGAAACCGGCCCACACCACCGAGGCGGAGCTGGGTTGTGGCCCAGCTGTTGGCCAGCATAGAGGAGCGGGGCGCTGCGCTCTCGATCCAGTCGGCAGGAGGATGCAGCGGCGGGCGGCTCCGGTGTCCGGCGTGGGAATGCGGGGTGATGAGGCGGTGGGCACCAGTGGGGAGGACTGGGGTGGATCGCCGAATCTGGCCGGGATCCACCGGATCCAGGTGGCTGCGGGCGACACCCAGCGAGGAGGATGTCGGGGCGGCAGCGTTGCACAGCTGGCGGCAGCGTTGGCTGGTGCGGCGGGGCCATGGGCTTCTGGCCGGCGGCGGATGACACAACGGGGGTGATCGGACGGCTCGGTGCAGGGCGGTTCTCAGCCGGAGGTGGGATAGCGGATCTTCTCGGAGGCGGCGGCGCGGAAGCTTGGGAGCTCGGCTCCCTCGGGCCCCACGGGAGCTTGGGGCTACTAGCGGTGGCGGTTCAGGCCCAGGGCGGGCCTCAGATGGGCCTGGCGGGCCTTCTCAAGGTGGGAGGCGGCTGAGGCTGTGGGTGGCGGCAGCTAGGGTTTGGGGCCATGGGAAACAAGGAGATGCTAGGGTTAGTTGCCATTTATAGAAAACGGGCTAGGGTTAGCAGATTTCGTCCGAATTCGGACCGCATGATCGTGATCGGACGGCTCTGGCCATGGCTAGGGGTTAGGCTTGGTTATTAGGTTGTGTAGAGTGTTGGTGGCTAAGGAGAGAGGGAAGTTCGCGGCCCGACAACGAGAGTTTTAAACAGCAAAAAACGTCCGACGATAAACCGATGACGGTGCCGCTACGATCGACCCTTCGGGTATCCAATGGACTCCGATAGGGAGGAAATTTGACACGCGGACTACCTTCACTAAAGTAAGACCGCACGCCAAGTCTCAACCCAATCTGGGAATATTTTTCAGACACCTTTGAAAACAATATTTTTCACAATGTTGTGCGCGCGTGAGTGTCTGGATTGTCTCGAAATGGTCAACGACGATAACGTAGAGAACCGGCAACTGATAACGGATGCAGGTATGAAAACTGGCGTCAACGGAGTGCCGATGCAATGCGGATGATGCGAATGATGCAATGATGAATGCGACAGACAACGTAATCACACGATGGCAACGGAATAAAAGGGGAATCTTCTAGAGCGTCGGTCTCGGGCTGTCACAACTCTCCTACACAAATAAGAGATCTCACCCCGAGATCTAAGAATGAAAAGGGGAAGAGTAAGAGAAAGAGAAATAGGTAAAACTTAGTTGCTCCTTCGACAAACGAGTGAAACCAATGAATCCTGAATGATGCAAAGAGATGAAGAATGATATGAAGAAACAAGCAAGAATTCAAACAAAATTTCAGCAACATTTTGGTAGGAAAGAGGGCAAAATTTGATAAGATGGAATGATCTTGAAAAGATTCCCAACAAACCAACTAAATTGATAAGCAAGGAAAGAATATGATCTTGATAGAACAAAATGATAGATTGAAGAGAGCAACATCACAACAACTCTGGAACAAGAGAATAGAAACTAGATCATTGGGAAGAAAGAATGAAGAAGAAAATGAAAACTACTACCACAATTGAATTTGACAAGCAGCCTTGCAAGAAGAATTGAATGGAGTTGTTGGCAAAACCACAATGAAAGAACAAGGTTGTAGTGGACTTATGAAAACCATCCCAAAATAATGAGCTGACAATCAGCCACTAAGAGAAACAATGATTGGTTGGACGCAACACCAAAGGTAAAACTTCTTACACCAAGAGGATATATTGAGAACTTGAATCAGCGATAATCACCATAGTAGCCACAATCCTTAGGGAATGCTTTAGGTAAACTCTAAACCAAGATAGCTCAATGAAGAAACCATGGGTTGCAAATACCTCATGATCAAAGAATTGGTGTGTTTAAATATCTCATTCTTAAAACAACTTCTCTTCGAGACTCATGCACTACCAAGAACGCTATAACACCACAACAATGGAAAAAGGAGGAAGAATTGCACTTGAAAAAGCTAGACAAGAACACTTGAGGTTCTCCAACAAGAGTCTTGAAGAACACATTGAGAATGAAGAGATCTTGATCCGCCTAACAGAAAACTACAACAAGGAACCAGAATAATTGAGAGACGAACAAAGAGACAACAATTGAGAAGAATGGAGGATGAAAGCTGAAAGCTGAGAATGAAGAAATCTTTTGAAATTATGGCCTTCGGAGGATAGAGAATGAAAACAATTCTGAAATGCACCATATAGATATGGAAGGAATTTCTCATGATCGAGAACAATTCAAGATGATAACACAAAGCTGAAATGCCAATCTTGAAAAGATTGAACAAGATCTAAGGGAAACGCTTCTTCAGTCTGCTAAACTGAGAATGAGGAGGAGAACACCACCAAGAATAACTAGACACTCTGGAATGATGACTAAGAAAAGGTTGAGCCAACGATGAAAATTAATTTGAAGCAATCTTGGAGAAGGAACATGACTGATGGCACACATACTTACGTCACACTTGAAAAGATTAAGAGATCTCCGAAAAGATTAAAAGAGCCAGATAAGATCCTGGGAAAGAACCTGTGGATTATGGGCCCACTCAAAAGAAACCACCATTGGTCAATTGCTTGGAAAAGAGAAATTGCACCTGTATAAAACAAAATTTGATGAGGCTGGGAACCTCGAAATAATTGAAGGCCTAAAAAGAAGAAACTTCTATGATATCTTAAACACTCCGAATAGAATCGAGAGGGGTGAAAAAACAAGAAAGACTTGATAAGAATTTCCAACACAGAAATCATTAGATGAAGAAAATGATATGATGAACACCGAGAGCTTGAATTGAATCCATCAGAAAAGAGAACAAGAATGAAAAATGATGAACTTAGAAATCCTGAGAATCTTCACAAACAATCACAGGAAACAACACAGAAGATAAGATGGCGGAAGGAACACTGAAAAGGAATGCACTAGGATGATAATCTAATCACTGAAGAAAAGGGCAAGAGGGCATGGAAACAAAGACAATTTGGGACAGACGAGAAGAACTCCAGAAAGAATGAGAGATTGATCTTGCAATATTAGAGAAGATTGAATTCACTTGAGGATAAGCACACTGGATGAAAATTAATTGACACGACGACTCCGGTTGAGAAGAATTGAAAAGACAACTTGATTGAGCAAAATAATTTGCATTCCCATAAAAATATGAGAACACTTGATGGAAAGATATGAAATCGCCATTTGACATCGAAGCAACTTGAATTACCGTACTCCAATAAAACAAAGGATGAGGCTTATGAAACAAGCCGGAACAAATTCATGACAAAGATTTCGTTCGATATTTTTGTGGATAGGATTGCACGGGCTCTATCCTACAGTAGCCAACATGTACAAGGCAGTGCACACGACATACGAAGCGTCCCTGTGTCGTAGCAAGCTACTATGACTCTTTAAGACACAACGAGAACCGCTGTAAGACGACCATGAACAAACGAATCCACTAGATGTCGAACCCCAACCTCACATCATGCATCTGTTGGAAGATTGTCCTATAAGTAACTACTTGAATTCGCACCTGAGAACTTCCGAAATTTTCTGGTCATGCAATCGGGTCCATGGATACAAGGAGTAACATCCGTCACTCAACTCCTAGAAATAACACTACCTGTCCAGTGTATCACATGCGTCAACACATAACCACAGATCTCGGAAACTCATCTATCTCAGACCCTCGTAATCACAACGATACTAAGTATGGCAGTACCCTCGAACTCTCTACACAAGTACTGGGGATGCTGGGGTTATCTCGCCACTACTAGTACTGAAGCAATTTCGAACATCCTTCGTCCTGAGATACTAAGAAATCTGAATGATAACGGCGTGCTCAAGAATCCCATGGAGCTCAACTCCTCGGAATAAAATCAACACAGCAGGAGGCACCAAGTCAGAACTCCGTCACATCGACATCACATAGATTCCAAAAAAAACCGCGTGATCCTAAAATTCTTTTGAGTGAGAAGAGAAGTAGAATTAAAATTCTTACGTCAAGATTCCTCACCAGAGCATAGATGGGGAGAAAAAAGAATCCTACTCTCTGATATATAACTAGACTCAAAATAATTTTTCACCAGACTCAACTCAGCCAAATTCGATCAATCAAGGGGGCTCCTAGGTCGGTACTGCTCTGATAGCAACTCGTAACGCCCAACATGTGGTCCTATCCTTATTTTGGCACGAGGGCCTCGACATGGATAGAAACGCATCTCGTCGTTTCGCAAGAATGGATATCGTTACAATTACATGTACTGAAAAGATGAGTATAAGGAATTGGCTTACACTCATCACAAGCTACATCAATATCACATCAATACAGTAATATATAGTCATCATGACGAACAGCAAGGTCCATCTACGAACGAAAACAAACGATAAAAGAACAACGTCCATCCTTGCTATCCGAGGCTGTCGGCCTGGAACCCATCCTAGATCGAAGAAGAAGAAGAAGAAGAAGAAGAAGAAGAAGAAACTCCAAATAGCACAATCAGTGTGCTCACGTCAAAGTAACTCTTTAGATGTTCCTGCAACTGGTGTTGTAGTAATCTGTTAGCCACGGTGACTCACGAATCTCATTTCCAAAGGTATCAAGACTAGCAAAGCTTAATGGGCGAGGTTTGGTTAAGTGGTAACGCTGCAGCAAGCGACTAAGCATTTATTTGAGGTGTCTAACTTATGAGTACAAGAATAAGAGGGGGATGATCCAAGCATAGCGAACGTGAACTACTCATGATCAACTAAATGATCCTGAACACCTACTTACGTCAGACATAACCCCACTGTGTCCTCGATCGGAGAAGGAGCTCTCGAAAGAGATAGTCACTGTTACGCACCCAGCTGGCAAATTTTTACTTCAAATTATCTAGAACCACATGTTAAACAAAGTTTCCACGTTGCTACATAACCGCGGGCACGACTTTTCGTAAGATTTAACCCTACAGGGATGCTCCAACTATTCCAAGACAAACTACCACACACTGCGACAGAATGACCTCGTTCAAGAAAACCTTGATCTCCTCGGGTTCCTATTGGAAAACCTCAACCTTGAGATAGCCCAAAGTATCCTCGGAATCCCTCACAGAAGTCGCTCAGGAGAAAGGTAAAACAAGTCGAGCAAGGCCGCCCGGCGTGTCGATGATCCCGATAGGAGCCACGCATCTCGTTCTCACGACAAGACGGATAAACGAAGCGTACGGTGGCCTGATAGACATCTCCCGAGTTGCCCCAGGTTGGCCCCGCACGATGCTCTGTTTTGGACCAGCACCATTAGCACTGGCCCTCCCAATGTTATGTTGAATTACTCCTCGGGTTCATGACGCCCTATGTTTTCAGTATTAACAGAATTATTATGCTGGGCAAATATAGTACCAATGTTGGTCCTTGCCAGAAAATCTTTATCCCAAAACAAGAATGTATGGGGTCCCCATAACAACCCCAAGCATGTTAGGAGTGCTCATTTATGGAACATAACACCAATAACCAAAACTAAGGCGGCAAAGGTGGAACAAAACACCAGGCTAGAAAGGTCGAGCCTTCCACCTTTTACCATGTATATAGGTGCATTAAATTAATTAGTAATAATATGGTGATATAACAAGGAACCCATGTTTGCACATGGAAGAAACTGCACATGAAACTAGCAACTGCACATGAAACTAGCAACGCTATCCAATGGTTAAGCAAGCGGTAACATAGCCAGTCAATGGTTTGCTAGGTTGTAGAAAGGTTGAAGGTTTTCATGGCAATGTTGGGAGGCTGATATTTAACTGGTGGTAGGCAGCGAGACATAACGATAGAAACGAAACAACTAGCATGGCAATGATAGTAATGGTACTAGGGAAATGATCATCTTGCCTAAGATCCCGCTTGGAAGAAGAATGACTCCGTGACGCAGACGAACCGACGTAGTCGAACGGATCCTCACATTCTGACACGCTTGTGGAACTCTATCGAGATGAAGCAAACCGGAAACAAGAATCAACACACGATATTCAACACGGCACATGCACGACATGATGCAATTCACATATGATGCATGATCAGTTTCAAATATGCAAGGCAAGGCATGGCAATACACAATAGTCAAACGCTACACATTAAATGAAGCTCAATATGCAACGAGTTGCATATTGACGGAACTCCACATTTAATTATTTACTTCACTCCCATTTATTTACACGGCAAAATTAAATGTTGTTAAACATGACACGAGGTGAAGCACAATTAAACTACCTATCTAGGCAATTTAAATGAGGCCGGAAACGACACATAGCGTCTCCAAACTGACCCCATTTGTTAACTTCTAAATCTGTCCAAATTTGTCCTAATCACATTTTATGTTTGTTAAACGGCAAAACAAAGTGGTTCACGTGATTCTACTCGTCGTTCTAGTCCACTTACATGTATGGCTCATCTCCAACGGGGGTACAGTTAATTAACTACGACCGAAACTGTTCCTATCATGTCGACACGCAAACCGATGCAAACAGCATGTCTGACAGCTTTAAATATGAATGAAAGTTGGAAAATTTTAATCTACACAAAATTCTACACGTTCTACATATATAACTTGTCGCGATCCGACGCACAGTTTTAAAACTATGGGCGTCTGAAAATCATGCTCTTTTTCTGAAAAAGAATAAAATCGTAGGTTACAAGAAAAAAACACTAGCCGGGCCGAATTTGGTGCGCAATTTAATTATACAACACACTTGGCGCAAGATAGCACCGGGGCTGGAGCTCACCTCGGCTTCACGGGCCGGCTCGAAGACTTGGGCCACGGGGTATGGTCGGTGGAGCTGGGACGCAGGCGAGCTCGAGCTGGGCGGCTGGCCTTGGCGAAACTGTCCCACAGTGCCGAGATGAAGCTAGGCCGCGACCCACTTGCTGACCAGCATAGTGGAGCGGGGTGCTGCGCTCCCGATCCAATCGACAGGAGGCTGCAGCGGCGGGCGGCTCCGCTGGCCGCCGCGGGAAGGCGGGGCAATGAGGCGACGAGCACCTGATGGGAGGACTGGCATGGATGGCCGGATCTGGTTGGGATCCACAAGGTTCGGGCGACGTCCGGCGAGGAAGGGGACGGGGCGGCAGCGATGCGAAGCTAGAGGCGGGGTTGGCTGCTGCGTCGCGACCATGGGCTTCTGGCCACAGCGGATGACGCAGCACGGGCGGCCGAAGGGCGCGGTACGGGGCGGTTCTCGGGCGGAGGTGGGCCACCGGATCTGGCCGGAGGCGGCGGCGCGGGAGCTTGGGAGGTCGGCTCCCTTGGGCGTCAAGGGAGCTCGAGGCTGCTAGCGGTGGCGGTTCATGCCCGGGGAAGACCTCAGATGGGCCTGGCGGGCCCGCTCAAGGTGGGAGGCGGCTGAGGCTGTGGGTGGTGGCTGCTAGGGTTTGGGGCACAGGAAACAAGGAGAGGCTAGGCTTAGGTGACCATTTATAGAAAATGGGCTAGGGTTAGCAGACTTCATCCGAGTTCGGACCGCATGATCATGATCAGACGGCTCAGGCGATGGCTAGGGGTTAGGCTAGGTTATCAGGCTATGTAGAGTGTTGGTGGCTAAGGAGAGAGGGAAGTTTGCGGCCCGATAACAAGAGTTTTAACAGCGAAAAACGTCCGACGATAAACCAATGATGGTGCCCCTACAGTCGACCGTTTGGTTATCAAATGGACTCCGATTGGGAAGAAATTTGGCACGCGGTTTACCTACACTAAAATAAGACCGCACACCAAGTTTCAACACAATCCTAGAATAATTTTCGGACACCTTTAAAAACAATATTTTTAACGGATTCAGGTTTGAAAATTGGCGTCAACGGAGTGCCGATGCAATGCAGATGATGCGATGATGAATGCGGCAGACAACCTAAACACACGGCGGCAACGGAATAAAAGGGGAATCTTTTGGAGCGTCGGTCTCGGGATGTCACAGTTTTGTAGCTTCTCCTAATGTGATTTCCATAAAAGTGCCACCTACGGCAGAATCTAAAATATTTCTAAAAGCAAAATTCAATCCTGCATGAAAAATTTGTATAATAATTCATAAACTCAAACCATGCACGGGGCAATTTCTAATCATTAGTTTCATCCTCTCCCAAGATCGTGCAACATGCTCATGATCAAGTTGCTTAAAATTCATTATATCGTTCCTAAGGGAGATAATCTTAGCGGGCGGAAAGTACATGGAAATAAAAGCATATTTACACTTATTGCCTCTAGGGCATATTTCCAATAGTCTCCCACTTGCACTAGAGTCAATAATCTAGTTACATTGTGATGTATCGAACACCCATAGCATTATGGTGTTGATCATGTTTTGCTCGTGGAAGAGGTTTAGTCAACGGGTCTGCAACATTCAGATCCGTGTGTACTTTACAAATCTCTATTACTCCACTCTAGACATGGTCCTGGATAGAGTTCTAGCGGCGTTTGATGTGCTTCGTCTTTCGGTGAAGCCTGGGCTCCTTGGCTATGGCAATGGCCCTAGTGTTGTCACAGAAGAGTGTCATTGGACCTGACGCGCTTGGAACCACTCCAAGGTCGGTGATGAGCTCCTTCATCCAAATTCCTTCATGAGCCGCTTCTGAAGCAGCTATGTACTCCGCTTCACATGTAGATGCTGCCACGACTTCTTGCTTGCTGCTGCACTAGCTCACTGCCCCACCAATCAAAGCATATATGTATCCGGTTTGTGACTTAGAGTCATCTGGATCTGTGTCGAAGCTAGCGTCGACGTAACCCTTAAAGACAAGCTCTTCGTCACCTCCATAAACGATAAACATTTCCTTAGTCCTTTTTAGGTACTTAAGGATATTCTTGACCGCTGTCCAGTGTTCCATACCGGGATCACTTTGGTACCTCCCTACCAAACTTATGGCATGGTTTATATCAGGTCTGGTACACAGCATGGCATACATAAGAGAGCCTATGGCTGAAGCGTAGGGGACAGAACTCATCTTCTCTCTATCTGCTGCCGTGGTCGGCGACTGAGTCTTACTCAAGCTCATACCTTGCAAAACTGGCAAGAACCCTTTATTTGAGTTTTCTATATTGAACTTCTTCAATATCTTGTTAAGGTATGTACTTTGCGAAAGACCTATGAGGCACTGAAGCACAAATCCGGGGATGTCACAACTCTCTCAACTAACAATAATTCTCGTCCCGAGAATTAAGAGGTAGAAGGAATGAGCTTGGGGTATTCATCACGAAGATGATCCTCGCGTGCCCAAGTGGCTTCATCTTCAGAAAGATTTGACCACTTCACTTTATAGAACTTGGTGACCTTGCGACGAGTCTGACTTCAGCCTGATCGAGAATGCGGACCATATGTTCTTTATAAGATAGGTCTTGTTGCAACTCAAGCATATCATGATCCACTGCTTGAATAGGATCTTTGAAGCAGCGGTGGATCTCAAACACATGGAAGACATGGTGAACTTGAGAAAGGTTCACCGGTAGTTCCAATTGATAAGCTACTTTTCCACGCCTTTCGAGAACAGTGAATGGACCAATATAGCGAGGAGCTAACTTTCCCTTGATCCCAAAATGGTGTGCACCTCTCATTGGTGTGACACGAAGATAAGCCTTTTCGCTAGGTTGATAGACCATATATTGATGATGACGATCACACTGACTTTTCTGACGAGACTGAGCAGCCTTTGGATTCTCATGAATAATGCGGACTTGATCTTCACCATGTTGGATAATATCCGAACCGAAGAGTGATCATTCCCTAGTTTCTGACCAATTCAGAGGAGTTCGACACCTTCATCCATACAATACTTCGAAAGGGACCATCTTCAGACTAGCTTGATAGCTATTGTTGTAGGATAAATCGACATACGGGAGAGATTCCTCCCATTTCTTACAGAAAGAAATGACACAAGCTCGAAGCATGTCTTCGAGAATTTGGTTGACTCGTTCAACTTGTCCATGGGATTGAGGGTGAAATGCGGTGCCGAAGGACAGATGGGTCCCCATAGCCTTCGAAAAACTTTCCCAGAATTTAGAAGCGAACAAGTTGCCACGGTCCGAGGTGATTACAAACGAATACTATGAAGTGAAACAATCATAACATATAAAGATCCGCCAGTTGGATAGCATTAATTGTTTCTTTGACGGCCAGAAAATGTGCAACCTTGGACAGTCGGTCAATGACGACAAGAATGCCATCATTACCTTTCTGAGATCTTGGAAAACCAGTGACAAAGTCCGTTTCAACATGGTCCCATTTCCATTCAGAAATAGAGATGGGTTGCAGAGTTCCAGCAGGATTTTGATGTTATGCGTTGATTCGCCGACAAATATCACATTCTGCAACATAGCGTGCAATGTCTTGTTTCATATTTGGCCACCAGAATCTTTGACGGATGTCTTGGTACATCTTGGTACTGCCCGGATGTATACAAATCGGGGTATCATGAGCTTCTTTCATCACCTCTCCAGTCATCCTGAGGTTTTCCTTTTTACTTAGGACGAACAGGTGACCTTTGAAGTACAAGGCACCATCTTCAGCAACGGTAAAAAAATAGGGTTTACCTTCTTTAAGGTACCGTTTAATTCTTTCGACATCATTGTCATAACCTTGCATAGTCTTGATGGTGCCCACAAGATCTGGTTCAGAAACCAGGTTACTCAAGGACCTTGATTAACAACAGGGAGGTTCATCTTGCGAAATTCTTCAGGAGGGGGAATAAGATAACCTTGCAGAACAATATGAAGGTTCAGTTTACGGAATTCCTCTTGAAGATGGTCATGAACCTTATGAACCTGGAGATGGTTGCAATACGACTTGCGGCTCAAGGCATCAGCCATTATGTTAGCCTTGCCGGGGATATACGATATATGAGATTCAAAATCTGTTATACGCTCCATCCATCTCTGTTGACGTAGGCTCAGATCCGGCTGAGTGAACACATACTTCAGACTTTGATGATCAGTGTAGATCTCATAGCGATTACCGAGAAGGTATTGTCGCCACTCTTTTAGTGAATGTACAACTAAAGCAAGTTCGAGGTCATGAACTGGATAGTTCTCTTCATGAGCATGCAACTAACGTGAGTCATAAGCAATCACCTTGTGACCTTGCATAAGGATACAACCTATCCCTTAACGAAAAGCATCACAATATATCACGAAATCCCTTTTTGTATCCGGAGGAGCAAGGACCGGAGCGGATGTCAGATTGACTTTGAGTGCCTCGGAACTTTCCTGACATTTATCAGTCCACTCAAACTTAACGCCTTTGTGAAGTAGATTGGTTAAGGGCTTTGCAATCTTGGAGAAGTTCTCGACGAATTGACGGCAATAGCTGGCGAGTCCGAGAAAACTTCTGACTTGCTTGACATTCTTTAGGGGAGTCCAGTCAAGAATAGCTTGAACTCATTTGGGGTTGACCGCAATACCATCCTTGGAGATCACATGACCAAGGTACGTCACTTCGTCCAGCCAGAACTCACATTTGGAATACTTCACATAAAGCTTATGCTCCCGAAGCTTATCCAGTACAAGACGAAGATGTTCAGCATGCTCTTCTTTATTCTTCGAATATACCAGAATATCATCCATATATACCACGACGAACTTGTTGAGGTAGTCCATGAATATATAATTCATCAATCGAGAGAAGGTTTTCGGTGCATTGGTTAAGCCGAAGGACATGACGGTGTACTCGTATGATCCATAGCGAGTAACAAAGGCGGTCTTTGGGATATCCTCCTTGCAAACACGGATCTGGTGGTATCCCAACCTCAAGTCGAGCTTAGAGAAGACTGAGGAACCAGCAAGCTGATCATACAGATCATTTATCCGAGCAGGAGGATACTTGTTTTGAATAGTGGCCTGATTGATAGGACGATACTCTTGAACCAAACGATTCGCTCCATCCTTCTTCTTAAGAAAGAGAGAAGGTGCTCCCTAAGCAGAGGAGCTCATACGAATGAAACCCAAACGAAGCGAATTGTCAATTTCTTGCTTAAGTACAAGAAATTCATGCGGTGGCATTTTATAAGGACACTTGGCGATACGAGTGGTATCGGGTACCAAGTCAATGACAAACTAGACAACTCGGGCAGGGGGAATCCCCGGAAGTTATTCTAGAAAGACATCTTGGAATTCTCAGACAACTGGAATGTTTTCGATCCCTTGAAGAGGCGATGCATTTAATGCATTCGAGGCATATAGCCTTGCCTCAGCATCTCGGACGAGATGATCATGAAATCTTATTAATTCATTTGAAGGGTGTAGGACGTGTATAGTTTTTGTGGCACAAACAATTGATGCCGTATGTGCCTTCAACCAGTCCATTCCAAGTATGAGGTCAATGTTGGAAGAACTCAATAACATGGGAGCGGCAAGGAATTCCAATCCTTCAATTTCAACGGGGACATTGGGGCAGACCATGGAGGGTCGACATTGGCCCATCGGGGTTGCCACTATCGGGATGTTCATCTCTTCGTACTTAATGCCATGCATGAATGCAAGATTTTCCGACATGAAGGAATGGGATGCTCCTGTATCAAAAATACAAAAGTAGGTACTGAGTTAACGAGAACTGTACCCATCATGATATCAGGCTGGTCTTGAGCTTGACCCATATCAATGTTGTTGGCATTACCGCGAACATAAGAAGGCTTTGCATTGATGTTGCGGTTGTGGTTGTTGCCACTGCTAGTTGAGGGAAGTGCCAGCTGATTCGAATTCTATCTGCAGTCTCTATCCCAGTGACCTGAATGACCACACTTGAAGCACAACCCGTCCATGGGGCGGGAAGGAGGAACTCGAGGTGGTGGAGCTGGAAGGCTCGGCTACCTAGGTGGTGGAGGAGGCAGACGAGGTGCATCATAGAACGGCCTAGGAGCAGGAGCAGGTGCATGGTACATGTTGTGGGGAATCCAGATCTTCCGCTTCTGTGCAGATGGGCCCGAAGATGAACCCATGTCATGGTTGCGCTTGCTGCTATCCTTGTATTCCTGCAGACTAACCTCAACCTGAATGGCCTTGTTCACCAGGGTGACGAAATCAGCATAGTCCTGAACAAGGAGCGACAGCTTGATGTCAGGGTGGAGGCCATCATAGAATTTCTCCTATCTACGACCATCAGTTGCTATGTCTTCTTCAGCATAGCGGGATAAGTCCAGAAACTCCCGCTGATAAGCATCCACAGTTTTGTTGCCCTGGACAAGGTTGTGGAACTCACGCTTCTTTCGATCCATGATTCCCAGAGGAATGTAGCAAGCATGGAAGGCAGCCTTGAACTCCGTCCAAGTGATGACAGTTCCAGTGGGCTAAGAGCGCTTGTGACTATCCGACCATTGAGCAGCGGGACCCTTCAGAAAGTAAGCTCCAAAGTTGACATAGCTCGCCAGGGGCACATTGGCAGACTCCAGCTCGTAAGCAATGTCATGGAGCTAGTCATCAGCATCAAGAGGCTGAGTTGAGCTGCGGTAGATCACAGGGTTGAGCGGGCAGTAGTCTTGCAATGTCACGCCTTACTGTCGATTCATGTTCGGCCTTTGGAACTGGTTCATGAGCCCTTGCATAAACTGGCCGGGCAGTTCAAACGGTTGGATCATCCCCGCCATATATTCACGAGGCGGGTGTGGTGCATAAGGTAATTGCAAAGGCATTGTAGTCATTCATGAAGTAATCAAGCATGACGAAAGGGAAATACGATAGATACTCCATAGTAGTTACGTTCAACATACAGACCCATACATAAGTCCGATTACACACCATCGATTACAAATTCGAAATTTGGCGATAACCTGGACACATTAGACGATAACCTGGACTCACTAGGCGTCACACACGCACGCGGTGGAGGGATACAACAACGAGACATAGCGATAATGCTACATCAAATTAGAGAAAACGGCTAAATCCAGGTATGTGATGGTGACAGTGATAAGAGAACCTAGGGGAAGGATTATCCATCCTGTGACGACTCATGTGCTTGTACCGCATCGAATCAGGAAGCAGAGGTCCAAGTGCAGGGGTACGACCTCCAACAACAGGCCACTCAAGACCTGGTGGTAGCTCTGTCCTGCACGGTTGGAGGATGAACGCATGGTGGATCCTCGCGTTGACTGCTGGCAGCAGTTGTGTCAACGCACCGTAAAGACGGGTACACGTGGCGTACAACTCCATAGTCTCACCTCGGAAGGCACGATCCAGCGCCTCAGTGTACTACACCAAAACCTGTGGGTCGTAGCGACGCCTCATGTAGGGGGTACAGACAACGACGTAGGATCGGTCGTTGTGCTCCCGAACGTAAGCACTATAGGCAGTGAGATCAGATCCAGTCTCATCCCGAGTTGGAGTATACGGGATGTATCTGAAAGCAGTCTCCTCCAAGCAAGGGTACGCTCCACGGAGGTGGGTGATAGAGATATAGGCCGCATCATGGACGTCCATATCGATCGACAACCCAACACCACAGAAGGTGTGGACCTCGTTGGTGGAGGTGGTCCTCCAATCGAAGATGTGAACCTCTACCTGGTACTGGTACTGGTTGAACTCGCAAAAGTCCTTGTAAACCGTGTACTCGGGATACGAGCGATATCCCAGCCTGGTCAAGAGGTCGACCAGAATGGCCGAGAACCCAGTCGCATCGATAGCCATAGTTAGACGTACGACCTGCCTTGCAGGACGCATCTAAAAAGGTAGATTCCAGGATGTCAAATGACAGTGTGTGTAACATATTATCAGAAGAACAACCATAGATAATCCAGCCCTATGGGTCAATGTGATTACGAGAACCTAATGTTAGAGTTAGCAAATTCTTTAACCCAAAAGAGAGGGGAGAGTAGAACCCAGAGTATAGAAAAGGAGTAAAAGATACAAATACCACCCGATTGAGATGTGGGCCCGTAAGCCACAACATCAAAGTTAGTAAGTTTTCAAGTACTAGACTCAACTTCGGCCAAGGAATTGGAAAGGGGGCTACCTACAGGCGGTCGTCTCTGATACCAACTTGTGACGCCCTCGATTTGATCATACACTAATCATACATGCAAATGCGTACGACCAAGCTCAAGGACTCACGAGAAGATATCACAACACAACTCTACACACAAATAAAAACATACAAGCTTCATATTACAAGCCAGGGGCCTCGAGGGCTATAATACAAAAGCTCGATAAACACACGAGTCAGCGGAAGCAACAAATATCTGAGTACAGACATAAAACAAGGAAAAAGCCTTAGAGAAGGCTAGCACAAAAGATACATCAATCGAAATGAGGCGAGACCTCGTGCCTGGGAACCTCCTAAACTACTCCTCGTCATTAGCAGCCTCCACATAGTAGGCATCGTCGGGGTAGCAGTCATCGTCGACGGGATACGCTATCTCCTGGGCCCCATCATCTCGTCATAGCAACGGATCAAGGGGAAAAGGGGGAGCAAAGCAACTGTGAGTACTTATCCAAAGTACTCGCAAGACTGAAATTAGAACTATGCTAAGTTATGCATCAGTATCAAAGGAAGGGGTTATATGTGGACTGATTGCAGCAATGTGAGAATAGAGAGAGGGGACTAGTCCTATCGAAGACTAGCATCTTCACGGGTCTTGCAGCAATAGACGAGAGTAGAGCAGATAACACAAATAAATAGTCATATTGTTGTAGCAATATTAATTAAAGTCACGCCCAGAGATTCTTCCTCGGCTCCCTACGAAGAACCAACCCCGGAGCAAACATTCCTGTTAAGTAACAATTGTAGTTGTATAATATCGGGGCACAACTCCAAGTCATCCTCTAACCGTGGACACGACAATCTGAATAGTTAATGTGCATCCCTACAGGGGTGCGCCAAGTTTCCCATCACGCTTGACAAACTCTGGCCGGACACACTTTCCTGGGTCATGCCCGGCTTCGAAACATGAACACGCCGCAGCCCCACCTAGACTCAACAAAGAGGTTAGCCCGCTGGTCTAAATCCTAAGCACGCATGGTTCATGGGCCCATCACCCATTGCGCTCCTGCACGTTGCGAGGGCGGACGATGTAAGTCATGGCACCTCTTATACAAGAACGGTGCTTATACAGACCACTCGGGCGCGCGCCGCTCCATTGCTCACGTTTGAAGAGCTTCGGGTGATACCACGACGTCGAGTACCCATAACTTCTCCCACGTAGCCGGTTAGTGCTAAAAGGTCTCCGACCAACCTAGATCAATACTCAAATCCTTAGCATTTTCATTAACTCGTCGACACATCCACGTAGAAATCAACCCACAACACATCATCCATCAATGTTCTTAGTATCAAGGTCAAGTAACTATGTGGCTATAACGTCAGAGGGATTCGAGGTATTTCCCTCGATGGATTCCAAATGATGTAACTGTCAAGGTGGTCAGGGAGGAATCACCCGTGGTGGACCACGCTTGAGGGGTTGTACGACGGAGTCATTATCGAAGGTGGTGAAGGAGTAATCACCCTCCGAAAACCACCGCCGGTCAATTATACTACAACGCTAACATCAGAGTACGTAATGAGGTGTCACCCTTGGTACTCGATAGTAGCCATGTAGTGTCGTACAACTAAGGGCGGTGCATGCTCTGTCGGGTCTTGGCTCATCGATCAGTTGATCGAGACTCGATGATAAAAGCGGGGGAAACTGGAGTAAGGGGCAAAGGGGATGATTGCTCCACCTATACTAAAGGATTTTAAGGTGCAATAGAATAAAGTAGCAGTTTATCAAAAACAGGCTATGCATCACATATAGGAGCTAACTACAACAGTAGAATTTTTTTAATGCAAGCATGAGCGATAAAGAATAAGCGATATAGGAATGATCAAGGGGGTTTTCTTGCCTTGTTGCTCTGTGGCAAATGGATGGTCGTCAGGCGAGTAGTCGAACCGGCAGCAGCGTTAGTCTCGGGGTCTACCGGTAAGAAGAGAGGGGGAAGAAACAATAAATATAAACACATATGTGATACGTCTCCATCATATCTACTTTTCCAAACTCTTTTGCCCTTGTTTTGGACTCTAATTTGCATGATTTGAATGGAACTAACCCGGACTGACGTTGTTTTCAACAGAATTGCCATGGTGTTGTTTTTGTGCAGAAATGAAAGTTCTCGGAATGTCCTCAAAATTTACGGAGATTTTTTCTGGAATGAAAGAAAAAAATCTGCGCAAAGATCCACGTGAGGGGGCGTGCGAGTGGGCCACAAGCCCCTGGGTCGCGGCCACCCCCTATGGTCACGCAGTGAGGGCTTGTGGGGCCCACGTGGCACCAGCGCCGCCAATCTGAGTTATATGTGCTCCGTTTCGCTTCGAAAAAAACAGAGAGAAGGTTTCATTGCATTTTGCGATACGGAGGCGCCGCCACATCCTGTTCTTCATCTAGAGGGCAGATCTGGAGTCCGTTTCGGGCTCGGGAGAGGGGAAATCGTCACCATCGTCATCATCAACCTTTCTCCATCGACAATTCCATGATGCTCTTCATCGTTTGTGAGTAATCTCATCGTATGCTTGTTGGACGGTGATGAGTTGGATGAGATCTATCATGTAATCGAGTTAGTTCTTGATGGGGATTAATCCCTAGTATCCACTATGTTCTAGATTGATGTTGCTACTACTTGGCTATGCTTAATGCTTGTCACTAGGGCCCAAGTGCCATGATTTCAGATCTGAACCTATTATGTTGTGGCCAATATATGTGTGTTTTAGATCCTATCTTGCAAGTTGTAGTCACCTACTATGTGTTATGACCCGGTAACCCCGGAGTGACAATAGCCGAAACCACTCCTGGAGATGACCCTAGTATGAGGAGTTCATGTATTCACCGCGTGTTAATGCGTTGGTCCGGTTCTTTATTAAAAGGAGAACCTTAATATCCCGTAGTTTCTATTAGGAGCCCGCTGCCACGGGAGGGATGGATAATAGATGTCATGCAAGTTCTTTTACCTAAGCACGTATGACTACATACGGAATACATGCCTACATTAGATTGATGAACGGGATCTAGCCACATATCTCTCCGTGTTATAGCTGTTACATGATGAATCACATCCGTGACACTCATCCATCGTTGATCCACTGCCTACGAGTCTTTTACTACAGGTCCTAGCTACGTTACTTTGCCTAGGCTTGTCCCTTGCTACAAGAGGGATTGGGCCACTCTGCTCCTGTCACTACTGCTGTTACTTTGCTGCTGCTGCTACTGCTGTTACTTGTTACTTTGCTGCTGCTACTACTGTTCCTTGCTACTCCGCTGTTACTTGTTGCAAGACTTTGTTGGCGTTAACATCCCATCAACAAGGCTTTTTCTAGCGTAGTTGCGAGGGATTGTCAAAGCTTTTTCTGGTGCCATTGCTATCATACTACCTTGCTACTCATACTTTGTTGCGGACACTAATCTTTCAGGTGTGATTGAATTGACAACTCAGCTGCTAATACTTGAGAATATCCTTTAGCTTCCCCTTGTGAGCGAATCAATAAATTTGGGTTGAATACTCTACCCTCGAAAACTGCTGCGATCCCATATGCTTGTGGGACATCAAGGCTTTTTCTGGTGCCGTTGCCGGGGAAGCACATCTATATTCTCTGAGTCACTTGGGATTAACGTCTGTTGATCACTATGAGGAATCCTAAAGATCCAAGAACTAAAATCCTACCTTCCACTACGAGGAGAGGTAAGGAACTGCCATCTAGCTCTGCACTTGATTCACCTTCAGTTTTGAGTAAGTTTGCGACTTCTCCTCCTGCTAGAAATCTTGATATGACTCCTGTGCTAGATGATGCTACTTGTGCTGCTTATGATGCTATGCTTGATACTATGCCTGATGATGCCATGCTTGATACTATGCCTGATGATGCCATGCTTGATACTATGCCTGATGATGTTATGCTTGATACTATGCTGGCTATGCCTGATACTGCTTTGCCACTAGGTGCATTCCTTGATGCACAAATTGCTAGAGTTGCTGCTAGATGTGATGATACTTCTGAGACTGCTGATACTATTGAAGTAGAACCTGACACTATGCCTGTTATGCCTGATACGCGCTATGTTATGGAGGGAGAGATAGCTGAGGATTTTCTTGCGTGTAAGGATAGCTATGATGTTGAGAAACTTCTGCGCAAGTGGAAAGAAAAATCTCAGAATGCTAGGATGAAATACGACCCGAAGTTTGCCACTTCGCCTATCTTTGTGACCGATAAGGATTATGAATTCTCTGTCGACCCTGAGTTAATCACTCTAGTCGAATCTAATCCTTTTCATGGTTATGAGTCTGAAACGGTTGTAGCCCATCATACCAAACTGCACGATATAGCCACCCTATTCACTAGTGAGGAAAAGATCCGCCACTACTATATGCTCAAGCTGTTTCCTTTCTCGCTCAAGGATGATGCTAAGACTTGGTTCACTTCTCTTGCTCCTGGTTGTGTGTGTAGCCCCCAGGAAATGGTCTACTACTTCTGTGAAAAATATTTCCCTGCCCATAAGAAGCAAGCTGCCTTGCAGGAAATATACAACTTTGCTCAAGGTGAAGAAGAGAGTCTCCCACAAGCTTGGGTGAGGCTCATCCAGCTACTGAATGCTTTGCCTGATCACCCTCTTGAGAAGAATGAGATACTTGATATCTTCTATAATGGACTTACCGATGCTTCCAAAGACCACTTAGATAGTTGTGCCCGTAGTGTTTTTAGGGAACGAACTGTAGAACAAGCTGAGATTCTATTGAATAACATCTTGTGCAATGAGAATGCTTGGACTATTCCCGAACCACCTCCTAAGCCAACTCCGAAGAAAAGAGGTATTCTATTCCTCAGTCCTGAAGATATGCAAGAAGCCAAGAAATCTATGTGAGAGAAAGGCATTAAATCTGAAGATGTCAAAAATCTACCACCTATGAAGAGATCCATGGTCTCGATAACCCGATACAGGTAGTAGAAGTAAATTCTCTGCGTAGGTTTGATGAGAGTGATATTCCTTTTGATAAACCTGCTAGCCTATGCCTAGATGAATTTGATAACTTTGTTGCCAAACAACAGAGTTTCAATGATTATGTTAGCAGACAATTGGAAAAGAATGCTCGTATGCTTAGTCATTTAAGTGCTTGTGTGGACAGAAATGTCAATGATCTTAAGCTTCTGAGTAAACATGCCTCTATGGTTACTACTCACGTAGAACAAGTACTTAAAGCTCAGAATGACTTGCTCAATGAGTTGAATGACCATTACGTCAGAGTCATTACTAGAGGCGGTAGAATGACCCAGGAACCTGTGTATCATGAGGGTCATCCGAAGAGAGTTGAACAAGAGTCTCAAGGTGTTAGCACTGATGCACCTAGCCATCCGGGAAAGAATAAGAAAGATGATAGGAACCTGCACGCTAGCAACCCTGTTGCTGCTACACTTGAGTGTCCAAACGACGTCTCTATCTCTGATGCTGAAACACAATCTGGTGATGAACATGAGCCTAATGATAATATCAATAGTGAAGTTCATGAAGATGCTCATCCTAGCAATGAAAAGGATGTGGAGATTGAACCTAGAGTTGATCTTGATAACCCACAACCTAAGACTAACAGATACGATAAGAATGACTTCACTGCTAGGAAGCATGGTAAAGAACGGAAACCGTGGGTTCAGAAATCTATGCCCTTTCCTCCCAAACCATCCAAGAAAAAGGATGATGAGGATTTTGAGCGATTCGTTGAAATGACCAGACCTGTCTTTCTGTAGATGCGTTTGACTGATATGATCAAGATGTCTCTGTATGCTAAGTACATGAAAGATATTGTGACTAATAAGAGGAGGATACCTGAGGTTGAGATTTCCACCATGCTCGCTAATTACACTTTCAAGGGTGGAACTCCGAAGAAACTAGGTGATCCTGGTGTGCCCACTATACCTTGCTCCATTAAAGGCAACTCCGTTAGAACTGCGTTGTGCGACCTTGGAGCCGTTGTTAGTGTTATGCCTCTATCTCTTTATCGTAGGCTTGAACTGGATAAGTTGACACCCACTGAAATCTCTTTGCAAATGGCCGACAAATCAACTGCTTTTCCTATCGGCATTTGCGAGGATGTGCCTGTTGTGGTTGCTAACACCACTATCTTAACAGACTTTGTTATCTTGGATATTCCCGAGGACGATGCCATGGCTGTCATCCTCAGAAGACCCTTTTTAAACACTGCAGGGGCTGTTATAGATAGCAACAAAGGCAATGTCACTTTCCATGTCAACGGTAATGAGCGTACAGTGCACTTTCCGAAGAAACAATATCGAGTACATTGCATCAATGCTATCGAAAAAATTTCATCGATTCTTATTGGGAGCTTTGAATGCCCTATTCCTCGTGTCAAGATGAAGTATGATTTGCTTGTTGGGGAGATACACATCCCCATTGAGGTGACTTAGTGACTATTCGAAAATTCTCCGTTCTCTTTTGTGAGTCGAGAAAGTTTTGTCGAGGGGATTTGATCAACCCCATTGATGGATTTCTTTCGATGTCCATGAGATGGATGAATCGAGGAGTCACAAACCTTTGTTCCAAGCTTTCACTTTAGGTTGCTTAGAATAAAAATGATAGATTTAGTTTAGTTTTCCCTGTTTTCTGTCTTAGCATCCGGTGGAAAAGTACACTAAAAATAAAAGTTCTCCGAATGCTGTGAAAATCTAGTATGATTTCTTCTGGAATATTTGAAATACACTGGGACAAAGAGTCTGTCTGGGGGCCACACCAGTGGGCCACAAGCCCTAGGGGCGCGGACACCCCCCTGGCCGTGCCACCCAGGCTTGTGGGGCCCACAGGCACCCCCTCTAATCATTCTTGTTCTCATCCGCTTCTCCTACCTCTAGAAAAATCGTTTCGCAGCTCAAACCCGTGTTCTTGCTCCTGTTGCTAGGATTTTCGATCTCTTTGCTCAAATCACCGTTCTCTGAACTATTTTGGGGAAATTACTCCTTGGTAAGTGACTCCTCCATTGGTCCAATTAGGTTTTGCTCTAGGCCTTATACTCTGTGTATTTTTGCTGCCTTGGTGAGCATGTTCTTGAGCTTTGTATGCTGATTCTAGTTGGTCCCAAGTAATTTTGATGCGTAATATGGTCTCTAGGTACTTGCTGGAGTAGTTGCTATGAGTTTCGTTGAGCCTTATTCACATTTCCTTAGAATCACTAAAAATTTCAGAAATTTTCAAAGATAAAAAGGGAAAAAGATGAGGAGGTTCTTAAGAGGCTCGTCAAGCCATGACCCCAAGGATGATGGGAGTGAGAAGAAGCCCAAGTATTTGGTCCCTCGAGTCGCGGAAGTTCGAGCGTGCGAGTGGCCAAGCGACGTGTTCTTACGCGCCGCTGGAATTTATGAGGACTTTTATCACTTGGTGGAGAACGCAGGCCTTACCGCCTTCGTTGAAGATAAGTGTCCGCAATACCTCCTCCTCATTAATATCTTCATACAAAGCTTTAACTTCTATCCGAGGAAGAATCCTCCTATGGTTGAGTTTAAACTTTATGATATCCCCCAGCACATGTCACTCCAGAATTTTTGCAATGTTTGCAAATTGCCCTATGTCGGGGATATTCATGAACCTCGTCCACGGGAGTTGGAAGCTTTCATTGGTACAATTGCTGTGGGAGAGGAGAGAAGACTGTCTTGCGCTAGAGCTGCTAGCATTCATTTTCCCGTGCTACGGTACTTCTCATTATTTGTGGGAAAATGTTTGATTGGCCGTGGGAAAGCTGGGTCACTTAGTTCCCCAGATCTTGCAGTCTTGCGCGAAGCCCTTTATAACGATAAAACTTATAGCTTGGGCGCTATAGTAGCTCAACGGTTGAACCTGAACCGTTCTAAAGGTGTTGTCTATGGAGGTATCTATGCTACTCGTCTTGCTAGACACTTTGAGATACCTATTAGACTGGAGGAGGAAGAAGAGATTCTTCTTCCCGAGAGATATCTAGATTACGATAGCATGGTTTGCCATGACTTTCTTGATAGAGATATAAATAGAAGGATGATTTATAACCTGGCATTTAGTCAGGGTACTCGTGAGACTATTACTTTGCCTGCTTCTTCTTTGTTCAATCTTCATGCAGGCAGGTACACTATTATGCCCTCGGACATCTACACATATTGGGCCTTGGCCCAACCACAGGTGCCCGTGCCCGAGCCGCTAGTCGAGTACCAGACGTTGGTTTATCAATAGGAGCCAGAGGAGCTCACACAGCAGAGGCATCCTCAGTCCACTCTGGATTACCCTGGAGCTTGTTATTTCCCTCCTTGGGAGTAGAACAAGTTAGGCCAAAAGCCTAAGCTTGGGGGAGTACGTGTTCTCACCGACTTTACATTCTTGTTTATGCTTTCACTTTGTTAGCCGGTGTTAACACTTTGCCACTGTATCATCCATGTTAGTTTATTTTCTTTTTCTCGTTTTCTTTTCGTGTGTCTGCCTAGTTTGAGAAAAACCAAAAAGATTTTCTTTTTCTTGTTTTGCTTGTTGGGAGCCTTCCCGTGTAGATAGTTTTATTTTTCTTTGGGTCGAGGTAGAAGATATTGGTTACAATGTTTAGTGGCTCTTGCATGCATACCTGTTTAGCTTTCAAAGAGCCATATTACTTTGTCTTCTCCTTTGTGTTTGCCTGCAGATTCCAGCTTTAGTCCAATGCACGAGCAAGCTTATTATTGTTCACATCGTTCGGTCGTGCAAGTGAAAGGCAATAATGACGATATATGATGAAGTGACTGAGCCTGGAAAAGCTGGTATGAACTCGATCTATTTTGTTTTTGTAAATATGACTAGCTCATCATGCGTGATTCAGCTTTGTTGTGAGAGAAACATGTTTGCAATGACAACTTAGAGATCATAGTTGCTTATGCCATGCTTATTTAGCTAGGAGCTTATAATGGTTTGTCTTGGTTGCCAACATGAATGTTGAGATGACTATGATGTAGTATGATAGGATGGTATCCTCCTTTGAATGTTTCAAGTGGCTTGACTTGGAGCATGTTCACACATGTACTTGAAACAAAATCAACATAGCCTCTATGATGTTCATGTTCATGGTGATTTATGTCCTACTCATGCTTGCACTCAATGTTAGTTACTCTCAATGCATTTTTATGACTGTTGTCGCTCTCTAGTTGGTCGCTTCCCAGTCTTTTGCTAGCCTTCACTTGTACTAAGCGGGAATACTGCTTGTGCATCTACTCCCATAAACCCAAAGTTGTGCCATATGAGGCCACCAAACCTACCTATGTGCGGTATCTACCTGCCGTTCCAAGTAAATTTGCATGTGCCACTCTCTAAATCTTCAAGAAATAATCTATTTTGCATGCCCGAACCGCTCATGTGGTGACAGGGGGCTATTGGTATCTTCCATGCTAGGCGTGTTATCCTCGATATGTGTTTATTCACTATCATTCACGAGAAAGGGGCCGGTAATTGGAATTACCAGTTCCATACTCAAATCGAAAAGATAATTGCAAACAAAACTCCCCCAGGATTGATGTTGGTTTGGACGGTACCCGAGGATTTGGCTAGCCGTGGAATGTGATTGATTGGTGGTGGGGGAGTCAAAACTTTACTTTTCTGTTTGGGAACCTCCTATAGCATGTGTAGCATGGAAGATATTGAGAACTCTTAGTCATTGCGTTGACAATGAAAGCATGCCACCCAAAATTATTATCTCTGTTTTCAAAGCTTGAGCTCTGGGACCTCTACAAATCAATGCTTCCCTCTGCGAAGGGCCTGTCTATTTATGTTCCAGTTGAGTCATCTTCCTCTTAAAAATGCACCAATTAGAGAGCACCTCTGTCATTTTTATGCTTTTCTTTTAACTGTGTTGTGTATGACTATGACTGGATCTTCATTGCCTTGAATTACAATGTTTAGTCAGCCCTTGGTCTTTTAAGGTGCTCTGCATTTATGTTTTGCGGTCTCAGAAAGAGATAGCGAGATACCATCTATTCGTACTACTTCATGTTGTTTTGATTGAAGTGTTGACACTTGAGGCTTATTATTATTTGCTCTCTAATTGATTATGCCATTGATATGAGTTTACCGTGAGACCTAGATGTCATTTGCTTTTGTGGTTTGCTTGTGATGTTGCTGAAATTCTGGTTGTGAGTGAGACATAGTTGCAACAACAAGATCAAACAGAGTTCGTCAAAGTTTTTCTTTTGTCTCTTTCAGTTTGTCAATTGAATTGCTTGAGGAAAAGCAAGGCTTTATGCTTGGGGGAGTTGATACGTCTCCGTCGTATCTACTCTTCCGAACTCTTTTGCCCTTGTTTTGGACTCTAATTTGCATGATTTGAATGGAACTAACCCGGAGTGATGTTGTTTTCAGCAGAATTGACATGGTGTTGTTTTTGTGCAGAAATGAAAGTTCTCGGAACGTCCTGAAAATTTACGGAGATTTTTTCTGGAATAAAAGAAAAATACCTGCGCAAATATCCACGTGAGGGGGCGTGCCAGTGGGCCACAAGCCCCTGGGCCGCGGCCACCCCCTATGGCCGCGTCGTGAGGGCTTGTGGGGCCCACGTGGCACCACCGCCCCCAATATCAGTTCTATATCTTCCGTTTCGCCTCGAAAAAAATCAGAGAGAAGGTTTCATCGCGTTTTGTGATACGGAGGCGCTGCCACATCCTGTTCTTCATCTGGAGGGCAGATCTGGAGTCCGTTTCGGGCTCTGGAGAGGGGAAATCGTCGTCATCGTCATCATCTACCTTTCTCCATCGACAATTCCATGATGCTCTTCATCGTTCGTGAGTAATGTCATCGTAGGCTTGCTAGACGGTGATGAGTTGGATGAGATCTATCATGTAATCGAGTTAGTTCTTGACGGGGATTGATCCCTAGTGTCCACTATGTTCTAGATTGATGTTGCTACTACTTGGCTATGCTTAATGCTTGTCACTAGGGCCCGAGTGCCATGATTTCAGATCTGAACCTATTATGTTGTCGCCAATATCTGTGTGTTTTATATCCTATCTTGCAAGTTGTAGTCACCTACTATGTGTTATGACCCGGCAACCCTGGAGTGACAATAGCCGGAACCACTCCCGGAGATGACCATAGTATGAGGAGTTCATATATTCACCGCGTGTTAATGCATTGGTCCGGTTCTTTATTAAAAGAAGAACCTTAATATCCCGTAGTTTCCATTAGGACTCCGCTGCCATGGGAGGGATGGACAATACATGTCATGCAAGTTCTTTTCCCTAAGCACGTATGACTACATACGGAATACATGCCTACATAAGATTGATGAATGGGAGCTAGCCACATATCTCTCCGTGTTATAGCTCTTACATGATGAATCACATCCGTCACACTCATCCATCACCGATCCACTGCCTACAAGTCTTTTAATACTGGTCCTCGCTACATTACTTTGCCTAGGCTTGTCCCTTGCTACAAGAGGGATTGGTCCACTCTGCTGTTGTCACTACTGTTGTTACTTTGCTGCTGCTGCTACTGCTGTTACTTGTTACTTTGCTGCTGCTACTACTATTCCTTGCTACTCTGTTGTTACTTGTTGCAAGACTTTGTTGGCGTTAACATCCCGTCAACAAGGCTTTTTCTAGCGTTGTTGCCAGGGATTGTCAAAGCTTTTTCTAGTGCCTTTGCTATTATACTACCTTGCTACTGATACTTTGCTTGCAGACACTAATCTTTCAGGTGTGGTTGAATTGACAACTCAGCTGCTATTACTTGAGAATATCCTTTAGCTTCCCCTTGTGAGCGAATCAAAAATTTGGGTTGAATACCCTACCCTCGAAAAGTTCTGCGATCCCATACGCTTGTGGTACATCAGTATGCAACACTAAGCATGACATGGGAATATGGAGGGCTAGCTGATAACCCACAAGTGTAGGGGATCGCAACAGCCTTCGCGAGTAAGTTAACCCAATTTATTGATTCGACACAAGGGGAGCCAAATAATATTTATAAGCTTTAACAGTTGAGTTGTCAATTCAACCGCACCTGAAAGATAATTGCTTGGCAACGAAATATTAGCAGCAACGGTGGTATGGAAATGATGGTGGCAACAGAAATAATAGTGGCAAAGCAATGAAAGTGAAACGACAAAAGTAAAGTAACTTGTGACTAGCAGGATTAAAACACTGTAGGCTAAGGAGATGGATGGTTGGTCATGGATGAGAGATATCATGTATTTAAATTGGGGCAAGGCACATAGAAAAGTAATGATCATCTAGGCATATATCAAACATTAGGCAAGTATCCCGAGGTAGTCGTACATGCTTGCAATAAGAACTTGCACGACATCTTTTGTCCTACCATCCCACTATCAATGGGGCCAAAAGGAACTTATGGAGATTAAGGTGCTCCTCTCAAAGTGCACCGGAACAAAGCATTAACAATAAATGGATACATGGAATCCTCAAATTATAGCTTATCCCCTTCGGTGTCCCAAGCTGTCAACATTGGGATCGCCGGTTCCGGACTATAATAGGTGCATACTACTCATAGATAGGATCTAGAACACAAATATATTCATGAAAACATAATGAATTCAGATCTGAAATCATGCACTCGGGCACAAAGTGACAAGAATTAAGAGTAACAAGTAGTAGCAAAAATGATAAACACCATAGTAGAAGATAGGCAACATGCCCCCAATAATCCGACAAACTATTACGTGATCTAACTCCTCCAATCTATCCCATCCCCTTCACCTACAGCAGGGAATTACTTAGACATGATGGGAGAAGCAATGGGAGGATGATGGAGTGGTGATGGTGATGATGATGAAAACGATTTCAACTCTCCGGAGTCCAAAACAGCCTCCAGATTAGCTCTCCTGAAGAAGAACCGAGGGTGGCGGTGGCTCCGCGACGAGAACTTGCAAAACGACTTTTGTTCTGGAATTTCCTCATCACGGGTAAAAATAGGAGCCAAAGTAGGGCACCAAAGGGGATGGGCCCCGCCCAGGCGGCTCCCGGCACGACCAGGGGGCAGGCCGCGCCAGTAGGTCGCCTGGGGGGCTTGTGGCTCCCCTCTAGCCCATCTTCTGGCCCATGGTCCCTCCCGGTGCATGGATATTCTCTATTTTTATGAGATTTTTCCGGGGCGTCTAAATATTCATTTCCCTGCACACAAGAAAAACATACAGGCAGCTCTGCTGAAAACAGTGTCAGTCCGGGTTAGTTTCATTCAAATCGTGCAAGAATGAGGCCAAAACAATAGCAAAAGTGTTTGGAAAAGTCGATACGTTCGAGACGTATCAACTCCCCCAAGCCTAGCATATTGCTTGTCCTCAAGCAATTCAGTTTAACAAACAGAACACGACAAAGAAAACTTTGACAAACTTTGCTTCATCAGATGTATATAAACATGCATTACGAATAGGCCCAACAATTATTGCACTAATGCTACGAAGACAATGCACAAAGCAATCCTTCGATCATGTGAAGAGTTTCAAACAACTAAGAATGAATAATATGTAACTGAAAATCATAACGAGATCACAATGGACATGACTTGGATATACTAGAGTGGTATTTCACTAGCCCCCATGAGTGAAGAAAAACATAAATGCAGACGCTCCTTCGGAGTATTAAAGGAGACTAGAAATAAATATTTCAGAATAAGCAATATCACAATCATGTAGAAGACAATGTGGTGTTTTGGGACAATGCACATTACACTCAGAATGACAATTATGCTCTCTATAGTTGGTGTTTTTTACAAGAACAGGACTACTCAACAGAAAAGTAAAATAGATAGGCCCTTCACAGAGGGAACCACTGATTTGTAGAGGTGCCAGAGCTTGAGCTTTAAAACAGAGATAAATCAACATTTTGAATGGCATGCTTTCATTGTCAACGTAACAACTAAAAGATCTCAATATCTTCCATGCTAAATACATTATAGGTGGTTCCCAAACAGAAAAGTAAAGTTTTAACTCCCCCTCCACCAATCGATCACACTCTGCGGCGGGCCGAATCCACGGGTATCGTGCATTCAAACAACAATCCTGGGGGAGTTTTGTTTCATATTGATTTGACTCTGAGCATGGAACTGGGCATCCCGGTTACCAGCCACTTTCTCGTGAATGATAGTGAATCAACACATATCTTGAGAATAACCTGCTTAGCATGGAAGATACTGATAGCCCCTAGTCACTACATGAGCGATTCGGGCATACAAAACAAAATATTTAATTAAAAATTTAGCATATGGCATATGCAAATTTAATTAGGACGGCACATAAGTACCGCATATAGGTAGATATGGTGGACTCATATGGCGCAACTTGTTTTAAGGATTTTGGATGCACAAGCAGTCAGTCCGCTTGGTACAGGTGAAGGCTAGCAAAAGACGGGGAAGCGACCAACTAGAGAGCAATAACGGTCATAATCATGTAGAGCGATAAAGCAACATTGAATCGGGCATGAAAGCGATATAACTAATCTGAAATAAAAGATCGTTAAGGCTTGATAGACTTCTAGTCATAAACATGTGTAAGCATGTCCCAAGTCAATCCAGAAACTCTCCAAAGGGAAATACCACTCTAATATGCCAAACCATGAACAATGCAATGCATGTAAATCATTTCAATAAAACATTATGCACTCCAACTATTTGAGACTATTCACAAAGAAAGCATGAACTACTAGGAAAGCATTGTAATCATAGCACTATGTCGCTACAAGCTGGTCTCTAGATCACAAGTATAGGCATATGTACAAAAGTAGAAACAAATAGAGTTCATACCGCCTTTCCTTGTTGCATTCCTTCTGTCGATCTTCGTCATTATTGCATCGTCACTTGCATGATCGAACATAGAAAGATATAATCAAGTGCAATTGCAACCATGGACGTGAGTTGAACTCTGCAAACAAAGTAAACTAAAGAGAGAAAAGAAATCTTTTAGGTTTTCCAAAGGTCAAATGAAAGAAAAATAAAAGAGAAATCTTTTTGTTGTTTTTGCAAAGAGAGAACAAGAAGAACAGGCGAAAACTTCGAAAAGACTTCAAAAGGAAACTACAGATGATACAATGGAAGGGGAGCAGGATACGTACTCCCCCAAGATTAGGCTTTTGCCCTAAGTTGAGCTCGGCTACTGTGGGCTCCACGAGCTTCCTCCGGCTCCTGAGTGGTACTGGTTGCTCCAGGATTCATACGAAGCCTCGGGCGTGTACACTGATGCCCGACTGGCCTCCCAAGGAGAAGGCTCTTCTTCCTCGGGAACAACCTCCTCCAAATGGGTTGTGGAACTGCTGCTGGATCACGAACTCATCCACCTCATTCGAGGTGAAAGACCATCCGTTCCTGCTAGTGTAATCAAACAAAAGTGGTGCAGGTAGACGGATCTCGCGAGTAGTAAGCTCGCCAAATCTCATAATATAAACAAGGTTACCAAACTCAGAAGTCCTAGTAACAAACTCATGCCTCTTCATAGCGGTAAGATCAAAGCTTATGAATGAAAAAAGCACATCATCCACACGTATAGTGGGCCCAAGGTGCTCGAGGATAAGCGTGGCATAAATGCCACCAAAGTGAGGCCCTTTGCCGCTGTTAGTGACGAGGTGACAAGCAATCAAAGCACCAATATTATACTTGTTATCTCCTAAGAGGGCGGCTGCCAAGATAGCGAGATCCAGAGCCGAAATGTTGCTCGTCTTGTCACGAGCTAACACCCCTCGAACAATATAATATGCAAAATACCTGACGTGGGGAAACAAGATGCTAGATATCATCCCCCGGTGAATTCCTCGCGGGTCCTTACTGCAAAGGGAAGCGAATAGGGATTTCAGCTCGTATGGCTGAATGTTCATTTTGGTCGTTTTCCCGACATTCCGCACACCTATAATATCACAAAATTTTGCCAAATACATGGTAAATACATCCTCATATAATCCGAATTCAATCATGGAAGTTTTATCATTATATCTAAACCAATTGACAAAATAATAAGTGAGTTTTGGATATTGTTGCACACGTCGTGTCACGAGGTGTGTCAAACCTACAACTACACAGAGGTTATCAAACTCATTCTTAATATCTGCCTCCATAAGAAAATCTAAACACGGGTATGCCATGGCACGTGTTGTGTCCGTCTCGTGGAACAACTCCGGTGGCACGATATCATCATTGTAACTTGTCCTCACAGTAGAGGATGAAGCTGCAACTCTAGTTAATGTATTGGTAGGATCGGGTCTCTTCTTCCCAAGCCATCCCTTTGCCTTTCCAAACAAGCTCATTTCTGAAATTTTTGGTTCACCACAAAAATGGAGGTTTAAGCAAAAATAAGTTGGAGCAAACTATTCTACTCACTCCTCTTATGCATAAGCTTGCATCAAAACTTCACAAATAAATTTCTAGGCATGCAAGCAAGCTCATATGAACAACACCAAGAGCTCCTAAATACTCACAAATAAGATCACCAATCAAAATTTTAATTGGAGGAGTGGAGGAGTCACATACCACGGAGAAAATATTCAAATTCTCAATGCAAATGATGGATTGTAGAGAGAGATCGAAATTTGCCACCAAGAACAAGAAGAACTCGAGCTCCACCAGAAAAAATTGGGATTTTTTTGAGTGAGAGAGAGAGAAGGGAGGAAGAAGTACCTGGAAAGGGGCCCAGGCGGGCCCAGGTGACTTGGTGGCGCGGCTAGGGGGTAGGTCGCGCCAGCTAGCTGCCTCGACACAGGGTGGCCCCCCTGGCAGGCCCCAGGTGCCCCTGTGCCACTTTTTCGAAGGAAATTTTTATTTGGAATTTTCTAGAATTTTTCTGACGACTTCACTTTAAAAAAAATCGAAATACTAAAAGGTGCAAAACTTCCGGTAAGCTTGAAACAATAGTTAAACATATGAAGTTTCAAAAACATTAAACTTTGGTACAACAAGGAGGATGAAAGATAAAGTAAATGAAAACATAACAACCTTCTCTTTTTACTCATATAAAACATATTTGTTAGCAAGGTTGATCAAGTCTTACTACCAAATAGGTGTTATATTCGAGCAAAAAGTTTCACTTCTTATAAAGGAATCATGGTACCTTTATTTCAATGGATATTGTCCCCACCATGATGGTTTTGTATTTGTGGTGCACATGTAGAGAACAATCCCACTCTCCAACCTTGACGGTCTCAATATTCTCAATAGAATTAAGGCCATGCCTTTTATGAATCTTCTTTGCAAAATATATCGTGTGCTCCTTCTCATTAACATTGAAGGTCACCATTCCTTTATTGCAATCAATAATAGCACCTTTGGTGTTAGGAAAAGGTCTACCAAGAATAATTGACATGCTCCCATCCTCGGGCATGTCAAGCACAACAAAGTCAGTAAGGATCAAGCAATTAGCAACTTCAACGGGAACATCCTCACAAATACCTATAGGAACGGTTGTTCACTTATCAGCCATTTCAAGAGAGATATCTGTAAGGATTAGTTTATCTAGACAAAGCCTTTTGTAAAGAGAGAAAGGCATAACACTCACTCCTGCACCAAGATCACATAAAGCAGTCCTGACATAATTATTTTTTATGGAGCAAGGAATGGTGGGTATACTGGATCACCAAGCTTCTCAGTAATCTTGCCACTGAAAGAGTAATTAGCAAGCATAGTAGATATTTCCTCATTAGGAACTTTTCTTTTATTAGTGACAATATCTTTCAAATACCTCGAGTACGGAGGCAACTTAATAGCATCGGTCAAAGGAATTTGAAGAAAAGGAGGTTTCATCCATTCACAAAATTTATTGTAATGCTCTTCTTCTTTAATTTCGAAAGACTTACCTAGGAAGGGCATTGGTTTTTGTACCCATGGTTCTCTTTCCTTCCCATGTTTTCTTGCAAAAAAATCTTCTCTAGTATATTTTTTGCGTTTGTCTGGTGTTTCTTCTTCTCGTATTTCAGGAGGATCAATCTTCTCATTATCTTTATCAGGTTCAGCACCATCTTCAGTTTCAGCATTGGAAATAGATATACTATTAGGATCGATAATAGTTTCTTCATCAATTATGGGATCATTGGAGTTGCCAGCCTCCTTATGTTTCTTCTTCTTCTTTGGGGAGCTGACAATATGTCTTCTTCCTGCAATTGATAATCTTGCTCGATCCTCTTTGGATGCCCCTCCGAATAAAGGGGGTCCTGGGTATGTGTACCTCCGCGGGTCTTTATACCACATGTGTGCATATCAACTTGTTTGGCATTGTTAGCAAGCAAATATTTTTGCACATTAGAAATTTGTTCAAGCTGAGTTTGAACCATATGAAAATGCTTAACAAGACCTTTAACATCATTAACAGTTCTACTTAAAACATCAAGCAAACTTTTGATAGCAAGGGAATAATCATGTAATTGGCTTTGAATCCGCTCATTAGAGTGATTTTGCTTGACACTGAAATTACCAAGCTCATCTAAACATTGATCAGGAGGCTTACCATGAGGGACGTCACTTGCATTGAATTCTAAAAGAGAGTGTATCTCTACCATAGGTGGGTGAGGGGTAGGCTCACATAATTGCTCAGTAGGAGGTAGATTCTTCACATCTTCAATTTTAATACCTCTCTCTTTCATAGACTTCTTGGCTTCTTGCATAACTTCCGGGATCGAGAAAAGCATACCTCTCTTCTTTGGTGATGGAGGTGGTTCACGAACGGACCAATCTGCATGATTTTTAGCTATCTTGCCCATTAATTCTTCGGCATCGTTCGGTGTTCTTTCCCTGAAAACACAACCAGCACAACTATCCAGATAGGTTCTAGATTCATCAGTTAGACCAGCATAAAATATATCAAGCAATTCATTCTTAGGAATTCCATGTGCCGGTCTAGGCTTCAGCAAAGTGCAATACCTCCCCCAAGCTTTAGGGAGGTGCTCTTCCTGCAACTGTTTAAAGTTATAAATTCTTTGTAAAGCAGCATGTTGCTTATGAGCAGGAAAATATTTAGAAACAAAAGATTGAGCTAAGTCTTGAGGACTCTTAATGGAACCACATGGTAGTGCATCATACCATGTTTTAGCATCTTCCTTCAAAGAGAAAGGAAGTAGCTTAGTAACATAATAAGTTCTGTTCTTGTCCTTTGTAGTGAATAAGCCACCCAACTCAGTGAGTTTGGTAAGGCGTGCAATAACATCGTCATCTTCTCTACCATAAAAGGGGTCAGCTTCAACTGTGGATATAAGGGAAAGATTAATAGAGAAATCAAAATCAGCATCCTCAATGCAAATAGGAGATGAAGCAAACTTAGGATCAGGAGTAAACTTGTTCTTCATAGAATGCTTTTCAAGCAGCTTCTTAAAAGAAGAAGGGTCAGAGTCGGCACACTCTGTAAGTTCCCTGCATAAATCATCATCAAGTTCAATATAATCATCATCAAGAATTCTTCCCTTGAGACCACTCAAGTGTAGGGAACCAAAAGATCTACCAATGGGGTAGCGTGTAACAGGAAGTTCAATTCCAGACCAAAGTTGTTGGAATCACGATTCTGAATCGGATCGGAGCTTCGTTGGTAGGATCGTGAATCATAGATTCATAACTATCAGGGTCGCAAAACTTAGATTCTATGAGCAAAATCGTACAATCGGAGGGTCTAGATTGGATCATAAGATCGTAAGATTCTAAGACTTGAGTCGTGATTCTGAAAACTTTGTTCCAGACTGCTTAGCAGCCGTAGCAATCTAAGACTCAATAAAATAACCAAGTAAACCAGGCTCATCAATAGTAGTGGAAGCATCATCAAAAGTATCAGGCATAGTAACAAAGCCGATAGAAGCAACATGTGATGGTGGTGAAGCAAACTTACTCATAACGGAAGGTGAATCAAGCGTAGCATTAGTACTGAGAACCGTACCTTTTCTAGTAGTGGATGGTAAAATTGGAACCTTGGGGTCTCCTTTCTTACCCATAGTGAATAAATTGCAACAAGCAAATAACTCCAATTAGACTTATAAATAAAGCTATGTTCCCCGGCAACGGCGCCAGAAAAAGGTCTTGATAACCCACAAGTGTAGGGGATCGCAACAGTCTTCGCGGGTAAGTTAACCCAATTTATTGATTCAACACAAGGGGAGCCAAAGAATATTTATAAGCTTTAACATTTGAGTTGTCAATTCAACCACACCTGAAAGATACTTGCTTGGCAACAGAATATTAGTAGCAACGGTGATATGGAAGTCATGGTGGCAACGAAAATAATAGTGGCAAAGCAACGAAAGTAAACCGGCAAAAGTAAAGTAACTTGTGACTAGTGGAATTAAAACACCGTAGGCTAAGGAGATGGATGGTTGGTCATGGATGAGAGATATAATGTATTTAACTTGGGGCAAGGCACATAGAAAAGTAATGATCATCTAGGCATATATCAAAAATTAGGCAAGTATCCCGAGGTAGTCGTACGTGCTTGCAATAAGAACTTGCACGACATCTTTTGTCCTACCATCCCGCTATCAACGGGGCCAAAAGGAACTTATGGATATTAAGGTGCTCCTGTCAAAGAGCACCAGAACAAAGCATTAACAATCAATGGATACATGGAATCCTCAAACTATAGCCTATCCCCTTTGGTGTCCCAAGGTGTCACCATTGGGATCGCCGGTTCCAGACTATAATAGGTGCATACTACTCATAGATAGGATCTAGAACACAAATATATTCATGAAAACATAATGAATTCAGATCTGAAATAATGGCACTCGGGCCCAAAGTGACAAGCATTAAGAGTAACAACTAGTAGCAAAGATGATAAACACCATAGTAGATGATAGGCAACATGCCCCCAACAATCCGACGAACTATTACATGATCTAACTCATCCAATCTCTCCCATCCCCTTCACCTACAGCAAGGAAGTACTCACACATGATGGTAGAAGCCATGGGAGGATGATGGAGTGGTGATGGTGATGACAATGGCGACGATTTCACCTCTCCGGAGGCCAAAACAACCTCTAGATTAGCTCTCCCGAAGAAGAACCGAGGGTGGTGGCGGCTCCGCGTCAAAAACTTGCAAAACGACTTATCTTCTGGAATTTCCTCATCACGGGTAAAAATAGGAGCCAAAGTAGGGAACCACAAGGGGTGGGCCCCGCCCAGGCAGCCTCCCGGCGCGGCCAGGGGGCTGGCCACGCCGGCCCTGTGGCTCCCCTCTGGCCCACGGTCCCTCCCGGTGCGTGCATTTTCTCTATTTTTATGGGATTTTTCCGAGGCATCTAAATATTCATTTTCTTGCACACAAAAAAAGCATACAGGCAACTCTGCTGAAAACAGCGTCAGTCCGGGTTAATTTGATTCAAATCATGCAAGAATGAGGCCAAAACAATAGCAAAAGTGTTTGGAAAAGTCGATACGTTTGAGACGTATCACTAGCCATGCACTAAAGCGGCATTAAACGTCATAGACAGATCAATAAAATATCTGATGATATTTCTCGGGTCTCTGGCTACTACCGGATAGGAAAAACGAATGGAAAACTTCCATGTTCGCTATGATAGAGACGTGTGAGAGAGAAACGGATAGCGAATCCGGGTTCATCTCGTTTTTATGATCGACTTACATGTATAAATTATTTTCATCCGGATTACGGATTGTTTTGTATAAATTTTTGAAGTTTTAACATTATTTAGGAATTAAATAGCTTTATTTTAATTCAAATGATTGTTTATGACGTCTGCATGATGTCATGCTGACATGAACACTCAACATCCACGTTTGAGTGGTCAACTAACGAGTGGGGCCCCTATGTTATACACACATTTTAAATAGAGGTTTAATAAATAATTAACAATTTAATTAGCAGGTGGGACCCACGTGTTATTCTCTGATTAGGTTAATTAATTAATAGAATTAACTTAATACGTTAGGTACTTGTTAATGGGGCTAGACCCACATATCATTCTCACATTAACTTAAGAGAGTGCTAAACTATTCAATTAATCTAACTAAATTAATTAAATATTTAATTAATTTATGATTATTCATATTTATTAAATATTATTTGTGTTTAGTAGGCGTGGGCTCCCATGTGAGTGGGAGGAGGAGTAGTGGGGTTGTTAATCCCCCACTAATCCAACCGGCAGGAGAGGCTGTGGCCATGGCCGTGGCCGAGGCCACCATAGGGTAGCCAACCGGGGGGGCAGCGGCCAGCGGGGGTCGCGGCGGCCGTGGGCCAGTGGTGGTGGTCACCAATGGTGGGTGGGCGCAGGAGGGAGCACGCGGGGGTCGCCGGCGGCCAGTGGCCGGAGTGGTCCGCGCACGAGGCGACAACTGCACGGTCCAGCGAGGGGGCGCGGCCAACAGCACGCACGAGTTGGGTGGCGCAGGCGTGGCTAGCAGGGCTAGAGCGGCACAAGCAGGGCGGACGGGGCACGACATCGGTGCGATGCTGGTGAGCGCGTGGGGCGATGTCCAGGGCGCGGGCATAGGGCTAGGGTGCACGGCTAACGCGGCCAGCGAGCGGCCGGGGGCTCATCGGAGCTTGGCCGGCAGGGGGTGAGAGGTGAGGGGAAGGGGGAATAGCTCACCCCCATTTGGAGGGGAAGCGGTGGCTCATGAAGGGGCGATGGAGCGACGTAGTGGCGACAGCAACGGCGACGGTCGCAGGGATGGTGGGGCGTCAGCGGGGAGGGGCTGGCAGTGGCCGGCGGGATGACGACGTGTGCTGGAGCGCTCAGACGCTCGAGGGTAGGGGAGCCGCGAGGGAGGGCTTGGTGGGGGAGGAGGGAAAAAGGAGAGGGTGGGCGGCGCTAGGGTTTTGTGGGGCTTTTATACCCCGTGTGGTGTTAGGTGGGTCGGGTCGGTTCGGGTGCGGCTGGCTGGGCCGGCCCAACCTGGGGGGAGGCATTTCCCCTTTTTCTTCTTAATTCCTTTCCTTTATTTCCTCTAAACTTTATATTTTGTTGAGCTACTAAATAAATTTAGTTAAAAGGGAAATTGTGCACATAATTATTATTCACTGTTTTAAAGTAGCACAAAAAGTTTGAAGTCACTCGGAAAATCTTAAATGTTTTTTTATTTTTGAAATGGATATCTATATGCAGTTGGACCACTTTATAATTTCCTAAGAGTTAATTGGTGGGCCAAATAATGTCGGATTCAACATGACAATTACTCAATCAATATTTGCAACCTATCCAAGATTTTCTTTTATAGTTTGAAGGAAACATTTGTCTGACTTTACTTTTTATAATTTGAAATTTGGCTTTGGTTTTTACCAAGTAGCAATTTGGCTTAGTTGATCTTGATGACATGGCACAATCAGCATGTGATTACTATAGCTTAACTACAATGATAAACTATAGCACAAATCTGGGGATGTCACAAGGGTCAATGGTGAGTGCCCACCAAAAGAGGGAATCCTTTATGACATGGGGTAAATACGAAGATTCAGATCAATGGACTATGTTGCTTATAATGAAAACCATAGAAAGGTCTCACATGATGTATTGATTGGTAAAATTCCCAAATACATTGATCAAATTATTATTCCAAATCTTGGATTGGATTATGAGCTTGAGAGGAAATTAAGGAAGTATCTTTACTGAAACCAATACAATGAGGAATTTACTATTACCTATGAGAATCCTATGGAGGAGCCTCCTCCTCCACGTCGGTGATAGATCTTAGGAATCCTTGTGTTGTGAAGTTCAGTCCCTTCAATTACTTTTGCTTACCCATTAGAAAACTTGTTGTTGAGAGAACGGAATATGACTATAGCTCTATGAATTTTTCCCATGACTATTACAACACTTGATCATATGCATTATGCCTAGCTAGGGGTGAGGGAGTCCGGGACTAAGGGGTCCTCGGGCCACCGACCTATCTCTTATGGGCCTGACAGGTGGGCTGCTCTGTGACTATTACTTGAAGGTTAGGCTATAAGCCGACTCCGTATTCAAAAAGGAAACCTCCGATGCCTTGGTGTATCCTCCAAGTCTATATGACACCTTTATTTCCTGATGGCAACCGACCATGTGTAACCCTAGGTAACCTTGGTGTCTTTATAAACCATAGGGTTTAGTTCATAGGGGGAGAATGATCATCCTTCTCATCTAGGGTTTAGTTCATCTGATCTCGTTGTAGATCAATTCTGCAATTGTCACACACACATCAATATCAAGCAGTACGTAGGGTTTTACCTCTTCGATAGGGCCCAAACCTGGGTAAATATTGTCATGCGTTTCATGTTCCCCATTGATCCAAGGTCCACAGCTCGGGACCCCGTACCCAAGATCCGCTGGTTTACACACCGACATTGGTGCTTTCATTGAGAGTTTCACTGTGGTATCGCCAAAGGATTGATGGCTCACCTAATCAGTAGCGGTGACATCTACAACAGAGATCCATTCGTCACTCGGCAGTTCTACACATTCGACAGTATCTGCTGCACGCTGATACAACCAACCACCTTGGACATGTCGAAAGTTTCACCCCCGATCAGGAGATTGGGTTTGGGAACCTAGAGTTCGTCGACGACTCACGAGGCGGTCTGGTCTTTACTGGGCTCTCGGGCTCACCCGATGAGCCTCGAAGTCCAAAGCTTTAACTTCAGGCCTCCTACTCAACCTCGTATCCGGGGCGATTCCTACCTTGAATGCGGCTTCGAGCTCGGATCTGATTATGGCATCCGAAGACCAGGGGTCTTATGTCGCTTGAACTACATCGGTATTTGACCAAAGAGGAAGGGATGATGCAGCACAGCTACGGTAGGTATTTCCCTAAGTGACGAGACCAAGGTTATCGAACCAGTAGGAGAACCACGCAACATTATGTAAATAGTATCTGCATACAAATATCAAATACTTGCAACCCGGTGTATAAGAGGGGTTGTCAATCCCTCTCGGGTAAAAATATAGATAGATTTGCGGTAGATTGGATAAATAGATCTCGATAAAATCTGAAATATAACAAGTAATAAAAAGTGCAGCAAGGTATTTTTGTGTTTTCGATAATATAGATCTGAAAATAAAATTTGCAAATAAAGGAAAAGAAAGATGCAACATAGATCTGAAAGTATATGATAGGAAAATAGACCCGGGGGTCATATGGCTTCTCTCGAGA
Source organism: Hordeum vulgare subsp. vulgare (assembly GCF_904849725.1). Classification (NCBI taxonomy): domain Eukaryota; kingdom Viridiplantae; phylum Streptophyta; class Magnoliopsida; order Poales; family Poaceae; genus Hordeum; species Hordeum vulgare. The sequence goes on along the minus strand of NC_058523.1, from coordinate 196,863,081 downwards.
AATAGAAAACGGTGGGTAAACAAATTACTAATGGGCAATTGATAGAAAAGAAAATAATCATGACAATATCCAAGACAATGATAATGTATATAGGCATCACATCCAATATTAGTTGACCGACTCATGCATGCATGTACTACTATTACTCCACACATCGACCGCTCTCCAACATGCATCTAGTGTATTAAGTTCATGCAAAAACGGAGTAATGCAATAAGAACGATGACATGATGTAGACAAAATCTATTCATCTAGAAATAGACCCCATCTTTTTATCCTTAATAGCAACGATAGATATGTGCCTTGCTGCCCCTTTTATCACTCGGAAAGGACACCGCGAGATCGAACCCATCATAAAGCACCTCTTCCCATTGCAAGATAAATAGATCAAGTTGGCCAACAAAACGCAAATATCAGAGAAGAAATACGAGGCTATAATAATTAAGAATGGATATTAAATCAAGGAAAATCTTATCATAAACTCACAGTTCATCAGATCCAAACAAACACACTGTACAAAGTCATTACATCAAATAGATCTCCAAGAGACCGGTTTATTGAGAAACAAAGATAGAAGAAGCCATCTAGCAACTGCCTACGGACCCATAGATCTGAACTGAACTACTCACGGTTCATCATAGAGGCACCGATGAGGATGATGAACCCCTCCTTGATCGTGTTCCCCTTCGGCGGAGTGCCGGAACAGGTCTCTAGATTGGTTCTCGTGGTTCTCGAACTTGAAGTGGCTAGAACAACCTTTCGTATTTATAGAGTGAAGAGGCGGTACAGGAGGCCACCAAGGTGGGCACAACCCACCAGGGCGAGCATGGGCTCCTCGGTGCACCCTCGTGGGTTGTGCTCCCCTTGGAGCACCCCCTAGGTACTTCTTTGGCCCATCCTATTTCTTCTGGCCCAGAAAATTTCTCCAAAAAGTTTTGTTGCATTTGGACTTTGTTTGATATCGATTTTCTACGAAGTAAAAACCAAGCGAAAAACAACAACTGGCACTAGCACTATGTCAATAGGTTAGTCCCAAAAAATGATACAAAGTTGTTATAAAATGATTGTAAAACATCCAAGAATGATAATATAACAGCATGGAACAATCAAAAATTATAGATACGTTGGATACGTATCAGCATCCCCAAGCTTCATTACTGCTCGACCCCGATTAGGTAAATGATAAAAACTGAATTTTCGATGTGGAATGCTGCCTAACATGTTCATCACATATTGTTCTCTTTATAGCATGGACATTTGGACTTTTATATGGTTCAAGGCAATAGTCTACTTTTGACATGAAGACTTTAATACTCAAGCATATCAACAAGCAACCATGTCTTTCAAAATATCAATACTAATGCAAGTTATCCCTAGCCCGTCATGCTCAATCATTGATCCATTCATGAAACACACTCGCATATTAACTACAACCAATGCTCAAGGACAATCATAGTGCCCCTTAATTGGTGCTTAATAAGAGAAGATGGGGACTCAAATAAAAAAAAAATTGCATAAAGTAAACACAAAGTCCCGTCGTAGAGGGAAGTAGGGATTTGTAGAGGTGCCAGAGCTCAAAGAAAAAAATTAGATAGAAACAAATATGGGAGGTATACTTTTCCCATCAACGAGAACGACTAGGAGTTCCCAATACTTTCCATGCTAGATACATAATAGGCGGTTCCCAAACAGAAAATAAAGTTTATTCCTTTTTCCACCATTCTTTCACAATCCATGGCTAGCCGTATCCACGGGTGCCTTCCATACCAACACTTTCCAAGGAATTTATTATTTGACAACACAAAATAAATTTCATTTCATTTCGGGACTGGGCATCCCTATTACCGCCATACTCTCGTGCAATGACAAGTGAATAAACACTCATCTTGAGAATAACGCATCTAGCCTGAAAAAATATAGGCCACCCCTCACCACCGCATGAACGGTACGGGCACACAAAACAGGAGTTTATTTGGAATTTTAGAGATGGCACATACAAATTTGCTTACAACGGCAAGGAGATACCGCATATAGGTTAGTATGATGGACTCATATGGCAAAACTAGGTTTAAGTAGTTTGGATGCACAAGTAGTATTTCTACTTAGTACAAGTGGAGGCTAGCAAAAATATTGAGAAGCAACCAACCAAGAAACGAAAAATCACATAAGCCAGCACTGAGCATACCTAACACCAAATAATGCATGATAAGTAGGATGTAATTTCATGGCATAACTATTAACTTTCGTGCTTGCATAGGGAATCACAAACCTTAACACCATTATTCTTACTAAAACATAATTACTCATCAACATGACTCACATATCACTATCGTCATATCTCAAAACAATTACAAAGAATCAAGTTTAATTTGTCCAATGATCTTCATGGAAATTTTATTATATCCTTCTTGAATATCTATCACTTTGTAACTAGTTTCATATGTTGCAATTGCTTTTCACAAGCTCAAACAAATCTAAGTGGAGAAAATGGGCATAAAGTTTTCATCTCTCAAAATAGTCTAAGTGAAGCATGAGACAATTTATTCAAAATTACTAACTCTCAAATAAATCTAAGTGAATAACGAGAGCATTTCTTCAAACATAATAAAGCACATCATGCTCAAAAATATATAAGTGAAGCACTAGAGCAATTCCATAGCTCTAAAAAAATTAAGTGAAGCGTAAACAACAATTCTAACAAATCATAGCATAATTTTGGCCCTCTGAAATAGGTGCGTACATCAAGGATCATTGTGGCAAACTAACATGCAAAACAAGGAAAGACTCATATCATACAAGACGCTCCAAGAAAAACACATAATATGTGACGAATAAAAATATAGTCTCAAGTAAAATACCGAACGTCATTAGAAGAAAGAGGGGATGCCAGTCGGGGCATCCCCAAGATCAGTTGCTTGATACTTATTGAATATTAACTTGGGGTGCCATGGGCATCCCCAATCTTTGACTTTTATTACTCCTTATTCCTTCATCCATCATGATCTCACCCAAAACTTGAAAACTTCAATCGCACAAAACTTAACAAAACCTTCATGAGATCCGTTAGTATAACAAAGCAAATAACCACTTTAAGTAATGTTTCAAACCCATTCAAATTTTAATATTGTATTATATATATATTGTATTACAACTTTTCCATTGCAAAAACCCTTTAATAAAAACCATAGATTCATCGAAACAAGCACATAACACAACGAAAACAGAATATGTCAAAAACACAACAGTTTGTAGTAATCTGAAAGTTTATCATACTTCTGAACTCAAAAAATTCTGAAAAATTAGGACCATGTGGGAAATTGTATATCAATATTGTGTACAAATTTCAGAAAATTAGCACGCTCTCGTGATTTTCATGATTTTCTGTACTGGGCGCAAAAGTTTCTATTCTCAGACAAGATCAAATCAACTATGACCCAAATTATCCCAAATGCTTTGCTTGGAACAAACACTAATTTAAACCACAAAAACACATATAATCAGAGGCATATTTGTGTATTTTTATTCAAAACAGAAAATAAAAATATTCGGTTGTCTCCCAACAAGCGTTTTCTTTAAAACCTTTTAGTTAGGCATTGATGATTTTAATGATGCTCTCACGAAAGACAAGAACTCAAGCGCAAAGAGAGCATCATATAGAATATCAAAATCACATTTAAGTCTAACATACTTCCTTTGCATAGGCATTTTATGCGCAAAAAAATTATCAAGGCAAGCAAAAAACTAGCATATGCAAGGGACAAGAATAAAGCATTGACAATCTCAACATAACGAGAGCTAAATTAGTAATATGAAAATTTCTAGGACCATATTTTCCTCTCTCATAATAATTGCATGTAAGATCATACACAAAATCAACAATATAACTATCATATAAAATTTTCTCTTCATGGTCTACATGCATGCAAACTTGACACTCTTCCAAATAGTAGGATTATCATCAAATAAAGTCATGACCTCTCCAAACCCACTTTTATCAAAAATTTCATAAGATTGAACATTCTCCAAATATGTGGGATATAAAGTTGACACTCTTCCAAACCCACTTTCATTATAATTGCAAACAATATTATCGAGATTACATTCGCCATGAGGCTTAAATAAATTTTTCAGATCATAAGAAGAATGACCCCAATCATGATCATTGCAATAAGTAGTGGACATAGAAAAATTAGCATCCCCAAGCTTGGGGTTTTGCATATTATTAGAACAATTGAAATTAATAGAATTTATGATAACATCATTGCAATCATGCTTTTCATTCAAAGAGCTATCATGAATCGCTTTATAAATTTTTTCATCACAATTCTTAGATTTACCAACATCAAGCAAAACTGCATAAAGATAATCTAGTGAACTCAATTCACTAGCAATAGGTTCATCATAATTCGATCTTTTAAAAATATTAGCAAGTGGATGAGGATTCATAATATTTTTGTTTTATGATTTCCAATAAACACACAAAGATGCCAAACAACCAAGCAAAGAAACCAAATAATACATAATGGAAAGCAAAAAAAGGCAAGCGGAAAGAATGCAAATATTTTTGTGCTTTTCGCAAAAAAAATTAGAAGTGGGGCGAAGAAAATGAGAGGCAGATGGAAAATAATGTAAATTGCAAGGAGATGAGATTTGTGATTAGGAAACTGATAGATGTTAATGATGTCTCCCCGACAACAGCGCCAGAAATTTCTTTTGAGGTCGCTTGAACTACGTCGGTATTGCCCCAAAGAGGAAGGGATGATGCAGCACAACTACGGTAGGTATTTGCGTGAGTGATGAGACCAAGATTATCGTACCAGTATGAGAACCACACAACACTATGTAAATGGTACGTGCACACAAATAACAAATACTTGCAACCCGACGTATAAGAGGGGTTGTCAATCCCTCTCCGATAAAATGATAGATAGATTTGTGGTAGATTGGTTAAATTGATCTCGATAAAATGTGAAATAAAACAAGTGATAAAAAGTGTAGCAAGGTATTTTGTCTTTTTGATAATATAGATCTAGAAATAAAAGTTGTGAATAAAGTAAAAGGCAAGTAGCAATATAGATCTAAAAATATATGATAGTAAAATAGACCCGGGGGGGGCGTAGATTTCTCTCGATAAATTGCAAACGGTGGGTAAAAAACTACTGTTGGGAAATTGATAGAAATGCAAATAATCATGACAATATCCAAGACAACGATCATGTATATAGGCATCACGTCCAAGATTAGTAGACCGACTCCTGCCTGCATCTACTCTTATTACTCCACACATCGACCGCTATCCAGCATGCATCTAGTGTATTAAGTTCATGGAAAAATGGAGTAATGCAATAAGAATGATGACATGATGTAGACAAGATCTATTCATGTAGGAATAGACCCCATCTTTTTATCCTTAATAGCAACGATACATGCGTGCATTGCTGCCCCTTTTGTCACTCGGAAATGACAACGCGAGATCGAACCCATCACAAAGCACCTCTTCCCATTGCAAGATAAATAGATCAAGTTGGCAAAACAAAACCCAAATATAAGAGAAGAAATAAGAGGCTATAATAATCAAGAATGGATATTAAATCAAGGCAAATCAGATCATAAACTCATAGTTCATCGGATCCCAACAAACACACCGCACAAAGTCATTACATCAAATAGATCTCCAAGAGACGGGTTTATTGAGAAACAAAGTGAGAAGAATCCATCTAGCTACTACCTACGGACCCGTAGTTCTAAACTGAACTACTCACGCATCATCGGAGAGGGACCAATGAGGATGATGAACCCCTCTATGATCGTGTCCCCCTCCGGTGGAGTGCCGGAAAAGTGCTCTAGATTGGATCTTGTGGTTGTGGAACTTGCGGCGCCTAGAACAATTTTTCGTCGAGTCCCCTAGGGTTTCTCAAATATCTGGGTATTTGTAGAGCAAAGGAGCGGTGCGGGAGGTCATCGAGGTGGGGACAACCCACCACTGCGACCCTGGGCTCCTAGGCGCACCCTGGTGGGTTGTGCTCCCCTCGGAGAACCGCCTAGGTACTTCTTTGGCCCATCCTATGTCTTCCGGCCTAAGTTTCGCTTCATTGGGACTTCATTTGGTATTGATTATTTGCGAAGTAAAAAATAAGCAAAAAACAGCAATTGGCACTGGGCACTATGTGAATAGGTTTGTCCCAAAAAATGATATAAAGTTGCTAAAAAATGATTGTAAAACATCCAAAAATGATAATATAACATCATGGAACAATAAAAAATTATAGATACGTTGGAGACGTATCAGGGTCAGTCTTGGCCGAACACTCTCCGTGTGCCGAGATGCCGGAGGCCAACTTCGAAAGACTATGGAAGGCTAATCCGGCTAACCTCCATCTATTGAACGAGACGCTTGCTTGGATCCAGACAATGAACAATACGGATGGCCCGACCCCTCCCTAAGCTCGGATAGGTCTTAAGATAGGCCACATGGAATTTTACATCCCACCCACCATCCACTTGGTAGCCACTATCGAAGATTTAACCGATATGCTCGACTATGCTCATGAGGAGGCCGAGGCTATGGATGAAGTTGTTGACGCCACTGTCCCTCCCACCATTGGACGGTGGATAGGTACCTCCACCTATGATGTCTACATGGCGTACACCCCCAACGATAAGGGCGACGACACCATGGGGAAGACCGGTGATGGCACCCCCGGAAAGAATGGCGACAAGCCCGGCGAAGAGCCACCCAAGTGTCGATGCCAGCGCAAACGATCCAAGGGGCGCAAGGGTAGGGAAAGCAACACAGGCACGAGAGAAAATGATACCCTAAATAATATGGAAGACCTCGGTGACCCCATTACCCCCGAACAACCAATCGATGACTCAAAGGGGCACGAGAATTAGTATAATCCCGAGGACCTCAATGACTCTAAGGACAAGAATTGTCTTCCTCTCTTCGAGGAGGAGGCTATCCTTAGAGCCGAGGATTTCATCATCCCCGATGACCCACTGGATCAAGAATGGTTCAAGAGACAACTTATAGCCATTGCCCGAAGCCTCAAGAAGAAGAAGCAGAAGCAGCTAAAAGTCGAACATGATACCCTAAACGACAGGTAGATGATAGTCCTAGCATCCGACTAAAGGTACGACAATGAGAGGTTGGATCAAACCAAAAGTTACCTGCGCGAACATTTGTTGCTGCAATTCGATGATGAGGCCCTTGAGCCTGCACCCCGAGACGCACTCAGGACAACCAGCCAGACTGCCCCCCTCGAGGACGGGACATGACGGCTAGAGAGGCTAAAGATCCACCTGCACACCCGTAGGAGAGGAAAGGAGCCAATACAACCCGAGGACTCATACGACCTACGAGACGACCTGGACGCTACAGCACAAGAGACAAGCTCCATCTATGGATCTACACCCGCTAGACAGGACGGATACCAAGCTTGTCTCGACCAAAACAATAGAGCTCGGCAAGAACACCGGGTCCAGACGACAGTCGACCTCCGGCATGACGTATCCTGGGTTAGGGGCTCTCCTCATCCAATGTGCTTTACAGATGAGGTGATGCAGCACCAGTTCCCCGAAGGGTTTAAAACCATAAACATTGAACAATACGACGAGACAACAGACCCGTTCGTGTGGATTGAAGACATCCTTCTCCACATTCGTATGGCCCGAGTAGATGATCTCCATGCCATAAAATACTTGCCATTAAAACTTAAAGGACCAGCACGACATTGGTTAAACAACCTCCCCAAAAACTCCATTGGGAGCTCGGAAGAGCTTAGGACGCTTCCCGAGCTAACTTTCTAGGCACCTATGTCCAGCCCCTGCATGCCCATGACTTGAGCCACGTTGTTCAACAGCCCGGGGAGTCAGCACGGCCATTTTGGAATCGGTTCTTGATTAATAAGAACCAAACCATTGACTCTCTTGATGCGGAGGCAATAGCCGCTTTCAGGCACAACATCTAGGACAAATTGCTAGCTCGTCATCTCGGCCAAGACAAGCCGAAAACAATGTCGGACCTTACCTCACTCATTACCTCCTTTTGTGTAGGCGAAAATGGTTGGTTAGCTCGTCAAAGCAACAATCCTAAAGACACCGACACCTCTGAAGTTCGAGATGGAAACGGGAAACCACGGTGTAACAAGAACAAGCATCAACACAACGGCGGTGATGTTGACGATAAACAATAAATGTCGGAGTAACAAGAACAAGCATCAAAACCACGGTGTAACAAGAACAAGCATCAAAACCAAAACCGTGGAAGAAGCCCTCTAAAGAGAATTGGGTGGATTTACCGTGCTGGAAAAAATCTTGGATAGGCCCTGCCAGATCCACGACACCCTAGACAAGCCCTCCACCAACGCCAACAGTAACTGTTGGGTGATCAAACAGGTCGGCAAACTCATAGCCGAAGAATAGGGCAAGGGCCCCCGCAGCAAGGACAATGACAATCCACGTAGGCCTAACAATGGAGGCTAGAAGAAATTCCCTCCTGAGGTAAAATCGGTGAGCATGATCTATGCCATGCAATACCAAAGAAGGATAGGAAGTGTGCACTTCGGAACATCTACACCGTAGAGCCCATAGCTCCGAAATTCAACACATGGTCGGCGTACCCGATCACCTTCGACCGTAGGGACCATCCGATCAGTATCCATCATGGAGGATCAGTGGCCCTGGTACTTGACCCCATTATCTATGGGTAGCACTCAACTAGAATCCTCATGGATGGAAGCAGTAGCCTCAATCTGATTTACTCAGATACAATGAGAAAATGGGTATTGATCCTTCAAGGATCAAACCCAGCAACACCACCTTTAAACGAGTAATCCCAAGTGTTGAAGCCCGCTCCTTGGGCACCGTGACTTTGGAAATAGTATTTGGTTCACCCCAACAACTTTCGCAGCGAAGACTTGATCTTTGACATCGTCCCATTCTGGAGCGGCTATCACACACTTCTCGGTTGTACAATGTTCACTCGCTTCAATGTCGCCCCCATTATGCATATCTGAAGCTTAAGATGACTGGACCCAAGGGGGTCATCATGGTCAACGGCAACACGGAGCACTCACTCCAAACCGAGGAACACACAGTGGCTCTTGCAGCCAAAGTCCAGGTCGGCAATGAGGTGCCGAAGTCCGAGTATACTGTAAAGGCACGAGCGGTGAGCAAATGAGCCTGATCCCAATTGCAGATCCTGGAGTTTTCCCACTCTCAACATAAATAGGAACACGCCCCCCCCCCCCTCGAAACATGGCCTTGCTAGCCTCAAGGTACGTGCCTCGAAGGCACAATTTTGGCGCTCAAAATACCATGGGCAGCTGTGGGGACCTACTATCCAAGGACCAAGTGTTCGGCTTGACCGAGCTATGGTAAAAGACATCTTCGAACAATAGTAGACACCACCTAGGACCTACCAAGCATCAAGCTAACATATTACGGAGACCTATCAAGACCCTCTCTCAAAGATCCATCCACTGATCACTATCTCCTCTAAAGGAGCACACACCCACACCCTTTGAGAGAAACGACGCAGATGTGTAGCACAACATAGTAGGGACGTCAAACCAATCATAAAGGCCATGTGAAAGCCTTTCCTCTGTAAAGTCTATTTAAAAACAAAGTATCTCTAACATTTGCTTCAGTAGTGCGGATTGAATGGTGAGATGTCACAAGTTCATCGAAAATAAATACCATTCTTTACGGTCCCATTGTAGTCATTTATGTTGCATAACCTTTTTCCGCTCTTCAACATCGAAACAAACTAGTTCGGTACATATTTTCCTTAGATGCTTCCGGCTAATAGACCGGGGGCTCGAATAGAAAACTCGCCCCAAGCATCATTCCAATACTATTTTTTAACTTATGTGCTCGGCATCTCAGATATTGCATTATACAAATCGGCCTCGAATTATGTCTTTGGTCAATACTTGGGTTGCCCGGCTCCTATGTTTACCCTCTTACATTTTGCATGTTCGTCTAGGAGGGTAAAGGGCGAATCATTGTGATTGTATTTCCAGCTCACCTGGTCAAGTACCTCAGTGGAGAAAGCAGAAAACGGACTGTCATAACAAGCGAGAACCGGTCAGTGATCCGATGAAAAGTGTTAAACTAAAAATCAATGGAGGTTATGTCGTCTTATACAAAGGGTTTCTATTCAGGCAAACAGAGTTATAATGGTTTCAACCTCGGCATACCCGAAGATCACAAAAACTGGGGGCTAGTCACTAGCCCCTGCAGTCAAGCTTATACGGCTAAGTGAAAACACTAAAACCACATAGAATAATTGCCTCATTTCCCTTATACACTACCGCCTCCAGGCACCGAGGCATCGTCTAAGGGTCACAGTGTGGAGGTAGAAACACCCCTTGTAGTATCAACAAGGGGGGCTGAAGCCGACGAATAGTAATTTTCAGATTAAAATGGTCACACATGAGTCAAAATAAACAAAACAAAGCATGATATACCATGCAAAGAAATGGCATCATAAAGCACAAGAGTTTAACTGTCATCTGGTACATGATAGTATACTCATTCATAAATTGCATATTTTGGGCACTAAGCCTCTATCGCCCAAGCACCATCCATTATGATGTGAAAGTACTGCTCGGGGCGCCTATGCTCCTTCCTAGGAGGTGGGGTCCGATGGCCATCTCGGCTGGCTTGATCTTCTGCTAGTGCACCATGGTCTTTGCAAAGGCCATCCGAGCTCCCTCGATGTATATAGAATGATTGTGGATGTTAATCCAGGGCACGACGTCGCATAGCTTCCGCACTAAGCCGAAGTAGTTGCTCAGCAACGGCTTCTATGTCCATAGCCTGATGCAGAGGTCCTTCATGGCCGGCTCCGCCATTTGATACAACTCCATCAGCTACTTCACGTCACCACTTAGGAGGAGAGGGTGATCGGGGGCTTGATATTGCACCCAAAACAGCCTATGCTCGGCATTCCCCTCCGGGATGCTAAGTGGCATGCCGCATCCGTCGCACTCCTTGGAAGATCCGCAAAAGCGTCCAGGGAACATCACACTCATGTGAGCAATGCGAACCGATTACCATCGAAGGCACATTGCAGTAAGTATGTATTACCATCCGCAATAAGCTTGTGAAAGCAAAATTGCTCCCTAAGGTGGTTTTGGTAATTTATCACAACATATGCATCATTGGACAAATAAATTTATCCAAGTACATTTCAGAAAAGTCCAAAGATGCTTTGGTTATAGGATTGTGTGGAGATGCCCCTTTGATGAAAGAAGGAATAGGATTGGCTAAAGCTTCAAGCAAGAAGACTCTTCATTTTACACATTGTGATAAATCACATTTGAGTCCATAGGAAAGCCAATACTATTAAAAGGGGATGAGATATTATGATGAATTTGTTGCTCAAGTGCTTAGAGATAGCCACCAAAAATAGTCAGATACTCTTCCACAAAATATATCTGTCCCAAGCCAAATATGGAAAATCGGTGCCACCAACATTTCTCACTCGAACATACCAATTTTACACTTAGACAGATCCTATGCCAACCCACCACCTCGGTACAACCAACATTCCTATCGGTGCCACCAAGTTTGGGTGACCAACTTTCAGTTAAGCTAATTTAAAGTTTCATAAATTCTGAGTTTGAAGTCGGTCTCACCGAGTTTGGAAATCCAATCTAGGTCATCGTATCGGTACCACCGAGATTCATATATTGGTTCCACCGAGATTCAAAAGTTGCTACCTTTTTGAGCAAGTCGGTACCACGGAGTTTGTAACTTCGATGTCACCGAATTGGTCAAGTATGGTGTAACCATTGGATTTTGGGTGTTGCCTATATATACCCCTCCACCTACCTCTCATTCCTAGAGGAAGCACTCAGAACACACTTACACATGCCATATTCATTTTTCTGAGAAAGATCCACCTATTCGTGTGTTGATACCAAGAGATTCCATTCCTACCATTTGAACCTTGATTTCTAGCCTCCCCAAGTTGCTTTCCACAAGATCTATCTCTCCTACCTTTTCCAAATGTGAGAGAGAGTGATTGAGTGTTGAGGAGACTATCTTTAGAAGCACAAGAGCAAGGAGTTCATCGTTCTACCATATCTTTTACCTTTTGGAGGGTGGTGACTCCTAGATTGGTTAGAAGTCACTTTGGAGCCTCCTAATTAATGTTGTGTAGTTGAACCAAGATGTTTGTAAGGGAAAAGAGACCGCCTAATTCATGAAGACCTACCGTGAGTGAGGCTAGACCTGTGTGGACGGAAGCCGCGGTGGGATAGACAAGGCCGCTTCTTCATGGACCCCTTGTGGGTGGATCCCTCCGTGGCCTCTCGCAGTCGTTACCCTCCGTGGGTTGAAGTCTCTGCTAACATGGACGTACAATAGCACCACCTATCAGAACCATGCCAAAAATCGTTGTGTCAAGCTTTGCGTTTTATCTACCTTACCCTCTATTTACACTTGCATGTTTTACTTTCCGCTGGAATATCTTAGATATGCATGTGTAGGGTGTACTTGACTAGTCATATTTGCTAAAACTGGGCCACACAAAAAATTGGGAAAAGGCTAAGTTTTTATCTTGTCAAGTAGTCTAATCACCCCCCCCCCTCTAGACATACTTTCAATCCTACACCTTGACTTGGCAGAGCTCCTTCTGGCAGCCTTGCATCTCCACCCGTGCTTCCTGAATCCCCAACTTCAACAAAGTCAGCTCAGAGGCATGATACTTATTATTTTGCTCAAGGGCCTCACATTTAGTGATGGCATCCTTGAGCTCCTGTTGTAACTCGGCCACCCTAGCCTCATGCTTATCACAAACGGTCATTATCGAAATATGTTTGGCGGTCGCTCATTCGGCCGGTGCCTTCTGCTTTGTCTCGGAGACACATTGGTTTCCCAGCAAGATTAAAGGCTGATGTATCCCAATGAAGACAAGTATTTCCCTCAATTAAGAAACCAAGGTACCAATCTAGTAGGAAAATCCACAAGACTATGTAAGCAACACCTGCACACAAATAGCAATTCCTCGTAACCCAACGCGTGGAGGTGTTGTCAATCCCTCGTGGGTAAAGTAAGGACATATTGATAGATGCAAATAAGGGTGATAGCAAATAGAACACAGCAAGGTATTCTTGGGTTTTTTTCATAATATAGATCTAAAAACAAAAGATCAAACAGAGTAGAAATGCAAATAGCAAAGTAGAGATTGCAAATATATGATGTGAAGTAGACCCGGGGCCATAGGTTTCACTAGTGGCTTCTCTCGAGAAATACAAACGGTGGGTAGACAAATTACTGCTGGTCAATTGATAGAAGAGCAAATAATTATGACGATATTCAACACAATGGTCATGTATATAGGCATCACGTCCAAGATAAGTAGACCGACTTCTGTGTGTATCTACTTCTATTACTCCACACATCGACCGCTATCCAACATGAATCTAGTGTATTGAGTTCACGGAGAAATGGAGTAATGCCTTAAGAATGACGACATGATGTAGACAAGATCTATTCATGTAGGAATAGTCCCCATCGTTTTATCCTTCATAGCAACGATACATGCGTGTGATGTCTCTTTCTGTCACTCATATTTAGCACCACAAGATCGAACCCATCACAAATCACCTCTTCCCATTGAAAAATAAAAGATCAAGTTGGCCAGACAAAAACCAAATATCAAAGAAGAAATACGAGGCTATAATAATCAACCATGAATATGTTTTCATAGATCTGGTCATCAACTCACAATTCATCGGATCCCAACAAACACACCACAAAAGAAAGAGTTAGATCATATAGATCTCCATGAGACCATTGTATTGAGAAACAAAACGAGAGATAAAACCATCTAGATACTTCCTACGGACCCGTAGGTCCGATATGACTACTCACTCATCATCGAACGAGCACCAATGAGGATGGTGAACCCTTTTGTGATCGTGTTCCTCTCCGGAACGTGCTCTAGATTGGATTTCGTGTCTCTGGAACTTGCGGCGGCTGAAACGATTTTTCATTGACTCCTCTAGGGTTTTCTGAATATTGGGGTATTTATAGATCTCACGGTCGATGGGGGAGGTGACCGAGGGCCCCACTAGACACTAGGTAGCGCGAGGGACCTCTGGCACTCCTTGATATCTAGTGGCCCTCCTCGGCCTTGTATGTTGGTCAATCTTGGCTCCCAAGTTTCCCTTTGGCCCAAAAAAATCTCCATAAAGTTTCGTGGCAATTGGACCACATCTGATATGGATTTTCTGCGAAGGAAAAAACAACAAAAAACATGAACTGGCACTAGGCACTATGTTAATAGGTTAGTCCCAAAAATTGATATACAGTTGCTATAAAATGATCATAAAACATCCAAGAATGATAAAATAACAACATGGAACAATAAAAATTACAGATACGTTGGAGACGTATCAGCATCCCCAAGCTTAATTCTTCCTCGTCCTCGAGTTGGTAAATGATAAAACATAAATTTTGATGTGGAATGGTGCCTCACATGTTCATCATATTCTTTTTCTTTTCAGCATGGTCATATGGACTTGTAGATGATGCAAATCAATAGTCTGTAATTTCACATGAAAATTTCAATACTCAAGCATATCAACAAGAAACCAAGTCTTTCGAAATATCAATGCTAATGAATGTTATCCCTAGCCCATCATGCTCTATCATTGATCCATTCATGCAACACACACAAATATTAACTACATCCAATGCTCATGTATGATAATGGTGTTCCTAACTTGGTGCTTTATAAGAGAAGATGGAGACTCAAATTCAAAATAGAAATTGCATAAAGTAAATAGATAGGCCATTCACATAGGGAAGCAGGGAATTGTAGAGGTGTGAGAGCTCAAAGTGAAAAACTTAGAGTTAAATTTTTAGGGTGGCATGCTTTTTCCTGTCAACGAGAACGGCAAAGAGTTTCCAATATCCTCCATGCTAACCAAATTATAGGCGGTTCCCAAAGTAAAAATAAAGTTTATTCCTTTTTTCCACCATTCTTTCACATTCCACGGCTAGCCGTATCCACGAATACCGTCCATAACAATACTTCCCAAGGAATTTATTATTTGAGAACATAAAATATATATTTTTTCTTTTTGGGACTCAGAATCCCTATTACCGCCATACTCTCGTGCAATGACAAGTAAATAAACACTCATCTTGAGAATAACATATTTAATATGGAAGATATCGGCCACACCTCGCCGCTTCATGAGCGGTATGGGCACACAAAACAGAATTTTATTTTGAATATTACAGTTGGCACTTGTAAATTTACCTCGAACAGCATTGAAATACTGCATACAGGTAGGTATGGTGGA
Source organism: Hordeum vulgare subsp. vulgare (assembly GCF_904849725.1). Lineage (NCBI taxonomy): Eukaryota > Viridiplantae > Streptophyta > Magnoliopsida > Poales > Poaceae > Hordeum > Hordeum vulgare. Next base: position 196,847,755 of record NC_058523.1, on the reverse strand, counting down.
CTCATTTGGCACAACTTTGGGTTTAGGATTTGGTTGCACAGGAAGTATTCTTGCTTAGTACAAGTGAAGGCTAGCAAATAGATTGAGAAGTGCCCAACCAAGGAACAAAAATCATCATAAGTGAACATTAAACGTAACTAACAATGAATAATGCAACACAAGTAGGATGTAATTTCATAGCGTAGTTATTGACTTCATGTCCATGCATAGGGAATCACAAACCTTAACACCAATACTCTTACTAGAGCATAATTACTCATCAACATAACTAACATATTACTATCTTCATATCACAAAACTATTGCAAAGAATCAAGCTTAATATCCAATGATCTTCATGAAAGTTCTTATTATATCTTTCCTCGAAATTCATCACTTCAGGACTAATTTTCATTTAAAGAAAATTGGCAGTGCAAATAACAAGCTCTCAAACAAATATAAGTAAAGAACGAGAGCACAAGTTTCATTAAAATTTTCAACTCTCAAAATTATATATGTCAAGCAAGAGAGGGTTTCTATAAAATTTTAGCAACTCTCAAAATATTCTAAGTGAAGCATGAGAGAAAATTTCTTCAAAACAACAACACCGCTATGCTCAAAAAGATATAAGTGAAGCACTTGAGCAATTCCATGGCTCAAAAAAATTAAATGAAGCATAAAGAGCAATTCTAACAAATCGTAGCATAATTTGGCTCTCTCAAATGGGTGTGTCCATCAAGGTTTATTATGAAAAACTAACAAGAAAAGAAAGAAAAGACACAAATGATACAAGACGCTCCAAGCAAAACTCATGATATTTGACAAATAAAAATATAGCTCCAAGTAAAATTACCGATGGTTCCTAGAAGAAAGAGGGGATGCCTTCCGGAGCATCCCCAAGCTTAGATGCTTGGTACTCCTTGTATATTTCCTTTGGGTGCCATGGGCCATCCCCAATCTTAAGCTTTTATCACTCCTTATTCCTTCATCCATCATGATATCACTAAAAACTTGAAAACTTCAATCAAACAAAACTCAACAAAATTTTCATGAGATCCGTTAGATAAAGAAAACCAACTTTACTATAGGTACCATTGAAAACATCTTCTAGTTTTGTTTTTGCATTATACCTACAGTATTCTAACTTTACAATGGCTTATACTCCCCGATATAAACCATAGAATCATTAAAATAAACACATAACACAAAAAAAAACAGAATCTATTAAAAACAGAACAGTGTGTAAAGATTTGAAATTTCCTTATACTTATGTAACTCGTAAAATACTAATAAATTAGGACAATGTAGGGAATTTGTATATCAATCCTGTGTAAAAAAGTCACACACTTTTGACGTTTTTGTGATTTGTAAGATTTTTTCTACTGGGTGCAAAAGTTTCTATTTTTTCAACAGGATTAAAGCAACTAACACCCCACATGATCCCAAAGGCTTTACTTGGTACAAACAACAAATAAAACACACACAAAAAACAATTATAACAGTAGCATAATTGTGCAAACACTCAAGACAGAAATCAAAAGTACAAATAAATTTTGTTCATTAGGTTGCCTCCCAACAAGCTCTTTCTTTATAACCATTAAGATAGGCTTGAGATTTATTGGTGCTCACATGAAAGATAGTAGTTGAAACACAACAAGAGCATCATGTAGCATAAGACAAACAAATTTAAGTCTAACATACTTCCTGTGCATAGGAATTTCATAAGCAAACAAATTATCAAGACAAAAATATCTAACATATGCATGGAAGAAGAAAGAAACAATAGCAATCTCAACATGAAGATGGATATTTTAGTAACATGAATATTTCTATAACCATATTTCCCTCTCTCCTAATAGTTACATGTAGGATCATATAAAAATTCAACAATATAGCTATCACGTAAAATATTTTCTTTATGATCCACATGCATAAAAGTCTTATAATATTTCAAGGTAGTGGGATTAACATTAACTAAAGCCATGACCTCTCCAAAGCCACTTTTATCGAAAAAATCCAATAGATGGATAATTCTCCAAAATATTGGGATCACAATTACCTTAAGTTTACACTCTTCCAAACCCACTTCACATACTATTGCAAACATTCTTATCAATATCATATTCATCATGAGGATTAAATAAATTTTCAAGATAATAAGAAGCATCACCCCAATCATGATCATTACAATGAGTAGCGTACATGACAATATTTTCATCCCCAATCTTGTAGTTTTGCATATTATTAGAATGATTGGCATTAATAGAATTTATAATAACATCATTGCAATCATGCTTTTCATTCAAGGAAATATCATGAATCACTATAAATTTCTTCCTTTAACACTTCATCACAATATTCAGATTCACGATTTTCAAGAAAAACTTCACAATGATAATCAAGAGCACTCAACTGACTAGAAAATTGGTTCAAGATAATTAGATCTTTTCAAAAGATTAGCAAGTGGATGAGGATCGATAGGTCTTTACTTTTCCTGTTTATTTTTTTGTTTTTGAGTGTTGAAGTGAAGGCAATAGAAGCAAGCAAGCAAGAAAAGGCAAATGGGAAGAAGACAAATAAAAAAGGCAATATTTCGTGAAGTGGGGGCCAGGAAAACGTAGGCAAATAATAAAAAATGTAATTGCAAGGAGATGAGATTTGTGTGTAGGAACCTCATAGATCTTGACTTGATCTTCCCCGGTAACGGTGCCAGAAATCTTGCTTCGTCTCGCAGATGCGTTGGTTTCCCACCAAGCTTAAAGGGTGATGTAGCACAATGACAAGAACCATTTCCCTCAGTTAAGAAACCAAGGTATCAATCCATTAGGAAGATCCACAAGACTATGTAAGAAGCACCTGCACATAAATAGCAAATCCTCGCAACCCAACGCATGGAGGGGTTGTCAATCCCTCGTGGGTAAAGTAAGGATAGATTGGTAGATGCAAATAAGAGTGATAGCAAATATAACGCAGCAAGGTATTTTGGGTTTTTCAATGTTGGGAATATCGCTTATCGGGAACTTCTCGGTCGACCCAGGATAAGGGGTAAAGTTGGCGGTTTATCGGCATATCGGTCAATTTATCAGCTAATTTATCTTATCGTCTAGACAAAGGTAAGCGATACATCGACCAATTTATCGACATATCGGGGGATATCTTGAACAGTAGGTTTTCTGATAATATAGATCTGGAAAAAAAGAGCAAATAATGTAGAAACACAAATAGCAAAGTAGAGATTGCAATTAGATGATGTGAAGTAGACCCGGGGGCCATAGGTTTCACTAGTGGCTTCTCTCGAGAAATAGCAAACGGTGGGTAGACAAATTATTATTGGACAATTGATAGAATTGCAAATAATTATGACAATATTCAATACAATGATCATGTATATAGGCATCACATCCAAGATAAGTAGACCGACTTCTGCGTGCATCTACTTCTATTACTCTACACATCGACCGCTATCCAACATGCATCTAGTGTATTGAGATCATGGAGTAACGTCTTGGAAATATGCCCTAGAGGTAATGATAAAATAGTTATTATTATATTTCCTGTTTCAAGATAATCGTTTATTATCCATGCTATAATTGTATTGAATGAAAGCATAGATACATGTGTGGATATATAGACAAAACAATGTCCCTAGTTAGCCTCTAGTTGACTAGCCAGTTGATCAAGGATGGTTAAGGTTTTCTGACCATATGCAAGTGTTGTCACTTAATGACTGGATCACATCATTAGGAGAATGATGTGATGGACAAGACCCAAACTACGAACGTAGCATGTGATCGTGTCATTTTTTTGCTATTGTTTTCTACGTGTCAAGTATTCATTCCTATGACCATGAGATCATGTAACTCAGTAACAACGGAGGAATACCTTGTGTGTATCAAACGTCACAACATTACTGGGTGACTATAAAGGTGCTCTACAGGTATCTCCGAAGGTGTCCGTTGAGTTAGCATGGATCAAGACTGGAATTTATCACTCCGTGTGACGGAGAGGTATCTCGGGGCCGACTCGGTAATACAACATCACATATAAGCCTTGCAAGCAATGTGACTAATGTGTTAGTCATGGGATCTTGTATTACGGAACGAGTAATGAGACTTGCTAGTAACGAGATTGAAATAGGTATAGGGATGCCGACGATCAAATCTCGGGCAAGTAACATACCGAAGGACATAGAGAATGTTGTACGGGATTATATGAATCCTTGGCACAGAGGTTCAACCGATAAGATCTTCATAGAATATGTAGGATCCAATATGGACATCCAGGTCCCGCTACTTGATATTGTTCGGGGAGTGTCTAAAATCATGTCTACATAGTTCTCGAACCCGCAGGATCTGCACACTTAAGGTTCGGTGACGTTTTAGTATAGTTGAGTTATAGGTGTTGGTGACCGAAGGCTATTCGGAGTCCCGGATGAGATCACGGACATCACGAGAGTTTCCAGAATGGTCCGGAAACTAAGATTGATATAAAGGATGGTTTCATTTGGTCTCCGGAAAGATTTCGGGCATTACCGGCACTGTACCAGGAGTGACGAATGGGTTCCGGGTTTTCACCGGGAGGGGCCCACCCACCCGGGAGAGATCCTAATAGCCCACGGGTGGTGCACCAGCCCTTGGTGGGCTGGTGAGGCCAGCCCAAGTGGGTTATGTCTGCTAAGGAGAAAAAACCAAAGAGAAAAAAAGAGGGAGGTGGGAAGGAAGGAGGGGACTCCTCCTCCTCCTCCAAATCGAATTGGAGTTGGAGTCCTCCTCCTCCTCTCTCGGCCGGCGCCCTTGAGGCTCCCTTGAGCCTCAAGGCTAGACCCTCCCTTCCTCCAATATATACTAGAGGTTTTAGGGTTTTTGAGACACAACTTTGCCACGTGCAACTCAAACCTCTACTTCGTAGTTCTTCCTCTAGATCGGTTTTCTGCGGAGCTCGGGCGGAGCCCTGCAGGAATAGATCACCACCATCACCGGCGCGCCGTCACGGTGCCAGAGAACTCATCTACTTCCCCGTCTCTCTTGCTGGATCAAGAAGGCGGAGATCGTCATCGAGCTGTACGTGTGGTGAACACGGAGGTGTCGTCCGCTCGGCCCTAGATCAGAACGGATCGTGGGACAACGGTGATTTGAATCACAAAGCTGTACCACTACATCAACCATGTTTCTTAACGGTTCCCGATTAGCGATCTACAAGGGTATGTGGATCCGATCTCCCTCTCGTAGATGAACATCACCATGATAGGTCTTTGTGTGCGTAGGAAATGTTTTGTTCCCCATGCAACGTTCTCCGATAGTGGCATCATGAGCTAGGTTCATGCATAGATGTAATCTCGAGTAGAACACAAAACTTTTTGTGGGCGTTGATGTTTGATTTGCTGCCCTCCTTAGTCTTTTCTCGATTCAACGGTATTGTTGGATTGAAGCGGCCCGGACCAACATTACTCGTACGCTTACGAGAGACCGGTTTCATCGACCAACATGCAAACTCGTTGCATAAAGATGACTAGCAGGTGTCAGTTTCTTCAACTTTAGTTCAATTGGATTTGACCGAGGCAGTCCTTGGAGAGAGGTTAAATAGAAGTTTGCAGATGTCAGTTGTGGTTTTTGTGTAAGTAAGATGCGATCATACTAGATACCCATAGCAGCCACGTAAAACATGCAACAACAAATTAGAGGACGTCTAACTTGTTTTTGCAGGGTATGTTTGTGATGTGATATGGCCAAAGACATGATGTGATATATTGGATGTATGAGATGATCATGTTGTAATAGTTAATATCGACTTGCACGTCGATGCTACAGCATTCGGCAGGAGCCATAGGGTTGTCTTTAAACTAACGTTTGTGTTTGCAGATGCATTTACTATATTGCTAGGTTGTAGCTTTAGTAGTAATAGCATAGATAGCATAACAACCTCGATGGTGGCACGATGATGGAGATCATGGTGTGGCGCCGGTGACGATGAAGATCATGCCGATGCTTTAGTGATGGAGATCAAGAAGCACAAGATCATGGCCATATCATGTCACTTATGAATTGCATGTGATGTTAATCCTTTTATGCACCTTATCTTGCTTAGAATGACGGTAGCATTATAATGTGATCCCTCACTAAAATTTCAAGATAAAATTGTGTTCTCCCCGACTGTGCACCGTTGCGACAGTTCGTCATTTCTAGACACCATGTGATGATCGGGTGTGATAGACTCAATGTTCACATACAACGAGTGCAAAACAGTTGCACACGCGGAACACTCGGGTTAAACTTGACGAGCCTAGCATGTGCAGACATGGCCTCGGAGCACAAGAGACCGAAAGGTCGAGCATGAATCGTATAGTTGATATGATTAGCATAGAGATGTTTACCACTCAAACTATGCTCAACTCACGTGATGATCGGACTTGAGTTAGTGAATTTGGATCATGCCACACTCAAGTAACTAGAGGGATTTCTATTTGAGTGGGAGTTTATTAGTAATTTTATTAGTTAAACTCTAATTGTCTTGAAAACAGTCTAAGTCCACTTTGCAATATTTGATGTTGTAGATCAATGGCTCACGCGGTAGCAACATTGAATTTCAATACGTTCCTAGAGAAAGCTAAGCTGAAAGATGATGGTAGAAACTTTGTAGACTGGGCTCGTAATCTTAGGCTCATCCTACAAGCTGGGAAAAAGAATTATGTCCTTGATGTTGCGCTAGGAGATGAACCACCCGCTACGTTTGACCAAGATGTTTTGAATGCTTGGAAATCACGTAAGGAGGAATACTCAGTAGTTCAATGTGCAGTTTGTATGGCTTGGAACCGGGACTTCAACGATGCTTTGAACGTCATGGAGCATATGAGATGTTCTAGGAGTTGAAGTTTATCTTTCAGAAGAATGCCCGGATGGAGAGGTATGAGACCTCCAATAAATTCTATGCTTGCAAAATGGAGGAGAATTCCTCTGTTAGTGAACATGTGCTCAAAATGTCTGGGTACTCAAACTGTCTAGCTGACCTAGGGATTGAATCCCCGCAAGAGGCTATCACTGACAGAATTCTTCAATCACTATCACCTAGCTACAACAGCTTTGTGTTGAACTATAACATCCAAGGGATGAACAAGTCACCCGGCGAGTTATTCGTGATGCTGAAAGTCGCGGAGTCAGAACTCCGGAAAGAACATCAAGTGTTGATGGTCAATAAGACCACTGGTTTCAAGAGAAATGGCAAAGGCAAGAAGGGTAACTCCAAGAAGAGCGGCAAAATTGTTGCCAATCTGACGAAGAAACCCAAGGTTGGACCTAAGCCAGAAATAGAGTGATATTATTGCAAGGGGATGGGTCACTAGAAGCGCAACTGCCCTAAGTATTTGGCTGATAAGAAGGCGGCCAACGCCAAACCAGGTATATGTGATAGACATGTTATTAATGTGTACCTAACCAACTCTCGTAGTAGTGCCTGGGTATTTGATACCGGTTCTGTTGCTCATATTTGCAACTCGAAGCAGGAACTGCGGAATAAATAAAGGCTGGTGAAGGATGAAGTGACGATGCACGTGGGAAATGGTTCCAAGGTTGATGCAATCGCCGTCGGCATAGTCTCACTTCAGTTACCATCAGGATTAGTTATGAACTTAAATAATTGTTATTTAGTGCCTGCATTAAGCATGAACATTATATCTCGATCTTGTTTATTGCGAGACGGTTACTCGTTTAAGTCAGAGAATAATGGTTGTTCTATTTTTATGAGTAATATATTTTATGGTCATGCACCCAACTTGAGGGGTTTGTTCATATTGAATCTTGATTGTGATGACACACATATACATAACATTGAGACCAAAAGATGTAGAGTTAACAATGATAGCGCCGCCTTTTTGTGGCACTGCCGCTTAGGTCATATTGGTGTAAACCGCATGAAGAAACTCCATGCTGATGGGCTTTTGGAGTCACTCGATTTCGAATCACTTGACACGTGCGAACTATGCCTCATGGGCAAGATGACTAAAACTCCGTTCTCCAAAACAATGGAGCATGCAAGTGACTTGTTGGAGATCATACATACTGATGTATGCGGTCGAATGAGTGTGGAGGCACGCGGCGGATATCGTTATTTTCTCACCTTCACTAATGATTTGAGTAGGTATGGATATATCTACTTGATGAAGCACAAGTCTGAAACGTTTGAAAAGTTCAAGCAATTTCAAAGTGAAGTTGAAAATCATCATAACAAGAAGATCAAGTTCCTACGATCTGATCGAGGGGGTGAATATCCGAGTTTCGAGTTTGGTGCTCACTTAAGACAATGTGGAATCGTTTCACAGTTGATACCTCTTGGAACACCACAGTGTGATGGTGTGTCCGAACATCGTAATCGTACTTTGTTAGATATGGTACGATCTATGATGTCTCTTACCGATTTGTTGTTATTGTTTTTGGGTTATGCATTAGAGACAGCTGCATTCACTTTAAATAGGGCACCATCAAAATCCGTTGAGATGACACCATATGAGCTATGGCATGGCAAGAGGCCAAAGTTGTCATTTCTTCAAGTTTGGGGATGCGATGCTTATGTCAAAAAAGCTTCAGCATGAAAAGCTGGAATCCAAAGCGGAAAAGTGTGTCTTCATAGGTTACCCAAAAGAGACAGTTGGGTACACCTTCTATCTCAGATCCGAGGGCAAAGTGTTTGTTGCTAAGAACGGAGCTTTTCTTGAGGAGTTTCTCTCGAAAGAGTTGAGTGGGAGGAAGATAGAACTTGATGAGGTTGTAGAACCTCTGCTCCCTCTAGATTGTGGCGCAGGGCTGGGTGAAATATTTGTCGAGGCAACACCGGTTGAGGAGGAAGCTAATGATGATGATCATGAAGCTTCGGATCAAGTTACTATCGGACCTCGCGGGTCGACAAGATCACGTACTGCTCCTGAGTGGTACAGGAATCCTGTCTTATCTATAATGTTGCTAGACAAGAATGAACCTGCGAATTATGAAGAAGCAATGGTGGGCCCAGATTCCAACAAATGGTTAGAGACCACGAAGTCCGAGATAGGATCTATGTATGAAAACAAAGTGTGGACTTTGGAAGTATTACCTCAAGGTCGCAAGGCTATTAAGAACAAATGGATCTTTAAGAAGAAGACGGGCGCGGACGGTAATGTGACCGTTTATAATGCTCTACTTGTGGCAAAGGGTTTTTCACAAGTTCAAGGAGTTGACTACGATGAGACATTCTCACCGGTAGAGATGCTTAAGTCCGTCTGAATGATGTTAGCAATACCTGCATTTTTCGATTATGAAATCTGGCAGATGGATGTCAAAACGGCATTCCTTAATGGTTTTCTTAAGGAAGAGTTGTATATGATGCACCCGAAGGTTTTGTCGATCCAAAGAATACTAACAAAGTATGCAAGCTCCAGCGATCCATTTATGGACTCGTGCAAGCATCTCGGAGTTGTAATAAGCGCTTTGATGAGGGGATCAAAGCATTTGGGTTTATACAAGTTGTTGGAGAATCTTGTATTTACAAGAAAGTGAGTGGGAGCTCTGTAGCATTTCTAATATTATATGTGGCTGACATATTGCTGATTGGAAACATTGTGGAGTTGTTAGAGAGCGTAAAAGATTACTTGAACAAATGTTTTTCAATGAAAGACCTAGGAGAAGCTGCTTACATATTAGGCATTAAGATCTATAGGGATAGATCGAGGCGCCTAATAGGAATTTCACAAAGCACATACCTTGATAAAGTTTTGAAGAAGTTCAAAATGGAGCAGTCCAAGAAGGGGTCCTTGCTAGTGTTACAAGGTATAAAGTTGAGTAAGACTCAGTGTCTAGTAACTGCGGAAGATAGAGAAAATATGAGTACTGTCCCCTATGCTTCAGCCATAGGGTCTATCATGTATGCAATGTTGTGCACAAGACCGGATGTCAGCCTGGCCATAAGTATGGCAGGAAGGTTTCAAAGTAATCCAGGAGTGGATCACTAGACGACGGTCAAGAATATTTTGAAGTACCTGAAAAGGACTAAGGAAATGTTTCTCATTTATGGAGGTGACGAAGAGCTCGTCGTAAAGGGTTACGTCGATGCAAGCTTTGACACTGATCCGGATGACTCTAAGTCTCAAACCGGATACGTATTTATTCTTAATGGGGGTGCGGTAAGCTGGTGCAGTTCCAAGCAAAGAGTCGTAGCAGATTCTACATGTGAAGCGGAGTACATGGCTACCTCAGAGGCAGCTAAGGAGGGTGTCTGGATGAAGCAGTTCATGACGGATCTTGGAGTTGTGTCGAGCGCACTAATTCCAATAACTCTGTTCTGTGAAAACACTGGTGCCATTGCTTTAGCAAAGGAACCAACGTTTCACAAGAAGACCAGACACATCAAACGACGCTTCAACCTCATCCGCGATTACGTCGAAGGACAGGACGTAAATATTTGCAAAGTGCACACGGATCTAAATGTTGTACATCCGCTGACTAAGACTCTTCCACGGGCAAAGCATGATCAACACTAGCATTGTATGGGTGTTAGATTCATTCCAATGTAAATCACATAGCGACGTGAGACTAGATTATTGACTGTAGTGCAAGTGGGAGACTGTTGGAAATATGCCCTAGAGGCAATGATAAAATAGTTATTATTATATTTCCTGTTTCAAGATAATCGTTTATTATCCATGTTATAATTGTATTGAATGAAAGCATAGATACATGTCTGGATATATAGACAAAACAATGTCCCTAGTAAGCCTCTAGTTGACTAGCCAGTTGATCAAGGATGGATAAGGTTTTCTGACCATATGCAAGTGTTTTCACTTAATGACTCGATCACATCATTAGGAGAATGATGTGATGGACAAGACCCAAACTATGAATGTAGCATGTGATCGTGTCATTTTTTTGCTATTGTTTTCTGCGTATCAAGTATTCATTCCTATGACCATGAGATCATGTAACTCACTGACACCGGAGGAATACCTTGTGTGTATCAAACATCACAATGTCACTGGGTGACTATAAAGGTGCTCTACATGTATCTCCGAAGGTGTCCGTTGAGTTAGCATGGATCAAGACTCGAATTTGTCACTCCATGTGACGGAGAGGTATCTCGGGGCCCACTCGGTAATACAACATCACATATAAGCCTTGCAAGAAATGTGGCTAATGTGTTAGTCACGGGATCTTGTATTACGGAATGAGTAAAGAGACTTGCCGGTAACGAGATTGAAATAGGTATAGGGATGCCGACGATCAAATCTCGGGCAAGTAACATACCGAAGGACAAAGGGAATGTTGTACGGGATTATATGAATCCTTGGCACAGAGGTTCAACCGATAAGATCTTCGTAGAATATGTAGGATCCAATAATGACATCCAGGTCCTGCTATTGGATATTGATCGGGAAGTGTCTCAGGTCATGTCTACATAGTTCTCGAACCCGTAGGGTCTGCACACTTAAGGTTCGGTGACGTTTCAGTATAGTTGAGTTATAGGTGTTGGTGACTGATACGTCTCCAACGTATCTACCTTTTCAAACTATTTTGCCCTTGTTTTGGACTATAATTTGCATGATTTGAATGGAACTAACCTGGACTGACGCTGTTTTCAGCAGAATTGCATTGGTGTTATTTTTGTGCAGAAATCGAAGTTCTCCAAACGTCCTGAAAATTTACGGGGAGCAATTTTGGAAAATATCAAAAATATATGCGCCAAGTTTCACCTCAGGGGGTGGGCCAGTGGGCCACAAGCCCCTGCTCCGCCACCCCCCCTGGTGGCAGTGGGCAGGCTTGTGGGGGCCACCTGCACCTGCCGCCCCCAATTCCAGCTCTATAAGTTGCCTTTCGTCCCAGAAAAAATAAAAAGAGAAGTTTTCGTCGCGTTTTCGATACGGAGGCGCCGCCACCACCTGTTCTTCATCTGGAGGGCAGATCTGGAGTCCATCTTGTGCTCCGTAGAGGGGAAATCGTCGCCATCGTCATCATCAACCTTCTTCCCTCTCCAATTCCATGAAGCTCTTCGTCATTCATGAGTAATCTATTCGTAGGCTCGTTGGGCGGTGATGAGTCGGATGAGATCTATCATGTAATCGAGTTAATTTTGATGGGGATTGATCCCAGTATCCACTATGTTCTGAGATTGATGTTGCTACTACTTTGCCATGCTTAATGCTTGTCATTTGGGCCCGAGTGCCATGATTTCAGATCTGAAATTATTATGTTGTCACCAATATATGTGTGTTTTAGATCCAATCTTGCAAGTTGTAGTTACCTACTATATGTTTTAGATCCGATCTTGCTATTTGTAGTTACCTACTATGTGTTATGATCCAGCAACCCCAGAGTGACAATAACCGGAACCACTCCTGGTGATGACCATAGTTTGAGGAGTTCATGTGTTCACCAAGTGCTAATGCGTTGGTCCGGTTCTTTATTAAAAGGAGAACCTTAATATCCCGTAGTTTCCTTTTGGACCCCGCTACCACGGGAGGGATGGACAATACATGTCATGCAAGTTCTTTTCCCTAAGCACGTATGACGACACCCGGAATGCATGCCTACATCACATTGACGAACGTGAGCTAGCCACATATCTCTCCGTGTTATAGCTGTTGCATGATGAATATCATCCAAACAAATCACCGACCCATTGCCTACGAGTTTGTCCTGCTACCGTTGTTACTTGTCTTGCTCTCCTACTTCTGCTAATACTGTTGCTACTGCTGTTACTTGTTTTGCTCTGCTGCTGCTGCTGCTACTGTCGCTTGCTACTGTTGCTACTTGCTACCGCTGTCACTACTGTTGTTCCTTGCCACTGCTATTGCTCGTTACATGCTGCTACCTGCTACACTGTTGGTTGACCTACCGTTGAGGGGAATTGACAACTTCTGTCGACGCGGCAACGAAGGCGCCATTGATACAATCGTAAGGAATAGTCTGTCGTCAACAGATCGTTTCTGACACCGTTGTTATCATATTACTTTGTTGTTACTACTGTGCTTGCAGATACTAATATTTCAGGTGTGGTTGAACCCGACAAATCTAGCTGCTAATACTCGAGAGTATTCTCTCACCTCCTGGCTGGCGATCTAAAAATTTGGGTCGAATACTCTACCCTCGAAAACTGCTGCGAACCCACGCGCTGGTGGGACGTCAACAACATTCTTCTAGTTTCATTACTGGGGAGTGCTATCAGCATTCTTCTGGTGCCGTTGCAGGAGAAGGTTCGTTGTCATAAGCATTCGTCTAGCTAACGCCAGAGATTGCACGATCAGCATTTTTCTGGCGCCGTTGCCGGGGAGGTATTGCTATATTCTCTGAGTCACTTGGGATTTATATCTGTTGATCACTATGAAGAATCTAAAGGATGTGAAGACCAAAGTCTTGCCCTCAACTACGAGGGGAGGTAAGGAATTTCTATCTAGCTCTGCACTTGATTCACCTTCAGTTATGAGTAAGTTTGCGACTTCACCTCCTGCTAGATATCTTGATTTGTCGCGTGTGCTTGATGATGCTTGTGATACTGCTGCTAGATATGCTATGCTTGATACTGCTAGAGATGTTATGCTTGATACTGCTTTCCCGGATGATGCTAGAGATTCTATTTTGCCTGATGATGCTATGCTTGATACTGCTAGAGATACTCCTTTGCCTGATGTTCCACTAGGAGTGTTCCTTGATGCTCATATTGCTAGAGTTACTGCAAATGCTCGTGATGCTTCTGAAACTGCCGATACTATTGAGATAGAACCTGCTTTTGCTCCTGCTAGATCTAGCTCTCCTAGATATGAATTGCCTGATATACCTGAGGGTTACGTTATGGACGGAGAGATAGCTGAGGATTTTCTTGCATGTAAGGATGCCTATGACGATGAGAAATTACATCTCAAGTGGAAGGAAAAATCTCGTGAAGCTAGGATGAAAAATGACCCGAAGTTTGCCACTTTGCCTATCTTTGTCACCGATAAGGATTATGAATTCTCTGTCGACCCTGAGATAATCTCTGTAGTCGAATCTGATCCTTTTAACGGTTATGAGCCTGAGACGGTCATAGCCCATTTTGCCAAACTATCCGAAATAGCCAACCTTTTCACTAATGAGGAGAAGATCCGACACTACTATATCCTTAAGCCGTTTCCTTTCTCTCTAAAGGATGATGCTAAAGCCTGGTTCACCTCTCTTGCTCCTGGATGTGTGTGTAGTCCCCAGGAGATGGTCTATTACTTCTGTGAGAAATATTTCCGTTCCCATAAGAAGCAAGCTGCCTTGAAGGAAATATACAACTTTGCTCAACTCCAAGAAGAGAGTCTTCCACAAGCTTGGGGGAGGCTCGTCTAGCTACAGAATGCTTTGCCTGATCACCCTCTTAAGAAGAACGAAAAACTTGATATCCTCTATAACGGACTTACCGATGCCTCTAGAGACTACCTAGATAGTTGTGCCGGTTGTGTTTTTAGGCAACGAACTATAGAACAAGCTGAGACCCTACTGAATAACCTCTTGATCAACGATAATGCTTGGACTATTCCCGAACCACCTCCTAAGCCAACTCCTAAGAAAAGAGTTATTCTATTCCTCAGTCCCGAAGATATGCAAGAAGCCATGCAAGAGAAAGGCATTAGATCTGAAGATGTCAAAAATCTACCACCTATCGAAGAGATCTACGGTCTCGATAACCTGATACAGGTAGTGGAAGTAATTTCTCTGCGTAGGTTTGATGAGAGTGATATTCCTTTTGATAAACCTGCTAGCCTATGCTTTGATGAATTTGACAACTTTGTTGCCAAACAACAAAGTTTCAATGATTATGTTAGCAGACATTTGGAACAAAGTGCTCGCATGCTTAGCCATCTAAGTGCTTGTGTAGACAGAAATGTCAATGCTCTGAAGCTTCTGAGTAAACATGCCTCTATGATTAGTACTCAGGTAGAACAAGTACTTAAAGCTCAGAATGACTTGCTCAATGAATTGAATGAAAACTCTGTTAGAGTCATTACTAGAGGAGGCAAAATGACTCAGGAACCTTTGTATCCTGAAGGTCATCCTAAGAGAATTGATCAAGATTCTCAAGGAATCAATGCTGATACACCTAGTCATCCTAAGGAGAAGAAGAAGGATGATAGAAACATGCACGCCAGTTCACCAAATACTGTCACACCTGAAGAACCTAATGATATTTATGCGTCTGATGCAGAAACACAATCCGGTGATGAACATGAACCTGGTGACAATATGGACAGTGATGTTCATAATAATGCTCAACCTAGCCATGATGAGGATGTGGAGATTGAACCTACAGTTAATCCTGATAATCCACAACCTAAGAGATACGACAAGAATGACTTAACTGCTAGGAAGCATGGTAAAGAAAGAGAGCCATGGGTTCAGGGACCTATGCCCTTTCCTCCTAAGCCATCCAAGAAAAAGGATGATGAGGATTTTGAGCGCTTCGTTGAGATGATAAGACCCGTCTTTCTGCAGATGCGGTTAACTGATATGCTCAAGATGTCTCCGTATGCCAAGTACTTGAAAGATATCGTGACTAATAAGCGGAAGATACCAGATCCTGAGATCTCCACCATGCTTGCCAACTACACTTTTAAAGGTGGAACTCCTAAGAAACTTGGTGATCCCGGAGTGCCCATTATACCTTGCTCCATTAAAGGAAACTACGTAAGAACTGGCTTATGTGACCTTGGAGTCGGTGTTAGTGTTATGCCGCTCTCTCTTTATCGTAGACTTGAGTTGGATAAGTTGACACCCACTGAAATTTCTCTGCATATGGCCGACAAATCAACTGCTTTCCCTATCGGCATTTGCGAGGATGTGCCTGTTGTGGTTGCTAATACCACTATCTTAACAGACTTTGTTATCTTGGATATCCCCGAGGACGATGCCATGGCTATCATCCTCGGAAGACCCTTTTTAAACACTGCAGGGGCTGTTATAAATTGCAACAAAGGCAATGCCACTTTCCATGTCAACGGTAATGAGCACACAGTGCACTTTCCGAAGAAACGATATCCAGTACATTGCATCAATGCTATCGAAAAGACTTCATCGATTCTCATTGGGAGCTTTGAATGCCCTATTCCTCGTGTCAAGATGAAGTAAGATTTGCTTGTTGGGGAGATTCATATCCCCATTCAGGTGACTTAGTGGCTACTCGAAAATTCTCCGTTCTCTCTTGCGATTCGAGAAGGTTTTGTCATAAGGACTTGATCAACCCCATTGACGAATTTCTTCCGATGACCATGAAATGGATGAATCAGAGAGTCACATACCTGTGTTTTGAGTTTCCTTTTTCTTTTGCTTAGAAGAAAAATGATAGAATTAGTTTAGTTTTTCCTGTTTTCTGTTTTAGCGTCCGGAGAAAAATACCTCGAAAATAGAAGTTCTCCGATGGTCTTGAAAATTTAGTATGATTTTTTCTGGAATTTTTTAAAATTTTTGGGCCTGAGAGCTGGCCTGGGGGCCTGACCAGTGGGTCAAAAGCCCCCCCACCGCCACCTACCCCCGTGGTGGCGGGGTGCAAGCTTGTGGAGCCCACAGGCACCCCCTCCACTCATTCCAGCTCCCAGCCTCTTCTTCCACCTCCAAAAAAATTGTTTCGCAGCTCAAACCCGTGTTCTTGCTCATTTGGCTGTGATATTCGATCTCCTTGCTCAAAGCACCATTCTCCGAACCGTTTTGGGGAAATTGCTCCTTGGTAAGTGACTCCTCCATTGGTCCAATTAGTTTTTGCTCTAGTGCTTTATCCTTCGCGAATTCTTGCTACCTTGGTGAGCCTGTTCTTGAGCTATAAATGTTGATTTTAGCTGGTCCCAAGTATTTTTAGCGCATGATACGGTCTCTAGGCACTAGTAGGAGTAGTTGCTACAAGTTGGGTTAATCCTTATTCACTTTTCTTTCGAAGGCTCTAAAAATTTCAGAATTTTTCAGAGCTAGAAAAAGGAAGAGATGAGGAGGTTCTTGAGAGGCTGTTCAAGCCGTAACCACAAGGAGGACTAGAAGAACCACCCCAAGTACGTAGTCCCTCGAGTCACAGAAGTTCGAGCGTGCGAGTGGCCAAGTGATGAATTTTTGCGCGCCGCCAGACTTTATGCAGACTTTTATTACTTGGTGGGGAACGCAGGTCTTACTGCGTTCGTTGAAGATAAGTGCCCACAATATCTCCCCCTCACCAATATTTTCATTCAAAGCTTCAACTTTTATCCGAGGAAGAATCCTCCCATGGTTGAGTTCATGATTTACGATATCCCCCAATGCATGACGCTACAGGATTTTTGCAATGTATGAAAATTACCTTATGTTGGGGATATCCGTGACCCTCGTCCACGGGACTTGGAGGATTTCATTGGGTCCATTGCTGTTGGAGAGGAGAGAGGAGTGTCTCGCGCTAGAATTGCTAGCATACATTTTCCTGTGCTACGGTACTTCTCACTATTTGTGGGAAAATGTTTGATTGGTCGTGGGGAGGCTGGATCACTTAGTTCTCCAGACCTTGCGGTTTTGCGCGAAGGCCTTTATAACGATAAGACTTATAGCTTGGGCGCTATGGTAGCTCAACGGTTGAACCTGAACCGTTCTAAAGGTGTCGTCTATGGAGGTATCTATGCTACCCGTCTTGCCAGACACTTTGAGATACCGATTAGACTGGGAGAGGAAGGAGAGATGCTTCTTCCTGAGAGATATCTGGATTATGACACCATGGTTCGCCATGATTTTCTGGATAGAGATGCTAGTAGACAGATGATTTATAACCTGGTGTTTAGTCAGGGTACTCGAGAGACTATTACTTTGCCTGCTCCTTCTTTGTTTGATCTTCATGCAGGCAGGTACACTATTATGCCCGCGGAAATCTACGCATATTGGGGCTTGGCCCAACCACAGGCGCCCGTGCCTGAGCCACCAGTCGAGTACCAGACGCCAGTTTATCAGTGGGAGCCAAAGGAGCTCACACAGCAGTGGCATCCGCAGTCTGCTCCGGAGTATCCTGGAGCTGGTTATTTCCCACCATGGGAGTAGACCAAGCTAGGCCAAAAGCCTAAGCTTGGGGGAGTACGTCTTCTCACCGACTTTACATTCATGCTTATGCTTTCACTGTGTTAGCCGGTGTTTACACTTTGCCACTCTATTATCCATGCTAGTTTCTTTTCGTTTTCTTGTTTTCTTGTTTTGTGTCCTTTTGATAAAACCCAAAAAGATTTTTCTTTCTTCTTTTTCTTGTTGGGAGCTTTCCCGTGTAAATAGTTTTCTTTTTCCTTGTGTCAAGGTAGAAGATATTGGTTATAATGTTTATTGGTTCTTGCATAATTACCTGTTTATCTTTCAAAGAGCCATATTATTTTGTCTTCTCCTTTGTGTTTGCCTACAGATTCAGCTTAGTCCAATGCGCTTATTATCATTTTCATCATTGGATCGTGCAAATGAAAGGCAACAATGATGGTATATGATGAAGTGACTCAGACTGAAAAGCTGGTATGAACTCTATCTATTTTGTTTTTGTAAATATGACTAGCTTGTCGACCCAGATTTAGCTTTGTTGTGAGAGAACCATGTTTGCAATGACAACTTAGAGATCATAGTTTCTCATGCCATGCTTATTTAGCTAAGAGCTTATAATGGTTTGTCTTGATTGCCAACATAGATTTTGAGATGGTTGTGATGTAGTATGATAAGATGGTATTCTCCTTTGAATGTTTCAAGAGGCTTGACTTGGCGCATGTTCGTGCATGTAGTTGAAACAAAATCAACATAGCCTCTATGATGTTCGTGCTCATGGTGATTTATATCATTTTCATGCTTGCAATTAATGTTAGTCAAACTCATTGCATCTTGATGACTGTTGTCGCTCTCTAGTTGGTCGCTTCCTAGTCTTTTGCTAGCCTTCACTTGTACTATGCGGGAATACTGCTTCTGCATCCACTTCCATGAACCCAAAAGTTTCTCCATGAGAGTCCACCATACCTACCTATTTGCGGTATCTACCTGCCGTTCCAAGTAAATTTGCATGTGCCATTCCCTAAACCTTCAAGAAATAATCTGTTTTGCATGCCCGAAACGCTCATGTGGTGACAGAGGGCTATTGGTATCTTCCACGCTAGGAGTGTTATCCTCGACATGTGTTTATTCACTATCATTCACGAGAAAGGGGCCGGTATTTGGGATGCCCAGTTCCACGCTTAAATCGAAAACATAACTATAAAACAAGACTCCCCCCGGATTGATGTTAGTATGGACGGTACCCGAGGATTCGGCTAACCGTGGAGTGTGATTGATTGGTGGTGGGGGAGTTAAAACTTTACTTTTCTGTTTGGGAACCGCCTATAGCATGAGTAGCATGGAAGATATTGAGAACTCTTGGTCATTGCGTTGACAATGAAAGCATGCCACCCAAAATTATTATCTCTATTTTTAAAGCTTGAGCTCTGGCACGTCTGCAAATCAATGCTTCCCTCTGCAAAGGGTCTGTCTAATTATTTTCCTGTCGAGTCATCCTCCTCTTTTATAAGCACCAATTAGAGAGCACCTCTGTCATTTTTATGCTTTACTTTTGATTGATATTGAGTACGACTATGATTGGATCTTCGTTGCTATGAATTACAATGTTTAGTCAGCCCTTGATCTTTGAAAGTGCTCTGCATTTATGTTTTCCGGTCTCAGAAAGAGCTAGCGAGATACCACCTATTCATATTGCTTCATGCTTGTTTTGATTGAAGTGTTGGTATTTGAAACTCATTATTATTTGCTCGTTAGCTGATTATGCCATTGATATTAGTTTACTGTGAGACCGTTGTGTCATTTGCTTATGTGGTTAACTTGTGATCTTGCTGAAATTCTGGTTATGAGTTTGACATAGTTGCAACAACAAGATCAAATAGAGTTTGTCAAAGTTTTTCTTTCTCTCTCAGTTTGTCAACTGAGTTGCTTGAGGACAAGCAAGGTTTTAAGCTTGGGGGAGTTGATACGTCTCCAAAGTATCTACTTTTCCAAACTCTTTTGCCCTTGTTTAGGACTATAATTTGCATGATTTGAATGGAACTAACCTGGACTGACGCTGTTTTCAGCAGAATTGCCTTGGTGTTATTTTTGTGCAGAAATCAAAGTTCTCCAACATCCTCAAAATTTATGGGGAGTAGTTTTGGAAAATATCAAAAAATATCTGCGCCAAGTTCCACCTCAGGGGGTGGGCCAGTGAGCCACAAGCCCTTGCTCCGCCACCACCCCCCTGGTGGCGGTGGGCAGGCTTGTGGGGCCCACAGGCACCTGCCGCCCCCAATTCTAGCTCTATAAGTTGCCTTTCGTCCCAGAAAAAATAAAAAGAGAAGTTTTTGTCGCGTTTTCGATACGGAGGCGCCGCCACCACCTGTTCTTCATCTGAGGGCAGATCTGGAATCCATCTTGGGCTCCGGAGAGGGGAAATCATCGCCATCGTCATCATAAACCCTCTTCCCTCTCTAATTCCATGAAGCTCTTCGTCCTTCATGAGTAATCTATTTGTAGGCTCGCTGGGGGTGATGAGTAGGATGAGATCTATCATGTAATCGAGTTAGTTTTGATGGGGATTGATCCCCAGTATCCCCTATGTTCTGAGATTGATGTTGCTACTACTTTGCCATGCTTAATGCTTGTCACTAGGGCACGAGTGCCATGATTTCAGATCTGAAATTATTATGTTGTCACCAATATATGTGTGTTTTAGATCTGATCTTGCAATTTGTAGTTACCTACTATGTGTTATGATCCGGCAACCCCAGAGTGACAATAACCGGAACCACTCCTGGTGATGACCATAGTTTGAGGAGTTCATGTGTTCACCAAGTGCTAATGCGTTGGTCCGGTTCTTTATTAAAAGGAGAACCTTAATATCCCGTAGTTTCCTTTTGGACCCCGCTGCCACGGGAGGGATGGACAATAGATGTCATGCAAGTTCTTTTCCCTAAGCACGTATGACGACACACGGAATGCATGCCTACATCACATTGACGAACGGGAGGTAGCCACATATCTCTCCGTGTTATAGTTGTTGCATGATGAATATCATCCAAACAAATCATCGACCCATTGCCTACGAGTTTGTCGTGCTACTGCTGTTACTTGTCTTGCTCTGCTACTGTTGCTACTACTGTTACTACTGTTGTTACTTGTTTTGCTCTGCTACTGCTGCTACTATTGTTGCTACTACTGTCGCTTGCTACTGTTGCTACTTGCTACCGTTGTCACTATTGTTGTTCCTTGCCACTGCTATTGCTCGTTACACTGCTGCTACCTGCTACACTTTTGGTTCACCTACAGTTGACGGGAATTGACAAGTTCCGTCAACGCGGCAACGAAGGCGCCATTGATACAATCGTTAGGAATAGTCTGCAGTCAACAGATCGTTTCTGACACCGTTGTTATCATATTACTTTGCTGTTACTACTGTGCTTGCAGATACTAATCTTCCAGTTGTGGTTGAATCCGACAAATTCAGCTGCTAATACTCGAGAGTATTCTCTCACCTCCTGTCTGGCGATCTACAAATTTGGGTCAAATACTCTACCCTCGAAAACTGCTGCGAACCCACGCGCTGGTGGGCCGTCAACAACATTCTTCTAGTTTCATTACCGGAGAGTGCTATCAGCATTCTTCTGGTGCCGTTGCAGGGAAGGTTCGTTGTCATAAGCATTCGTCTAGCTAACGCAGGTGACTGAAGGTTGTTTGGAGTCCCGGATGAGACCACGGACATCACGAGGGTTTGCGGAATAGTCCGAAAACTAAGATTGATATATATGATGGTTTCATTTGGTCAACGAAAAGATTTCGGGTATTACCGGCAATGTACTGGGAGTGACAAATGGGTTCCTGGTTTTCACCGGGAGGGGCCCACCCACCTGGGAGAGAGCCTAATAGCCCAAGGGTGGCGCAGCAGCCCTTAGTGGGCTGGTGAGGCCAGCCCAAGTGGGCTATGTCGGCTAAGGAGAAAAAATCAAAGAGAAAAAAAAGAGGGAGGTGGGAAGGAAGGAGGGGACTCCTCCTCCTCCAAACCGAATTGGAGTTGGAGTCCTCCTCCTCCTCTCTCGGCTGGCGCCCTTGAGGCTCCCTTGAACCTCAAGGCTAGCCCCTCCCCTCCTCCTATATATACTAGAGGTTTTAGGGTTTTTGAGACACAACTTTGCCATGTGCAACTCAAACCTCTACTTCGTAGTTCTTCCTCTAGATCGGTTTTCTGCGGAGCTCGGGCGGAGCCCTGCAAGAATAGATCATCATCATCACCGTTGTGACGTCACGCTGCCGGATAACTCATCTACTTCCTTGTCTCTCTTGCTGGATCAATAAGGCGGAGATCATCATTGAGATGTACGTGTGCTGAACGCGGAGGTGCCATCCGTTCGGCGCTAGATCGGAATGGATCGTGGGACAGCGGTGATTTGAATCACGAAGTTGTACCACTACATCAACCACATTTTTTAACGCTTCCCGCTTAGCGATCTACAAGGGTATGTGGATCCGATGTCCCTCTCGTAGATGAACATCACCATGATAGGTCTTCGTGTGCGTAGAAAATATTTTGTTTCCCATGCAACGTTTCCCGACAAAACGGAGTAATGCCTTACGAATGATGACATGATGTAGACAAGATCTATTCATGTAGGAATAGTCCCCATCGTTTTATCATTGATAGCAATGATACATGTGTGTCATGTCTCTTTCTGTCACTCAAATTGAGCACCACAAGATCGAATCCATCACATTGCACCTCTTCGAGTTGCAAGATAAAAGATCTAGTTGGCGAGACAAAAAACAAATATCAAAGAAGAAATACGAGGCTATAATAATCAAGGATGAATATGTTTTCATAGATCTGATCATCAACTCACAATTCATTGGATCCTAACAAACACACCACAAAATAAAGAGTTAGATCATATGGATCTCCACTAGACCATTGTATTGAGAAGTAAAACGAGAGAGAAAACCATCTAGCTATTGCCTACGAACCCGTAGGTTTGATATGAACTACTCACTCATCATCGGAGGAGCACCAATGAGGATGGTGAACCCTTTTGTGATCGTGTTCCTCTCCGGAAGAGGCTGTAGATTGGATTTCATGTCTTTGGAACTTGCGGCGGCTGAAACTATTTTTCGTTGACTCCTCTATAGTTTTCTGAATATTGGGGTATTTATAGAGCTCACACGCGATGGAGGAGGTGCCCGAGGGGCCCACTAGACACCAGGCCGCACCAGGGGCCTCTAGCGCGCCTTGATGTCTAGTGGGCCCCCTGGGCCTTGTCTTCTGCTCAATCTTGGGTGCCAAGTTTCCTTCTCGTCCAAAAAAAATCTCCGTAAAGTTTTGTGGCAATTGGACCTCATCTGATATGGATTTTCTACGAAAGAAAAAATAGTAAATGACATCAACTAGCACTAGGCACTATGTGAATAGATAAGTCCCAAAAAATGATATAAAGTTGCTATAAAATGATCATAAAACATCCATGAATGACAATATAACTCGAGACATATCACCTTCTCTTGTGCGACCTCTTGCCTCGCCTTCTTCTGCTCGGCCTTGAGGTTCTCGACCTCCATGGCAACAATTGTAGTTATATTGAATACCCTATTCTTAGGCATAAATGTGAACACATCACTTAATGAGGAAGGCCACGGTATTAAACTGTCTAGTCTAGCCTTACTTTGTGCATTGTCAAACCGCTTGTTGAGAAGGTCGAGCTCCTCATCGGAACTATGGAGCTTTCGATTCACCTTGGCCAGCTCCGTGGCGTTGGTGGCCACCATCGAAGAGGAGGCCTACACAACAACTCATGCATGTCAGACTCTAGAGTTATCGGTTTTTAGATCCTTTGTCAGGTTTTCTTCAAATCTACCAGAGTCACGGGGGCCATGGCTCACTTTTACTATTATCAGTGTTTCTTGAGGTATTTGACCCCCGCTTGAGCTTTTAAAACTCACCCAAGGCTCGGGGGCTACTATATATGATGATAGCATATCCCTATAAAATAAATTCTCTTTGTAAAAGGGTATTACATGATTTACCTTCAAGCCCGTCTAGAGGCCGTCAAACGCCTCCTTTAGTCTGTTGTCAACGGACCGAATGCTTTGTAAGACAGCACTCATGAGGGTGCGGTGTTCTTCAGCAATGGAGGGGCTACTCAAAGCCTCCTCCATCATGGTCGTCCACTCAGTTTCGACCCGCTCTACTGCGGGAGGTACTGCTGGCGACACCTCGGCTCCCCCTTGGGTGGAGGCAGGAATGGACAACTCTAGGGCCTGGGAGCTTCGGGACCATGTTCGGAGAGATCTCCGACTGACCGGGCTCCCCCTATTTGTTTGCTAGAAGGGATTCCCCCTCCTTGTCTTTGGTGACCTAGGTATTAACCTCGCCCATGATGTCATCTCCCCTGCCCCCAGAGTTCGGTCCAGGCGGGGTCTTCCGAGACAATGCCTCCTCGGCCCCCTTGACAAGTAGAGGAGCTATAGTGTGTGACGCAGTCCCACTCTCCGCTAGCTCGGATGGAGGAGCGTCCCCTTATGAGGCTTGATTGGTGTGGAGGTCTGTAGGATCCGAAGTATGTCTAGAGGGGGATGATTAGACTACTTGACCAAATAAAAACCTATGATTTTCCCAATTTTAGTTGTGGGTAGGTTTTACCAATTTTCGTAAGTCAAGCACACCCTACACATGCAATTCTAAGAGTATAGCAGCAGAAAGTAAAGACATGCACATGTAAATAGAGGGTAGGGATAGGAAGATCAAACGCAAATATTGACACGACAATTTTTGGCGTGGTTCCGGTAGGTGGTGCTATCGTACGTCCAGGTTGATGGAGACTTCAACATGCGAAGGGTAATGGCCGCGAGAGTCCACGGAGGGCTCAACACACGAAGGGTCCACGGAGAATCAACCTTGTCTATTCCATCGCGGCTTACGTCCACGAACGACTAGCCTCACTTGGGGTAGATCTTCACGAAGCGACCGATCTCCTTGCCCTTACAAACTTCTTGGTTCAACTCCACAACACGAAGTAGGAGGCTCGCAAGTGACACCTAGCCAATCTAGGAGACACCACTCTCCAAAAGGCAATAGGTGCGGTAGTACGATGAACTCCTTGCTATCGTGCTTCAAAAGATAGTCTCTTCACCACTCAATCACTCTCTCACATATTTGGCTTGGGTAGAATAAATTGATTAGGTGGAAATCAACTTGGGGAGGCTAGAAATCAAGATTCAAATGGTAGGATTGGAATATCTTGATATCAACGCCTGATTAGGTGGCCCTCTCTCAGAAAAATGGATATGGCAAGTGTATGTGTGTTCTGAGTGCTTCCTACATGAATTAGAGGTGGTGGATGGGTATATATAGGCATCTCCAAATATCCAACTGTTAAAACATTATTGCCCAACTCGGTGAAAACGAAGTGAAACTCGATGGCACCGACTAGTCCAAAATGTGGCAAATTTTGTCTTTTTGGTGAGACCGATATATGAATCTTGGTGGTACCAATATGGGCGTCCTAGGCAGTTTCCAAATCTTGGTGAGACCGATTTCCAAAACTCAAAAATTACAATTCTGGAAAATGGCTAACCAAAAAGTTGGTCACTGATTTCGGTTGCACCAAATAGAATGTTGGTGGCACCGAGATGCTAGGGTTTGGCATAGGAATCTGTGTGAGGTAAAACTTGGTAGGGCCTAATGCAAAGTTGGTGGCACCGAATTTTTGACTTTGTGGATTTGGATAAAATATTTGTTGAACAATTTCATGAGTATTTTTGGTGGCTATCTCTAAGCACTTGAGCAACCAGATCATCATAGTCACCTAATCCTCTTTTAATAGTATTGGCTTTCCTATGGACTCGAATGTGATTTCTCACAAAATATAAAATGTAGAGTCTTCAAGCTTGTTGCTAATAGATGTTCCTTGCATCTAGGGGTTCTCCTCACAATCCTTAGCCAATGCATCTTTGAACTTTTCTAAAACTTACTAGATAGAATCATTAGTTCAATGACACATATGTTGTTATTAATTACCAAAACCACCTTAGGGAGAACTTGTGCTTACAATCTCCCCCTTTTTGGTAATTGATGACAACATATAAATCAAAGCTTTGACAAAACATATAATCAATGAATAGCATCGTAGCTTTGAGAAGTATGTGAAAAGCAAGAGCTCCCCCTAAATTTGTGCATTATTTTAAATTTGTGTTTGAATGCAAATGCACAATCGATTAGGAGCATGGATCACTCTTCCATGTCACATACATCTTGGTGGTGCGCATAAATGCTATGAGCGATTAGTAATGCATATTACACCAAACAAATGAGTGAATGATCATCATATGGATTGCTCAAAGGTATGAAATAGTAGCATCAACAATCAAAGTGTATGACCAAACACAATAAAGTTTAACACATCCAGAAGACCAAATGTTTTAGAAAATCAAAGAGAGCAATAAAAACAACTCTCCCTCTCTCTCGAAGCTCTATTGATCTATACACTTCTTCCTCTTTGGCAACAAGTTACCAAAAAGTCAAAGGTCTAGAACTATGTGTTGCTCTAGGCTCCATCTCCTTCGGTAGTAGTTGATGGAGTTGAGAGGAGAGCGTAGACGAAGGCTTCAGCAGATGTGCTCTGAGGTGGTGGTGTGGACACTGGAGGTGTGTCACGCCATGTGTTTTGGCGCTCTTGAATAAGTAAACTTATCTAAAAAATTAGGACCAAATAAAAAAAATTGTGAGTGCTTGTGATGCTTGATTTGATTGTTGCTTGCTTGCTTGTTTGCTTGTGTTTCAAGTCACAAAGTTCCTACTACTCTCTAGACTCACCTCCTTGACCCAAACCCTTTCCCAATGATCATGCCATGTGTATAGGACGAGAAACTATTTTTACCAAATAATCCCTCCATAAACTAATATAAGAGCATTTATATCACTATTTTATTTATCTAAACATTATTATATTAGTTTACACAGGGAGTACTATTTTTACCAACAAGCTTTTATTTAACTTAAGCTTTAAAAAACCTGAGTTTGGATTTGTACTACAAGTCCTCAAACTAGGGAAGTTGTTTCGCACCCAACATTTTATTAAAATCCCATTATCAAAAATACTTCCCAAAACCACAAGATAAAATCCCATTATTTTATTTAAATGCATTCTTCTGAGGCTAGAAATGGTCTTTACTGAAGAAAGGTTATTTTTTCTGCTTTCAAAATATTTGAGAAAATTTAGGGAAACTCAATGGACATATATATTCCATATATAAGAGTTTCAACACATGGTCATGTTCAAAATATTGGACAAAACCCTTCAAAACCTTTTGTGCCTATTTCAAGCTTTTGGAATATTTCCATAGGAAATATTATCAATAAATCCCAAAAAAATTCTAGGAATTCACACATGATATATGTGATGATCTTGCCAAGTTTCATCTCAATCCAAGTTGATTTGGTTCAAATAAATATTCGGAAACCCTATATGTGCACATCCAAATTTGAGCAACTCTACATTGCCCAAGTGTCTCCAATTGTGCTCAAATTTTGTGGACATGTTTTGATGCTCCAATAATGCATCCACACCAAGTGGTGCATCAAGGAGAATAGATTAACTTGTGCAAAACCCCTCAAAACCTTCTATGTTGATTTCTAGAATTGGGAAACTTTACATTGTGACATTTCTCCAATTGATCCCAAACTTTTTGGGCATGCTATAATACTCAAATAATGTCACCACACTAGTGGTACATTAGTGGGAATTAAATTGCATGGGTTTATCTTCAGAAAGTCATTTCTGTCTATTTCTAGGTTTTTTCAAGTCTACATTGGAAATTTTCTCCACCAAATCCCCAATTTGGTGTACAAGCTCATTTTGACATAATATGTGATCGTGTTAAGTTAAGTTTCATGGCAAACTCCGCCTATGTTGTCTCAGCATAGCCGGTCCCAAGCCCGAGTAAAGGAGGAGGGTTGTGATAGGCGTGGCGAGCCAACGTGAAAAACCCAGCCACTCTTATGGAGATGAAACCCAAAGGAAACTCGTTGGGGCATAACCCTCTTAGCGACACGCCACATCGGAACCCGGGTGTGGTGTCAAATGGGCAAGGGCCGGGCCGTCACCCCCTTGGTGGTGTGCCGTATCTTGATCTGGATACGGTGATAAGTGAGAAAGTGTCGGGTCACCGCATCCTTAGTGGCGCGCTGCACCGACGCCCCGGTGTAGTGAAAAATGAGCAAGGGTCTTCGCATTTGACTCGACGAGTGCGGAGGGTAAGGAAGTTAGTCGAGCCTAGGAGGATTCGCGTAGGTAGCTGGAACGTAGGGTCCCTGACGGGTAAGTTACGAGAGCTAGTTGATACGGCGGTGAGGAGGCGTGTTGATGTCATATGTGTCCAAGAGACCAAATGGAAGGGACAAAAGGCGAAGGAGGTGGAGGATACCGGCTTCAAGTTGTGGTACACGGGGACAACTTCAAACAAGAATGGAGTAGGCATCTTGGTCAACAAGAGCCTTAGGGATGGAGTTGTGGACGTTAAGAGGCAAGGGGACCGGATGATCCTTGTCAAGCTTGTAGTTGGGGACTTAGTCCTCAATGTTATCAGCGCGTATGCCCAGCAAGTAGGCCACAATGAGAGCACCAAGAGGGAGTTCTGGGAAGGCCTGGAGTACTTGGTTAGGAGGGTACCTATTGGTGAGAATCTCTTCATAGGAGGAGACCTCAATGGCCATGTGGGTACATCTAACACAGGTTTTGAAAGGGTGCATGGGGGCTTTGGCTATGGCATCAAGAACCAAGAAGGAGAAGATGTCCTGAGCTTCGCTCTAGCCTACGACATGGTTGTAGCTAACACCCTCTTTAGGAAGAGAGAATCCCATCTAGTGACGTTCTGTAGTGGTCTACACTCTAGCCAGATTGATTTTGTCCTCTCTAGAAGAGAAGACAGACGCGCTTGCATTGATTGTAAAGTGATACCTGGAGAGAGTGTTGTCCCTCAACATAAGATTGTGGTTGCTGACTTCCACTTTAGGATTCGTGTCCAACGGGATAAGCGCGCCAAAGTCGCTAGAACGAAGTGGTGGAAGCTCAATGGGGAGGCATCCCAGGCTTTTAGGGAGAGGGTCATTAAGGAGGGCCCTTGGGAGGAAGGAGGCGATGCAAACTTGATGTGGACGAGTATGGCGACCTTCTTGCGGAAGGTCGTTGTAGAGGAGTTTGGGGTGACCAATGGAAGTAGAAGGGAAGCTAAGAACACAAGGTGGTGGAACGATGAGGTCCAGAAGGTTATTAGGGAGAAGAAGGACTGTTTCAGACGCCTATATCTGGATAGGAGTGCAGCTAACATGGAGAAGTATAAGGTGGCGAAGAAGGCAGCAAAGCGGGTGGTGAGTGAAGCGAGAGGTCGGGCTTATGAGGACCTCTACCAACGTTTAAACACTAAGGAAGGCGAAAGGGACATCTATAAGATGGCCAAGATTAGGGAGAGGAAGACGAGGGATGTCGGCGAAGTCAAATGCATCAAGGACGAAGATGATCAGCTTCTTGTGAAGGATGAGGCGATCAAGCGTAGATGGCGGGAGTACTTTGACAACCTTTACAATGGAGAGGTTGATAGATCTACCATTTAGCTAGACGACTCCTTTGATGATACCAGCATGTGCTTTGTGTGACGTATCCAGGAGTGTGAGGTTAAGGAGGCGTTAAAAAGGATGAAAGTAGGCAAAGCGATGGGTCCTGATGGTATCCCCATCGAGGTGTGGAGAGGCCTTGGAGACATAGCGATAGTATGGCTAACTAAGCTTTTCAACCTCATTTTTCGGTCAAACAAGATGCCCGAAGAATGCAGACGGAGTATTTTAATACCAATCTTTAAGAACAAGGGGGATGTTCAAAGTTGTACTAATTACCGTGGAATCAAGCTGATGAGCCATACTATGAAGCTATGGGAGAGAGTCATTGAACACCGTTTAAGAAGGTTAACAAGCGTGACCAAAAACCAATTTGGTTTCATGCCTGGGAGGTCTACCATGGAAGCCATCTTCTTGGTACGACAGCTGATGGAGAGATACAGGGAGAAAAAGAAGGACCTTCATATGGTGTTCATTGATTTGGAGAAGGCCTATGATAAGATACCTCGGAATGTCATGTGGTGGGCCTTGGAGAAACACAAAGTCCCAATAAAGTACATTACCCTCATCAAGGATATGTATGATAATGTTGTGACAAGTGTTCGTACAAGTGATGGCGACACCGATGACTTTCCGATTAGAATAGGGCTAGACCAAGGGTCAGCTTTGAGCCCTTATCTTTTTGATTTGGTGATGGATGAGGTCACAAGGGATATACAAGGAGATATCCCATGGTGTATGCTCTTTGCGGATGATGTGGTGCTAGTCGATGATAGCCGAACGGGGGTTAATAGAAAGTTAGAGTTATGGAGGCAGACTCTAGAATCGAAAGGTTTTAGGCTTAGTAGAACTAAAACTGAATACATGAGGTGCAGTTTTAGTGCTACTAGGCACGAGGATGGAGAGGTTAGCCTTGGTGGGCAGGTGGTACCGGAGAGAGACACATTTTCATATTTGGGGTCCATGTTGCAGAAGGATGGCGATATCAATGAAGACGTGGGCCACCGAATCAAGGCTGGGTGGATGAAGTGGCGCCAAGCTTCCGGTGTACTCTATGACAAGAGAGTGCCACAAAAGCTAAAAGGCAGGTTTTATAGGACAGCTATCCGACATGCGATGTTGTATGGCGCGGAGTGTTGGCCAACCAAGAGACGACATATCCAATAGTTAGGTGTAGCAGAGATGCGCATGTTGAGATGGATATGTGGCCACACAAGGAAGGATCGGGTACGGAATGACGATATACGAGAGAGACTTGGGGTAACACCGATTAAAGAGAAGATGGTCCAGCATCGTCTCAGATGGTTTGGACATATTCAACGGAGGCCATCGGAAGCGCCGGTGCATAAAGCGTGCTGAGAATGTTAAGAGGGGTCGTGGTAGACCAAACTTGACATGGGAGGAGTCCGTTAAGAGAGACCTGAAGGTTTGGAATATCGACAAATACTTAGCCATGGACAGGGGTGCGTGGAAGTTAGCTATCCACGTTCCAGAGCCATGACTTGGTTTCGAGATCTTATGGGTTTCAACTCTAGCCTACCCCAACTTGTTTGGGACTGAAAGGCTTGGTTGTTGTTGTTGTTGTTGTTGTTGTTGTTGTTGTTGTTAAGTTTCATGGCAAGTGGACTCCTTATGCTAGCCCTATCATCCATCAAACAGCTTCTACTTGTTTACCAAACTTCCTTCTTTGGCCCCTTCTACTAATCTCCTTGAGCTCAAATTTCTACCAGAGTATTATTTGACCGTATTTTACCTCATGTACCTTTGTCATGGCCCCTGGTCAATTATTGGAGGATGATGACTGGCACTCTCTCGAAATAGCTAGATGAATGCTGATTCTGTGACAACAAACCTTCCCCGGCAACGGCGCCAGAAAAATGATGACTCGCACTCTCTGGCAATGAAACTAGAAGAATGTTGTTGACGGCCCACCAACGCGTGGGTTCGCAGCAGTTTTCGAGGGTAGAGTATTCGACCCAAATTTGTTGGTACGCCAGACAGGAGGTGAGAGAATACTATCGAGTATTAGCAGCTGAATTTGTCTGATTCAACCGCACCTGAAAGATTAGTATCTGCAAGCAAAGTAGTATGATAATAACGGTGTCAGAAACGATCTGTTGACGGCAGACTATTCCTAACGATTGTATCAATGGCGCCAAGTTGCCTCGTTGACGGAAATTGTTGGTTCCCGTCAATGACCAGCGATCAAAATTGTAGCAGGTAGCAGCAGCGTAACGAGTAATAGCAGTGGCAAGGAACAGCAGTAGTGCCAGCAGTAGCAAGTAGCAACAGTAGCAAGCGACAGTAGTAGCAATAGTAGCAGCAGAGCAAGACAAGTAACAGCAGCAGCAACAGTAGTAACAGCAGCAGAGCAAAACAAGTAATAGCAAAGCAAGACAAGTAACAGCAGCAGTAGGACAAACTCGTAGGCAATGGGTCGGTGATTTGTTTGGATGATATTCATCATGCAACAGTTATAACACAGAGAGATATGTGGCTAGCTCCCGTTCGTCAATGTGATGTAGGCATCCATTCCGTGTGTCGTCATACATGCTTGGGGAAAAGAACTTGCATGACATCTATTGTCCATCCCTCCCGTGGCAGCGGGGTCCAAAAGGAAACTACGGGATATTAAGGTTCTCCTTTTAATAAAGAACCGGACCAACGCATTAGCACTTGGTGAACACATGAACTACTCAAACTATGGTCATCACCGGGAGTGGTTCCGGTTATTGTCACTCCGGGGTTGTCGGATCATAACACATAGTAGGTAACTACAACTTGCAAGATCGGATCTAAAACACACATATATTGGTGACAACATAATAATTTCAGATCTCAAATCATGGCACTCAGGCCCTAGTGACAAGCATTAAGCATGGCAAAGTAGTAGCAACATCAATTTCAGAACATAGTGGATACTAGGGATCAATCCCCATCAAAACTAACTCGATTACATGATAGATCTCATCCTACTCATCACCGCCCAGCGAGCCTACGAATAGATTACTCACGGATGCCGAAGAGCTTCATGGAATTGGAGAGGGAAGAAGGTTGATGATGACGATGGCGACGATTTCCCCTCTCCGGAGCCCAAGACGGACTCCACATCTGCCCTCCAGATGAAGAACAGGTGGTGGCGGCGGCTCCGTATCGCAAACGCGACGAAAACTTCTCTTTTTATTTTTTCTGGGACGAAAGTGAACTTATAGACCTGAGGTTGGGGGCGGCAGAGCCGTGTGGGCCCCACAAGCCTGCCCACCGCCACCAGGGGTGGTGGTGGCGGAGCCAGGGCTTGTGGCCCACGGGCCCACCCCCTCAGGTGGAACTTGGCGCAGATATGTTTCTTATTTTCCAAAACTGCTCCCCGTAAATTTTCAGGACGTTTGGAGAACTTTGATTTCTGCACAAAAATAACACCAAGGCAATTCTGCTGAAAACAGCGTCAGTCCATGTTAGTTCCATTCAAATCATGCAAATTAGAGTCCAAAACAAGGGCAAAAGAGTTTGGAAAAGTAGATACGATGGAGACGTATCAGATGACTCCCTCTCTTTACCTCTCCTTTTTACCAAGGTAACCCCTCTTTTACTCTCTCCCAATAATTCTGGTCAAGACAATGCCCCCCATCCTTCCAGAGCATCTCTAGTATGCCAATGCACTATTTAAAGCAAAGATATGCCATGCTCATGTGAGAAATATTAGCAGCCCTTCTGAAACTTGATTTTGGCAGAAATGTGGCCTTGAACTACAAGTGCTAGCTACACTCCCCTCCTTGATCTGAAACTTGGCAGACATCTAGTCCTTCCATGCCTAAGACTACTAGACAAGGTTTTATTTCAAATTCCTCATAGTAAAAACACTTTGTACTAGCCTAAAGTTTGATGTTGCAAACTTAATCACAGAGGAAGCCCCACCTGCATTACCCCATATGAGGCCAAACTCCTCAGTCACACTCCTGAACGCATGCCTTGCATGCAGACAGCTTTGACTGATCAAAATGCCACTCTGGGCATGAATGCACATGGTGACCACCTCCCTGGCATGTAGAAACGGTGCTCTGCACCCTTGTCCTTGTTTTGCAGCTTGTGTTTGGTTGTGGCAGTGTGTCCTTGCACACCACGGATACCCCTTGACCACTCGTGCCCCTTCATGATGCCAACAAGCTTCCAAGGTGGCCCTAACACGTGTAATCGCCACGCCAGACAACACTCGAGGCGGACCCGAGCTCCCACTCGTCGCCCCTTGATAAAACCTTTCCCCCCGAGCGCCCTAACTCCCCTAGTCCACCACTCTCCTCCCCATGAACCCCCTGCTTGAGCCATTGGAGCTTCTGACCTCGAGAGGCTCTCCCATGGCCGCCTCGAGGTATATCAACTCTGTAATCATCATCATCAATACAATCAAGCAGGACGTAGGGTATTACATCCATAGGAGGGCCCGAACCTGGGTAAACCGTTGTCTCCCTTCTCTTGCTGCAACCCATCGATACAAGTTCCATAGTTCGGGACCCCCTACCCGAGATCTACTGGTTTTGACACCGACATTGGTGCTTTCGTTGACAGTTCCAGTATAGGATCGCCAAAGGTTTCGATGGCGCGCTTAACCGTCAGCGACAGAATCAACAACAGTGAAGTCTTTGTTCCCAGACAGGTTCTCTTGTTTGGCAACATAATGTTATGCATAGACTCAACCGGTCGTCTTGGCCAGATCAGAAGCTCCATCCCCAATCAGCAAGCAAGGTCACGGAGTTTCGAACCCCTGACCCGTCCGCAGACCAATCTGGTCCTCACAAGAATCCCAGCCATAGTCGTGGAGATTGGAAACCCCGAAGCTTTAACTTCAAAGACCCGCGTCCCACCACGTCCTTGGATCCCCCTCTTTCAAAGAGTCATCCCCGATATCAAACTTAACACACTCGACGGGATCGCAACAAAAGGCTTTGACCGAATACGCCTCCCTCACACTGGCCATGGAGGATAACTCTGAAATGTTGGGGAACGTAGTAATTTCAAAAAAAATCCTACGTCATGCAAGGATCTATCTATGGAGAAACCAGCAACGAGCAAAGGGTTAGAGCATCTTCATACCTTTGAAGAACACTAAGCGGAAGCATTGCTATAACTCGGTTGATGGAGTCGTACTCGCATCGATTCATATCGTGGTGGATTCCGATCTATGCATCAAATGTCGATGCCTCCGCGTTCAACACACGTGCAGCCCGGTGACGTCTCCAGCAAGGAGGGAGGAGAGGTTGAGGGAGAGCTCTAGCATCACAACGGCGTGGTGACGGTGGAGCTGTGTGGCACTCCGACAGGGCTTTGCCAAGCACTACGAAGGACGAGGAGGAGGAAGAGTAGTGCTGAGCCGAGAGAGAGAGAAAAGTTGTCTCTAATCAGCCCCAAACCATCACTATATATAGGAGGAGAGGGAGGAGGGTGCCCACCCTTAGGGTTTCCCATCCTAAGGGTGCGGCAGCCCTTGATGGCCCTTGGGGCGGCGGCCAAGGTGGAGGCGCCCAAGGGTGGGCCTTGAGGCCCATGGTGGCCTCCCCACGCCTAGGGTTTTGCCTCCTCCACCCCTTGTTGCACCTTGGCCTGATTGTGGAGGCACACCGGCCCACTTAGGGGCTGGTTCCCACCCAATTTTGGCCCATGTAGCAGCTTGGGGCTGGTGGCCCTTGCCGGTGGACCCCCGCAACCCTTCTGGTGGTCGCGGTACATTACCAGTGTCGCCCGAAACACTTCCGGTGACCAAATTCTCACTTCCTATGTATGAATCATTACATTATCCAGGACTCCTCGTGACATCCGAGATCTCATCCGGGACTCCAAACAACCTTCGTTAACCACGTACACTATTCCCCTATAACCCTAGCATCATCGAACCTTAAGTATGTAGACCCTACGGGTTCGGGAAGCATGCACACATGACCGAGACACCTCTCCGTTCAATAACCAACAGTGGGGTCTGGATATCCATGTTGGCACCCACATGTTCCACGATGATCTCATCGGATGAACCACAATGTCGGGGATTCAATCAATCTCGTATGCAATTCCCTTTGTCTACCGGTATGATACTTGCCCGAGATTCGATCCTCGATATACCTATGCCTTGTTCAATCTCGTTATCGGCAAGGCTCTTTACTCGTTCCGTAACACATCATCCCGTGGCTAACTCCTTAGTCACATTGAGATCATTATGATGATGAATTACCGAGTGGGCGCAGAGATACCTCTCTGTCGCACGGAGTGACAAATCCCAGTCTTGATTCGTACAACCCAACAAACACTTTCGGAGATACCTGTAGTGCACCTTTATAATCACCAGTTACATTCTGACGTTTGATACACCCAAAGCACTCCTACGGTATCCGGAAGTTGCACAATCTCATGGTATAAGGAAATGATACGTGACATTAGAAAAGCTTTAGCAGACGAAAAACACGATCTAGTGCTATGCTTAGGATTGGGTCTTGTCCATCACATCATTCCCCAATTATTTGATCCCGTTATCAATGAAATCCAATGTCCATGATCAGGAAACCATGATCATGTATTGATCAACGAGCTAGCAAACTAGAGCCTCACTAGGGACACATTATGATCTATATATTCACACATGTATTACGGTTTCTGGTTAATACAATTATAGCATGAATAATAGACAATTATCATGAACTAAGAAATATAATAATAAACACTTTATTATTGCCTCTAGGGCATATTTCCAACAGTCTCCCACTTGCACTAGATTCAATAATCTAGTTACATTGTGATGAATTGAACACCCATAGAGTTCTGGTGTTGATCATGTTTCGCTCGTGGAAGAGGTTTAGTCAACGGGTCTGCGACATTCAGATCCGTGAGTACTTTACAAATATCTATATCTCCATCCTAGATGTATCCACGAATGGAGTTGAAGCGGCGCTTGATGTGCTTGGTCTTCTTGTAAAACCTGGGCTCATTTGCAATGGCAATAGCTCTAGTGTTGTCACAGAACAGAGTCATCGGGCCGATGCACTTGGAATCACTCCTAGGTCGGTGATGAACTCCTACATCGAGACTCCTTCATGTGCTGCTTCTGAAGCAGCTATGTACTCTTCTTCGCATGTAGATGCCGCCACGATGCTTTGCTTGCAACTGCACCAGCTAACTGCCCCATTATTCAAAATATACATGTATCCGGTTTGTGACTTGGATTCATACGGATCTGTGTCGAAGCTAGCATCGACGTAACCCTTTACAACGAGCTCTCTGGCACCTCCATAAACGAGAAACATATCTTTAGTCCTTTGTTGTTGTCTTAACCGTTGTCTAGTGATCCACTCCTGGATCACTCAGGTACCTCCCTACCAAACTTATGGCAAGGTTCACATCAGGTCTAGTACACAGCATGGCATACATAATAGAGCCTATGGCTGAAGCATAGGGGACGGTACTCATCTTTTCTCTATCTTCTGCCATGGTCGGGCGTTGAGTCATACTCAACCTCACACCTTGTAATACAGGCAAGAACCCCTTCTTAACATATCCATATTGAACTTCTTCAATGTCTTGTCAAGGTATGTGCTTTGTGAAAGATCTATGAGGCGTCTCGATCTATCTCTATAGATCTTGATGCCTAATATGTAAGCAGCTTCTCCAAGGTCCTTCATTGAAAAACTTTTATTCAAATAGGCCTTTATGCTTTCCAATAGTTATATATATTTTCCCATCAACAATATGTCATCCACATATAATATGAGAAATGCTACATAGCTCCCACTCACTTTCTTGTAAATACACGCTTCTCCATAAGTCTGTACAAACCCAAACGCTTTGATCACCTCATCAAAGCGAATGTTCCAACTCCGAGATGCTTGCACCAGCCCATAGATGGAGCGCAGGAGCTTGCATACCTTGTTAGCATTGCTAGGATCGACAAAACCTTCCAGCTGTATAATATACAATTCTTCCTTAAGAAAGCCGTTTAGGAATGCCATTTTGACGTCCATTTGCCAGATTTCATAATCATAAAATGCGGCAATTGCTAACATGATTCGGACCGACTTCAGCATCGCTACGGGTGAGAAGGTATCATTGTAGTCAATTCCTTGAACTTGTCGATAACCCTTAGCGACAAGTCAAGCCTTATAGATGGTCACATTACCATTCGTGTTAGTCTTCTTCTTAAAGATCCATTTATTTTCTAAGACTCGCCGATCATTGGGCAAGTCCACCAAAGTACATACTTTGTTCTCATACATGGATTATATCTCGTATTTCATGGCCTCAAGCCATTTGTTGGAATCCGGGCCCGCCGTCGCTTCTTCATAGTTCGCAGGTTAACTATTGTCCAACAACATGATTTCCATGACAGGGTTGCCATACCACTCTCGTGCGAAACGTACCCTTGTGGACCTTCGTGGTTCAATAGCAACTTGATCTGAAGTTTCATGATCATCATCATTAACTTCTTCTCTAGCTAGTGCAGTAGCCTTAGAAACAGTTTCTTGCGCTGTGCTACTCTCTAGTTCGAGAGGAGGTATAATTACCTCATCAAGTTCTATTTTCCTCCCACTTAATTCTTTTGAGAGAAACTCTTTCTCTAGAAAGGATCCGTTCTTGGCTACAAATATTTTGCCTTCGGATCTAAGATAGAAGGTGTACCCAATAGTTTCCTTAGGGTATCCTATGAAGACATATTTTTCCCGCTTTTGGGTTCGAGCTTCTCCGGTTGAAGTTTCTTCACATAAGCATCGCAGCCCCCAACTTTCAGAAACAACGGATTAGGTTTCTTGCCAAACCATAATTCATACGGTGTCGTCTCAATGGATTTAGACGGTGCCCTATTTAAAGTGAATGGGGCAGTTTCTAATGCATATCCCCAAAATGATAGCGGTAAATCTGTAGGAGACATCATAGACCGACCATATCCAATAAAGTGTGATTACGACGTTCAGACACACCATTACGCTGTGGTGTGCGAGGCGGCATGAGTTGTGAAACAATTCCACATTTCCTTAGGTGTGTGCCAAACTCGTGACTCAAATATTCTCCTCCACGATCAGATAGTAGAAACTTTATTTTCTTGTCATGTTGATTCTCCACCTCAATATGAAATTCCTTGAACCTTTCAAAGGTTTCAAACTTGTGCTTCATTAGTTAGAAATACCCATATCTACTTAAATCATCAGTGAGGGTGAGAACATAACGATAGCCTCCGTGAGCCTCAACGCTCATTGAACCGCATACATCGGTATGTATTATTTCCAATAAGTTGGTTGCTCGCTCCATTGTTCCAGAGAATGAAGTTTTGGTCATCTTGCCCATGTGGCACGCTTCGCATGTGTCAAATGATTCAAAATCAAGTGACTCCAAAAGTCCATCTGTATGGAGTTTCTTCATGCGCTTTACACCGATATGACTAAGGCGATAGTGCCACAAGTATGTGGCACTATCATTATCAACCATACATCTTTTCATACTC
Organism: Hordeum vulgare subsp. vulgare; assembly: GCF_904849725.1. Taxonomy (NCBI): domain Eukaryota; kingdom Viridiplantae; phylum Streptophyta; class Magnoliopsida; order Poales; family Poaceae; genus Hordeum; species Hordeum vulgare. Next base: position 196,808,701 of record NC_058523.1, on the reverse strand, counting down.
ACACTATGAATATGTGTAACATCACGATCGAGATTCATTAGGAATAAACCATTGACCAGGAGGCATGACCATAAAACATACCACTCATATAAATGGAACAACCATTATTCTCATATTTAAATGAGTAGCCATCTTGCATCAAGCAAGATACCAATACAATGTTCATGCTCAAAGCTGGTACTAAATGACAATTATTAAGGTTTAAAACTAACCCCGAAGGTAGATGTAGAGGTAGCGTGCCGATGAGGATCACATCGACCTTGGAACCATTCCCGAGGCGCATCGCCACCTTGTCCCTAGCCAGCCTACGCTTGTGATATGTCCCAAACGTATCTATAACTTTTGCTTGTTCCATGATCTTTTTGGTGACATTGTTATATGTTTTGCAACACTTTTATATCATTTTACACATATTTGGACTAACATAATAACTCAGTGCACCCATTGCCAGTTTCTATCTGCTCATGTCTTTTTTGCAAGGGCTTTTACCCAATTTTCCGAAGCCCGAAAAAATCAAGAAAAATATATAAAAAAATCAGCGAAATAAAAGCTTTGAGATCACCGAAGGAGGGCCACAGGGGGGCCAGGGGCCTACCAGGAGGCCTGCTGGTGCGGCCAGGGCCCAGGCCACGCCAGGAGGTCGCCTGGGTGGGTCCCACCTCCTCCGGTGCCCTCCTTTGGCCTATATTTAGTGTTCCGTGAGGAAACTCTCGCATACTTTCTGGAATCACAAATTTCTCCATCGTTCCGCCGCCGCAGCACTTCCGAGATCGGGAGCGACAAGAGACCTCTTCCCGGCACCGTGCCGAAGGGAGGATTGACCTCCGGGAGCTTCTCCACTACCATGGACGCTTCCCGGATGTGTGGTGAGTAGTTTCCCTTGGCCCATGAGTCCATGACTAGTAGCTATGTGATGTCTTCTCTCCAATCTTGTGGTTCAATGGTTAGTCCTTGTGAGTTGCCCTACATGATCAAGGCATCTATGTACTATGCTCGGTTTGTTGGGATCCGATGGATTATGAGATTATGTTCAGATTGTTATGAGTTATATGTTTGATTATCCTTTTATATTATGTTCCTTGGTGATTCATGCATGTTCTCCGTTGCTTTTTATTGCATTGGCCAAGTAGAAGATCGTAACTCCAAGAGGGAGTGTTGTGCATGATTTTGTGTTCGGGCCCCTCGATGTCTAGCTTGAGTGATAGAAACATGAGACTAGGGGATGTGCTTGTTGCCACCAGGGAGAAAACAACGGTGCTTGTGACCACGGTTGCAAGGATTGTTTATCTTACGCATAGTTCGTTAATGCAGTTGTCCGTTGCTTTGAGTTTACACTTTGGGTGGGACTCTCAACTTAATATCGGAGAGATGTACTGGATAGATATCTCAAGGTGGATGATTAGTAAGTAGATGCTGATGAATAAACGGTCTACTTGTCTTGCCGTACTGCCCATTACAATTGAACCTCATACTATCAAGGAGCATAATTAGCATTGCGGTGCGATCATAATTCTGTCAATTGCCCAACTGTGATTTGTTTACCCTAGCATAGTTGTTTAACGTCTTTTGGGAGAGAGACATCACTAGTGAACATCATGTGACTCCGGTCCATATCACCATCATTGTTTACACCTCCACCATTTACCGCTTTATTTACTTCTGCGTTCCAATCACTATTACCTTCCCGTTTGTGTTTGATCCTTTGCAAACTACAAGGCCAGAGAGATTGACAACCTCTATGTACTCATTGGGAGCAAAGTTATTTGTTGTGTGTGCGGGTCCACGTCTTCTGCTGGCCTGACGGAAGTCACCTACTTGTTGAGCCTAGGAGTCCTCTTGGTTCGATAAAACTTACAGTCTCTGTGTAAGGGAAATTTGCTGCTGACTACATCTCCACCTTCCACTTGGGGTATCCAACATGGGGCGAGAAGTATATACATCATCTCGTCATCAAGCGAATTTCTGGCCCCATTGCCGGGGACTCCACTCTTCAAGATAGGGGAGTTGCACGCTATCTTTTAACTTTGCTTTTTAGTCTTGTTAGTTTGCTTTCTAGTTTTTGCTTTAGAGTCCTATACCAAAAACCACAAAAAAATTAGTTGCTTTGCTCTTGCTTGTTGTCGTTGCTATGGGTTCCACTTAGAACACCAAGTTGTGTGACTTCACTAGTCACAAGAACAATGACTTTATCTGCACTCCTATTACTACTCCTGCCACTGAGGCCACGTCCTATGAGATTAAACCTGCTTTGCTGAACCTCGTTATCAAAGATCAATTCTCCGGTGTCGGAGATGATGCTGCCTTGCACTTGAACAATTTTTGTTGAGCTCTGTGATATGCAGAAGTATAAAGAAGTAGCTGGTGATATTGTTAAACTTAAGATTTTTCCTTTCTCCTTGAGAGGAGGATCTAAAGTGTGGCTTCAATCATTGCCTAGGAATAGCATAGATTCTTGCGATAAGTGCAAAGATGCTTTTATTGGGAAGTATTACTCGCCTGCTAAGATTATCCAGTTGAGGAGTAACATTATGAATTTTAGGCAATTGGATAATGAACATGGTGCTCAAGCTTGGGAATGTATGAAATCTCTTGTTAAGAATTGCCCTACTCATTGTTTGACTACTTGGATGGTTATCCAAACTTTCTATGCAAGATTGAACTTTACCTCGCGGAATTTGTTAGAATCGGCTGCGGGAGGAACCTTTATGTCAACTACACTTGGTGCTGCCACAAAGCTATTGGATGAGATGATGACAAATTATTCTCAATGGCACACCAAGAGAGCTCCGACGGGTAGGAAGGTAAACTCTGTTGAGGAGATATCCTCCCTTAATGATAAGGTTGACATGATTATGACTCTACTTACTAAGCAAGCTCCTATTGATCCTCATGATGTTCCTTTAAATTCTTTGTTTGCTCAAGAAAGAGAGCAAGTGGATGTTAATTTTATCTCTAGGAATAACTTTAACAACAATGCTTATAGGAGTAATTTTGGTAGCAATCCTAGACCGTTCCCATCCAACAACTATGGGAATAGCGACACTCCTAATGACAGAAGAATGCCTAGTTATGAAAAACTTTTAGAGATAGAGAAGGCTACAAAGAATTACATGCACAACCAATATGAACAAAACAAAGACTTCTCTAGACAATTAGATGAGCATACTTCTATTTTGCAAAACATTGGAAGACAACTTGAGAGCCTGAATAGTGAGATTTCGAACCTCCAAACTAGACTCACCACCACGGAAACCCAAGTTTCCAATATGTCTCACACACAGACCACTTTGATAAATCAAATGGCAGCCAAACCCGAAGTGGTTGTACCTCAAGGAGAGGAAGAGAGAATTAAGAGCCTTCCTTACACACACTACCATTGCTACTATACAAGTTGTTGAGGATCCCAAAACTTTTAGCACCCATCGCACTCCTAGTCCCAATGGACCCATTACTGGTGATGCTAATACCTAAACTATAGGACAAGAAGGTCCTATTAATTTAGAGACTACCAAAAGAATGAGCTTAGATGACATTCCTACCACTTTAATTAATGTTAGTAACCTTGATTTTGACAATGGTAGTCTCTCCGAAGTCATCACCTTTTTGCAAAGAATGGCTAAAGACCCCCACACTAGTACACTCAATATTGCCTTCACCGAGCATATTACCAATGCTCTTATCAAAGCTAGGGAGGAGAATTTCAAGCTAGAGACTTCTATTCCTAGGAAACTAGGAGATGGTTGGGATCCTATGGTCAAAATAAAATTGAATAATATATCTTGCTTTGCTTTGTGTGATGTTGGAGCTAGTGCTTCTGTTATGCCCCAAAGAATGTATGATATGCTTAATTGGAAACCTTATGATCCATGTTCTTTTGGTGTTCGCCTTGTTGATTCTTCCATAAATAAAACTTTATGGAGAATTGATGATGTGCTTATTATTGTCAATGATAATTATGTGCATGTTGATTTTCTTATTATGGACATTGAATGTGATCCTTCATGTCCAATTATTTTGGGACGTCCTTTTCTCTGCACCGTTGGTGCTATCATTGACATGAAAGAGGGAATTATTAAATTCCAATTTCCTATTAAAAAGGTAATGGAACACTTCCCTAGAAAGAAGATTAAGTTACCTTATGAGTCTGTTACACTGGCAAGTTATTCTTTTGGAGTTGATAATACTTGATCTTCTTGAATTATGCCTAGCTCAAAGGCATAAAAGAAAGTGCTTGTTGGGAGGCAACCCAATATGTTTTTACTTTCTGTTTTAGTGGTCTTGATGTGTGTTACTATTGTAGCAACAACATTGTATCTTTATTTTTAAGCTTTGTGCCAAGTTATAGCCTTCGATTGTAAGAAAGATCAAGAATTGTGACATGTTGTCCAGAAACAAATTATGTCTGCTTGATGGAAAATTTCGCCAAAAATCACCAGATCATAATTTTGATCTGAATTGTTTTGAAAGCATGATCTATATAATTGTCTTTCTGGCATCTGTTCTGATTTTTTGATTTGAGTTGCAGAAGTGCCCCGAATAAATTATTTACAACCTACTCTTCTGTTTTTCACAAATTCTGCCATGTTTTGCATTTTCATTGTTTTGCAAATCCTAAGCTTGGTTTTTATTTGCAAAAACCCTTTGGCATTCATAAGAAGCAGTAGCTTTTCATGAAAATATTTATTTCCAGCAGGTATTGAATTATTTTATTAAGGGAACTAACCACTCTAATCATCTTATGATGAGTTTTGTATGAAGGGAGTTTTCAAGTATTGCGATGGGAGAGATGATGAAAGAAGATAAAGGAGTGTCAAACGCTCAAGCTTGGGGATGCCCCCATGCATCCCAAGAAATATTCAAGGACACTCAAGCATCTAAACTTGGGGATGCCCCTGTGCATCCCCTTCTCTATCAACAATCATCAGTTTGTCCATCCCCATGCTATATTTTTATCACTTCATATGATATGTGCTATGCTTCGAGTGTCCCGCTATTTGCTTTTTAGTTTTGTTTTAGTTTAGGTTGCTGGTCATAACAAGTTGGAACCTAGCCTACCTTGTTTGGGAGAGACACACGCTCCATTCCACTCTCTAACACAACATAGCTTTTCATGCATATCTTTTTTGTGTGTTCTTCATCTTTTCGTAGCTACTGTCATGCTTAGCTCATAGCTTTCATGCTTATCTTTTTAAGGGCTTTTACTTAGGTTGATTTTGTAACTCCCTTAAGTTATCATGCTTATCGTGTTTAGAGAGTTGGCTTGTTGCACTGAGTTGTGTGTCTTGCATGAGTAGGTAATTGAGGTTGCTATTTAAGTATAGTAGTAACTTGCAATAGTTTTGAGGTATTGATTTGAGTAATGTTTGGACTATTGGTGCCAAGAGCTTGAGCCTATTAGTGATAGGTGTCGTATTTTGGGAAATCTGTGTGTTTTTTAAAAACTAAAATTAGTTGATAACTCTAGCTACTAAATTGATCGCTAACCTCTGGAGGGGTTGGAATATATAGAGTACCCTCACGTTACCTTGAGTCGAGGATGTGCAAGGATAACCAAACCCCCAAACATTCCTCCTCGGGGTGCTTGTCTCTTCGTGAATTTCCAAACTAGATAGAGAGTTACTGGTAATAAGTGTACGAGTTCTTCAGACTAATGTGAGTATTGATTGTTGGGACTTCCACCATCCATATTTTGCTAGCCTCTTCGGTACAGTGCATTGCCCTTTCTCACATTGAGAGTTGGTGCAAACTCCGTCGGTGCATCCAAACCCATGACATGATACGCTTTGTCATACATAAGCCTCATTATATTTTTCCTCAAAATAGCCACCATACCTACCTATTAAGGCATTTCCATAGCCTTTCCAAGATACATTGCCATATAACATCCATCATCTCATGACTTGATCTTCATGTCATACATGCTTTTGCTTGATCATAGAGCTGCATGATAGTTGGGCCTTGCCCTCATTACTGCTACATGACGCGCTAGTATCATTGCATATCCTGCTACACTGGCAGAGGCATACATTTACATACATCATTATAGTTTTCAATTGTCTTTATGTTGAGTACTTCTTATAAAGTGTGATGATTTTTCTTTCCATTCATGTAAAACATAGAGTGTTGCCCTTAAGTGAGGAAAAGATCCCAGAGAGGACAAAACAAAAGATCCCAAAGAGGACAAACGAGAGATAAAAAAGGATCCAAAGAGGCCACACAAAAATTTAAAAAAAAGAAATAAAAAGAGAGAAGGGGGCAACGCTACTATTCCTTTTGAAAGACCCACACTCATACTCCATTGCTATTTTGGTACTACATAGAGATTATCATTCATGCATAACTATGTGGGGATCCTTACACTATAGAACTTGGTTTGCATATTCCAATGATGAACCTCCTCAAATGAGCTCTAGGTCTTCGTGAGCAAACGAGTTGGATGCACCCCCACTAGTTCCATTGCAGAGCTTACCTTAGCTCATATGTGCATCCGTTACGTGGCAATCCCTACTCCTCACATCATATATATCATTTGGCTTCCTCTTGACTATGGTTGTCCTAAATGATGTGAGCCTTTCACACCTTTTTGTCTTCCTTCCCCATCATTATTCTATTTGCCATCCTAAGTGCCAACATATCTTGCTTACGCTCATCCATTGCATGAGTGCTCAAAATCGAAACGGAGAGGATCATTTTGACTTGTGCCTGACAAGTGGTTTGGGGATGAGTCAAAATAAGATTCCAAAGGAGACTAAGTGTGAGGTTTAGTAGATTGAGTTCTCAATTAAAAAAAATATTTTATCTGTGAACCTATCTCCCACTTCTTGCACACAAACACCATTTGGAGACATTCGAGTCACGGATAGCGAAAGCTCTTGTACCTTTATGTTCTTACTTTGCTAAATTCAATACTAGATATAGACTCGTGCGTGTTATTGTCTTGACTTGAATTGCATATCTCACTTGCTTTACTTTGAAGTTCTTATATGTGTGTTAGCATGTCACCACAGAAATTATTGTGTTATCATTTATCTACTCAAGGTCGAGTAGAAATTAAGCTTGGGGATGTTGATACGTCCCAAACGTATCTACAATTTTTGTTTGTTCCATGATCTTTTGGGTGACATTGTTATATGTTTTGCTACACTTTTATATCATTTTATGCATATTTGGACTAACATACAAACTCAGTGCACCCAGTGCCAGTTTATGTCCGTGATGTTATTTCCGCACGAGCTTTTACCCAATTTTCCAAAGCCCCAAAAAATCTAGAAAAATATATTAAAAAATCAGTGAAACAGAAGCTTCGGGATCACCGAAGGAGGGCCACATGGGGGCCATGGGCCTACCAGGCGTACTTCCCATTACTATTGAACCTCATACTATCAAGGAGCATAATTAGCATTGCGGTGCGATCATAATTCTGTCAATTGCCCAACTGTGATTTGTTTACCCTAGCATAGTTGTTTATCGTCTTTTGGGAGAGAGACATCACTAGTGAACATCATGTGACTCCGGTCCATATCACCATCATTGTTTACACCTCCACCATTTACCGCTTTATTTACTTTTCCATTGCAATCACTATTACCTTCCCGCTTGTGTTTTGATCCTTTGCAAACTACAAGGCCGGAGAGATTGACAACCTCTCTGTACTCGTTGGGAGCAAAGTTATTTGTTGTGAGTGCAGGTCCACGTCTTTTGTTGACCAGGACGGAAGACACCTACTTGTTGAGCCTAGGAGTCCTCTTGGTTCGATAAACCTTACAGTCTTCGTGTAAGGGAAATTTGCTGTTGACTACATCTCCACCTTCCACTTGGGGTATCCAACAAGGGGCGAGAAGTATATAAATCATCTCGTCATCAGCTTGTTCTGCAGTTCCTGCTTAGAGTTGCAATTGTGTGCAACATCACCGGTATAAAATACCCAGGAGCTACTACGAGCGCTGGTAAGGTACACATCAATAACAAGTATATCACATATACCTTTGACGTTGCCGGCCTTCTTGTCCGCTAAGTACTTAGGGCAATTCCGCTTCCAATGACTGGTTCCCTTGTAGTAATAGCACTCAGTCTTAGGATTGGGTCATTTCTTTGACTTCTTCCTGGCAACTGGTTTACCGGGTGCGGTAACTGCTTTGTCGTCTTTCTTGTAGTTCTTCTTACCCTTTCCCTTCTTGAAACTCGTGGTCTTATTGACCATCAACACTTGATTTTCTTTCTTGATTTGTACCTCCGCAGATTTCAGAATTGAATACAACTCGGGAATAGTCTTCTCCATCCCTTGCATGTTGTAATTCATCACAAAGCATTTACAGCTAGGTGGAAGCAACTCGAGGATTTTGTCAATGACCGCATCATCCGGAAGTTCAACTCCCAGCTAAGTCATTCTGAGTATGTGCTCATTGATAGAACTATTCTCCTCCATCTTACAGCTAAAGAACTTGGCGGAGACTTCATATCTCTCGACCCGGGCATGAGCTTCAAAAACAAGTGTCAGCTCCTCGAACATCTCATATGCTCCGTGTTGCTCAAAACGCCTTTGGAGCCCCGGTTCTAAACTGTAAAGCATGTCGCACTGAACCAGAGAGTAGTCATCACTCCGCGAGTGCCAGGCATTCCTAGCGTGTGATAACCCACAAGTGTAGGGGGTCGCAACAGTTTTCGAGGGTAGAATATTCAACCCAAATTTATTGATTTGAAACAATGGGAAGCAAACAAATATTCTCAAGTACTAGCAGCTGAGTTTGTCAATTTCAACCACACCTGAAAGATTAGTGTCTGCAGGCAAAGTATTACTAGCAAAGTGGTACGATAGAAACGGTGCCAGAAAAAGATCCGTTGACGGCAGACTATTCCTAACTTGTTGTATCAATGGTGCCAGAAAATAGCACGTTGATGGGGGACTATTCTTGAGAATAATGCTTCCCCGGCTACGGCTCCAGAAAAGTCTTGCAACAGGTAACAGCAAAGTAGCAAGTAACAGCAGCAGCAGCAGTAGTAACAGCAGTAGCGACAGCATTAGCAGCAAAGTAACGTAGCAAGGACCAGTAGTAAAAGACTCGTAGGCATTGGATCGGTGATGGATGAGTATGCTGGATGTGATTCATCATGTAACAGCTATAACACAGAGGGATAAGTAACTAGCTCCTGTTCGTCAACCTAATGTAGCCATGTATTCCGTATGTAGTCATACGTGCTTAGGGAAAAGAACTTGCATGACATCTATTGTCCATCCCTCCCGTGGCAGCGGGGTCCTAATGGAAACTACGGGATATTAAGGTTCTCCTTTTAATAAAGAACCGGACCAATGCATTAACACGTGGTGAATACATGAACTCCTCATACTATGGTCATCTCCGGGAGTGGTTCCGGTTATTGTCACTCCGGGGTTACCGGGTCATAACACATAGTAGGTGACTACAACTTGCAAGATAGGATCTAAAACACACATATATTGGCGACAACATAATAGGTTCAGATATGAAATCATGGCACTCAGGCCCTAGTGACAAGCATTAAGCATGGCAAAGTAGTAGCAACATCAATCTCAGAACATAATGGATACTAGGGATCAATCCCCGTCAAAACTAACTCGGTTACATGATAGATCTCATCCAACTCATCACCGTCCAGCAAGCCTATGATGAGATTACTCACGAACATTGAAGAGCATCATGTAATTGGCGATGGAGGAAGGTTGATGATGACGATGGCGATGATTTCCCCTCTCCGGAGCCCAGATCGGACTCCGGATCTGCCCTCCAGATGAAGAAGAGGGGGTGGCGGCGCCTCCGTATCGTAAAACGCGATGAATCCTTCTCCCCGATTTTTTTCTGGGCAAAACGGAATATATAGAGCTGAGTTTGGAGGCGGTGGAGTCTCGTGGGCCCCACAAGCCCTCACGGCGCTGCCTGGGGGTGGCTGTGGCCAGTGGGCTTGTGGCCCACTGGTTCACCCCCTCCGGTGGATCTTTGCGTAGGTATTTTTCATTAATTCCAGAAAAATTCTCCATAAATTTTCAGGTCATTCCGAGAACTTCTATTTCTGCACAAAAACAACAGCATGGCAATTCTGCTGAAAACAGCGTTAGTCCGGGTTAGTTCCATTCAAATCATGCAAATTAGAGTCCAAAACAAGGGCAAAACAGTTCGGAAAACTAGATACGACGGAGACATATCAACTCCCCCAAGCTTAAAGCCTTGCTTGTCCTCAAGCAATTCAGTTGACAAACTGAAAGAGACAAAATAAAAACTTTGACGAACTATGTTTGATCTTGTCATTGCAACTCTGTCTAACTCATAACCAGAATTTCAGCAAGATCACAAGCAAACCACATAAGCAAATGACATCTAGGTCTCACGGTAAACTCATATCAATGGCATAATCAGCTAGTGAGCAAATAATAATAAGTCTCAAATGTCAACACTTCAATCAAAACAACATGAAGCAGTACGAACAGATGGTATCCCGCTAGCTCTTTCTGAGACCGCAAAACATAAATGCAGAGCACCTTCAAAGACCAAGGGCTGACTAAACATTGTAATTCATGGCAATGAAGATCCAGTCACAGTCATACTCAATGTAGTTAAAAGCAAAGCATAAAAACGACAAAGGTGCTCTCTAATTGGTGCTTTTGTAAGAGGAGGATGACTCAACAGGAACATAAATAGACAGGCCCTTCGCAGAGGGAAGCATTGATTTAGAGAGGTGACAGAGCTCAAGATTTTAAAACAGAGATAATAATTTTGGGTGGCATGCTTTCATTGTCAATGCAATGACTACGAGTTCTCAACATCTTCCACGCTACACATGCTATAGGCGGTTCCCAAACAGAAAAGTAAAGTTTTGACTCCCCCACCACCAATCAATCACACTCCACGGCTAGCCGAATCCTCGGGTACCGTCCATACCAACATCAATCCTGGGGGAGATTTGTTTGCAATTATCTTTTCGATTTGAGTATGGAACTGGGAATTCCAATTACCGGCCGCTTTCTCATGAATGATAGTGAATAAACACATATCGAGGATAACACGCCTAGCATGGAAGATACCAATAGCCCCATGTCACCACATGAGCGGTTCGGGCATGCAAAACAGATTATTTCTTGAAGGTTTAGAGAGTGGCACATGCAAATTTACTTGGAGCGGCAGGTAGATACCGCACATAGGTAGGTATGGTGGACTCATATGGCACAAGTTTGGGTTTATGGAGGTGGATGCACAAGCAGTATTCCCGCTTAGTACAAGTGAAGGCTAGCAAAAGATTGGGAAGCGACCAACTAGAGAGCGACAACAGTCATCAAAATGCATTGAGATTAACTAACATTGAGTGCAAGCATGAGTAGGACATAAATCACCATGAACATGAACATCATAGAGGCTATGTTGATTTTGTTTCAACTACATGCGTTAACATGCGCCAAGTCAAGACACTTGAAACATTCAAAGGAGGATACCATCCTATCATACTACAACACAGTCATCTCAACATTCATGTGGGCATCCAAGACAAACCATTATAAGCTCCTAGCTATGTAAGCATGGCATAAGAAACTATGATCTCTAAGTTGTCATTGCAAACATGTTTCTCTCACAACAAAGTTGAATCAGGCATGATGAGCTAGTAATATTTACAAAAACAAAATAGATCGAGTTCATACCAGCTTTTCCAGGCTCAGTCACTTCCTCATATATCGTCATTATTGCCTTTCACTTGCACGACCGAATGTTCTGAACAATAATAAGAGTGCTCGTGCATTGGCCTACGCTGCAATCTGCAAGCAAACACAAAGGAGAAGACAAAGTAATATGGCTCTTTGAAAGCTAAACAGGTATGCATGCAAGAGCCACTAAACATTGTAACCAATATCTTCTACCTTGACCCAAAGAAAAAGCAAACTATTTACACAGCTCCCAACAAGCAAAAGAAGAAAAGAAAATCTTTTGGGGTTTTCTCAAACTAGACAGACACACGAAAAGAAAACGAGAAAAAGAAATAAACTAGCATGGATGATATAGTGGCAAAGTGTGAACACCGACGAACAAAGTGAAAGCATAAGCAAGAATGTAAAGTCGGTGAGGAACACGTACTCCCCCAAGCTTAGGCTTTTGGCCTAAGTTGGTCTACTCCCAAGGAGGGAAATAACCAGCTCCGGGGTACTCCGGAGTGGACTGAGGATGCCACTGATGTGTGAGCTCCTCTGGCTCCCACTGATAAACTGGCGTCTGGTACTCGACTGGTGGCTCGGGCACGGGCACCTGTGGTTGGGCTAAGCCCCAATATGCATAGATGTCCGAGGGCATAATAAAGTACCTGCCTGCATGAAGATTGAACAAAGAAGGAGCAGGCAAAGTAATAGTCTCACGAGTACCCTGACTAAATACCAGGTTAGAAATCATCCTTCTATTTATATCTCTATCAAGAAAGGGCGAACCATGCTATCGTAATCTAGATTTCTCTCGGGAAGGAGAATCTCTTCTTCCTCCTCCAGTCTAATGGGTATATCAAAGTGTCCGGCAAGACGGGTAGCATAGACACCTCCATAGACAACACCTTTAGAACGGTTCAGCTTCAACCGTTGAGCTACTATAGCGCCAAAGCTATAAGTTTTATCGTTATAAAGGGCTTCGTGCAAGACCGCAAGATCTGGGGAACTAAGTGACCCAACTTTCCCACAGCCAATCAAACATTTTCCCACAAATAATGAGAAGTACCGAAGCACAGGAAAATGAATGCTAGCAGCTCTAGCGCAAGACACTCCTCTCTCCTCTCCTACAGAAATTGTATCGATGAAAGCTTCCAAGTCCCGTGGACGAGGTTCATGAATATCCCCAACGTAAGGTAATTTGCAAACATTGCAAAAATCATGGAGCGACATGCGCTGGGGGATATCATAAAGTCTGAACTCAACCATAGGAGGATTCTTCCTCGGATAGAAGTTAAAGCTTTGTACGAAGATATTAGTGAGGAGGAGGTATTGCGGACACTTATCTTCAACGAAGGCGGTAAGGCCTGCGTTCTCCACCAAGTGATAAAAGTCCTCATAAATTCCAGCGGCGCGTAAGAACACGTCGCTTGGCCACTCGCAAGCTCGAACTTCTGCGACTCGAGGGACCAGATACTTGGGCTTCTTCTCACTCCCATCATCCTTGGGGTCACGGCTTGAAGAGCCTCTTAAGAACCTCCTCATCTTTTCCCTTTTCTATCTCTGAAAATTTCTGAAATTTTTAGTGACTCTAAGGAAAAGTGAATAAGGCCCAACGAAACTCGTAGCAACTACTCCAACCAGTGCCTAGAGGCCATATTACGCATCAAAACTACTTGGGACCGGCTAAAATCAGCATGCAAAGCTCAAGAACATGGTCACCAAGGCAGCAAAAATACGCGGAGTATAAGGCACTAGAGCAAAAACTAATTAGACCAATGGAGGAGTCACTTACCAAGGAGTAATTTCCCCAAAACGGTTCAGAGAATGGTGATTTGAGCAAAGAGATCGAAAATCCCAACAAGAGGAGCAATAACACAGGTTTGAGCTGCGAAACGATTTTTTCTGGAGGTAGGAGAACCAGATGAGAGCAAGAATGAGTGGAGGGGGTGCCTGTGGGCCCCACAAGCCTGGGTGGCACGGCCAGGGGGTGCCCGCGCCCCAAGGGCTTGTGGCCCACTGGTGCAGCCCCCAGACAAGCTCTTTGTCTCAGAATTCTTCAAAAATTCCAGAAAAAATCATACTTGATTTTCAGGACGTTCGGAGAACTTTTATTTTCGGGGTACTTTTCCACGGGACGCTAAAACAGAAAACAGGGAAAACTAAACTAAATCTATCATTTTTCTTCTAAGCAACCGAAGGTGAAATCTTGGAACACAGGTTTGTGACTCCTTGATTCATCCATCTCATGGTCATCGAATGAAATCCGTTAATGAGGTTGATCAAGTCTCCTCAACAAACCTTTTCTAATCGCAAAAAGAGAACGGAGAATTTCCGAATAGTCACTAGGTCACCTCAATGGGGATGTGTATCTCCCCAACAAGCAAATCATACTTCATCTTGACAGGAGGAATAGGGAATTCAAAGCTCTCAATAAGAATCGATGAAGTTTTTTCGATAGCATTGATGCAATGTACTCGATATTGTTTCTTCGGAAAGTGCACCGTATGCTCATTACTGTTGACATGGAAAGTGACATTGACTTTGTTGCAATCTATAAAAGCCCCTGCAGTGTTTAAAAAGGGTCTTCCGAGGATGACCGCCATGGCATCGTCCTCAGGAATATCCAAGATAACAAAGTTTGTTAAGATAGTGACATTAGCAACCACAACAGGCACATCCTCGTAAATGCCAATAGGAAAAGCACTTGATTTGTCGGCCATTTGCACAAAGATTTCAGTGTGTGTCAACTTATCCAGTTCAAGTCTACAATAAAGAGAGAGAGGCATAGCACTAACACCGGCTCCAAGGCCGCATAACGCAATTCTAACGTAGTTGCCTTTAATGGAGCAAGGTATAGTGGGCACACCGGGATCACCTAGTTTCTCACGAGTTCCACCCTTGAAGGTATAATTAGCAACCATGGTGGAAATCTCAACCTCGGGTATCCTCCTCTTATTAGTCACAATATCTTTCATGTACTTAGCATACGAAGACATTTTGAGCATATCTGTCAAACGCATTTGGAAAAATACAGGTCTGATTCTTAGCATACGAAGAAAGACGAATCGCTCAAAATCCTCATCATCCTTTTTCTTGGATGGTTTGGGAGGAAAGGGCATGGGTTTCTGAACCCATGGTTCCCTTTCTTTACCATGCTTCCTAGCAGTGAAGTCATTCTTATCGTATCTTCTATTCTTAGGCTGTGGGTTATCAAGATCAACAGGTTCAATCTCCACATCCTTATCATTGCTATGTTGAGCATCATCATGAACATCACTATTGATATTATCATTAGGCTCATGTTCATCGCCAGATTGTGTTTCAGCATCAGAGGCAGAGACATCGTTTGGACTCTCAGGGGTAGCAGCAACAGGGTTGCTAGCTTGCAAATTCCTATCATCTTTCTTATTCTTTCTAGGATGACTAGGTGCATCAGTTCTAACTCCTTGAGAATCTTGTTCAATTCTCTTAGGATGACCCTTAGGATACAAAGGTTCTTGGGTCATTCTACCGCCTCTAGTGATGACTCTGACAGAATTGTCATTCAACTCATTGAGCAAGTCATTCTAAGCTTTAAGTACTTGTTCTACCTGAGTAGTAACCATACAGGCATGTTTACTCAGAAGCTTAAGATCATTGACATTTCTGTCCACACGGTCACTTAAATGACTAAGCATACGAGCATTCTGTTCCAATTGTCTGCTAACATAATCATTGAAACTCTATTGTTTGGCAACAAAGTTATCAAATTCATCCATGCATAAGCTAGCAGGTTTATCAAAAGGAATATCACTCTCATCAAACCTACGCAGAGAATTTACTTCAACTACCTGTATTGGGTTATCGAGACCATGGATCTCTTTGATAGGTGGTAGATTTTTGACATCTTCATATTTAATGCTTTTCTCTCGCATAGATTTCTTGGCTTCTTGCATATCTTCAGGACTGAGGAATAGAATACCTCTTTTCTTTGGAGTTGGCTTAGGAGGTGGTTCAGGAATAGTCCAAGCATTCTCATTGCACAAGATGTTATTCAGTAGAATCTCGGCTTGTTCTACAGTTCGTTCCCTAAAAACACAACCAGCACAACTATCTAGGTGGTCTCTGGAAGCATCGATAAGTCCATTATAGAAGATATCAAGTATTTCATTCTTCTCAAGAGGGTGATCAGGCAAAGCATTCAGTAGCTGGATGAGCCTCCCCCAAGCTTGTGGGAGACTCTCTTCTTCAGCTTGAGCAAAGTTGTATATTTCCTGCAAGGCAGCTTGCTTCTTATGGGCAGGGAAATATTTCTCAAAGAAGTAGTAGACCATATCTTGGGGGCTATGCACACAACAAGGAGCAAGAGAAGTGAACCAAGTCTTAGCATCATATTTTAGCGAGAAAGGAAACAGCTTGAGGATATAGTAGTGGCGGATCTTTTCCTCACTAGTGAATAGGGTGGCTATATCGTGCAGTTTGGTAAGATGGGCTACTACCATTTCAGACTCATAACCGTGAAAAGGATCAGATTCGACCAAAGTGATTAACTCAGGGTCGACAGAGAATTCATAATCCTGATCGGTCACAAAGATAGGCGAAGTAGCAAACTTCGGGTCGTATTTCATCCTAGCGTTCAGAGATTTTTCTTTCCACTTGAGCAGTAATTTCTCAACATCATAGCTATCCTTACACGCAAGAAAGTCCTCAGCTATCTCTCCTTCCATAACATAGCGCTCAGGCATAACAAGTAATTCAGGCATAGTAGCAGGTTCTACTTCAATAGTATCAGCAGTTTCATAAGTATCATCACATCTAGGAGCAACTCTAGCAATTTGTGCATCAAGGAATGCACCTAGTGGCAAAGCAGTATCAAGCATAGCATCATCAGGCATAGTATCAAGCATAGCATCATGGGCAGCAGAAGTAGCATCATCAAGCACAGTAGTATCAAGCAT
This sequence comes from Hordeum vulgare subsp. vulgare, assembly GCF_904849725.1. NCBI lineage: Eukaryota > Viridiplantae > Streptophyta > Magnoliopsida > Poales > Poaceae > Hordeum > Hordeum vulgare. Next base: position 196,792,114 of record NC_058523.1, on the reverse strand, counting down.
AGCATCGTCATGCACATGCGACATATCAAGATTTCTAGCAGGAGGCATGATACGTCTCCGTCGTATCTACGTTTCCGAACTCTTTTGCCCTTGTTTTGGACTCTAATTTGCATGATTTGAATGGAACTAACCCAGACTAACGCTATTTTCAGCAGAATTGCCATGGTGTTGTTTTTGTGCAGAAATAAAAGTTCTTGGAATGTCTTGAAAATTTACGGAGAATTTTTCTGGAATAAAAGAAAAATACCTGCGCAAAGATCCACAGGAGGGGGCGTGCCAGTGGGCCACAAGTCCCTGGGCCGCGGCCACCCCCCTAGGTCATGCCGTCAGGGCTTGTCGGGCCCACGTGGCACCACCGCCCCCAAACTCAGCTCTATATCTTCCGTCTCGCCTGGAAAAAAATCACAGAGAAGGATTCATCGCGTTTTACGATACGGAGGCGCCGCCACCTCCTGTTCTTCATCTGGAGGGAAGATCTGGAGTCCGTTCGGGGCTCCGGAGAGGGGAAATCGTCGCCATCGTCATCATCAACCTTCCTCCATCGACAATTCCATGATGCTCTTCACCGTTCGTGAGTAATCTCATCGAAGGCTTGTTGGACGATGATTAGTTGGATGAGATCTATCATGTAATCGAGTTAGTTCTGACGGGGATTGATCCCTAGTATCCGCTATGTTCTAGATTGATGTTGCTACTACTTTGCCATGCTTAATGCTTGTCACTAGGGCCCGAGTGCCATGATTTCAGATCTGAACCTATTATGTTGTCGCCAATATATGTGTGTTTTAGATCCTATCTTGCAAGTTGTAGTCACCTACTATGTGTTATGACCCGGCAACCCCGGAGTGACAATAGCCGGAACCACTCCCGGAGATGACCATAGTATGAGGTGTTCATGTATTCACCACGTGTTAATGCGTTGGTCCGGTTCTTTATTAAAAGGAGAACCTTAATATCCCGTAGTTTCCATTAGGAGCCCGCTGCCACGGGAGGGATGGACACTAGATGTCATGCAAGTTCTTTTCCCTAAGCACGTATGACTACATACGGAATACATGCCTACATTAGATTGACAAACAGGATCTAGTTACATATCTCTCCGTGTTATAGCTGTTACATGATGAATCACATCCTTCATACTCATCCATCACCGATCCACTGCCTACGAGTCTTTTACTACTGGTCCTTGCTATGTTACTTTGTCCAGGCTTGTCCCTTGCTACAAAAAGGATTGGGCCACTTTGCTACTACTGTTGCTACTGTTGTTACTCTGCTACTGTTATTCCTTGCTACTTCGTTGTTACTTGTTGCAATCCTTTTTCGTCTCTGTTGACGGGGAAGAATAGTTCCCTGCCCACGTGCGACACTGGCATCCTTGATACAACAGTTAGGAATAGTCTGTCGTCAACATATCTGTTTCTGGGACCGTTGCTATCGTACTACTTTGCTACTGATACTTTGCTTGCAGACACTAATCTTTCAGGTGTGGTTGAATCTGACAAACTCAGCTGCTAATACTTGAGAATATTCTTTTGTTTCCCCTTCAGGGAATCAACAAATTTGGGTCGAATACTCTACCCTCGAAAACTGTTGCGATCCCCTACACTTGTGGATTATCAAGGCGATGTCGCAAACTTACTCAAAACTGAAGGTGAATCAAGTGCAGAGCTAGATGGCAGTTCCTTACCTGTCCTCGTACTGGAAGGCAAGATTTCAGTTCTTGGATCTTTCGGATTCCTCATAGTGACCAGCAGACATCAATGCCAAGTGACTCAGAGAATATAGATGTGCTTCCCCGGCAACGGCGCCAGAAAATAGCCTTGATAACCCACAAGTGTAGGGGGTCACAACAATTTTCAAGGGTAGAGTATTCAACCCAAATTTATTGATTCGACACAAGGGGAAGCGAAAGAATATTCTCAAGTATTAGCAGTTGAGTTTGTCAATTTCAACCACACCTGAAAGATTAGTGTCTCCAGGCAAAGTATCAATAGCAAAGTGGTATGATAGCAACGGTGCGAGAAAAAGATCTGTTGACGGTAGACTATTCCTAACTTGTTGTATCAATGGCTGCTAGAAAAAAGCATGTTGACGAGGGACTATTCTTGAGAATAATGCTTCCTCGGCTACGGCTCCAGAAAAGTCTTGGAACAAGTAACAGCAAAGTAGCAAGTAACAGCAGTAGTGACAGCAGCAGCAGAAGTAGTAACAGCAGAGTAACAGCAGTAGCAGCAAAGTAACATAGCAAGGACCAGTAGTAAAAGACACGTAGGCAGTGGATCGGTGATGGATGAGTATGCTGGATGTGATTCATCATGTAAGAGCTATAACACGGAGAGATAAGTAACTAGCTCCCGTTCGTCAATCTAATGTAGGCATGTATTCCGTATGTAGTCATACGTGCTTAGGGAAAAGAACTTTCATGACATCTATTATCCATCCCTCCCGTGGCAGCGGGGTCCTAATGGAAACTACGGGATATTAAGGTTCTCATTTTAATAAAGAACCGGACCAACGCATTAACACGTGGTGAATACATGTACTCCTCATACTATGGTCATCTCCGGGAGTGGTTCCTGCTATTGTTACTCCGGGGTTGCCGGGTCATAACACATAGTACGTGACTACAACTTGCAAGATAGGATCTAAAACACACATATATTGGCGACAACATAATAGGTTCAGATCTGAAATCATGGCACTCGGGCCCTAGTGACAAGCATTAAGCATGGCAAAGTAGTAGCAACATCAATCTCAGAACATAGTGCATACTAGGGATCAATCCCCGTCCAAACTAACTCGATTACATGATAGATCGCATCCAACTCATCACCGTCCAGCAAGCCTACGATGAGATTACTCACGAACCGTGAAGAGCATCATGGAATTGGCGATGGAGGAAGGTTGATGATGATGATGGAGACGATTTCCCCTCTCCGGAGCCCAGAACGGACTCCAGATCTGCACTCCAAATGAAGAACAAGGGCTTGCAGCGCCTCCGTATCGTAAAATGCAATGAATCCTTCTCCCCGATTTTTTTCCGGGTGAAATGAAATATATAGAGCTGAGTTTAAAGGTGGTGGAGTCTCGTGGGCCCCAAAATTCCTCACGGCGCGACCTGGGGGGTGGTCGCGGCCAGTGGGCTTGTGGCCCATTGGTTCACCCCCTTCGGTGGATCTTTGCGCATGTATTTTTCAATAATTCCAGAAAAATTCTATGTAAATTTTCAGGTCATTCCGAGAACTTTTATTTCTGCACAAAAACAACACCATGGCAATTCTGTTGAAAAATGCGTTAGTCCGGGTTAGTTCCATTCAAATCATGCAAATTAGAGTCCAAAACAAGGCAAAAGAGTTTGGAAAAGTAGATACGACGGAGACGTATGAGCGTCCTGGTTTGCCACGGGGACGGGAGGATCACCTAGCGGTGCATTAAGGACATATGCTTTCTTGGAAGCAGTGAGGATGAGCTTTAAGTGAGGATGATAATTAAGTTCATCTAATCAAATTACTAATGAGCTCCCACTTAGATCAACATCCCTCTAGTCATCCAAGTGTTACATGATCCATGTCGACTAGCCCGTGTCCGATCATCACGTGAGACGGACTAGTCATCAATGGTGAGCATCTCCATGCTGATCGTATCAACCATAGGACTCATGTTCGACCTTTCGGTCTCCCGTATTCTAGGCCATGTCTGTGCATGCTAGGTTTGTCGATTCAACCTAAGTGTTTTGCGTGTGTAAACTGGCTTACACCCGTTGTATGCGAACGTTAGAATCTACCACACCCGATCATCACGTGCACAACGATCCTTCACAACGGTGCACACTTAGGGGAATACTTATCTCGACAATTTAATGAGGGATCATCTTATCTTTGCTACAGTCGTTCTAAGCAATTAGATGAAAAACATGATAAACATCACATGCAATCATATAGTGACATGATATGGCCAATATCATCTTGCTCCTTTGATCTCCATCTTCGGGGCATCATGATCATCATTGTCACCAGCATGACACCATGATCTCCATCGTTGTGTCTCCGTGAAGTCGTCACGCCAACTATTACTTCTACTACTATAGCTAACATTTAGCAATAAAGTAAAGTAATCACATGGCATTGCATCTCATACAATAAATTAAGACAACTCCTATGGCTCCTGTCGGTTGTCATACTCATCGACATGCAAGTCGTAAATCCTTTTACAAGAACATGATCAATCTCATACATCACATATGTAACATCACATCCTTTTGGCCATATCACATCACATAGCATACCCTGCAAAAACAAGTTAGACGTCATCTAATTGTTGTTGCAAGTTTTACGTGGCTGATTAGGGTTTCTAGCAAGAATTCTTCTTACCTATGTGACAGCCACAAAGTTGATATGCCAATGCTATTTACCCTTCATAAGGACCCTCTTCATTGAATCCGATCCGACTAAAGTGGGAGAGACAGACACCCGCTAGCCACCTTATGCAACAAGTGCATGTCGGTCGGTGGAACCAGTCTCACGTAAGAGTACGTGTAAAGTCGGTCTGGGCTGCTTCATCCCACGATGCCACCATATCAAGATAAGACTAGTAACGGCAAGCAATTGACAAATCAGCACCCACAACTTTTGTGTTCTACTCGTGCTTAGAATCTACCCATAGAACCTTGGCTCGGATGTCACTGTTGGGGAACGTAGTAATTTCAAAAAAAACCTAAGCGGAGAAACGTTGATATGCCAATGCTATTTACCCTTCATAAGGATCTATCTATGGAGAAACCAGCAACAATCAAAGGGGTAGAGCATCTTCATACCTTTCAATATTGCTAAGCGGAAGCGTTGCTAGAACGCGGTTGATGGAGTCGTACTCGTAGCGATTCAGATCGTGGTGGATTCCGATCTATTCACCGAACGTTGGTGCCTCCATGTTCAACACACGTGCAGCCCAGTGACGTCTCCAACGCCTTGATCCAGCAAGGAGGGAGGAGAGGTTGAGGGAGAGCTCCGGCAGCATGACAGCGTGGTGACGGTGGAGCTGTGTGGCACTCCGATAGGGCTTCGCCAAGCACTACGGAGGACGAGGAGGAGGAGTAGGGCTGCACCGGGAGAAAGAGAGAGAAAAGTTGTCTCTAATCAGCCCCAAAACCCTCACTATATATAGGAGGAGAGGGAGGAGGGTGCCCACCCTTAGGGTTTCACACCCTAAGGGTGCGACAGCCATAGATGGCCCTTGGGGTGGCGGCCAAGGTGGAGGCACCCTAGGGTGGGCCTTGAGGCCCAAGGTGGCCTCCCCATGCCTAGGGTTTTGCCTCCTCCACCCATTGTTGTGCCTTGGGCAATTGTGGAGGCGCACCAGCCCACTTAGGGGTTGGTTCCCACCCACTTTTGGCCCATGTGGAAGCTTGGGGCTGGTGGCCTTGCCGACGGACTCCCAGAACCCTTCCGATGGTCCCCGTACATTATCAGTGTCGCCCGAAACACTTCCGGTGACCAAATTCTCACTTCCTATATACCTTTGGTCTATTCCAAAACTCCTCGTGACGTTCGGGATCTCATCCGGGACTTCGAACATCCTTCGGTAACCACGTACACTATTCCCCCATAACCCTAGCGTCATCGAACCTTAAGTGTGTAGACCCTACGGGTTCGGGAAGCATGCACAAATGAGCGATGCACCTCTCCAGTCAATAACCAATAGCGGGGTCTGGATATCCATGTTGGCTCCCACATGTTCCACGATGATATCATTGAATGAACCATGATGTCGGGGATTCAATCAATCCCGTATGCAATTCCCTTTGTCTACCGGTATGATACTTGCCCGAGATTCGATCATTGGTATCCATATACCTTGTTCAATCTCGTTACCGACAAGTCTCTTTACTCGTTCCATAACACATCATCTTGTGGCTAACTCCTTAGTCATATTGAGCTCATTATGATGATGAATTACTGAGTGGGCCCACAGATACCTCTCCATCACACGGAGTGACAAGTCCCAGTCTCGATTCGTACAACCCAACAAACACTTTCGGAGATACGTGTAGTGCACCTTTATAATCACCCAGTTATGTTGTGACGTTTGATACACCCAACGCACTCCTATGGTATCCGGGAGTTGCGAAATCTCATGGTCTAAGGAAATTATACTTGACATTAGAAAAGCTTTAGCACACAATTTCCCAATGATGTATTTCAGTTATCAATGAAACTGATTAGGGTCTTTTCCATCACATCATTTCCCAATGATGTATTTCAGTTATCAATGACATCCAATGTCCATGATCAGGAAACCATGATCGTCTATTGATCAATGAGCTAGCCAACTAGAGGCTCACTAGGGACACATTATGATCTATATATTCACACATGTATTACAGTTTCCGGTTAATATAATTATAGCATGAATAATAGACAATTATCATGAACTAGGAAATATAACAATAACCACTTTATTATTGCCTCTAGGGAATATTTCCAACATGAAAACCATCTGATGATGCATTAGGACGAGTCCTCGGCATTAAGCGAGATGCTCGGCCTGACCCAATTATTGCACATCTCAAACAACCCAAACTACTCTCAGTACAACTAAGAATACATGGATTTTTATGACCCACCCACCACCCATTTAGTAGCAACCATCAAATATTTAACTGATGCGTTAAACTACGCCTCCGAGGATCTTGAGAGCATGGACGAGGAGGCCGAGGAACCCACTCCCACAAACACAGGGCGATGGACCGCAACGTCCACTTATGACATCTACATGGTGGACACACCCGGTAACAACGGTGACCTTCCCCCTCTGCCGAACGATGACAAATCCGGGGAGGAGAATTCAAAGTGCCGAAAGCAGCGTAAGCGCACTAAGGAGAACAAAGGAAAAGTCTCTACACAAGGCACTGGGGAAATAAAACCCAAGAAGACCACGACAACCTCGGTATGCCAAAACATCCGCTCAAGGATGCGGACCAACGCGAGGAGTAGGACGGCCCCGACAACATCAACAGGTCGGATGACGATGATTATATTCCTCCCAACAACTACCCCGAGGATGAAGACCTCGCGATACCCAATGACCTTGGAGGCCAGGAAGAATTTCGGCAACTACTTCTAGCTACCGCTCGAAGCTTAAAGGCAAGGGAGCGTCAACTCTAGGCCGAAACAAGACACTATAAACAACAGATGGACCAAGGTACTGGCCGCTAAGGAAGAGCATGGACCTAGATGGCCGGATTAGAAGAAAAGTTACTCACGTCGTCGACTATTGCAGCAATTCAATCACGAGGCCCCAAGGCTCGCATCCCCCAAGCAAACGGACTATGACCAGCCTGACTGCCCGCCTCGAGGGCGCGACAGTGTGGCATCGAACGCTGAACATTACCCCGGGCCACCCCGTGGAAAGGTGAAGGAGAAATCACACCCTCATGGCAGAAACGACCTGCAATACAACCTAGATAACAAGACAGATGGCAACAGATCCATTTATAGGTCAAGAAAGTACTCCCCCAATAGATGGGATGGAGAGCCACCTCGGGTCCCATACTACGCCAGAGATCGGGATTCATATCGAACCCAACCCAAAGCCGATCTTCGGCACTAGATAGTACGGACTAGAGGCGCCGCACACCCACTATGTTTCATTGATGAAGTAATGTAGCATCAGTTCCCGGAGGGATTCAAACCAATTAACATAGAACCGTACGATGGAACCACGGATCCTGCGGTGTGGATAGAAGACTTCCTCCTCCACATTCACATGGCGAGGGGAGATGATCTCCACGCCACCAAATACTTGCCCCTAAAGTTGAAAGGGCCAGCACGGAACTGGTTAAATAGCCTACCTGAAGACTCAATCGAAAGCTGGGAAGAGCTCGAAGGAGTCTCCGTGTCTAACTTCCAGGGGACCTATGTTCGGCCCCCGGATTCCTCTGACCTGAGTAATGTCGTCCAGAAGGCGGACGAGTCAGCCACAGAGTTCTAGAACCGATTCTTAACAAAGAAAACCAAATCGTGGATTGCCCAGATGCCAAGGCAATAACCTCTTTGAGGCAGAACATTCGAGACAAGTGGTTGGCTAGCCAGCTCGGACACGACAGGCCCAGAAGAATGTTCGCCCTCACTTCACTCATTTCCCGCTTTTGCGCGGGCGAAGACAATTGGCTAGCTTGGGACAGCGACAACTCGGACGATCCTGGAACCTCTGAAGTTCGGAACGGGAATGGCAAGCTAGGGAAAAACAAGAACAAGCGCCGCCTCCGCACAGGCGACGCCGATGACACAACAGTTAATGTTGGGTTCCGCAGCTCCAAGCCAAGATAACGGAAGAAACCTTTTAAAGGGAATAAAGACGAGCCAACCCAATGTTAAAAAAATCATGGAACGACCTTATCAAATCCATGGTACCCAAGACAAGCCAGCTACTCACACCAACCGTAACTGTTGGGTATTCAAGCAGGCCGGCAAAGTAGAAGCCAAAGAACAAGGTCGGAGCCCTCAAAGTGAAGACGACGAGGAGCCCCTTGGCCCGAACAAGGGGGGCCAAAAACAGTTCCCTCCCGAGGTAAAACTATAAACATGATTTACGTGACTCACATACCTAAGAAGGAGCGGAAGCAAGCACTCCGAGAAGTTTATGCCGTAGAGCCTATAGCACCAAAGTACAACCCATGGTCGGCTTTCTTGATCACATTCGACCGCATGGACCATCCGACTAGTATCCGTCACGAAGGGTCGGCCGGCCAAGTCCTCGACCCCATTATAGATGGATACCACCTCGCCAGAGTCCTCATGGACAGTGGAAGTATCCTTAATCTGATCTACATAGATACCGTCAAAAAGATGGGCATTGACCCATCAAGAATAAAACCAAGCAGCACTACCTTTAAAGGAGTAATTCCACGTGTCGAGGCCCGCTGCTCTAGAAATATAATGCTAGAAGTCATGTTCGGCTCACCAAATAACTTCTGTAGCGAAGATTTAATCTTTGACATTGTCCCCTTTTGCAGTAGGTAACATGCATTGCTCGGCGACATCGCCTTTGCGCGATTTAATGTGGTGCCCACTATGCTTATCTAAAGCTGAAGATGCCCGGACCCCGAGGATTCATCACCATCAACAGCAACACAGAGCAATCTCTCTGGACCGAAGAACACATTGCAGCCTTGGTAGCGGAAGGCGACCACGACGACGAACAATCAAGTCACGAGCAGGTCAAGCCACGACAAGTACGCAAGCGATCCCGAGCTCAATCAGGTCCCCCGGAGAGCTCCTTGGCCCCAAACACATAATGGCACCTCTCCCATCGCATCTCCCAAGAATCTTCAAGGTATGTCTCTCGTGTACACAATTTTCGTTCTCCGAATACTATGGGATACTGTGGGAGACCCGAACAAGCACCATATGCTTGGCCAGACCAAACTATGGTGCCCAATTCCTCCTTGATACACATGGGATACCGTAAAGACCCTCCCAAGCGTCAAGCTATATTTCATCGGCAACTTCTCACGGCTCCTTGGTTGAAAGCCCGTCTGCCATCTGCAACAAACTTTTAAGGAAAAGTCTTCATCCCCCTATTGTTTCAACTTAATGCAGCCCAAAGCTAGATGTACATCAAGTCACTCGCAAAAATGCTGCAGGGGAGGTGTTGGTTAGTTTTGATACTTTCCTGTATGCAGGGGCCCTCGGGCTGAGAATTGTAAAAAAAAATCGCCAATATCTATTACAAATGCTTTTCTTTTGATGTACTTATTGTTAATCATGTTTTTTATGGGGACCCCGACTTACGAGTCGATATCACCGAATGAATGTGCTCAGTGATCCCAGAGATCAATGCTCACCGAACACACACATACTGAATACTAAGAGTATTACATCCAAATACCGAATTATTACATCACGTGACCGAATGGTCAAGTTCACAAGGTAGGGCCTATAAGGCCAAATCACACGGATACAACTAGTAGCAGTAATCTTAGGGCTAAGCGGGTGCCCATGCCATCAGCCTATACCAACAGGCATTATGACTAGGAGGCATCCTAGTTCGTAGGGGCGTCTCCGAAGACGTACTCATCTCCAAACTCCGGTCGTTCCATGTCTGGTCAATAATATAACTAGTGGCAAGCCAATGATTACTTCTGAATAGTTACCACATAATCACACACACTTGGTTTATGAGGAAACGACTGGACGTAGTTTAAGCAGCACCACCCAACTGTCCTTGACCATGGACACGGCTATTCGAATAGTTTTACACTTTGCAGAGGTAGTACACTGGACCCACGAGATCCGAGAAACTTCTGTGTCATCCACGACTCGCGGTATATAACATACACGAGGTAAGTACACGATCAATGCCTTTCCCCTAACGATACTAGTCAAAGAGGTCCACTCGATTGGTACCCAGCCCACATGTTGTACGTCTTACGAGCACCGACTCTGGACAGTATCAACCATGCGGGGACCAACGGTGTGCTTGGAACACATAAAAACGACATAGTCACCCTACCTGGCACGACCCCATCACGAGAGTGACCACACATCGCTGCCACCACTAGTAATGTATCTCTTTGCTAGCACCGACCAGAGTAATCAACACAGCTCCATCCCATAAAGGGATATCATGGTCGTACATGTAAGGTTGGGATGGTCGACACATCACAAATCTAATCCCATTTCCCAAACCATACACACACAAATACCCGGTGCACCACTTCACCAAAAGTGGCCACCTAACTCATCATCACCCTCGGGCATTAGTGGCACCCGAAGGTGTTTTCATAAACCTTTGATTTATGGCATCCTCATGCTCATGCTATTACTATTCTAACTTTACTTGTCAACATGATATTAGCATGACCCTCATAGGTGGTAGGATCAAGCTCAATGCACGTGCTCCGGAGGAGCCATTGGTAACATCACTTCAATTATTTACCCGTACTTATGATCATATGGAACGGAAATATTTGCTACACTAGCATGCATCATAACATATGCTCAGACATGGTCAAAGGGTTGCTTGCCTTGGTCAGCTAGGTATCCGGGGTCTTCGAGGTCTTCTTCTCCACTCCTTCATCACACGGGTTTTCTATCGTCGTATAAAGATAAAAAAATAATAAGTAGCTCACTAAAAACAGATCACAAAGTCATTTTAAAAATGTTGGTTATTTCTGATAAATCCAGCTTGTTATTTTAAAAATATGTGCTTCTGTTTTTAGGGAAGGAATGTTTTTTAAATCAACTTAACAGAAGCAAAACTATTCCAATTTAATCCTTTTTATTATTGTAAAACAGAAGAGTTGCTCCAAAAATTCAAACAATGGTTCTATTAAATACTACACATTTTTAGAAGAATAACAGTGGAAAAATTATATTTTTACACTGGTTAAATCTTTTTATAAAAATCATTTAAACTCAGGTTTTAAATCAAAAATAAAAAGCTATAGACCTTGGCCTGGCTTGGCCTGGGACTGGTTGGCCTATGACTGGGCCGGCCCAATGGCCAGCCAACCAGCCTGCCCAGGCGCTCTCGCCGTCAAGTTTGAACCTGACGCGCGGGCCCCTGCGGTCAGTGGCTGCGGGCAGCGACGGAGAGAGAGGTGGGGCACACCTGTCAGGGTCGTCTCCTACCTCAGGCCAGAGAGGAGGAGGAGCACGTCGGTGTGGCTACCAACGTCCTCGGGCCCTAATTACGACGGAAATGGGTCCGGCTCGTCGTCGCCTACCTCATGATGGTCGAGATGATGGCGGAGGGGCTCAGGTTCACCGGCGATGAGGTAGCCGCGGCGGAGGGGTTTCGGGTGGAGGTGGAGGTGGTAGCTAGGGGCATGGATTTTCTCGGGGAAGAGAGGGAAGAGCTTCCTGAGGTCACAGGGAGTAGTTTGGGGGGCAGAGGAACACAGGAGCCGACGTGTAGCCGGAGATCGACCGAAGCTCTGAGGCGGAGGGGCCTCGGTCGATCTCGAGCACCGGGGCTCTGTTGGCTTACTGGGGTGTATAGGGAGGTGATTCAGGTTGCTGCGATGAGGACTAAGGGGTGCTGGAGCGAGGGGGAGGCCATATATAGGCCCGCGACGGTGAGCTGACTCGGGAGCGCCGGTGATTCACCGTGGCGCGCATGGGGTGCGGAAAGAAGCTGGGGTCGAAACCACGGTCTCAGGACGTGGTTTTGGACTTCGAGAACTCAATGCGAGAGAGAGAGTGAGAGGGAATAGGCGAGCTACTGTGGCCACGCATCTCTGGCCGGTTCTGGTGCGCGCGGGCACGCGTCGCACCAGCTCTTAGCGCGGGAAAGAAGGGGCCCTGATGTTGGCCTGATGCAGAGGGGCTATCGGGGAAGAGGTTAGACACTTCGGGGTAGGCTTGAACTAGCCGAGAGCGTCGCCCCCACCTTGGTGGCTCCCTGTAGCGCGCCCGGAGCACATCTTTGGCATGCCACGGCATGTTGGCGCGCCCTGAGGTGCCTTGGACATGTCTAGCGTGTCCTGGGCACTGCCTGAGAGATGCCTAACCGTCAGAGACCCGTGGAAGCTTTGGCTGGTCAAGGGGGACAAAGAAAACAGGTGCTATCAGCCTTGAGCTGAAGCTTAGATTGGGTTTTTTGGCATTTCTGCTTTGAACCACAGAGGGGGCAGTTGGCTAGGGCTTGGCATTGATGCTAGGCACCTAATCTGAGAGTTTGGGAGAAAGGGTTGGGGTTTATCTAAGGTTAGGAGGGTTTTACCCATCTGTCAAAAGGTGCTCGACAATGGTTTGGGGTGGTTTCACCCCACCACTAGCTCTGCAACTTAACATGATTGGGTTTGGTGCTAAAACAAGGGGTTTGACCAAGTTTGAGCTCCATTGGACAAGTTTAGCTTTGTAAACTTGAAAACATCACCAAATGACCAGATATGTTCCTTCCAAAGAGAGTGTGGGAAAATTAAGTCCCACAAATCCCATTTTTGGCATGGAGCCCTCATTTGAGGTATTAGGCACTCATGCAAAGTTTCAACTCCATTGCACAAACTTTGCTATCTAGAGTTGCTCTAACTTCATTCTGGACAGAAGGGGTTTTGCAACTATTTGGTGTCCTTAATCACCTTGGATCAGGGTGAAATTTTATAGGGACACCAAATATGGCTTAGGGATACCACTTGAATTTTCTAGGAATTTATTGAGAATATTTCCTTTGGAAATATTTCAAAAGGTCAAAACAGACAGAAAGGGTTTTCAGGGTTTTACTCAAATAAAAATAATATAACTAGGGACTTAAAATCTTATGTATGGAAAATATATGTCCTTCTGATCATCTCCAATTTTTCTCAGATTTTTCTAAGGCAGAAAAGTATTTTTCCATATAGGAATACCATTTCTGGCCTCAAAAATAGACATGCAAATAAATTAAGAAAACAATTCATAAAATAATTATTTTGTGGTTTTGGTGCACTAAAATGGTGCTAGAACGAGATCACCAACTTTGGGTAAGAACACTTCTTGCCATCAAGGACTTGTAGTGCAATCCGAGAGCAGGGTTTTACTTTAGCCAGAAATAATAAAAAGGGTTTTGAAAATAATTAAGTCATGAGAAATGTGGTTTGTGATATCACATGATCAAGCATACAAGCATACAATGACAATCATGGCACTCACAACATTAGTTTTGAAAAAGTTTTAATAAATTCAGATTTTTGAATTACGGAAAAAGTGGTAGTGAAAATAGGGTGTGACAGACCTATCCCCCTTACAAGAATCTCGTCCCCGAGATTCCTAAGCTAGGTGCTGAAAAGGTACGGAAACTCAGATCGGAGATAGTCTTCATGCTCCCATGTTGCTTTTTCTTCGGTCTAGTTGCTCCATAGAACCTTGAAATACTTGATGGTGCGGCTTCTGGTGCAATGTTGTGCTTCATCCAGGATGCGGATCGGCTTCTCGCGGTAAGTGAGATCTGGCTGAAGGTCGATGGCCTGATGGTCAATGTCCTTGTGATCGGGACGGTTTGGCGCTTGAAGACACTTCCGAAGTGTGACACGTGGAAGTCGTTGTGCACACCCGAAAGTTCCGGAGGTAGCTCCAACTGGTAAGCAACTTCTCCACGCCTTGTCGTGATCTTAAAAGATCCAATGAACCTTGGAGCAAGTTTCCCCTTGACGTGGAAACGCTTGGTTCCCTTGAGAGGTGTGACGCGGAGGTACATTTGGTCTCCGGGAACGTACTCCACATCTCTGCGGTGAGAATCCACGTAGCTCCTGTGTCGTGACTTGGCTGCTTTTAGGTTTTCTCGAACAAGTTGCACCTTATCTTTTGCTTCTTGTAGAACTTATGGCCCGAAAATCAACCCTTCACCGGTTTCGGACCAGTTGAGCGGGGTGCAGCACTTTCGTCCGTACAGCACTTCAAATGGGGCCATCTGGAGACTGGACTGGTAGCTGTTGTTGTATGAGAACTCAGTGAACGGCAGGCAGTCTTCCCATTTGGCACCATGCGCCAAGACACAAGCGCAGAGAATGTCTTCGAGTATCTGATTTACTCTCTCCGTGTGTCCGCCCGTTTGTGGGTGGAAAGTGGTGTTGAACGAGAGTTTGGTTCCGAGGGCTTCTTGGAACTTCTTCCAGAATCTTGAGGTGAACTGCGTGCCTCAGTCATATACAATCTCCTTGGGAACTCCGTGGAGACTCACTATACGATGGATGTACAAACTAGCCAATTGGCTTCCATCATAAGTGGTGTTGACTGGAATGAAATGGGCCACCTTGGTCAGATGGTCGACAATGACCCATATGGAGTTATGCCCCTTGCTTGACCTGGGAAATCCAGTGATGAAGTCCATGCCAACCTTGTCCCACTTCCATTCTGGCAATTGAAGTGTTTGTAGCAATCCAGCAGGTTGCTGATGCTCATCCTTGACTCGCTGACACATGTCGCACTTGGCAACATAAGATGCTATTTCCCTCTTCATGCCATGCCACCAGATTTTTTTCTCGGAGATCTTGATACATCTTGGTACCACCGGGGTGAATAGAGTAGGGTGTATCATGTGCTTCCTGCAGGATCAAATCCTTGAGTTCTGTCTTGTTGGGTACGCATAAACGTTTCCCAAACCACACTACTCCTTGTTCATCCACTGAGAATTCTAGGGCCTTGCCTTCTTGGATCTTCTTCTTAATGCCTTCAATGCTCTTGTGCCCCTTCTGGGCCTCCTTGATATCGTCAGCAAGCATTGGTTTGACTTCGAGGTTAGCTAGGAATTCTGATTCCACTAGGTCCAACCCGAAGTTCTCCATTTCTTCATACAAGGCAGGTAGCCTTTCCTTGAGCATGACGTTCAAGGTGCTGGTCTTCCTGCTTAAGGCATCAGCCACTACATTGGCCTTACCGGGGTGATATTGAATGTTGAGGTTGTGGTCTTTGATTAACTCCAACCATCTTCGTTGCCTCATATTCAATTCCCTTTGAGTGAAGATATACTTCAGACTTTTGTGGTCGGTGTATATTTCACATCGCTTCCCCAGAAGGTAATGTCGCCGTGTCTTTAGAGCATGCACTATGGCTGCCAATTCGAGATCATGGGTGGCATAATTCTCCCCATGTGGGCGCAGTTGCTGTGACATATATGCCACGACTCTGTTGTCTTGCATTAGAACTCCGCCGAGCCCGGTTCTGGAGGCATCACAATATATCACAAACTCCTTGTTGATATCTGGAGTAGCCAATACCGGGGAGGTAGTCAATCTCTTCTTCAACTCTTGGAAGCTTGCTTCACATTCCCGCGTCCATTCTAACTTCCTTCCTTTCTTCAAGAGTTGAGTCATGGGTCGAGGGATGCGGGAGAATCCTTCTACAAACTTGCGGTAATATCCCGTGAGCCCGAGGAAGCTCCTGACTTCCTTCACATCGATTGGCGACTCCTAGTTGGTTACCGTAGTAATCTTGGAGGTATCAATTGCCAATCCACTTGTTGTCATGGTATGACCCAAGAATCCAACTTCATTCAGCCAGAATTGGCATTTGCTGAACTTGGCGTAAAGTTGGTGCTCTCGAAGCTTCTCCAATACTAACCTCAAGTGTTGCTCATGCTCTTCTTCGGACTTGGAGAATATTAATATGTCATCAATAAACACGATGACAAACTTATCCAGGTATTCCATGAAGACCTTGTTCATGAGGTACATAAAGGAAGGTCGGGCATTAGTCAACCCGAAAGACATGATAGTGCACTTGTATAGACCGTACCAGGCCACAAACGCAGTCTTGGGTATGTCTTCAGGTCGGATCTTTAGTTGGTAATATCCAGATCGGAGATCGATCTTGGAGAATACCTTAGCTCCATTTAACCGGTCAAACAAGTCTTCAATCTTGGGGAGTGGAACTTGTTCTTGATCGTGACTTCATTGAGAGAATGGTAATCGACGCAAATTCTGATAGTTCCATCCTTCTTAGACACGAACAGAACAGGTGATCCCCAACGTGATGCACTTGGACGAATGAACCCTTTCCGGAGTTGCTGATCCCGCTGCTTCTTCAGCTCTGCTAGCTCTTCGGATCCCATCCTATAAGGCTTCTTATAGATATGCCTTGATCCGGACATGATCTCAATGATCAACTCGATGTCACGGTCGGGAGGCATCCCTGGTAGCTCATCAGGAAAGACGTCCGGGTACTCACATACTATCAGCACTTGGTCCAACTCTTCTCCTAACGGGCTGTTAACCTGGGGTACACGAGTGTTTACTGGCTCAGAGACATACTTGACCTTGACCCCTTGGTCGCTTGTCTTGGTAATAGCCATGTTGGCACAGTCCAAAATGCTCTGGTGTTTGGCCAACCAATCCATGCCGAGAATTACTTCTAGGCCTTTTGACTTAACGACGATGAGATCTGCTGGGAAGCTTATCCCATTGATAACAATCCCGACTTTCCTACACCCTAGGTTGGTCCTTAACACTGCTCCCGGGGTTTGTATTGCCATTTGCCCGTTAAGTAGAGTAGGCTTCAAACCACTTTTTCCGCAAATCTTTGTGTAACAAAAGAATGTGAAGCACCACAATCAAACAATATTGTTGTTGGGGTGGAGTTGACGAGGAACGTACCTAGAATGCAGTCCGGGTTTTCCTGTGCCTCTTTTGTGGAGATGTGATTGATCTGCGCCCTGCTGTGATACTGCTGGTTGCGGGGAGCTTGATTCCTGCCTGGTGCTCCTTGGCCTTGGTTTGTCGCATTGGGGCATGGTGCATCGGGCTTCTTATTGGGACACTGCCTGGAATAGTGCCCATTCTATCCACATCCAAAATAGGTAACTTGTGCCGGAGGGTTGGTCTTGACTCCACTGTTGTTCGGTGGGTTGAATGTTCGTTCGGTGTTGACTTGCTGTTGAGGCTGGAAGTTCTGGCGAAATGTTGGAGACTTGTACTGCTGATGTTGATAACTGGGTCTTGCTGGAGCTGACTGCCATGAGCGTGGCTTCGGATTACTAGGTCCTCCACTACCCATCAGCTTGCGCTTATGGGTGTCGTCCATTGCACGACACTTATCATCCAACATAAGGGCCTTGTTAACCAGATCGCTAAAGGTCCGGCATTCACAAACAACTAGTTGATACTGGAGTGACTACTGTAATCCTTCCATAAAGCGTTCCACCTTAGCGGCCTCAGTGTTGACATCCTCTGGTGCATATCTTGACAGGAGGTTGAACTTCTGCAAATACTCCTTGACAGATCCACTACCTTGCCTTAAAGCTCGGAATTCACGCTTCTTAATGGTCATCATTCCGAGAGGAATGTGAGCAGCGCGGAATCCCTCTTTGAACATAGCTCATGTGATGACCTGCCCGACTCGCATGATCTAAAATCCATCCCACCAAGCTCTCACTCTGCCTCCGAGACAGTGAGAAGCATAGAGGACTTTCTCACGATCATCATTGCATTTGACCAGCGCGAGGAGGTCTTCGATAGTATGGACCCAGTCATCGGCATCTAATGGTTCAGTCGTCTCCATGAATATGGGTGGCATGGTCCGCATAAACTCGGAGAGAGTAGAGCAACCATTGCCATTCCCGTTCTGTGGTGGGTTGTTCACCAAGACTTGAGCCAGCTGCTGAATAGCGGCATTATTGGCTTGACGTTCCTTGCTGAGAGCTTGAAGGAACTGAGCCATAGTCAAGCTTTCGGGAGGAGGCGGTGGCGGTGGAACATCGTCTTGCTGCTGCTCGTGGTGATTTCCAGCTTGAGCGTCCCCTCCGGTTCCCTGCTGCTGACCTGAAGAGGTAAAGTCGGGGTTGCCGAAGGTGCTGGTGCGAGTTGCAATCACCATCCTGTCAGGGGAGTAGACAGGTCAGTTTACCGAACTGGCCGAAATCATAAGGGATGATTTTCTAGTAAAAGGGGGTCTGGTGCTGCGCTAGTGTGAGATTTTTAAGCCAAAGATTTTTGGAAAAGCTAATGCATTAGATTAAAACAAGTGATGTAGTCGCTTACAAGCTGCCTAAGGCGGAAATGCGGCTTGTATCAAACATTCTTACACAACACTCATGGTTCGCATGAACCAATACATGAATTTCCTACGCTTGGGGGAAACTCCTAATTGCCTACATCGTGGTCCTAAACGGTGGACTGCTCGGTCTCATAGGTGAGTTATGCAGGGTCTTCATCTTCATCTTCATCCGTGCTTCCCTCCTTCAGGGGAGTAGGAGAAGGAAGCGGTCCAACACGGCGTCTCTTGGTTGGCGAGGCAGCGAAGAGCTCAGTGTACTCTTCCGCGGTCAGGCGGCAACTCTGAATAGGAGTGGCCTGAAGCGGTGGTACTCCTCCTCGGAAAGCAACGGCTGATGGTCCTTCGGGTGCTCCTTCCTTCTTCACCTTGTGAGTCTTCATCTTGTCCATGCGGAGCAGATCCTTGACTTGGTGCAGTTCTTGGCGAATCTTTGTTGACTCCTTGATCAAAAGGTGTATCAAAGTGTCGGAGGAGAGGCTGAAGTAGGTCTGAAACCATAGTGGTGTCCCATCCTCTGAAGATGTGTTGAGTGTCCAACTCCCGTCTATCCCATCCTTAATAAAAGGTAGGTGACGAGTAGCTGGCTCATTAGCCATCTCGGGAAGGATATCACGGAGACGCACGAGCGCCTCTCGTGCAGCTGTCTCCACTGCCAGCATCAGATCCTCCATTTGTGGTCCTTCAAAGAACCAACTAGTTGGGAGTCATTAGCCTTCACTATCACGTCCACGTGATATTCATTGGTGTCGGCATTGACCGAGTGCTCGTGGTAGAGGAAGATGGGCGTGTGGCATACTTGGCACTTCTCGAGGCTATCTCCCAAAAGTAGAGGAAAGCCCGTCTCTAGAAGCATCTCAGGTATGGGGGCCAACTACAAGATGTAGGGGAGAGGGTTAGAAAGTTTTTAGTGGGTGCAGAATCTCAGGTTAAGGTCTAAGTGCACTAATCATCTTGGCTATCATCCATGATACCTAAGGCTTCCTATAGTCAGGATGGCTCTGATACCAGCTCCGTGGGGACCCCAACTTACGAGTCGAGATTGATGAATGAACGTGCTTAGTGATCCCAAAGATCAATGCTCACCGAACACACAGATACTGAATATTAAGAGACTTACATCCAAATATCGAATTATTACATCACGTGACAGAATGGTCAAGTTCACAAGGTAAGGCCTATAAGGCCAAATCACATGGATACAACTAGTAGCGGAAATCTTAGGGCTAAGCGGGTGCCCATGCCATCAGCCGACACCAACAGGCATTCTGACTGGGAAGCATCCTAGTTCGCAGTGGCGTCTCCGAAGACGTACTCATCTCCAAACTTTGGTCCTTCCATATCTGGTCAATAATATAACCAGTGGCAAGCCAATTAGTACTTTTGAATGTACTCGCAAACAGCCCATGATATGAATAATGCAAGTGAAGGATAACAATAATATGCATCTTTGGTGGATAACATCTTGGTTGTAAACAAACATGATCATGGGTATGCGACATAAGCTAAATGTTGATTCGAAACATAGGTTACATATATCAATATATTTGGCAAGGGCTGAACACTCTGGGTTCACCCTATATGCCAACTCATCAAACTTGGTCATATCAACTGTTTATTCTAACACCATGTACCACATACTGACACACACTTGGTTTATGCGGAAATGACTCGACCTAGTTTAAGCAGCACCACGCAACTGTCCTTGACTGTGGACACAGCTATTCGAATAGTTTTACACTCTACAGAGGTAGTACGCTGGACCCACGAGATCCGAGAAACTTCCGTGTCATCCACAACTCGCGGTATATAACGTACCCGAGGTAAGTACCCGATCAATGCCTTTCCCCTGACAATACTAGACAAAGAGGTTCACTCGATTGGTACCCAGCCCACATGTTGTACGTCTTACGAGCATCGACTGTGGACAGTATCAACCATGCGGGGACCAACGGTGTGCCTGGAACACGTAAAAACGGCTTAGTCGCCCTACCTGGCATGACCCCGTCACGTGAGTGACCACACATCACTCCCGCCACTAGTAATGTGGCTCTTTGCTAGCACCGACCAGAGTAATCAACACAGCCCCGTCCCATAAAGGGGTATCGTTGTCGTACATGTAAGGTTGGTACAGTCGACACATCATAAATCTAATCCCATTTCCGAAACCATACACACACAAATACCCGGTGCACCACTTCACCAGAGGTGGCCACCTAACTCATCATCACCCTCGGGTATTAGTGGCACCCGACGGGGTTTTCATAAACCTTTGATTTATGTCATCCTCATGCTCATGCTATTACTATTCTAACTTTACTTGTCAACATGATATTAGCATGACCCTCATAGGTGGTAGGATCAATCTCAATGCATGTGCTTCGGAGGAGCCATTGGTAACATCACTTCAATGATTTACCGGTACTTATGATCATAGGCAACAAAAATATTTGCTACACTAGCATGCATCATAACATATGCTCAAACATGGTCAAAGGGTTGCTTGCCTTGGTCAGCTAGGTATCCGGGGTCTTCGAGGTCTTCCGCTCCGACTCCTTCGTCACACGGGTTTTCTATCGCCGTATAAAGATAAAAATAATAAGTAGCTCATTCGAAAACGGATCACAAAGTCATTTGAAAAATGTTGGTTATTTCTGATAAATCTAGGTTATTATTTCAAAAATATTTGCTTCTCTGTTTAGTGAAGGAATATTTTTTAAATCAACTTAACAGAATCAAAACTATTCCAATTTAATCCTTTTTATTATTGTAAAACAGAACACTTGCTGCAAAAATTCAAACAGTGGTTCTGTTAAACTATGGTGCCCAATTCCTCCTTGATACACATGGGATACCGTAAAGACCCTCCCAAGCGTCAAGCTATATTTCATCGGCAACTTCTCACGGCTCCTTGGTTGAAAGCCCGTCTGCCATCTGCAACAAACTTTTAAGGAAAAGTCTTCATCCCCCTATTGTTTCAACTTAATGCAGCCCAAAGCTAGATGTACATCAAGTCACTCGCAAAAATGCTGCAGGGGAGGTGTTGGTTAGTTTTGATACTTTCCTGTATGCAGGGGCCCTCGGGCTGAGAATTGTAAAAAAAAAATCGCCAATATCTATTACAAATGCTTTTCTTTTGATGTACTTATTGTTAATCATGTTTTTTATGGGGACCCCGACTTACGAGTCGATATCACCGAATGAATGTGCTCAGTGATCCCAGAGATCAATGCTCACCGAACACACACATACTGAATACTAAGAGTATTACATCCAAATACCGAATTATTACATCACGTGACCGAATGGTCAAGTTCACAAGGTAGGGCCTATAAGGCCAAATCACACGGATACAACTAGTAGCGGTATTCTTAGGGCTAAGCGGGTGCCCATGCCATCAGCCTATACCAACAGGGATTATGACTAGGAGGCATCCTAGTTCGTAGGGGCGTCTCCGAAGACGTACTCATCTCCAAACTCCGGTCGTTCCATGTCTGGTCAATAATATAACTAGTGGCAAGCCAATGATTACTTTTGAATGTACTCGCAAACAGTCCATGATATGAATAATGCAAGTGAAGGATAACAATAATATGCATCTTTGGTGGATAACATCTTGGTTGTAAACAAACATGATCATGGGTATGCAACATAAGCTAAATGTTGATTCGAAGATCAGGTTATAGATATCAATATATCTCTCAAGGGTTGAACACTCCAGGTTCATCCTATATGCCAAGTCATCAAACTTGGTCATATCAACTGTTTATTCTAACACCATGTACCACATACTCACACACACTTGGTTTATGAGGAAACGACTGGACGTAGTTTAAGCAGCACCACCCAACTGTCCTTGACCATGGACACGGCTATTCGAATAGTTTTACACTTTGCAGAGGTAGTACACTGGACCCATGAGATCCGAGAAACTTCTGTGTCATCCACGACTCGCGGTATATAACATACACGAGGTAAGTACACAATCAATGCCTTTCCCCTAACGATACTAGTCAAAGAGGTCCACTCGATTGGTACCCAGCCCACATGTTGTACGTCTTACGAGCACCGACTCTGGACAGTATCAACCATGCGGGGACCAACGGTGTGCTTGGAACACATAAAAACGACATAGTCACCCTACCTGGCACGACCCCATCACGAGAGTGACCACACATCGCTGCCGCCACTAGTAATGTATCTCTTTGCTAGCACCGACCAGAGTAATCAACACAGCTCCATCCCATAAAGGGATATCGTGGTCGTACATGTAAGGTTGGGATGGTCGACACATCACAAATCTAATCCCATTTCCCAAACCATACACACACAAATACCCGGTGCACCACTTCACCAAAAGTGGCCACCTAACTCATCATCACCCTCGGGCATTAGTGGCACCCGAAGGTGTTTTCATAAACCTTTGATTTATGGCATCCTCATGCTCATGCTATTACTATTCTAACTTTACTTGTCAACATGATATTAGCATGACCCTCATAGGTGGTAGGATCAATCTCAATGCATGTGCTTCGGAGGAGCCATTGGTAACATCACTTCAATGATTTACCGGTACTTATGATCATATGCAACAAAAATATTTGCTACACTAGCATGCATCATAACATATGCTCAAACATGGTCAAAGGGTTGCTTGCCTTGGTCAGCTAGGTATCCGGGGTCTTCGAGGTCTTCCGCTCCGACTCCTTCGTCACACGGGTTTTCTATCGCCGTATAAAGATAAAAATAATAAGTAGCTCATTCGAAAACGGATCACAAAGTCATTTGAAAAATGTTGGTTATTTCTGATAAATCTAGGTTATTATTTCAAAAATATTTGCTTCTCTGTTTAGTGAAGGAATATTTTTTAAATCAACTTAACAGAATCAAAACTATTCCAATTTAATCCTTTTTATTATTGTAAAACAGAACACTTGCTGCAAAAATTCAAACAGTGGTTCTGTTAAATACTACACATTTTTAGAAGAATAACAATGGAAAAACTATATTTTTACACTTGTTAAAACTTTTTATAAAAATTATTTAAACTCACGTTTTAAATCAAAAATAAAAAGCTACAGGCCCTGGCCTGGCTTGGCCTGGGACTCGGCCGGCCCAATGGCCAGTCAACCAACCTGCCCACACACGCGTCGTCGGGTTTGAACCTGACGTGCGTGCCCCTGCGGTTAGTGGTTGCGGGCAGTGAGGGAGAGAGATGGGCCACCGACAGGTGGGGCACACCTGTCGGGGTCGTCTCCTACCTCTGGCCAGAGAGGAGGAGGAGCATGCCGGCGTAGCTACCAACGTCCCCGGGCCCTAACGACAACATGAATGGGCCCGGCTCGTCGTCGCCTACCTGATGATGGTCGAGATGACGGCGGAGGGGCTCAGGTTCACCGTCAATGAGGTAGCCGTGCCGGAGGGGTTTCAGGTGAAGGTGGAGGTGGTAGCTAGCGGCACGGATTTGCTTAGGGAAGAGAGGGGAAAGCTTCGTGAGGTCACGAGGAGTGGTTTGGGGGGGTAGAGGAATGCAGGAGCCGACATGTAGCCGGAGATCGACCGGAGCTCTGAGGTGGAGGGGCCTCGATCGATCTCGAGCACCGGGGCTCTGTTGGCTTACTGGGGTGGCTAGGGAGGTGATTGAGGTTGCTGCGATGAGGACTGAGGGGTGTTGGAGCGAGGGGGAGGCTATATATAGGCCCGCGACGGTGAGCCAACTCGGGAGCGCCGGTGATTCACCCTGGCACGCATGGGGTGCAGAGAGAAGCTGGGGTCAAAACCACGGTCTCAGGACATGGTTTTGGACTTCCAGAAATTAGTGCGAGAGAGAGGGAGAGGGAAGAGGCGAGCTACCGTGGCCACGAATCTCTGGCCGCTTCTGGTGCGCGCGGGCACGCGTCGCACCAGCTCTTAGCGCGGGAAAGAAGGGGCCCTGATGTTGGCCTGATGCAGAGGGGCTGCCGGGGAAGAGCTTAGACACGTCGGGGGAGGCTGACACTGGCCGAGAGCGTCGCCCCCACCTCGGTGGCTCCCTGTAGCGCGCCCAGAGCGCAGATTTGGCATGCCACGGCATGCTGGCGTGCTATGAGGTGTGTTGGACATGTCTAGCGTGTCCTGGGCACTGGCTGAGTGATGCCTAGCCGTTGGAGACCCGTGGGAGCTTCAGCTGGTCAAGGTGGACAAAGAAAACAGGTGCTGTCAGCCTTGAGCTGAAGCTTAGATTGGGGTTTTTGGCATTTCTAATTTGAACCAGAGAGGGGCCAGTTGACTCGGGCTTGGCATTGATGCTAGCCACCTAATCTGAGAGTTTGGGAGAGAGGGTTGGGCTTTAGCTAAGGTTAGGGGGGTTTTACCCATCTGTCAAAAGGTGCTCGACAGTGGTTTGGGGTGGTTGTACCCCACCACTGGCTCTGCAACTTAATGGGATTGGGATTGGTGCTAAAACAAGGGGTTTCACCAAGTTTGAGCTCCATTGGACAAGATTAGCTTTGTAAACTTGAAAACATCACCAAATGACCAAATTTGTTCCTTCCATTGAGAATGTGGGAAAATTAAGTCCCGCAAATCCCTTTTTTGGCATGGAGCCCTCATTTGAGGTATTAGGCACTCATGCAAAGTTTCAACTCCATTGGACAAACTTTGCTATGTAGAGTTGCTCTAACTTCATTCTGGACACAAGGGGTTTTGCAACTATTTGGTGTCCTTAATCACCTTGGATGAGGGTGAAATTTTGTAGGGACACCAAATATGGCTTAGGGATACCACTGGAATTTTCTAGGAATTTATTGAGAATATTTCCTTTGGAAATATTTCAAAAGGTCAAAACAGACAGAAAGGGTTTTAAGGGTTTTACACAAATAATAGTAATATAACTAGGGGTTGAAAATCTTATGTATGGAAAATATAGGTCGTTCTGATCATCTCCAAATTTTCTCAGATTTTTCTAAGGCAGAAAAGTATTTTTCCATATAGGAATAGCATTTCTGGCCTTAGAAATGGACATGCAAATAAATTAAGAAAACAATTCATAAAATAATTATTTTGTAGTTTTGGTGCACTAAAATGGTGCTAGAACGAGATCACCAACTTTGGGTAAAAACACTTCTTGCCATCAAGGACTTGTAGTGCAATCCCAAAGCAGGGTTTTACTTTAACCAGAAATAATAAAAAGGGTTTTGAAAATAATTAAGTCATGAGAAATGTGGTTTGTGATATCACATGATCAAGCATACAAGCATACAATGACAATCATGGCACTCACAACATTAGTTTTGAAAAAGTTTTAATAAACTCAGATTTTTGAATTACAGAAAAAGTGGTAGTGAAAACAGGGTGTAACATTTTTCAACGATAAGGCGCTCATAGGACAAACTCATTTTATGATTGTTAAAACAAAAAAAAGGATAAGGTGCGCGCTACTAACCGGGGGCTAGGATACATTGACCGCCCGAGGCACCTCACCGTCACTCTTATACAAGTGTTCGATCTCTTAGAATTTGAATTATATGCAGCAATTCTGAATTATGTCTTGGGTCTACAGTTGTATTGCCCCACTCGTGTGCTTACCCCCTAACGTTCCGCTAGTTCGGCTAAAGGGGTAAAAGGGAGAACCAGTGTGATTGTATTCCCGGCTTCTCTCGTCTTGAAATACCTTAGTGGATAAAGCCGAAAACTGACCGTCATAATGAGCGCGAACTGGTCTGCAATCCAAGATTATTTCCATAGTCGTTAGAGGCTATTCCATATTATACAGACGGGTTTTTGCTATTCAATAAACCCCGCGAGAGTCGTCTCGATCTTTGGTTTTTCCGACTACCACAACAAGGGCTGGGAGCTTCTCACTTGCCCCCGCATTATAACATTCCTAGGGCTAAGTGAAAGCGATAAAGCCTTATAGTCCGATTGCCTCATTTCCATCCAACACTACCACCTTCGGACACTGATTAAATCAGCTAAGCGACGTGTACTGTAATGCCCCGGACACACCCGCCGGCGGTCGTTACTCCTGGCGGGATCTAGACTGGCCCCACATATCAATACTAGTCTTTTCTGCGCACTTTGTCCTCACTCATGCGCACCCGGTACCAACTTCACGGTCGGTCACCCATCCTAGAACTACTCCAAGCCAAGCACGATTAACGTGGGAGTTCTGTTCGAATGGGCTCCCGGAAAAGAAGGAATTCCTTATTGATATGAGTAGTCTATCATCCCTAATAAGCCAGGCTATCACATGTACGGACGATGAAACACCTCAAATAGTATCTACATGGGGGCTCAAGCCGACGACTAGAAACTTTCAGGATAAAACGACCACAACAGGAATCAAAATAATATAAAACATAATTAACTCAGTACATATACTGCTTCAAGCAGATCGTTCTCAGTTACATCAAACATAAATCTATTCTAATAGTACATCCTTTGAGCATTGCCATTCGATCACCTGAGCACCCTCCATGGCAGAAGTAAAATACAACTCGGGGCGCTTGTGCTCCTTTTTGGTGGGCAGCAGGTCAGTGGCCATCTTCAGCGCCTCATCCCTGGGAAGTGCACCATCGTCCTTGAAAAGGCCATCCGAGCCCCCTCCATACAGGTTGAGCGCTCAAGGGCTTCAATCCGAGGTGCGACTTCGATTAGCCTCTGCACCAGGGCAAAGTAGCTGTTCGACAAGGGATCGGCAGGCCAGAGCCGAACACACAGATCCTTCATGGCAGGCTCGGCCATCTTGTGTAACTCGAGGAGCTGCTTCATCGGATAACTCAGACTAGGGTTGGCATCAGGGGCCTCAAACTGTGCCCAGAACACCCGCTGCTTGGGATCCCCGTCATGAGCCACATAGTACTTGGCCGCATCTACTGCACTCTCCGGGAGGTTGGTGAAGGTGCCCGCGGATCGCCATATCCGCGTAATAAAGGGAAATTGGTTCCCACCAAAGGCACATTGCAGTAAGTATGGCTTACCGGTTGCCATCTGCTTGACTTGGCACACTTATTCTTCAAAGAACTGTCGCTCTACCCGCTCTCATTGGAGGTCGGCATATAGTTTAGTCTGCTCAGCAAGTTGATCTTTGACTTTTTGCTCAAATGCCTCGCACTTCAAGCTTGCCTCCTCCAACTCTTGATGGACCTCCGTCACCCACGCCTCATATTGTTTGCTAACGGCCTTCAAGGCGTCCAGCTCAGCGGCCGCCTGTTCGGTTGCCGCCTTGTAGGAAACGCCCTCTTGTTTCGCCTTCCCCACCTCGGCCCGGAGCTTTTCAAGCTCTTTATCTTGAACTGCTGATCAACGAGAAAACGGAAAAAGTCAGATGACACGGCCAGGATATCCTGTCAGATATAACTAAAATGAGGTACTCTTATACAAACTCACCCTCCTTCTCGTCAAACCGACCGTTGAGGCGGTCAAGCTCTTCATTGTACACTTGCAGTTTCCAATTAAGATCGTCTATTTTCAATGCGTTGGCATTGGCAGCCGATGACGAGGCGTGCAAGATGCACAATCCATTAGCATGATTTCAAATTATTTAAACCTACCCTGCTTGGTCAAGTTTCTTAAAATCAACATTCCAAGCATCATTCCCGGACACTTTTTGTGCATTTCTCTGAGCCACGGGTTAGCTTTTCAAACTCACCCTGGCTGGGGGGCTGTCATACCAGTAAAAATATATTTCAAATATAACACAACGCTAGTAAAGTGGGTGACTTACCTTAAAGCCTATCAATAAGCCTGTAAAGGCTTCATTCAGTCTGTTGTTAACACACTGAATGCTCCACGAAACCACACCCATTAAGGTGCAGTGTTCTTCAGCAATGGAGGAATCCACTAGGATCTCCTCCATCATTGTCGACCCCTCAACCGTGGCCCGTTCTGGCACGGGCGGCACCGAGACTGGCCTCGAAGATGTTGGAGGAAGCTCAGTCAAATTCTGACCCTCCTTTCCACCCTCTGAATGGTCGATCTCCCAGGTAGTATAAACCGGGGAACTGGCCCCAATCACAGCTTCCTGGATCATGGCCGCAGGTGCATATTCAGCGACCGGGACCTCGCGGTCTTCGGCTTCCGAGGTATTAACCTCGGCCATCACCTCTTCGCCCCCGTTAAGCAAGGTCGGGAGGGAGGCCACCTCCATGGCCTCCTCGGAGGCTTTGGGAAGGGATGTGCGGGATGCATTCCCACTCTCCACTAGCTCGGCTAGCAGCGAGTATCTCTCTGAGACCTGGTCAGTTGGTAGATCTCGGATGGGGCTATGATGAGCAAAAAATATATATGTGCCGATAAATTAGGATTTGGTATAAGTTTACGCAATAAACTTGTGAGAGATCGTACCTTTGGGCCAGGGGTTTGACCTTGGGGGCTCGGCGGGGAACCATCTCAAACTCCTCGATCTCGTCGTCGGAATCGACACAGGTGCCATGAGAAGCGGCCTTGCCTTTGCAAGGCCTCTTCAGGGCCCTAGGAGGCAGGGCTTCTTTCTCCGCCTCTTGCGGTGCCCTCTTCTTGGACTGGGAAGAGTCCACGTCCTCCTCCTCTTCCGCCTCCTCCACCTCACGGGTAGAGGAAACACGCGTGTCCTCAGACTTAGTGTCCGGAAGACCCCTGGAACATAGACCTTCGTGGTTCTCCTTCTTCTTCGGCTCCGGTGTCTTGTATGGCTTCGGAACCAACATTGCGACCAACTGTTCTGACCTTGGCTCCTCAGGAACAGGAGCTGGTTCGTCGATGTTCTTGGACAGGGCCAACCACTCCTGTCAAAACCATTCAGGGAAAGGTGAGATCTTTGTAAAGTAGATCGGAACTTTGGGAGGGGAATGATGTTCGGACATACCTCTACTGGAGGAGTCTTGTCATTCAGGCCTATGTCTTCGTCCTCGGCTAGCCATGCTGGTTGGGGCTTGAACAAAATCCTCCACACGTCCTCGTGGGTTGTGCGGAAGAACTCCTTGATGACCTTAGGGTCATTAGGCTTGTAGACCCACATCGGATTCTCCCGGTGCTCACATGATAGGATGCGCCACCGCAGAGCGACTTGGATCACATCGGTTAATTGGATGTTAGCATCCACCATCTGCTTGATGCACTTCTGCATCATCTTCACGTCCCTAGCAAACCCCGAGTCCATATTTTTCTTGACCTAGGAGGTTAGCCTCTCTCGAGAGCCGGACTTGAAATCGGCAAGGGCTACCGAGTTTGCCTCCCTTGGTTCAGTGATATAGAACCACTCCTTCTGCTAGCCCTTGATAGTGTCTATCAAGGTGCCCTCTGGCCGTATCACCTTAGGGAGCTTTCTTATCACCGCTCCACCGCAATCAGCGTGCTGGTTGCTCATAGACTTTGGTTTGACGTTGAACGTCTTAAGCCAGAGCTGGAAATGTGGGTGAACTCGCAAGAATGCTTTGCACACGATGATGAAGGCGGTAATATGCATAATGGAGTTGGGGGAGATCATGGAAATCCATACCATAATAGAACATGATACCCCTGACAAAGGGGTGAAGGGGAAAGCCTAGGCCTCGGAGGAAATGGGGAATAAACGCTACCCGCTGACCCGACCGGGGAGTCGGGATCACCTGGCTAGCCTCCCCCGCTCGATGTGCAACGTCGGAGGAGAGGTATCCGGAGCGCTTCAACTCCCGAATGTCCACGTCGTATACGTACGACACCACCCACTTGCCATGAGAGACGGCCATGGTGTGGGCTTGAAGAAGGCAAGGCGAAAAGAAAGCGGAAAGAGGATCGGATCTGGGCGCTCGAGCTTGGGGGAGGCAAGAGAGAAGCCGAGGATGCATGTGGTAAAAACCTTTGGATCTTTATTCCTTTTTATAATGGATTATAATACCAAGAGTCCCTTTTACTGCGTCGGTTGCTCCGCCACCTACTTCCAAAAAATGATGGAGTTGTTGCACATGTGGGTAAGCCTATGCAGTTAATCATATCCCAGGAAATGCGAAGGCACGATCTCCTCGAGAGGACGTGACCCTTGAGACATGTCCCCGAGCTGCGGTTCAAGGCGGCCTTTCGTCAGGAAAGCCTACCAATCGGGGAGCCATTCACACATGGAAGTTTCAATGCCTTCGTTAAAAAAGCTGCCAATTTAAAGATGTGCGGGTTACGGAAGCAGTCAAATCGGAATCAGCCGAGCATGATGGAACTCACCTTACAAGCCGATCACTATCGATGTAAAGGGTAGCCAAAGAATGAACACACTGGCGTTGAAGGCTAGTTAGGGGGATACTGAGGGAGTCCCGGATTCAGGGGTCCTCGGGTGGCCGGTTAGTCAATATTGGATGAGCCCATTGGGCCACGCTGGGGAAGACCGGGCTTGATGACGACCTCTACTCTGGAAGGAATATCCCGAAGATTGGCATGTACTCCAAGCTTAGAAGGACTAGGTCGGCTCATCTATTCCCGATAATAGTTGATATCTTGTAAACCCTAGGGGCCGTGGTGTCTATATAAACTAGGGACCCCTATCCGTATAGAGGGGGTTGAATCATCTAGGGTTTAGAATACACGATCTCGAGGTAGATCAACATTGTAATCATCTTCATCAATACAATCAAGGAGGACGTAGAGTACTACCCCCATAGGAGGGCCCGAAGCTGGGTAAACCATTGTCTCCCTTCTCTTCCTGCAACCCATCGATCCAAGGTCCACAGTTCGGGACCCCCTACCCGAGATCTGCCGGTTTTGACACCGACACCCGCGCCTCCTTTCCGCTGCCATTGAGACCCCTATGGACACCCCATGCTCCCCTAGCACCTCGGCCGCGCTCTCCACCGTCGTGGCACACCAGCCTGTAGCGACTAATGCCGCCGTCTGCCCCCTTCACGGGCCCTCATCCCCAGCGCTTCCCCGGTGAGAGCAGAGCCTCCAGGCAGAAGCGTCTCGGATCCCCAAGCACGTTGGTGCTCTAACCACTAAGAATGGTGGTCGGATACACTGACAGCCACCACCGGCCCCCTCTGGCTCTCCCGCGGCAGGAGCTTGAATATGGCACCTTTAGCCGACGGGGCCCGCGTGTCGGTTGGCCAGTGGGGCTGACGGGTGGGTCGTGCCCGTTAAGTGGAGGCGGGAGCCCCTAGAGGCCGCCTTCTCACCGGGGAGGCGTATTTCCCCCGGGCGCTTTCGACGTGGCCCTTGCGGGCGCACGCGAGCAGTTGGGCCGGCCCGGGAGCTTATCTTGCGCACTATAAGCCCCCTGGTATAAACCTCTTTTTTTCTTTTTGGAGAAACTTCCAAATTCCATAACAAGTTCATATGGGATCCAAATTTAGTGATTCAAATTCCTAGGAACTTCTAAAATCCTTGCCTCCCCAAATATGTGCTTTGCACTTTTTTTCAAAAATATTTTCTGTAGAGATCTAATGCAAACTTGAATCTGATTCATTCAAACCCCCATCTTGCAAAATTCCTAGGGAGCTCAAATCAACTCCAAATGGAGTGATTCCAATTTCTAGAGACTCCAAGTATCATGCACTATTTTTCAACATTTTTCTCATGCATTTTTTCTGCTAGGACAACTTAATTGCACATATTTCCATTTAATCCATCTCAGTAAATCCCTAGAATATTCATGCCAACTCGAAATCTAGTGAAACCACTTCCTAAATGTTTCTAAATTCATGCCCTATTAAATATTTCCTTCACTCATTTTAGCAGAATATTTTCTCTAGACTTTTTTTGGGGGCAGTGATGCCTCCATTTCCACCATTCGAAAATCTCTTGTGATCCAAATCCCTTAGAACAACCTTAGGAATTTTTCTTATGACCAGAGATGTCCAAGAGCAATAGAAGTCCTATTTATAGAGCACCTTGTGTTTCTGCTTGTTGTGTGGCTTATCGTTGTTATTTCTGATGATAGTTGGCGAAATAAACAGAGTACTCGGAGTTGGACCGGAAGACCTCGAAGACCTCGAAGACTTATTTGAGCAAGAAAAACAGCCCTTTGACCATGCCTAAGAAACTTTTACTTGCATTCCATATGATGGGTTGTCCCCGATGAACACCTCGTTGAAACCTGCATTTGGGCATGGCCCTACCACCTATGAGGGTTGTGCATGTGGGATGTAGTTAGTTGCTACGCAAGAAGGGACAAGAATATGCATGGTGATGATGAAGGGTGTGTTACAAAGGTTTTTCAAAAACCCCGTCGAGTGCCACTAATGCCCGAGGGTGATGGTGTTGATATGGATGACCACTTGAGAAAGAAGTGTTGTACCAAGAAAGGTTTTGTGTGTGTGGTTTCAGAAATGGTATTAGATTTAAGATTTGTCGACAGTCCCAACCTTACATGTGCGACCACGATACCCCTTATGGGATGGGGCTTTGTTGATAACCTTGGTCGATACTAGCAGAGAGCCTGCATTACTAGTGGCAGGAGTGACGTGGTCACTCTCGTGACGGGGTCGTGCCAGGTAGGGCGACCATGCTATTTTTACACGTAAAGGGCACACCCTTGCGTGCCCTCATGGATGATATGATCTACAGCCAGGCTTGTATGATGTACATCATGAGGGGTGGCACCAACGAGTGCACTCTTTGTTTAGTGTCGCCATGGGAAAGGCATTTTTGGGTTCTTACCTCGGGTATGTTATATACCGCGAGTCATGGATGATACGGAAGTTCCCGGGTCTTGTGGGTACAACGCGCAACCTCTACAAAGTGTAAAACTATTCGAATAGTCGTGCCCATAGCCAAGGACAGTGGGTGGTGCTGCTTAAACTACGTCTAGTGGTTTCCACATAAACCAAGTGTGTGTGTGGTGGGAAAGTATGAGAAGTGATGGTGATATGAGAACGATGATGCTCGAGCTAAGTCAGGTGACTTGGTAGGATGGGTGGACATGGGATGTTCAACCCTCACCTGATATTGATATATGTAACATGTTCACTCTGTTACTGCTATGCCTTGTGATGCATGTCGCACAAGAACTTGATCATGTTATCGCACTAGGGAAAAATCTGCTTTCCACAAAAATAGCAAACCAGTGTTATATCATGTTTCATTATTGCCATGTTCCACAACATGGGTTGCTTGTGAGTACATTAAAAGTACTCATTGGCTTGCCACTGGTTATTTTATTGACCAGGTAAGAGAGAACAGGAGATGGTGAAGAGTACCTTGGTGATGTTCCTGCGAGCTAGGACGCTTCCTAGTCAGAATGTGTGTAGGTTAAGGTTGATGGCATGGGTTCACGCTTTCAACCAAGGCTCCCGTTGTTAATCGAGTTTGGCGTGTCGGCCTTCGAGGCCCTACCTATGTAAGACTTAACTTCAATGGTCCTTATTTGTATCACAGGGTATGTGTGGATGTAAGACTCTTGTTATTCCGTTTCTGTGTGTTCGGTGAGAATTGATCTCTGGGATCACTAAGCACGTACGTTCGGTGATCTCGACCTACAAGTCGGGTGCCCACAAGGTGAAGGAGCTGGTGGAGCTGATGGAGCTGATGCTTGGGCTGATGAAGACGATTTGGACTCCAGAACTGACACGGCTGCAGATCTGGTCTGGGTCCTGAACTTAGTGGTAGTTGGGAGACACATATCATCATCATCATCATCACCACTCCTAGAGCTCGGAGTGTGCACTGCATCAACTTCACACTTCAATTGATTGATATTGGTTGTCAACTCTGTCACCTTGATATCCAGGTCATGGAATTTTGTTTCCACAATCCTCTCCAGACTCTTATGATTCTGCAATATATCTGTAATGTTGTTCTCCATCCCTTGGATGGTACTGATAAGAAATGGGATATGTTCCTCTCTGGTCCTCAAATGTGGAGATATAGCTACCTTTGCCTCTCCCTCTGCATCTGCATGAGCTGTAGCTGAACTAGGATGGCTGGGGTCCATCACAACTTCATTATCTTCAAACTCTCACTAGACCGGCGGGTGTTGATGATCAAGCAGATATACATTCTTCCCAGTCACGGGTTATGTCCACGAAGGACTAGCCTCACTCACGGTAGATCTTCACAAAGTAGACAATCTCCATGCTCTTACAAACTTATTGGTTCAACTCCACAACACAAAGTAGGAGGCTCCCAAACGACACCTAACCAATCTAGGAGACACCACTCTCCAAAAGGTAATAGATGCGGAAATATGATGAACTCCTTGCTCTTGTGCTTCAAAAGATGATCTCCTCAACACTCAATCTCTCTGTCACAGATTTGATTGGGGTAGAAGAGATTGATTGGGTGGAAAAAAACTTGGCGAGGCTAGAAATCAGGATTCATATGGTAGGAACAAAATATCTTGATCTCAACACCTGAGTAGGTGGCTCTCTCTCAGAAAAATGGATATGGAAAGTGTTGGGTTGCTCTGACTGCTTCTTCTATGAATGAGAGGTGGTGGAGGGGTATATATAGGCATCTCCAAAAATCTAACCATTACAACCTTATTTTCCAACTCGATGAAACCGAAGTAAAACGACGGTGGCACCGAGTAGTGCAAAATGTGGCAACTTTTGTCTTTTCGGTGAGACTGATATATGAATCTCGGTGGTACCGATTTTGGCTGGCCTAGCCAGTTCCCTCAACTCGATGGGATCAATTTTCAAAACTCAGAAATTCCAATTTTAAGAAGTTGGTTAACAGAGTTGAGGGCACTGATTTCGGTTGCACCGAAATGGAACTTCGTGGTACCGAGACTCTAGGGTTTGGCATGGGATCTGTCTAATGTAAAACTCGGTAGGGACGAATGGATAAAGTTATTGACACCGAATTTTTGATATATAGGATTTGGACGGAATATTTGTGGGAGAACTTCATGAGTATTTTTGTTGGCTAACTCTAAGCACTTGAGCAACTAGATCATCATAGTCACCTCTTCCCCTTTTAATAGTATTGACTTTCCTATGGACTCAAATGTGATGTCACACAAAATATAAAATGTGGAGTCTTCAAGCTTGTTATTAATAGATGTTCCTTGCATCTAGGGGTTATCCTCCCAACCCTTAGCCAACGCATCCTTCAACTTTTCCTGAAATATACTAGATAGAATCATTAGATCAATGACACATATGTTGTTATTAATTACCAAAACCACCTTAGGGAGAAGTTGTGCTTTCAGCTGCGAAATCCTCGACTTGGATGGGACATGGGCACACGCCAATGGGCGACGACGGGCAAGGGAGGGGTGCGTAGAGGGGGGATGACGATGGGCGAGGGTGCCGGGGAGGAGGTGAGCGTGGGCGAGGGAGCGCCATCAATTTTACTCAAGCCCTAGTCGACGGAATTAGGGGAATGGTTGAGGCCGGAGGATAAATTTTCCTCCACTACAATAAATTGAGGATTGGTTAGGTATGTACGAGATAGGGGACCGGTTAGAACCATCGCGCCTTTAGAGCATCTCTAAAAGATCCCGCAAATCAGGCCATCTACTATAATAACCATCAGTTTATATAATGTATCTCATAAACTTGTCTTGAACAGATCCTTTAAATTCGTCTGTCCCGAATTTATTTTTGCAGGATCCCGAATCCATGAGCCAATTTCCTTTATATCTATGGGATTTTACCTCATCTTGGAGAATCCCCTTTCCTTTGGCGGGAGACAAATTTTAGCATCCTCTTTTGTCGCAGCCGGCGTCATGGCTTCCCGAGCTCAATTCTAGCGAAATCTCACTGTCGCATGTCGTCGTCGTTGCCCGTGAGCTGCGGCACGCTGTCGTCGTCACCCGTGAGCTGCCGCACACCACCGTCGAAGGTCATCACCCGCGAGCTGCCGCACGCCGCCGCCATCTCCCATTGCGGACCGCGAGATGTCGTAAGACGTCGCCTCCTCGCCGCGTTTGTTCCCATGGTCTTCGTGTTGCTCCACGGCAGCGTTGGCACCAGCAAGACGCGTGCTCCTCCTCTGTCCCTCACAAAATCCTCACGGTGGAAGTGGTCGGAATGGTTCCAATTGTAATTTAACAGACTTTTTTACGGGGTTGTGCAATTTTATCGGGACAATGAAATATTTTATGGGATTTGTTCTATCGTAAACAAATGAAAAAAAGTTCTACGAAATCTTTTATATCGATTTTTTAAGGACGGGTATACGGAATCAGCTAGATGCTCTTATCAGCACAAGGCAAAGTCGGACTCCTCGGTCGCTCCCGCGAGCGACCAGGTGCGAACCCTAGCTGCCGCCTCGGGTGAACCCCCTTCGCTGGCAGGGGTCACCAGGCAAAGCCCACGCCGCGCGCGACGACGGGGCCTTTTTCCTCCCGCTCAAGGTGGGGTGGCACGGGACGGCCACTCCGGCAGGCGCTCATGGCGGGCTTCCACGGGGGAGGCGCGGGCGCGGCGAGGTTGCACTTGGGTGGCGCTTGGAGGTGCACCACGGGCGCGCGGGGGCTCTCGGGCGGCGCAACTCTACCACGCATGATGGCTCGTGGGGTGCGGCCGTTCCGCGGCCTGGGACGGCGGTGGCGCATGAGGGCCATGCAGATGCACGGCGGCGGCGGCGTGGCCTAGCCGGCACGGATTTTTCGGTTGTGCCATGCTTCACAGTGTGGGGAGGTCGTCGGTGCGTGGGCTGGCATGGCCGGGGCGGGGAGGCGCGAGCACAATGCGTTGGTGGTGTGGCTGCGCAGGGGAGCGCCGCGGGCGTGCATAGGACACGTCATGGGCGCGAGGGGGCTTCGAGTGGTGTGGATCTGGTGCTTGGGGGAGCTGCTCCAAAGCCCAGGATGGCGCGATGAGGTGGCCTGCTGTGACATGGTGGAGGGTTGTTGTGGTGTTGGTGCTCAGACGACGTTGTTGCCCTAGCTGTGCACATGGTGGAGAGGCTTGAGTGGCCGGTATGGCACTCGAGCGGCGGCTTCGGCTGCGAAGGGCGTGGCCGGGGTGTGTTTGCGCAGTCTAGCATCGCGTGGACACCCCTCGCGGTGCGCGGATCGGAGGCCCATGGTGAATAGGAAGTGCGCTCTGACAACGTGTGATGCGGATCTAGTCTCCGACTGTTGGGGATATTACCTGCGGTATAACCCGCCCTAAATGGGCAGGGTCACTAAAGGGGCGACTCATCCTTTGATAATACAAGCCTTGGCCCAGGGGGGCCAGGAGCCGGATGGCGGTTCAGGAGCTATACAGAGGATAGTCCGCCAAGGAGGTTTCCAGTCTTGGAAAGCACGGTGACTTAGAGATAGGGAAACCACGATCTGTAGCATGGCTAGGACTCTTGTAAATCCTAGGGCCTCAACCTATATATAAAGGCGAGTCCCTGGGGAAGATAGGCCAGGTTAGAAATCATGGTTACGCCCCCCTTGTAATTGAAACCATCATCAATCTACACAAAGCAGGACGTAGGCTTTTACCTCCACACGAGGGGCCGAACCTGGGTAAATCTGAGTCTCGCTTTCGCTCACCCCCTTTGAGTCGCCACCAAGGTGCGATGACTCCTTCATTAAGTCCTTTCATGAGGACATCTGTCGTGACAAAACCACGGCAGTTGGCGCCCACCATGGGGCTAGCGCACGGTGGAGTTGAGTTCTCAAAGGGAGCCCTACCAGGGTGAGAAAGCTATGCGGTCGGCGTCATGATGAAGAGCCGCCACGGAAGGTACTATATCGACAACTCGCTGTGGGGGCCTGAAGCCGATTTAATCGAATCTGGTTACAGGGTCCCCTTCGGCAAGGTCAACATCTTCATCGGCATGATTGAAACACCCGTGCCTGAGCTGGACACCTCCACTGACATCGTTTAGCCGGCCAGGTACGTCCTCCCCATCACGCGTCAGGACAGGAGATGACAGGTTTTCGTCGGTTTTACGCAGGGAGCAAGCATACAGGACGAACCGGTAGTCCAGGAGATCACCCCCCTTAACTCCGATGATGAATCATCCATGGGCGACACAGATTCAATTCGCCCTCTTTACGAAGGACAACTCGGAGAGTTGCCACTAGCGATGGACCCCAAGGTCTTCGAAAGATCCTGTCGACAAATCGCCATCTACATGGCGGGGGCAACACAACCTCAGCCAAACCCGGCCGGCAACAACGAGACTGGCGAGTCATCGAAAACCCCAGCTCAAGCCATGGCAGACTTGACGGCGGAGGTCACCAGACTCATGACAACCGCTATGACGGCAGAGAATCCGGAAGCGATCAACGCCGAGCTGGCGAAGCTGCGGGAGGAGATGGCCAAAGCCCAGTGGGACGTGGAAGCGAAAGCCACCAGGATGGCGGCACAGTAGGCCCGGATCACCGTGGAGACGGAACGGATGAACACCGAAGGTTGGCGGCTCGAGAGACAACAGCGCACGTCCGATGCTATTCATCAGAGCAGGCATCACGGGCGCCTCCCGGTCGATCTACATCCAACTCATCTCTTCGACACCCCACACACTCCTAGGGCGGGACACGATCAACCCTTGCAGGCCGCTCCAGGGGGAGGTCCGGTTCAACCGCCTAACCCGCCACCACCTCAACCAACGGATGCCCGCGCACCTCGCTTCCAGAGGCCACTTCTCAAATCCCGTGAATAACGTGCTGGCGCAACCCGCCACTTGGAGTCCCTCCCAATCTACAGAAACTCCCCGGCCGAGGTGGGGGCAATAAACGCCATCGAGATGCTGAAGACAGCAGTGGTCCAACACGCGCAATACTCACACAGCCTTGACCAGTTACACTCCACACCCCAGGTGAGTCACACCAGGAATCACCACGAGGACCAACCCGCGGTGACCAGTGGGCAACGGCGTTTGCCTCAGACCAACCCGCTCAGGGTGCCTGATACACGAGCCCAAGACATTGTGGAATGCAGCGCGAGCCGCGGGTCAGATGGAGAAGGCAGCCGCGGCGGGTCATAGCTATCCGGCTTATACCCAGACGCCTCCCGCGCCGCTCGATGCCGGTGGCAGGCACGTCGGGGTGCCCTGTCTCATGCCCGCTCTTCGCAATGAGCGGATGCCGAAGGATTTCAAAGGACCAAGGAAGGTACCCAATTACACACCAGATCTGGAGCCAGGGTCATGGATCGAGAGTTACGAACTTGCGATGGACATGCTCGACGTGAATGAGGCGGTTTGCGCCAGGTATTTCACTATGATGCTTGAAGGAACAGCGCGTGCGTGGATGAAAAACCTGCTGCCTAACTCGATCAACACCTGGGCAGAGTTAAAGGAGTGTTTCATCAAAAACTTCTGAGGGACTTGCAAGCGCCCGATGACCATCGTCGACTTACAACACTGCGTTTAGCGATCAGATGAGTCGGGCCATCATTGGACGCGGCGAGTTGCATAAGTCATTCATTCGTCGGACGGCATCTCGGCGGCTCAGGAAGTGCTGATTCTAGAGAAAAATTGCCATTACGAACCTTTGGTGCTGAAGCTGGGGCGACTTAAGCGTAAAGTGCAGGACATGGGCGAGTTGATGGATACCCTCACCAGATATGTCGAGTCAGACAACACCAAGGATCCGGGGGAGGATGACGACAAAGTTAGCACCGCCAGGAGGGCGAGTCGTCAAAAGGTCACTCCCAGTTTCAAGGGCGGGGTAACCACAACCACGGCAGTCACGGTAAGAGGAGACAACAGGAAGGTCCCACATACTTCGTCGCCAATACAAATGCCGGCAACCGGAACCAACGCCAGAAGAAGCGAGGCTTCAGTGGCAAGAAACCGCACAACTATCATGAGATGCTCAAAGGCCCCTGCCCACATCACGCTATGCCTGAGGGACCGGCTACTCACTCCTGGGAGGATTGCTATGTGATGCAGGAGTTCCGGGCTGAGGTGCTCAAGAAAGTCCAAGGAGGCGATCAGGGCCAGCAACAGGAACAGTTTGGCGCACCCTGGTCGCGCTAAAGCCCGTTCGGTGGATTTCCTAACCCGGGTGCACAGGGCGGATCACGGCCTAATAGTGGACAGTACCAAGTTCACAACCAACAGCGGTATAACCCGCAGGGAGTGTTTCAGCAACCACCCCCGCAAGGGGACCCCCAGCAACAGGATGATAATGGCGGTTTTCAGAATAAACCTAAGCAGGTGAACAACGGGCAGTATCACGTGTTCACCACTACTATGTCAACAAAAGTCCTTCCCTGGCAGTGGTGCCAGAGATACTTCTGTCGTCTCTTGAGCTTGCGTTGGTTTTTCCCTTGAAGAGGAAAGGGTGATGCAGGACAAGAGCAGTAAGTATTTCCCTCAGTTTGAGAACCAAGGTATCAATCTAGTAGGAGAATCTCGTCAAGTCCAGAGTACCTGCGCAAACACAAAAGAGCTTGCACCCAACGCTATAAAGGGGTTGTCAATCCCTTCAAGATTGTTTGCAAAGTGAGATCTGAAGGCGAAAAGTGCAATGAAGTAAAAAGTGTAAGGCTGAAAATATGGTGTGGAGTAGACCCAGGGGCCATAGTGTTCACTACAGACTTCTCTCAAAATAGCAAATATCACGGTGGGTAAACAAATTACTGTCGAGAAATTGATAGAACCGGGCAAAGTCATGACGATATCTAAGGCAATGATCATACATATAGGCATCACATTCGGGACAAGTAGACCGATACTTTCTGCAATTACTACTATTACTCCACACATCGACCGCTATCCAGCATGCATCTAGTGTATTGAGTTCATGACGAACAGAGTAACGCCTTAATAAAGATGACATGATGTAGAGGGATAATCTCAAACCAATGATGAAAACCCCAACTTTTTACCCTTGATGGCAACAACATGATGCGTTCCTCGCTACCCCTTATGTCACTGGGTGAGGTCACCGCATGGTATGAACCAAAAACCAAGCACTTCCCCCATTGCAAGAATCATAGATCTAGTTGGCCAAACAAAACCCACAACTCGAAGAGAATTACAAGGATATGAAATCATGCATAAGAGAGATCAGAAGAAACTCAAATAAGATTCATAGATAATCTGATCATAAATCCACAATTCATCGGATCTCAACAAACACACCGCAAAAGAAGATTACATCGGATAGATCTCCATGAAGATCATGGAGAACTTTGTATTGAAGATCCAAGAGAGAGAAGAAGCCATCTAGTTACTAGCTATGGACCCGTAGGTCTATGGTGAACTACTCACGCATAATCGGAGAGGTCATGGTGTTGATGAAGAAGCCCTTCGTATCCGAATCCCCCCTCCGGCAGGGCACCAGAACGTCCCCCAGATGGGATCTTGCGGAGACAAAAGCTTGCGACGGCGGAAAACTACTTTCGATGATCTCCTGGTTTTTTGTGGAATTTTTGGGGATATATAGGCGCAAAACCTAGGGCA
The DNA here is from genome assembly GCF_904849725.1 of Hordeum vulgare subsp. vulgare. Classification (NCBI taxonomy): domain Eukaryota; kingdom Viridiplantae; phylum Streptophyta; class Magnoliopsida; order Poales; family Poaceae; genus Hordeum; species Hordeum vulgare. The sequence continues at coordinate 196,750,424 of NC_058523.1, read as the reverse complement.
AAGGACGTCCAGGGGGCCCACAAGCCTGTGGGCCGCGGCCTCCCCACCTGGCCACGGGGTGGGGGCTTGTGGGGCCCCTGGGGAACCCTCCCTTGGCTCTCAAGTCTCGTGATCTTCTTCCGTTACGGAAAAAATCTTTTCAGGGATTTTATTCCATTTGGACTCCGTTTCAAATTCTCCTCTGGAAGGGGTCAAAAACATGGAAAAAACAGGAACTGGCACTTGGCACTAAGTTAATAAGTTAGTCCCAAAAAATATATAAAAGTCATGCAAAACATCCAAAGTTTGACAAGATAATAGCATGAAACCATAAAAAATTATAGATATGTTGGAGACGTATCAAGCATCCCCAAGCTTAACTCCTGCTCGTCCTCGAGTAGGGAAGTGATAAAGAATGAATTTTTGATGTGGAATGCTTCCTAGCATAGTTGTCCTTTGCAACTTCTTTCACATGACATGAATGTTCAGATCCGTAAGATTCGAAACAATAGTTTGCTATTAGCATGAAAACAATAATACTTCTAGCAAACTAGCAAGGTAATCTTGAACTTTCAAAATGACAAGGCCAAGGAAAGTTATCCCTACAAAATCATATAGTCTGGCTATGCTCCATCATCCTCACACAACTAATGTAAATCATGCACAACCCCGGTATTGGCCAAGTAATTGTTTTCGCACTCTTACTTTCTCAAACTTTTTATAACTATCACGCAATACATGAGCGTGAGCCATGGATATAACACTATAGGTGGAATAGAGTGTGGTGGTGGTTGTGAGACAAAAAGGAGGAGATGGTCACATTGACTCGACGTATCAAAGGGCTATGGAGATGCCCATTAATAGATATCAATGTGAATGAGTAGGGATTGCCATACAAGAGATGCACTAGAGCTATAAGTATGTGAAAGCTCAAAAGGAGAACTAGTGGATGTGCATCCAACTTGCTTGCTCACGAAGACCTAGGGCAATTTGAGGAAGCCCATCATTGGAATATACAAGCCAAGTTATATAATGAAGATTCCCACAAGCATATGGTGGTGACAAAGCAAGAAACTCTCAATCGTGAAGAACATGGTGCTATTATGAAGCACAAGTGTGGAAAAAGATAGTAGCACTGTCCCTTCTCTCTTTTTCTCTCTTTTTTTATTTGGGATCTTGGCCTCTCTTTTTCTTTTCTCTTTTTTTTATTTTTTTTGTTTGGTCTCTTTGGCCTCTTTTTTTTATTTCCTCACATGGGACAATGCTCTAATAATGATGATCATCACACTTTCATTTACTCACAGCTTCGAAGCTCAAAATGATGACTTTTAGGGAATGCCTCCGGCACTGTACCGGGATGTGCAACGATCTAGCTTGGTGTATGACGTTAAAAACATCTCGCTAGCTATCTTACGATCATGCAATGGAAATATGAGAGTGACGGCCCAAGTCATGAGATGGAACGGTGGGAGTTGCATGACAATATATCTCGGAATGGCTATGAAAATGCCAAAGTAGGTAGGTATGGTGGCTGTTTTGAGGGAGGCATAAGGTGGGTTCGTGCACCGGCGAAAATTGCGCGGCACTAGAGAGGCTAGCAATGGTGAAAGGTGAAAGTGCATCTATACCATGGACTCGCATTAGTCATGAAGAACTCACATACTTGTTGTGAAATTTTTATTAGTAATCGAAACAAAGTGCTAAACGCATACTCCGAGGGAAAGGGTTGGTAGGTGTTAACCATCGCGCGATCCCGACCTCAACACAAAGGATGACAATCAATAGATCAATTATGCTCCGACTTCCTAACATAGCGGTTCACCATACGTGCATGCTACGGGAATCACTAACTTCAACACAAGTATCTCTAGATTCACAACACCCTACTAACATAGCTCTTAATATTACCGAATCCACGTCTCAAAACTAATTGAGAGGAATCAAAACTTCTCTTTCTACTCAATGCACATGAAGATGGAGGTTTTTGCATCCTCTTTGGGTACCTATCACCTTTGGGACTACTTTCATAGCATAAGCCAACTACCAAGTCACGCACCGCCGTGCTCTAAAAGATATAAGTGAAGCACATAGAGCAAAAGTATCTAGCTCAAAAGATATAAGTGAAGTACTATGAGCATTCTAGCAAAATCACGATGAGTGCATGTCTCTCTCTCTCAAAAAGGTGTGCAGCAAGGATGATTGTGACACAACAAAAATAAAATACTCCTCCAATACAAGGCGCTCCAAGCAAAACACATATCATGTGGTGAATAAAAATATAGCTCCAAGTAATGTTGTCGATGGATTGAAGATGAAATAGGGGATGCCTTCCCGGGGCATCCCCAAGCTTAGGATTTTTGGTGTCCTTGAATTTGGCTTGGGTGCCTTGGGCATCCCCAAGCTTGAGCTATTTCCACTCCTTATCTCATCGTCCATGAGAACATCACCCAAAACATGAAAACTTCACAACACAAAACTTAAACAGAAACTCGTGATAACATTAGCACAAGAAAACAAACTACCACCTCTTTTCGGTACTGTAGCAAACTTGAATTTCATCTATATTGGTGTTGGGATACTGTATTCTCAATTTTCCATGGCTAGTACCCCCCCCCCCCCGATACTAACCATAGTTTCATGAAAACAAGCAACCAACTCAACAAAAACAGACCAGTCTGTAGCAATCTGTATACTTCGTATACTTCTGGTACCTCACAAATTATGAAAAATGACGACTACCTGGGAAAAAGGCATATCAACCAGCAGCAAAACGAATCAACTCAAAAGATCTTTCTGAATAAAAATGAAAAATCATCTCGTGAGCGAAAAGTTTCTGCCATTTTCCAGCAGAATCAAACAACCATTACCAAGATTGGTCATAAAGGTTTTTGCTTGGCTCAAACACAAAAAGAAACACCAAAAACACAATCACAACAGAATTGTGATGGTGCGGACGCAACAAAACAGAAAGAAAAAGATAAATTCATTAGGTTGCCTCCCAACAAGCGCTATTGTTTAACGCCCTTAGCTAGGCATAAAAGCGATAGAATCACGTATCGTCGTCTTTGGTGCTCAAATCATAAGTGGCCCTCATCATGGATTCATAAGGCAATCTTATTTTCTTTCTAGGAAAGTGTTCCATGCCCTTCCTTAAAGGAAATTGAAATCTAATATTCCCTTCCTTCATATCGATGATAGCACCGATAGTCCTTAGGAAAGGTCTACCACGAATAATAGGGCATGCAGGATTGCAATCAATGTCAAGCACAATAAATCCGTGGGTACATAGTTCCTATTTGCAATAATAAGAACATCATTGATCCTTCCCATGGGTTTCTTGACAGTAGAATCAGCAAGATGCAAATTAAGAGAACACTCCTCAATCTCATTAAAACCCAGAACATCACATAAAGACTTTGGAATCGCAGAAACACTAGAACCCAAATCACACAAAGCATTGCATTCATAGTTTTTTATTTTGATTTTGATTTTGATGGTAGGTTCCCACTCATCATGAAGCTTTCTAGGGATAGAGACTTCCGATTCAAGTTTCTCTTCAAGAGATTTTATCATAGCTTCGACGATATGATCGGTAAAGGCCTTGTTTTGGCTATAAGCGTGTGGAGAGTTTAACATGGATTGCATCAAAGAAATGCATTCAATCAAGGAGCAACTATCATAATTGAATTCCTTGAAATCCATGGTAGTTATTTCATTACTACTCAAAGTTTTAACATCTTCTACTCCACTTTTAATGCTTTTAGCATCAAGATAGATGGAATCCGAATCATTGGGGAACTTTTCAACAAAAGTGGAATCATATCCAGCCCCATAATCATTAGGTTTGACACAAGAAAACAAGGATTCAATGGGAGTCACACTAAGCACTTTAAGATCTTCGTGATTCTTATCACGAGAACACGCCTTTTTAAGACATTCATGTCTAGCACGAATTTGGGCGGTTCTTTCTTAGCTCTCAATCATGGAAACACGCATAGCTTTCAAAGTTTCATCCATGTTGATTTTGGGAGGAGCACATCTAACTTCCAAAGCATCAACATCACTAGACATTCTATCAACGCTCTTAGCCAAATCGTCAATTTTGAGTAGTTTTTCCTCTATGGACGCATTGAAAATCTTTTGAGAGTTGATGAACTCTTTGATATTACTCTCTAGATCACAGAGTAATCTATTGTAATTTCCATGAGTATTGTTGTATGAGTTGCCAAAATTATTAGAGGAGTTACTAGGAAAAGGCCTAGGAACATAGTTTCCTCTAAAAGCATTGTTGTTGCCAAAGTTATTCCTACCAACAAAATTAACGTCCAAGCTAGCGTTGCTACTCTCAATCAAAGAAGACAAGGGCATATCATTAGGATCCAAAGGAGAACTTCTACTAGCAACCAAATTCATTAACTCGTCCATCTTAGCACTCAACGAGTTAATTTCTTCTATAGCGTGTACCTTCTTACTAGTAGGTGAACTTTCAGTGTGCCACTGAGAGTAGTTCGTCATGATGTTGTCTAAGAGCTTTGTGGCTTACCCTAATGTGATTTCCATGAACGTTCCACCTAGGGCGGACGAAAAGGACAAACGGGAAAGGCAAACGAAAAACGCAAATTGTGAAGTGGGGCAGAGGAAAATGAGAGGCAACTGGCAAACAAAGTAAATGCAAGAGATGAGTTTACGACACCTACTTGGATGAGTTCTTGACTTGATCCTCCCCGGCAACGGCGCCAGAAATCCTTCTGCTACATCAACAAAAGTCCTTCCCTAGCAGTGGTGCCAGAGATCCTTCTGTCGTCTCTTGAGCTTGCATTGGTTTTTCCTTGAAGAGAAAAGGGCGATGCAGCACAGGAGCAGTAAGTATTTCCCTCAGTTTGAGAACCAAGGTATCAATCCAGAAGGAGAATCTCGTCAAGTCCAGAGTACCTGCGCAAACACAAAAGAGCTTGCACCCAATGCTATAAAGGGGTTGTCAATCCCTTCAAGATTATTTGCAAAGTGAGATATGAAGGCGAAAAGTGCAACGAAGTAAAAAGTGTAAGGCTGAAAATATGGTGTGGAGTAGACCCGGGGGCCATAGTGTTCACTAGAGGCTTCTCTCAAAATAGCAAATATCACGGTGGGTAAACAAATTACTGTCGAGAAATTGATAGAACCGGGCAAAGTCATGACGATATCTAAGGCAATGATCATACATATAGGCATCACATTCGAGACAAGTAGACCGATACTTTCTGCAATTACTACTATTACTCCACACATCGACCGCTATCCAGCATGCATCTAGTGTATTGAGTTCATGATGAACAGAGTAACGCCTTAAGCAAGATGACATGATGTAGAGGGATAATCTCAAACCAATGATGAAAACCCCATCTTTTTACCCTTGATGGCAACAACACGATGCGTGCCTCGCTACCCCTTCTGTCACTGGGTGAGGTCACCGCACGGTATGAACCCAAAACCAAGCACTTCTCCCATTGCAAGAATCATAGATCTAGTTGGCCAAACAAAACCTACAACTCGAAGAGAATTACTAGGATATGAAATCATGCATAAGAGAGATCAGAAGAAACTCAAATAAGATTCATAGATAATCGGATCATAAATCCACAATTCATCGGATCTTGACAAACACACCGCAAAAGAAGATTACATCGGATAGATCTCCATGAAGATCATGGAAAACTTTGTATTGAAGAACCAAGAGAGAGAAGAAGCCATCTAGTTACTAGCTATGGACCCGTAGGTCTATGGTGAACTACTCACGCATCATCATAGAGGTCATGGTGTTGATGAAGAAGCCCTCCATATCCAAATCCCCCCTCCGACAGGGCACCATAACGTGCCCCAGATTGGATCTTGCGGAGACAGAAGCTTGCGGCGGCAGAGAAGTACTTTCGATGATCTCCTGGTTTTTTGTGGAATTTTTGGGGATATATAGGCACAAAACCTAGAGCAAAGGACGTCCAGGGGGACCACAAGCCTGTGGGCCGCGGCCTCCCCCCAAGCCGCGGGGTGCGGGCTTGTGGGGCCCCTGGGGACCCCTGCCTTGGTTCTCAAGTCTTCTGATCTTCTTCCGTTACGGAAAAAATCTTTTCGGGGATTTTATTCCGTTTGGACTCTGTTTCAAATTCTCCTTTGAAAGGGGTCAAAAACATGGAAAAAAACAGGAACTGGCACTTGGCACTGAGTTAATAAGTTAGTCCAGAAAAATATATAAAAGGCATGCAAAACATCCAAAGTTTGACAAGATAAAAGCATGAAACCATCAAAAATCGTAGATGCGTTGGAGACGTATCAACCACCAACACGTGCAAACGGGACCAGAAGGTAAAACATAGAACTTTCAGCGCGGCTGAGTCGGCGCTCCCTAGGTACCTCCATTGGTCTGAACAGCCCATAACCTGGAGTAGGGAGGATCAACCGCCCCGAGTTGATAACCCTGGCGACTTGGCTTTGGTCGTGGCTCCCCAAGTGGGAGGATACACCCTTTCCAAAGTCCTTATGGATGGTGGCAGCAGCATAAACATCCTATACTTCGATACCTTTCGAAGGATGAATCTCTCGGAGAAGGACTTGATGCCTCGTCCACGGTTTTCCACGGCATTGTTCCGGGTAAGTCGGCGTATCCAATTGGGCGGATTAAACTTAACGTGGTTTTTGGCACAGAGTCCAATTACAGGAGCGAGTCACTCATGTTTGAGGTGGTCAAAATACAGAGCCCTTACCACGCATTGTTTGGAAGGCCCGCTTACGCTCGATTCATGGCTCACCCATGTTATGTTTATCTCAAGCTCAATATGCCTGGTCCTAAGGGGCCTATGATGATCAGCGGAGACAGGAAGATAGCCCAAGAATGCGAAGAAGGAGACACAGCTTATGCCGAGACGGCTTGCGCGGCCGAGGAGCTCAAATTTACCAAGCCAATGTTGACCCGGCGGATATGACGCCACTCAAGAGGCCAACAATTGACTCTGAGCCGCCCCTCAAATTCAAACCAACAAACAACACAAAGGTGATAGACTTCACACCTGGCGACTCAACCAAGCAGTTCACTATTGGGACGGGTTTGGGCCCCAAATAGGAAAGCACGCTCATCGAATTAATCCGTGAGAATAGGGACATCTTTGCGTGGAAACCTTCTGACATGCCAGGTGTACCGAGAGAATTCGTTGAGCACCATATTAATACTGTCCCCAAAGTAAACCCAGTTTGGAAGTATCTTCGCAGGTTTAATGAGGAACAATGTAAGGCAATTGGAGAGGAAGTCGCCCGGCATTCGGCCGCCGGATTCATCATCGAGGTTTTTCATCTTGAATGGTTGGCTAACCCGGTCCTGGTGCTCAAAAAGAATGGCACTTTCCGCATGTGCATCGACTACACCGACCTCAATAGAGCATGTCCAAAAGATCCCTTCGCCCTTCCCCGCATTGATCAAATCATTGACTTCGATGGTGGGTTGCGATCGTTTGTGTTTTTTGATGCTTACTCAGGATACCACCAGATCAAGATGGTTGTGGCAGACCAAGAGAAAACGTCCTTCATAACCCCCTTCAGAGCCTTCTCCTACGTGTCTATGCCGTTCAGACTCAAGAGTGCGGGGCGACTTATCAGCGTTGCATCCAGAATTGTTTGCATAACCAGATCGGACGCATTGTCCACGCTTATGTTGACGACATCGTAGTAAGATCTTAGAAGAAGGAGTCGCTCTTGTAGGATCTCAAGGAGACTTTTCACAATTTGTGCGTATACCAGATGAGGCTTAACCCCACCAAGTGTGTGTTTGGTGTTCCCGTAGGAAAGTTATTGGGTTTTCTGGTGTCAGAACGCGACATTGAAGCTAAACCGGACAAAATTGAAGCGATCACTTCGCTAGGAAAGCCGGCCAATATCAATCAAGTCCAACGCATGGCGGGTCGTATCGCCGCTCTAAGTTGCTGTATAAGTCGCCTTGGGGAGAAAGCCATCCCTCTTTATCAGTTGCTCAAGAAAATTGATCGTTTTGTTTGGACGGATGAAGCCAACAAAGCCTTTCATGCCTTGAAGCAACAACTAGCTAAGTCGCCGGTATTGGCCGCTCCGACGGACAAGGAACCTATGCTCTTGTACATCGCGGCTAATTCTAAGGCGGTAAGCGTGGTCGTGGTCGTCGAGCTGAAGGAAGAAGGGAAGGAATATCCGGTTCAGAGACTAGTATATTTTATCAGCGAAGTCCTGGCCCTCTCCAAACAACGCTACCCGCATTGGCAGAAGCTGGTCTTTGGGGTGTTTATGGCGAGTTGGAAGTTGAATCACTACTTCCACGAGCATCCCATCACGGTGGTCAGTTTTGCCCCCCTTGGTGACATTATACAAAATCGAGAGGCGATTGGACGGATTGCTAAGTGGGCCATCAAATTAGGACCGCATCACGTGTGATATACTCCCCGTACAGCCATTAAGTCTCAAGCACTAGTGGATTTCATCAACGACTAGACTGAGTTGTAGATTTGATAAGATAGGCCCGATCACACATGTTGGACCATCTATTTCGATGGATCTAGGCAGTTGGAAGACTCGGGGGCTGGTGTGGTGTTAACTTCGCCTCAGGGTGACAAATTCAGCTATGTCCTCCGACTCATGTTTCCATGCACCAACAATGCAGTGGAGTATGAAGCTCTGCTCCATGGGTTGCGACTCGCCAAAGAGATGAACCTCACCCGAGTCAGATGTTTGGGTGACTCAGATCTAGTGGAACAACAGGTGTCAGGCACCTGGGATTCTAGAGATCCCTTGATGGCGGATTACAGGCGAGCTGTGTCATACGTGGCGGGTCACTTTCATGGTTATCAAGTGCATCACATTGATCGGCGACTCAATGAAGCAGCGGATGCTCTTTCACACCTCGGTTCATAGCGTAAGCCGGTTCCCCCTAATGTCTTTTTGGATGTGTTACATAACCCCTCGGTGAGGCTACCTTCAGAGGAAGATTTGGCGGTCCCGGACCCTGAGTCTCAATTTGTGGCGGCTCTTCGAGCTACCCCGGATTGGGCTATTCCCTACATGGCGTATCTCACACGAGGCGAGTTACCCACGGATGAGTTATTGGCTCGCCAAATCATCCGCCGATGCAAATCCATGGCCATACATAACGGCGAGTTGCGTAAGCGAAGCACTTCACGGGTATTTCAAAGATGTGTCTCTTCCGAGGAAGGATGTACGATTCTCAACGAAATTCATGCAGGCGACTATGGACATCATACCGGGTCACGCTCCCTGGTTTCCAAAGCCTTTCGGCATGGATTTTATTGGTTGACGGCTCATGCAGATGCGGAAGAGATAGTTCGCTGATGTGATGGTTGCCAGAAATTTGGACGCCAGATGCACGTGTCGGCTCAGGAATTACGGATGATTCCAATTACTTGGCCATTTGCGATCTGGGGGCTGGACATGGTTTGTCCTTTTAAAATGTCATCCAATAAAAAGACTCACCTATCGGTGGCGGTTGACAAGTTCACTAAGTGGGTTGAAGCAGAACCCGTTAGTAGCTGTGATGCAGACACGGCTATCTAATTCTTGCAAAAATTGATCTTCCGGTTCGGATACCCGCATAGTATCATTACTGACAATGGTACTAATCTATCAAAGGCGCAATGCAAGAGTTTTGCGGACGGGAGCATATCCGGCTTGACGTTTCTGCACTCGCACACCCCTAGTCTAATGGACAGGCAGAAAGGGCGAATCAAGAAATATTGCAAGGAATCAAGCCCCGGCTTATGGTACCTCTGGAGCATACTCCAGGATGTTGGGTGGAAGAATTGCCCTCAGTGTCATCGAGTATTAGGACCACCCCAAACCGCTCCACGGGTTTTACCCCCTTCTTTCTGGTCTACGGGGCAGAGGCAGTTTTGCCAAGTGACATCAGACACGATGCACCGCGAGTCACCGCCATTGTGGAACAGGACAACGAGTTGGCACGACAAGATTCGTTGGATGCTTTGGAGGAAGAGCGAGATTTGGCTGCATCGCAATCGGCGATCTATCAGCAGGACTTGCGACGCTATCACAGCCGCCGCATGAGGAGCCGAACTTTTCAAGAGGGTGACTTAGTGCTCCGCTTGATTCAAGGCCACACTGGTATGCATAAGTTATCACTTCCATGGGAAGGACCGTTTGTCATCAGCAAGAATCTTCGGAACGGCTCATACTACTTGGTGGATCTTCGCCCTGATCGGCCAACTATAGAGGTTGAGACAACTTGCCCCTGGAATATAGCCCATCTGCGGTCTTACTACACCTAGAGCCATGGGCTCCTTCCTTTTCTGCAAATCTCAGAACTTGTAATATTTTATTTATAAAGCAATAAAGCCGGCACCCACGAACTTCGGGGTCCTTTGTCGTTTCAGCTTCTCGAAATCATGAGTTTTTATTGTTCTATGAGTCGTCCAAGCATGGACGCTATCAGTACCAAAGAGCATAAGTCGCCACGCTGCACTTGTTTCAAAACTGGGTACTGATAAGCCAAAGAGGACCAAAGTTTCCACGTTGCACGGTTCAAACATGGGCGCCTTATATGATTTTGAGAATTAAGACGGCTTACTTGGGGGCTACTAGTTCCCAAGTCGTTTTGCAGTAAGAGCGTAAAACACTTCTGCAATCCTATGTCCGACTTTTCCCTGATCATAGATCACTTGGGGTCTTCCACTCACTGAGTTCAGCCTGAATACCCTCTTGGCTAGCGAAAAATTACCGCATTACAAATGGTTATACTGGACCATGTGTTGGACGAGTTGCCCTATGGACCCATGTACTCTTGGCGAGTCAATCCTCTTTTTGGACCCTGAACTCGCCTTGGTTAAACATGAAAGGTACTGGCCAGAGCCACACATGGAAAATAGAGAAACCATTGATTCACTGAACCTGCTTCACTAAAGCTTGACTCGCACCTGATCAGCCGGTCTAAAAAAACTTGGGTTGTTGCAAAAGCCTTCTTAGGGTAGCACTAGAGTTTTGCAAACTCGTCCTATCCTGTTGAGGCTCATCGAGCCGACAAATTTTTACGATTATCTTCATGGCACTGCCGTAAGGTTTCGTAAATCTTTATATGACTCGTCGCGACTCACTGAGCCGGCTCCTTGCTTATAACTCGCTATGACTCACTGGGTTGGTTTATTTCTTGCCACAACTCATTGAGTCGGCCTATGGTGTTTTTCCCTGACAAACGGGTTGAAGAAGATATTCGACAAGAACACTTTCAAGCATCAAGACTGGTAAAGGCGATTCATGATTCGCAAAAAGGATAATGGTTCAGAAATGTCAAGCAAAAAGGCATGGATGGAAGATTCTTTCCCAAAATCCTAATAACTATTACATGGCTCACACGGCCATACCGGGCATCATCTCCCGATCAAGGAAAGATCAAATTGTTTTTCCAGCATTAATTACACCCTGGTTAGACTTAAGCCGCCTCCGGGTCGCCTTGCCTTGAGCTCTCTCCATCTTCAATCTGTAAGTCGCTGAGTTTCCAATTGCACTTGGACAAGGCGACGAATTCATCTTCGTCATTCAGAAAGACAGATAGGTCTGCTTCAAAGTCAAAGGGATTCTTGGGCCGGCGAGGAGTCAGGCTGGTAATTCCAAACGAAGGAGGAGTCACCTTTTTGTTGTTGTCGTCATATGCAGCCCGGTATTTGTTCAAGTCCAAACTGGCTGCGAGCTGAGTCGCTGCGGCACGGGGCTCTTTCACAACCCGGTGGTAATCGTCTTCGGTAAACTCTGACTCATCGTCCTTCAGCTCAGGGCAACCAGCTGCTACTTCCTCTAGCTTGAGTTCAGGGGCATACGCCAGGCACCGACTTAGGGTGGTCAGAGCTCCCTTGCGGGCGGTTGACCTCTTTAGCTCCTCTACTTGTGGTGGCAACATTAACAAGCAACCCAGCATATTCTTGATGGAGTTGATTGGCTCCTTGTTGCCCATCACTGCCTTCATTGTCAGCATGCTCCCTATATACAGCTGCTTCGTAAAGGTGTAGATCGCCTTCAGCTTCAGGATGCAGTCGTCTTGAAGATTGGCAGCTCGAGGACCTACAAAGGATAAACTTCAGTATTTGCAAACTAAATTATGACTTCTCTTTCCGAACAAGGGAATTGCTTCTTACCAAAGATGGATTGGGTCATGTTGGAGACGTGTTTCTTTAGCCCTGAGAGCTCCTCTAGGGCGGCTTCTAGCTTTGTCTCGGCTTGTTCTGCCCGCTTCAGGATGGCGGCTTGATCAGCGTTGGCTTTCTTCTCAAATTTTTGATGGTCGGCTTTCATTTTGTCTATATCAGCCAGGGTCAACCGATATTTTTCTTTAGATGCAGTCCGAGCATCCTGCTGTTCAGCTAAGCATTTTTTCAAGTCAGCAAGGGATGACTCGGCCCGGGTCACAGATTCCTGCAAACAAATTTTGGGGAGACAAGTTTCATAACTGTTGCAAGCAACATCCCTGACACTTGGGGCTAATGTATTATTCTATTTGAAATCATACAAAATTCAAGACCCGGTTCATCTTTCAAAAGATGACCCAGCCATTGGTGGCTACACGTTGAAGTTTTCATCTCATACAAGACCCGGCTCATCTTTCAAAAGATGACCCAGTCCTTGGGGGCTACAGGTTGAAGTTTTTATCTAATACAAGACCCAACTCATCTTTCAAAAGATGACCCGGCCCTTGGGGGCTACAGGTTGAAGTTTTTATCTAATACAAGACCCGGCTCATCTTTCAAAAGATGACCCGACCCTTGGGGGCTACCGGTTGAAGTTTTTATCTAATACAAGACCGGCTCATCTTTCAAAAGATGACCCAGCCCTTGGGGGCTACAAGTTGAAGTTTCCATCTCATACAAGACCCGGCTTATCTTTCAAAAGATGACCTGGCCCTTGGGGGCTACAGGTTGAAGTTTTTATCTAATACAATACCCGGCTCATCTTTTAAAAGATGACCCGGCCCTTGGGGGCTACAGGTTGAAGTTTACATCTAATTCAAGACCCGGCTCATCTTTCTAAAGATGACCCGGCCCTTGGGGGCTATGGACAGATATGGGTCAACCAAATGTTGCAACAAACATAATTCAGCAAGCAAGACTAGTCTCCTGGAGGCTAATGGGTGGAAGAACACATAATAAAGGACATACCTCATGCTTGACTCTCATCATGTTGATCAAGCTCTTCTCCATTTCATAACTCGTTTCCATGCGACTTACGAAACCAGAGCAGAGTTGGTCAAATTTGAGCTTCTCATAATGGGGAAGCTTCACCTTAGTGATATATTGTTCTGCGGAAGGATGGGACTCTTTTGATGCATGTTTGGATAACACCGCTGCTGCAGGTTTGGAGTAACCAGTACCAGTAATAATTATGGTATCTGGATCTTCAGACGCCTTGGAAGAACTCGGCGGGTTAACATTGTCAGTGGTTTCCTTTAGAGAGCCTGGAGAGTCGATCCGGACGTCAGGAATATCATCCGCGGGATCATCATGAGCCGTCGTTTGGTCTTCATCAAGCTGTGGGGCAGCGGTGCTCATGCCTAACACCTCAGTCATCTTAGGAGCAGAAGACAAGTCGCCAGTTTTTCTCTTCTTTGCTTGTGCGCTGAGATGAACACATCAAAGTTAGAACAAGTATCATTATTGGGAAGGAAAAAAAGGTTAATAGAAGAACTTACCCCTGTACACGAATGATTGGTGGAAGAGCTGACATCAGTGAGTCGCCAGATGAAGGAGGAGAAACCTGAAAGAATAAAAGTTCAAGGAGTGAATGAGTTGTGAATCACATTTTCTACAAGGAGGAGAGTGTGTTCAACAGGAGTATACCTCACTTGTGCGCTTCCGACCGGTTGTCTTTTCAGGTAACCCGGAAACTAAGTCGCCAGAACGGCTTCGGGTTTTACGTTTGGGAGTATACTTCGCCTTCTTCAAAAGTAAATCAAGGTCCAGATAAGCATTTGGGTGAGACATGGGAACTTTTCCACAAATCCGCCTGACCGGCCTAGGTGAAGAGGAAGTTGAACCGGAAGAAATAGAAATTACCTCAACCGCGTCATCTTGGCTCTCATAGTCATCGTCCTATGCATAAAGGTGACAGGATATAAGCATAAGTCGGAACATAATAATGATAAACAAAAGGGTAAACTTTTACCTCTAACTGTTCTTCGCCGGCTTGGGAATCCCTGACGACGGATGACTCTTTGACGGTGGCTTTGCCCTTGCTCGTTTTCTTCTTCTTCTTCTTCGGTGGCGGCTTAGTTGTTTTCTGGGCGGTCACCTTTGGCCTTCGAGACCAAAATGGATCACCTTTCTGGTGGATAGAATAAAATTTCAAACATGGAACACTGGCACATATGTTGAAAAAGGTAGACAGAGGCGACTTAGATTGTTACGGGTGGAGCCAGGTTGGTGAGGCAGAAAGGCTTGAGCCCGATCTTGGCACAGTTTTCCAAGGACTCGCCGGTTAACTTCTTGATTATGTCAACAATGTCTTTCTCGGAGAGTCTTCTATGAAAAAAGCATTGGGGATGGTTCACGCTGCCATCGTACTCGCACATCACACCATCCCGGTGACTCAGAGGACGAATATTCCACTCCACCCAGCAACGGAATAGGTCAACCCCGGTGAGCCCATTATTGGTCAAAGACTACAGCTCGGAGAAGATGGGGATGAATTCTGGTTCTTCTTCTTCGGTAAGTTTCTCTGGCAGCTTGAAGTCCATGGGTAAGCGGTCTTATTTATAACCCGGAAGTGGGTTCTCACCGGGAGGAAAAGTGTCACGAAATTAAAACCAAGACTCGGCCCAGCCTTTGGGATGGTTGGGCACGAGGACAGATGGAAACCCACGTTCGCGGCGCCGCTGGATGTTGACCCCTCCGAGTTCCAAGTTGGGTCCGCTGGAAAATTCGGTCTGGCGGTTCAGATGGAAGAAGTTCCAAAATAATGGAACTGTGGGCTCTATCTGCATGTATGCCTCACAAAATACTTGAAATTGACAGAGGTTACTGATGGAGTTGGGTCCGAGATCCTGAGGGTGAACACTAAGGAAATGCAGAGATCTCTAAAGAACTTTGACCCAGGCGGTTTGAAGCCTCGTTGAAGGTGATCAATGAAAACGACTAATTCCCCCTTGTCAGGATTGTGAATCACCTCGCCTCGGGCGGTCCGCCAACCAATGACTTCCTTACAATCAAGATGACCCGACTTGACAAATTTCTCGACAAAAGCGTCATTAATCTTGGCTGGTAGCCAATCGCATTTCGAGATGCTAACCAGGACTATAAAAAAGAAGGAACAAGGCGGCTCATTAAGGACCATAAAATGTGGTAACTCGCCAGATTGAGATTTACAATATGACTATAGGGACATTATGACTCGCCGTTAGGTGACCAAAGGTTTGGATATGAGGATATTTCTAACTCGCCAAATAAGCGATTTATGCTATGTCTACAAAGGCGTTAAGACTCGCCATTCGGCAATCAAAGGCGTCGTTATGGTAATGTTCTAACCCGCTGTGGTGGAAGAAGGTGAGTGGCGACCCAGAAAGGATTTTTTTCCTTAGGGATATTTCTGGGAGTAGGATAAACAAGTTTCTAAAAGCAAGCAATGAAATACGGATCTACGGGTGGATCAAATTAAGGAGATAATGCTTAAACGAAGTTGCGAAGACTACGAACGCAAGAATGCGACATGAGTATCGTATGAATCTATAAAGTGAAAAACATTAAAATGGCCAGCACGTGCGGCGATGCTACCATGCTTCAATACTACGGAGGATCTATTGGAAGTGTGACTGATGGATCTAAAATATAAAAGGGATCATTGATGACCCACAAGTATAGGGAATCAATCGTAGTCCTTTTGAAAGTGCGTTATATCGACTAGAGGGGGTGAATAGGTGTCACATCCCTAACCCTTAAGCAAGTTAGTCTTGTGCTCATGTCTTCTTTGCATTTGCATCTAATAATTCTCCAATCAAGAACAAGAAAGTGGCAAAGGAAAAACTCAAAAACCCTAGCCACTACTTTAAATAAAGAAAATCTCAAACTAGTTGAAATCAATGAACCCAAAATGACCTCAAGAAATGTTCAAACTTTTCTGATAAATCATGAAAGTAAATGAGCATTGGAGAAAACTATTTTCTTGACACTTTAATCATTTTAAATTAATGCAAAAGCCACTGGTTTCAAACTTTAAATTTGAAATCAGAAACTATAAATTTTCAAAAAAGTTGAAAACTTTGGAAATGGTTGAGAATATTATAACAAATATTCAAGTGTGTTTAAATTAGTTTTTACAACCTTTTTGGAGCTGAAATAAATAGCAAATCAATGTCACAAATTAAAACAGAAATAAAACAGAAGGAAATGGAAAAAGGGTTACCTGTCGCCTAGCCTGGCCCGGCCCATCTCCCCGAGTCGTCCCCTCCCTCGCGCCAGTAGGAGCGGGAGGTGGCCGTCGCCTTCTCCGGCGCGGCCACGCACCTGTGCGCCTGCCTGGCCGCCGCCTCGCGCTGGCAAGGCCGGGGATAAGCTCCCCGAGGCCTCCTCTATCCATTCCCAGCGTCGGTTCCTTCCCTTCCTCTCGGATCTCTCCTCCCCCTCCTGTCGCCATTGGAGCCGAGCAAAGCTCGAGCTTCCCGTGACCCTAGCCTTAGCCTCCTCTTGCTGAGCACGCCGTTAGCTCCGCCTCGTCGAGCCGGTCCTCTCTGCAGAAGTCGAAGCTTCCCCGAGCTCTGCATCACCCCCAACGCCATCGTCTTCCACCTCCGGCCGCCGGACCTCTCCCGTCGATTCGCTCCCTCCGGCGCACCCCCGAGCCCCTCAGCAACACCATCGGAACCGCTGTGAGCTCGTCATCGTTTCCCCTCTCGACCCACGCTCTTCCGTGCATCGTAGCCCCGTTCCCCACCAAGGCCGAGAGCTCCTCGCCGTCGGTCATGTCGTCGTCGTCGCTGTGGTGTCTGATCCACGCGCTCGAGCTAGGGTTCGAGCTCCTGGAGCCTCCAGGAGTGTGATGAGCGCCTCAGCTGTCCTCCCCGTGCCCTAGAGCCATCAACTGCGGGAGGCCGAGCTTCGGCCGCCGCTTCGGCTCGTCACCGGTGCCTCTCCCGGCGACCCTAGCATCCCCTGATGCCCCTGCCTGATCAGCTACTTCGCCAGCGTTCCGTAGCTGCAAACCGCGTTCGAATTGGTGCTGTGCAGCGCCGTTTAGGTCGTCTCCGGCGAGCCCTCCGCCGCGGGCTTGGTCGCCGGCGACCACCCTCCGGTGGGGGCCGACGTGGCAAAGCTAATCCAACAGATTAGGAGCTTAATCTCTCGCTGACAGTGGGCCCAAGGCCAAGTCAACGCAGTTAAGGGACTGGTCAGCGCGGGATTAGTCCCAGAGAGGCTGACCAGTGGGTCCCCCCTGTCAGGTTTGAGCTATGATGTGCCTTATCCTGCTATGCATGCTATGCTTAGAGTTGTCTATGGTCTGTCATCTGGGAGATGAACAGAATTGTGGAAGGTGTTCGGTGAGCAAAGTTTGTGTGTTGAACTTGATTTGGTAAAGGTACCGGTGAAAGGCTGTGTAGGAGTACATGGCGGGTTGTTTCATTGGAACCGTCCTTAGGAACTGAGTTCCGTGTATGTAATCCAAGACTAGATACTACCACATGTTGTGCCCTGAAATATGACCCCGCTCGGCCTATTAATCGCGTAGTACTTGGTCCAGGAGTTGCAAGTAGTTTCTGGTGTTTATAGTAATGCTGGAGGCCGTGCATGGTGCTGACCTGAGAGGTGGGCCGTGATGCGGTAGGCAGTGGCACGGTGTACCAAGTGGCACCCGGATGGTGGGCTTGGGAACCCTGCACACATCGTTTGAGGCCGTGGCGGAAACCTCGGCCGGACTTCCGTACGGGTCACTCTCAGATAGGCGATAAACCTGGACTAGGTACTAGTGTGGTTAACGGTCGTGGCCGACTCCCTCGCTGGGCTTCCGCTTGAAGGTTGCCGAGGTGCATGACGTGCACATGGCGATAAGTGGCGAGAGCGTGTGTGACGAAGTACACCCCTGCAGGGTTATGATCTATTCGAATAGTCGCGTCCGCGGATATGGACTACTTGGAGACATATGTTGTTCATAGATAACTTCAATGGCTACTCATAAAATTGCCAAGATAAGCGTGAGTGTCATGGACGGCATTTCCGTATGGAGACGGAATGATTCCACGATAGTGTATTGTTGTGGTGTTAGTGGACTCGTGTGCGAGAAATCAAGTTGTCAAAATTATTTAAAAATGCAAGTTGTCTAGCCACGAGTCAAATGTTGGCTTTCCGCATGAAACCCCACAATACCTTTTGATACCTTGCATGAGTAGTTAGTTATCCTAATGTCTTGCTGAGTACCTTCGTACTCATGTTTGCTTAATACATGTTGCAGAGGTTGCTAATGACCCTAATGGAGGGTTCTTCGTAGACATCGACGACAACGATTAGCTGGTGTCCCAGCTACGATCTGGCCCTACGTTGGATCTGTAGTATAGTCAGGCCATGTGCCTTCTAGTTGCCCTGTTTGTACTCAGACAGTTTAAACTCTTACGCTGGCTTGTAACTGAATGACTGCTATTATGGGTCGTGAGACCCTTAATGTGTAATATTATGTGTGTGGCTCTTCCGAGCCTCTTAAATAAAGGTTGTATGTTTATGATTATGTTGTGATGCCATCGATGTATCTATACATATCGGTATTCCATGCGTACGTGTGTCGTACTTGATATGTATGGGGTTCGATTACCTAGTCGTGAACTTTAGTAGCACTCCTTACAAGGAAATGCCCCTTTGTGATCCAATGAGCCTTGGTAGTTCGCTACTACTCCGGACACATTGGTTGACTGGCATGTGTCCTTCTTAGCTGTTGTGTCTGTCCCCTTTGGGGAAATGTCACGCGATGTAATGGACTCCTTGTAGCTTGCTACGACTCGTCTACACTCGTTGGTGACCGACACCTGCTTTGTTGGGTCATGTATGCATGTCCTTGTGCGGTACTGCCGCTTTGGTTTATGACTAGACATGTCGATCCGGGTTCTTTGACATTGGAATGCTAGCGACACTATTGCATACGTGAGTCAAAAGACGCAAACGGTCCCGGCTAAGGTAAGGCTGCAGCCGAGGATTTAACCGTGCGTGAGACCGCAAAGGGATGTTATGTGTTACAGGCTAGATTCCTATGGCTTAGGATCGGGGTCCCGACAGCGTTGGTATCAGAGCCTGACTGACTGTAGGATTACTAAGCCAAACTGGTCGAAGTTGAGTCTAGAATTGCTTTAGTTATATATAAGGGAATTGTTTGTGGAAGGGAACGTAAGGCTCTTGTTCTCTTCTCAAGTTATTCTATTCTGGTCATCCTCGTCTTTTCTGCGGGAATTAAGGACTAGGTTACTCATCTTCTCCTAGGCTCGTGTTTCTGATCGGTAGATTATAGGACTACGGGTTAAGAGATATGTGGTTTTTGTCATTCCTAGAAAAAGGAAGTAGGTTTGATGATCAGAGAGTTGAACTTGATAGTTGAGTGGTTACGCTAATCCATTTTTGGGTTGTCTCAAAATTTGTTTTTGAGCATTTACAGCCGTTATGCTGCCCAATTTTTCATTCGGAGCTCTAATGCTTTTGCATTACTCTCTATTTACAGATGCCTGGCCGCCCTTCTCGTCAGGTGGTACGTCTGACCAGGTGCATTGATGTGCCGGGTCATACGGTCATGCTGGTCAGGGTGATGTCGGTGTGCGGTTACCGCTGGTACCCCGAGTACACAGTAGAGGAACAGTACCGAGACTTCAACCAGAGCCAGTACATCTGCACTGTTAGGGTATTTCCAGACTACCCTGGAGCTGAGGAGCCAATCCATTGGTCCTATGGGTTGGGAGTCACTGTTGACATGGCAGTACAAGATGCTGCCTATTCAATGCTGACTATTATGAGAGCGAGACATGCACTGCTGCAGAATTCAGAGTTCTTCTATGTTCCGGCCTCTCAGCCTGGTGAAGAGGGATACCTCAGTGGAGTCTATTTTGATTCTTCTATGGAGGATCCACTACTGCAGTCCACTGTTGAGATGCTAGAGAACAAAGACAGGGATGCTCGTGCTCTCCGTATGGAGCTTTATGCTACCCGTGCCCGTCTGTGGACAGCTTTGACGCAGCAGGCACCGGTAGTCCAGACAGGGTATGGAGAGATGGAGATGCTGAACCCTGTTAGGACCCATCTTCCGGCCCACGTTGACTGGCCAGCTATAGGAGGAGTCACACCTCTTCGGGGACCCCTCTTACCACCAGTCAGGGGACCAAGGCCACATCCGTGTCCTTATGGATCCCAGGGATCTCAGGCTAGAGTGTTTCCTGATCCGCAGGTTGAGCTTCCAGGTCATGGAGGTAATCTCTATGAGATGTTCTATGCGGATGTTTGAGCTGTGAGCGGAAGGATAGTATGGTAGTAGCCATACGTTCACAGTCCTGCATGACTTGTGAAGTATGTCTGTAATGTGAAATGAATTCCAGAGGCCTAGATAAATAATGTATAGGAAGCTTGTAAGCCTCTGATGAGTAGTTTCATAATTTCATTAGTTTGCTCTTCGAGTAAGTTTGTACTGAACTATGTAAGGGTGGGTATGAACCATGGTGTATATATAGCAGTTGCTTGTTACCATGCTGTTCGGATATTCATTTCCGCATTCCGTGTGTTCAGTACATTCTTAATCCATGGCTAGTATTGATATGATGTTGGTCTAAGCTATGAGTTTGTTTGTCAGGATGGTGTTCACCAGGTTGAACCGTGCCCCTGCTCATGAGCAAGGCGAGGGTAGTCAAGCATCGCAGGAAGACCTGCCTCACCCGCCTTCTCTGGTGGAAGTGATGCTTGAGGCAGAAAGAAACAAAAGGGAGACCAATCGACTACTAGAGCGTATTGAGAAGAATACGGCTCGACAGCCTAGGAATGCCGTAGTGTCCCTCAATGACTTTGTGAAGTTGAATCCTCCAAAGTTTCATCATTCCGTCGATCCCCTCGACGCTGATGACTGGATGTGCAGCATTTCACGCAAGATTCGCTCTGCGAATGTGTCTGAGGCCGACAAGGTGACCTTTGCGGCGTATTTCCTGGAAGGACCCGCCAATCTGTGGTGGGAGAATTTTGAAGCTATGCGTCCCGCTGAACCAGTGGCCACATGGGTAGACTTCAGTGCCGCTTTTCGTCTGCACCATATTCCAGAGGGCCTGATGGACAGAAAGAGAGAGGAGTTCTGTACCTTCACTCAGGGCAAGTTGTCTATGGATGCCAATAGCCGCGAGTTCGGTAACCTCGCTCGCTATGCAACAGAGGAGGTGTCTACCGACGCCAAGAAGCAAGCAAGATTCCGTAAGGGACTGAGCCCTGAGTTGCGTCATGATCTGCGCCTCCATGAGTGTGCAAGATTTCAAGCCCTGGTCAACAAAGCGATCAGTGCCGAGACTGGTCATACTGACTTCGAAGCCACAAGGAAGCACTCCCGTGACTTTGGCTCATCTTCTGGTTCCGCGTTTCCAAAACGCAGGCTGTGGGTTCCAAACAGTTCTCTGCCACCAAGATACACTCCGAGGCCATCCTACGTGGCGCCTCAGACGAATCAGGCCAACCCTCCAGCAAAAGCTTATGGTGGTCCAGCTAGCAATGCTGCACCACGTGCCAACCAGGTGATATGCTACAAGTGTGGAGAACCAGGGCACTATTCCCGTGAGTGTCCTCAGAATGTGGGTGCCAAGCAACCCGGAAAGTCCGTCGGGTAAGCCAAGTCGGGCAAAGCTTATTATGTGAAGCCAACCCCTGCACGTGGCCGTGTGAACTATGTGTCAGCAGAAGAAGCTGCAAAGGATCCCGACGTCATGCTGGGTACGCTTCTTGTTAATCATCACCCAGCGTTTGTTCTCTTTGACATTGGGTCTTCTCATTCCTTCATTTCAGAAAGTTATGCACACTTGCATAACATGTCTTTTTGTGATATGCCAATCCCATTGGTTGTCCAAACCCCTGGTAGTAAATGGCAAACCTCTAGGATAACCTATGACAATGAAATTCTAGTAGACAGGCTAGTTTTTCTAGCCTCCTTGATAGCCTTGAAATCTTCGGATATTAATATCATCTTGGGCATGGACTGGATGTCAGCTCACTATGCCAAGATTGATACTCATTCTAGAAATGTCCAGCTTACCCATCCCTAGGGTGAGATAGTAACTGCCTCTACTCGAGTTGCCAAATGCCAACTCTATTCCCTAAATGCCAACCCTCTTCCGGAACTTGAAAACATTCCGGTAGTCCGTGACTTCCCGGATGTTTTTCCAGAGGAACTGCCAGGAATTCCACCTCAGAGATGTAGAGTTTGTAATAGATCTTGTTCCGGGAACTGCTCCAATAGCCAGAAGACCATATAAGATGGCACCCCTGGAGCTAGCCGAACTTAAGAAGCAACTCGATGAGGCCTTGAACAAGGGTTTCATTCGTCCTAGCTCTTCTCCTTGGGCTTGTCCCGTCCTCTTCGTCAAGAAGAAAGACGGAACGGATCGGATGGTTGTAGATTATCGACCAGTTAATCTGGTCACCATAAAGAACAAGTATCCGCTCCCCAGGATCAACGATCTGTACGATCAGCTCGCTGGATCCTCAGTCTTCTCCAAAATGGATTTGAGGTTGGGATACCATCAAATCACGATTAAGAACGGGGACATTCCAAAAACGGCTTTTGTTACTCGTTATGGCCAATATGAGTGCACCGTTATGTCCTTCGGTTTAACCAATGCCCCAGCCACCTTCTCTCGACTGATGAACTCAATCTTCATGGATTACTTGGATAAATTCGTCGTGGTATACCTCGATGATATTCTCATCTACTCGAAGAATGAACAAGAACATGCCGAGCATCTAAGGCTGGTATTGATGAAACTTCGAGAGCATCGCCTTTATGCCAAATTTTCAAAATGTGAATTCTGGTTACCAGAAGTGACCTATCTAGGCCACGTAATCTCTGGTAAGGGTGTTGCTGTCAATCCCGAGAGAGTTCAATCTGTCCTTGATTGGACTCAACCTGAATCGGTTAAGCAAGTTAGGAGTTTTCTTGGTCTAGCGAGCTATTGTCGCCGCTTCGTCGAGAATTTCTCCAAGGTTGCAAAGCCTCTAACTAAACTCCTCAAGAAGGATAAAAAGTTCGAGTGGACACCACAGTGTGAGCATAGTTTTCAGGAACTGAAAAGACGCCTGACTTCCGCACCTGTGTTGCTACCACCAGATTTTTCAAAGGACTTTGTTATCTACTGCGACGCCTCGCGGCAAGGATTAGGTTGCATTCTCATGCAAGATCGTCATGTGATCGCATACGCATCTCGACAGTTGCGTCCACATGAGGATAATTATCCCACACATGACCTTGAGCTTGCAGCTGTGGTCCATGCACTAAAAACCTGGCAACATTACCTTCTGGGTAATCGTTGCGAAATATTCACTGATCACCAAAGTCTGAAATATATCTTTACCCAGCCGGATTTGAATCTCAGGCAAAGACAGTGGGTTGAGTTGATCTCGGATTACGACTTAGGGATAACTTACACCCCGGGGAAGGCCAATGTTATGGCTGATGCGCTAAGCCGTAAATCTTATTGTAACAATTTGATGCTACAACAAGGTCAACCACCTCTCCATGAGGACTTTCGGAAGCTGAATCTTCATATTGTTCCTCAAGGATTCCTTTCTACCCTGGTGGCGAAGCCTACTCTTAAGGATCAAATTATAGCTGGCCAAAAGCGTGACAAGGGTATATCACGGATCAAGGAGAATATTTTTAGCGGAAACGCTAAAGAATTTTCCATGAACGATCAAGGTGTTGTGTTCTTCCAGAATCGATTAGTGGTTCCTAAGAACCCACATCTAAGGCAGTTAATCCTTAAGGAGGCTCATGATTCACCTCTCACCATTCATCCCGGTAGTACTAAGATGTATCAGGACCTACGCCAGAGGTTCTGGTGGACTAGGATGAAGAGAGAAATTGCTGAGTTCGTTGCTAACTACGACGTTTGTCGTCGAGTTAAGGCAGAACATCAAAGGCCTACTGGCACCCTTCAACCTCTAGCTATTCCTGAATGGAAATGGGATAAAGTTAGCATGGATTTCATTACCGGATTTCCCAAGACCAAGAAAGGAAATAATGCTATCTTTGTGGTCATTGACCGTCTTTCCAAAGTGGCTCATTTTCTTCCTGTTCGTGAGAGTATAACAGCTAGCCAGCTAGCAGAATTATATATCTCTCGAATAGTGTCTCTTCATGGTGTTCCCCTGGAGATTAACTCGGACCGTGGAAGTATCTTCACTTCTCGCTTCTCGGAAAGTTTTCAGAATGCCATGGGGACTCACCTATCTTTTAGCACTGCTTTCCATCCCCAATCAAGTGGTCAAGTAGAAAGAGTGAATCAAATCCTAGAAGATATGCTCCGAGCTTGTGTTATATCGTTCGGTATGAATTGGGAAAAGTGCCTTCCATTCGCCAAATTCGCTTATAACAATAGTTACCAATCAAGCTTGGGCAAAGCCCCTTTTGAAGTTCTCTATGGACGAAGATGTCGAACACCTCTAAATTGGTCAGAAACTGGAGAGAGGCAACTCTTTGGCCCGGATATGATCCAGGATGCAGAAGAGCAGGTTCGCATTATTCGTGAAAAGTTGAAAACAGCCCAGTCTCGTCAAAAGAGCCAATATGATCGTCATCATAAGGCTGTGACCTTTGAAGTTGAAGAGAAGGCTTACCTTCGGGTTACACCTTTGAAGGGTACCCATCGATTCGGTATCAAGGGCAAATTGGCTCCTCGTTACATTGGTCCTTTTCGCATTCTTGCCAAACGAGGAGAAGTTGCCTACCAGTTGGAACTTCCTCCGCATCTTTCCAAGGTTCATGATGTTTTCCACGTCTCGCAACTCAGGCGTTGCTTTTCGGATCCTATCCGTGAAGTGGACCACGAAACGCTTGATCTCCAAGATAACCTTTCATACCGAGAATACCCCGGGCGTATTCTTGATCAAGCTGAGCGTACCACTCGACGTCGAAACCTCGAGTTTCTTAAAGTCCAATGGTCAAATCATTCCGAAAAGGAGGCAACTTGGGAAAGAGAGGATCGTCTCCGACTTGAGTATCCTGCGTTATTCCCGACGACTTCTAAATCTCGGGACGAGATTCTCTTGAGTGGGGGTGAGTTGTCACATCCCTAACCCTTATGCAAGTTAGTCTTGTGCTCATGTCTTCTTTGCATTTGCATCTAATAATTCTCCAATCAAGAACAAGAAAGTGGCAAAGGAAAAACTCAAAAACCCTAGCCACTACTTTAAATAAAGAAAATCTCAAACTAGTTGAAATCAATGAACCCAAAATGGCCTCAAGAAATGTTCAAACTTTCTGATAAATCATGAAAGTAAATGAGCATTGGAGAAAACTATTTTCTTGACACTTTAAGCATTTTAAATTAATGCAAAAGCCACTGGTTACAAACTTTAAATTTGAAATCAGAAACTATAAATTTTCAAAAATGTTGAAAACTTTGGAAATGGTTGAGAATATTATAAAAAATATTCAGGTATGTTTAAATTAGTTTTTACAACCTTTTTGGAGCTGAAATAAAAAGCAAATCAATGTCAGAAATTAAAACAGAAATAAAACAGAAGGAAATGGAAAAAGGGTTACCTGTCGCCTAGCCTGGCCCGACCCATCTCCCCGAGTCGTCCCCTCCCTCGCGCCAGTAGGAGCAGGAGGTGGCCGCCGCCTTCTCCGGTGCGGCCACGCACCTGTGCGCCTGCCTGGCCGCCGCCTCGCGCTGGCAAGGCCGGGGATAAGCTCCCCGAGGCCTCCTCTATCCATTCCCAGCGTCGGTTCCTTCCCTTCCTCTCGGATCTCTCCTCCCCCTCCTGCCGCCATTGGAGCCGAGCAAAGCTCGAGCTGCCCGTGCCCCTAGCCTTAGCCTCCTCTTGTTGAGCACGCCGTTAGCTCCGCCTCGTCGAGCCGGTCCTCTCTGCAGAAGCCGAAGCTTCCCCGAGCTCTGCATCGCCCCCAGCGCCATCGTCTTCCACCTCCGGCCGTCGGACCTCTCCCGTCGATTCGCTCCCTCCGGCGGACCCCCGAGCCCCTCATCAACACCATCGGAACCGTCGTGAGCTCGTCATCGTTTCCCCTCTCGCCCCACGCTCTCCCGTGCATCGTAGCCCCGTTCCCCACCAAGGCCGAGAGCTCCTCGCCGCCGGTCATGTCGTCGCCGTCGCTGTGGTGTCTGATCCACGCGCTCGAGCTAGGGTTCGAGCTCCTGGAGCCTCCAGGAGTGTGATGAGCGCCTCAGCTGTCCTCCCCGTGCCCTAGAGCCATCAACTACGGGAGGCCGAGCTTTGGCCGCCGCTTCGGCTCGTCGCCGGCGCCTCTCCCGGCGACCCTAGCCTCCCCTGATGCCCCTGCCTGATCGGCTACTTCGCCAGCGTTCCGTAGCTGCAAACCGCGTTCGAATTGGTGCTGTGCAGCGTCGTTTAGGTTGTCTCCGGCGAGCCCTCCGCCGCGGGCTTGGTCGCCGGCGACCACCCTCCGGTGGGGGCCGACGTGGCAAAGCTAATCCAACAGATTAGGAGCTTAATCTCTCGCTGACAGTGGGCCCAAGGCCAAGTCAACGCAGTTAAGGGACTGGTCAGCGCGGGATTAGTCCCAGAGAGGCTGACCAGTGGGTCCCCCCTGTCAGGTTTGACCTGAACAGGTCGGCTGACCTGCTGACGTCAGTCTGATGCAATAAAGAGAATTTCCAGCATAGAAATAATTCCAGGAAATTGCTAAAACTTGTAAAAATCATAGAAATTAATCTGTAACTCCAATGAAA
Source organism: Hordeum vulgare subsp. vulgare (assembly GCF_904849725.1). NCBI lineage: Eukaryota > Viridiplantae > Streptophyta > Magnoliopsida > Poales > Poaceae > Hordeum > Hordeum vulgare. Next base: position 196,723,534 of record NC_058523.1, on the reverse strand, counting down.
ATAATTTATATATGAAAAAGTATCAGAAAAATTCAAGGATTCTGATTATGCCATTTTCAACCATGTTTGAAAAAGTTACAGAACCCTAAAATGTGGAATAAGGAAAAATCAATTCTTATAATTACTTTTTAAATGGAATTTGGAAAATATTCAAATCTCAATATGAATGCCATGATCACACACTGTCCTACTTACAAATCAGTACCCTAACATGATATCTCATGCATGTTAACATCAAGTTGATCTGAGCATCAGGTCGAATCAATTAAATCGGTATTCGAGAATACCCGTTTGAATTGATATTCAAATGTGATTCAAATCAACTCTAAACCTAATACATATTGATTATAATAACTTATCACCTTGCATTCTCATGACGTGCTCATGCATCATTTTGATTGCATATGATTGTTATTGAATGTTGCCATTCATTTCGGTAGGCTCCGCACACCCGGATTCCACCGAATATTCGTCTGACGGATATCGTTCCTCCTCTGAGCAACAAGGCAAGCAACCCTTTTGATCATTCCGATAATTCCCATGTTCTTGCTCCTGCACTTATTTATTGCATTAGGATCAAATGCTACAACTGCTTTTGCCACGTTAGTTGAACCCACTTCCTTTGCATGACCTAACCTTGTCACAGTAAATAGCCGAACCTTGCAACCTAGCATACCTGGTAGTTTCTTGAGCTATGATGTGCCTTATCCTGCTATGCATGCTATGCTTAGAGTTGTCTATGGTCTGTCATCTGGGAGATGAACATAATTGTGGAAGGTGTTCGGTGAGCAAAGTTTGTGTGTTGAACTTGATTTGGTAAAGGTACCAGTGAAAGGCTGTGTAGGAGTACATGGCGGGTTGTTTCATTGGAACCGTCCTTAGGAACTGAGTTCCGTGTATGTAATCCAAGACTAGATACTACCACATGCTGGGCCCTGAAATATGACCCCGCTCGGCCTATTAATCGCGTAGTACTTGGTGCAGGAGTTGCAAGTAGTTTCTGGTGTTTATAGTAATGCTGGAGGCCGTGCATGGTGCTGACCTGAGAGGTGGGCCGTGATGCGGTAGGCAGTGGCACGGTGTACCAAGTGGCACCTGGATGGTGGGCTTGGGAACCCTGCGCACATCGTTTGAGGCCGTGGCGGAAACCTCGGCCGGACTTCCGTACGGGTCACTCTCAGATAGGCGATAAACCTGGACTAGGTACTAGTGTGGTTAACGGTCGTGGCCGACTCCCTCGCTGGGCTTCCGCTTGAAGGTTGCCGAGGTGCATGACGTGCACATGGCGATAAGTGGCGAGAGCGTGTGTGACGAAGTACACCCCTGCAGGGTTATGATCTATTCGAATAGTCGCGTCCGCGGATATGGACTACTTGGAGACATATGTTGTTCATAGATAACTTCAATGGCTACTCATAAAATTGCCAAGATAAGCGTGAGTGTCGTGGACGGCATTTCCGTACGGAGACGGAATGATTCCACGATAGTGTATTGTTGTGGTGTTAGTGGACTCGTGTGCGAGAAATCAAGTTGTCAAAATTATTTAAAAATGCAAGTTGTCTAGCCACGAGTCAAATGTTGGCTTTCCGCATGAAACCCCACAATACCTTTTGATACCTTGCATGAGTAGTTAGTTATTCTAAAGTCTTGCTGAGTACCTTCGTACTCATGTTTGCTTAATACATGTTGCAGAGGTTGCTAATGACCCTAATGGAGGGTTCTTCGTAGACATCGACGACGACGAGTAGCTGGTGTCCCAGCTACGATCTGGCCCTACGTTGGATCTGTATCTGAATGACTGCTATTATGGGTCGTGAGACCCTTAATGTGTAATATTATGTGTGTGGCTCTTCCGAGCCTCTTAAATAAAGGTTGTATGTTTATGATTATGTTGTGATGCCATCGATGTATCTATACATATCGGTATGCCATGCGTACGTGTGTCGTACTTGATATGTATGGGGTTCAATTACCTAGTCGTGAACTTTAGTAGCACTCCTTACAAGGAAATGCCCCTTTGTGATCCAATGAGCCTTGGTAGTTCGCTACTGCTCCGGACACATTGGTTGACCGGCATGTGTCCTTCTTAGCTGTTGTGTCTGTCCCCTTTGGGGAAATGTCACGCGATGTAATGGAGTCCTTGTAGCTTGCTACGACTCGTCTACACTCGCTGGTGACCGACACCTGCTTTGTTGGGTCATGTATGCCTGTCCTTGTGCGGTACTGCCGCTTTGGTTTATGACTAGACATGTTGATCCGGGTTCTTTGACATTGGAATGCTAGCGACACTATTGCATACGTGAGTCAAAAGACGCAAACGGTCCCGGCTAAGGTAAGGCTGCAGCCGAGGAGTTAACCGTGCGTGAGATTGCAAAGGGATGCTATGTGTTACAGGCTAGATTCCTGTGGCTTAGGATCGGGGTCCCGACAATAGGAGATTTTTAGAATTTCATCACTGAGGAAATTCCTTTTGAGGAAATTCCTCACTGATGACTAACTTACAGCGGAAACAGTAAAGGATCAGACGTGCAAACGTTCACACCAGCAGTATTTCAGAGTGAAGAATATGAAAACAGATTGCACAGTAAGCAGGCACGCAGAATACAGATGATGATTAACTATTGTGAAGAATTTGGGGTTGAGGAAATTCAGAGAAAGTCTTCAGCAAATTCTTCAAACAGTCACAGTGAAAGTCATCAACACATAATACATGGAAAGTAAAGAGTTGAGGAATTAGAACCCGTTTCTCAGTGAAGACAGTCGTTGATGACCCAGTTCCAACTGCTGTGACAGTTGTACATCTGGTTCGGAGCAGCTTGGTATTGAAACCAATGGACACCCAATCCCGGGACACACAGTCCCTACCGTATTCTCCTTGAGATAAGGACACACAGTCCTCGCCCAACACTCGTGGTAAGTCTTCAGGGGAGACTTCCAAACCCTCACAAACTTGGTCACTCGACGATCCACAATTAACTGCTGGAACGTTCTAGACCATGACACCTAACCATCTGGAGGATGCACAGTCCTCAAAGGTAAAAGGTTTCAGTCCCACACAGGAACAACTTCTTAAGTGATGCTCAATCACTAGGTTTGGTTTGTGGTTTCGGTGGGTGGTGTATTTCCTCACTGATGAATTACTCTCGAAGACTCTGAGGAATTTGGGTTGCTCTTGTGACAAGTGTCAGTTTCTAACGGAGCAGCCAACCAGCTAGTGGTTGTGGGGGTGGCTATTTATAGCCTGGGAGCATCCCGACATGATTTGACACTAATGCCCTTAAATAATATGACCGTTGGAGTGGATAAGACCAGTGACTTGGCGTGGTTATCGAAACGGTCGGAACCCTCAACTGTGAGAGTCCTCATGTCACTCATATTCCTCACTTGAGGCTTTTGGTAGGATTAGGCTTGGTTGAGCATCATGAGGAAATTCATTCCATAGTGTAACTTTGACCCCCTTTAACAGTACGGTGTTCCTATTACTCAAATGCGAAGAAAGTAAAACAGAAAGTGTAAATCTTCACGCTTCAAATTCTTCAGAATGAATTTCTTCAGGAACCACCGGACTTCTCAATATCAATATCTTCATGAGGAATATCAATTTCATCGCAGATTCCTCGCGATTCATTTCTTCAGCTTCAGACCAATTTCTTCAACTAAAGACATACATTTTTAGGGGTCGATATTCTTCAAATATCTCAAACTCCTCAATGACTTATAGATCATGTGTACACTCATAAACACATTAAATACTTAACCTATAAGTCTTCAAACCACCAAAATCACTAAGGGGCACTAGATGCACTTACAATCTCCCCCTTTTTGGTGGTTGATGACAATTAGGTTAAGTCTTCAACAGGGATCAAAAATATGAAGTGTAAATACTCATTTGAGGAATTTGAAAACAAGATTCAGAGAGACTCCCCCTGAAGATGTGCATATCTTGAGGATTTTTCTTTTCACGGCAAATGCACATTGATGATTTATATCATGGAGATCTCCCCCTGAGTCTTGTAAATCATGCATACATATAACATATCATATGAAGAAAATGAAGATGCATGATGGCAAATGGTATCTGATGAATTTCAGCATGCGTGCATTAAAACTTGAAGAATAAGCATGCGAAGAAAAACGTTCAAAAGCGTCAGAGTACCATCGGGCTTAAGTTACAACTCATTACCTAAAAACTTCAGAAGAGCCAAGAGTTTGTAACTTAAATATAGTTCATAAGCCCCAAAAATATCCCGCTTGAAGACTAACTCTTGAGTTTCTCCCCCTTTGTCATCAAGTGACAAAAAGGGACAAACTGAGGACTAACGCCCGTGAAGACTTCATTTCTTGGCGGTTGAGGAAGAGCCGTGATGCTTCTTGGGAGTAGTCTTCTTCCTTGGGCCGGTTCCTGTGTCGAGTTGTTCCTCATCAGATTCAGCAGTGCGGAATGAAGAAAAGGAGCTGTCTTCAAGTTCTGGCAGTGGAATGGGCTTGAACTTCCTCTTGGGAGGCCACGACCAGTCAAAGTCTCGCTCAAAGTCCATTTCTTCAAGCTCAGTCTGAGTCTTCAGATGTGCAAGTGTAGCCCAGGTGCGATCGAAAACCTCATGCAGATAGTGATGGTTAATCTTCACAGAGTTTTGTGTTCTAGTGAGGGTTTTCACAATGGCACCAAACTGGCGTTTGACCCATTTGTGGTTGCGATCCACCTTCTGGTGAAGACTGAGGAGGAGCTCTCTGGTATTCAGCACGCGAGGAGGAACTGGGCTTGCTGGACGAGTCTCGGTATCGTCCCATGAAGAATATGCTTCTGGCTCTCTGAACTGGCCATCAAGGGGCCTGCTGCCTTCTTCAATCACAGATTTTCCTTTTCCTTCAATGGGCTCGAAAGTCTTCTTGTTGACCCGAATAGGAGGCATATAACCAACATGGTTTTGACAATCAGCGTGGAAGTTGATGCATGTCCTTGTCCTGATGAATCTCATGATCCACGGGGCATATATCTTGTGATCATAGGGGCACATGGCATTGTTGGCCAAAGTCCTCAAGAAGAAATCATGGATATTGATAGGAATACCGTGAATGATGTTGAAGAGGATATTCTTCATAAGGCCTACAACATCTTCTTCATCGTCATGGCCTTTGATGGGCGCGAGCACACTGCAGAGGATTCTGTAGACAGACCGGGGTGTGTACTTGAGCTCGTGGACGAGGAAGGTTGTTCTTGAGGGTTTGCCTGCAGCCAAAGGCTTCATGAGGACTTCCATCATTCCATTTGGCAGCTCACGCTCACCATAAAGCTTCACAGACCCATCTGAGGGAATTGGTACAGGCAGTTCTCTCAGGAGTTCAGAAGCTGGAGCCTTGTAGTGAGTGTTTTGTGACATCCAGTCAAACACCCAAGTGTTAATGTCTTCAGCGTTGCCAGATATGTGAAGAGTGGCATAGAACTGAAGAATAAGCTCGTTGTTCCAGTCTGATATGTCTGAGCACATTGGGAGCAAACCTGCATCGTGGAGTACACTGAGGACTGGCTCCAGGCAAGGTATTGCTTCAAGCTCAACATGAGGAATATGCCTGTGCTGGAATATCTTGTTGCGTACACAGAGCACAGAGGAATAGTAGTTCATCTGAGTCCTTGTCCGAAACTTCAGATGCCTCATCTGAGGCTTGTCATAAGGGTTCTCTCCGATGAAATACATGCGTTCTTCAAAGAAATTTTCTTTCTGAAACTTTGGACGCTTGGAGAATGGTTGACGCTGAACTGGCTGAAGATTTTGCTGAGGAATAGGGGAGGAGACAACAATAGCAGTCTCTGGGTTGAGCACAATGAATTCATTGTCTTGGGCGGGTACATTTTCTTCAGCATTTTCCTCAGGGTGAGGAATTTCATCAGCTGGTACTTCATGCTGAGGAGATGATGCTTGCTCTGGCTGAGCTTCAGGCTGAGGAATTTCTGCTTCTTTCTCAGTTGGAGGAGTTGGGTCAGCCTGTTCCTCATCTTGAGGAGTCTTCTCAGAGTGTTGAATTTCGTCAGGATGAGGATTTTCAGCTTGTTTTTCCTCAGTTGGCTTTGTGGCAGAAGCAGTTTCATCAACCGGTGCAGCTGATGCTTGAGCAGTTTCTGTCTGAGGCATAAGCGGTTGAGGACTGTCGTCTATCTGAATTTCCTCATCAGTGTTTTCATCACGGGCGACATCCTTCATTTCCTCAGCTGTCTTTGTTGCTGGGTCATCAATAATGACCATCTCATAGGAAGGGGCGACATTGAGAGGCACCGGGTCCAGAGGAGCAGTTTCTTCAATTTCTTTGAGGCGCTTTGCCTCTGTCTCTTCTACTGCTGAGGAGGCTTTTCTCTTCTTGGCTTCCTTTTCAGCAGCCCTTGTTTTCTTCACGTCTGATGCAGACGGGATTATCTTCTTCACCTTTGAAGCTTTTGGTGAAGGTGTTCTTTCTTCAGTTTCTTCAGCTGGTAGTGAGGAACCAGCTGGAATAGAGTCATCAGCCTGCTTTGATGAAGCAGCTGGATCAGGAGCAGTCTCATCAGTGGCAACAGTTTCATCAGTTGCAGTTTCCGTGATGATTTCTTCAATGGCCGGTTCATCAACACGGCGGTCTTGGTATTCTTCCTCAGCTTGAGGAGTTTCCTCCTCATGAGGAGATGCATCTTGTGGCTGCTCAACCAAGGGCTGAGGAGTTGGTGCTCGGGGTGTGGTTCTCTTGTTGTAGTCATCAACAGCACTAGTGGCTAGCTTGATGAAATTGCTCTTGATGCTTTTGCGATCTTACAGCTTGGCGTACTTGTCAGTCAATTTTTGCAGCTCTACCTCTGTTGACACCAGTGCATCAGGAGTCAGTTTGAGGAGATTCTGCCTGAGGAATTTCTCCTTTTTTATCTTTGCAACCTTTGCCTGCCTGGCCTGCTGTTCTTTCCACTTGGCTTCATTTATGAAGGTGGCCACCATGTGGCTGATGCCAGGGGGAAGCTTCAAATCATCAATAGGAGTGTTTGGGTCCTCATACCAGATATTGATGTAGTCAAGGAGGACCTTGGGGTCCATGGCCAGAGGAATAGCACTGCCTGATGCTTGAGCTACTCTTTCTTGCTTGTTTCTGATGATGGCTTGCAGGGTTTCATCATCATATTCATCACTTCCCTCTGATGCAGACGGGACTGCGATGATTTTGCTGGGGCTGGGCAGAGGTGCAAGTTCAGCAGTTGCCAAAGTCTTCACAAGAGGTGTTGAAGACTTTGTCTCCGAGCTAGTTGCAGCTGGGAGTGAGGAGCTAGAGCTGGCGGTCGTAGGTTTCATGACATGCTTTTGTACTGGTTTCTCTTGAGGCTTTGGAGGTGGAGCTGAGGATTTTGGTGCTGGGGAGATTGGTACTGAGGGTTTTGGTGCTGATGGTTTTGGTGTTGAAGGTTTTGGTAATGAGGGTTTTGGTGCTGAGGGTTTTGTGACGAAAGCCTGAGCAGACTTCTCTTGAGGCTTTGGAGCCCTTTGCTTTGATGGCACAGACTGCATTTGAGGAATTTTTGAGCCTGAGGTTTCTGCAGCTGAGGAATTTGTAGCACTAGAGGCAGCAGCTGAGGATTCAATAAATTTCCTCACGGCAGCTTCTGCCTGCTTCTTGAGCTTGGCCAGATGCTTTTCTTTCTCATCTGGATAGTCATCAATTGTCATGAGGCTTGAGGGATGTGCTACTTGATGATCCTCAAGTGGGGCCCTTCTGCCAGGAGGCTTCAACGCGAATTTCTTCGCATATTTGGGAGTCACAAACCTGTACTCCTTCCATTCCTTCGCCCATCAGCGTTCAATCTTCTGCAGCCTTATCTTTCTCTTGGCCATTGTCTCATGTTCATCAGGCGTACAATAGTCCAAGTAAATGTCCTCAGGGATATCAGCAGCTGTGTTTTGCTCAAGTTTCTTTCCTCCCTTCTGCTTTCTTTCTTCCTCCATTTTCTTCAGTTGAGGATTTTGCTGATGATTTTGAACTCTTGAGGATTCTGATGAGCCTTGAAGAGTTTCTTCCAGAAACGCTGCAAATGAGTTAATGTGATGAGAACCGAGAGATTCATCAGCTGACATGTGTGTACCTGTGAACAGAGTATAGTTGCGAGAAATTTGGAGAGGTCATATGCGTTCTCAGATTTGAAGAAAATGAAAAAGTTTGACAGTTTGAGGAATATAACCAGTGGTTGAGGAATTTGCCTAAGCATACTGTTCTTGGGTTCCAGAGTTGTACAGATCCGAAAATTCGCACAATTGAGGAATCTCGTGAAAATCTTAGATGCTTAGCATAGTTCATCAATTGTGGTGATAGGTAGTGTTTGAGGAATCAAGTGCGCACCGTATCTTGAGGAAAAACAGATTTCACATAGAAGATGTAAAATGTCAGATCTAATCTGCTGTAAAAATGGGATATATTTACCCTCGAAGGTGCGCACGAAGAACACAGAAAGTTGTGTTGGAGAGGCTCTTCGTTCGAGTGTCCAATGCACCCTAACTCGGCGACAGAGGACGTCTACGGCGGCGGCGGACGAAGATGGTCCAACTCCGGCGTGGTTCCGACGACGGAGAAGTCGAGGCAGTGAAGCTCTTCCTCACCAGCGACGAGACTACCAGCGGTGGCGCTAGGGTTCGGTGGAGTGTGCTGTGGCAGGAGAGCGATGAGGCGAAGAAGAGGATGCCGAGGGGGATAAGGACATATTTATAGCCAAAACGTTACTGTTGGCGCGAGAATGTCGGACCAAATAGCCCCTGCCTCTACGTCTTCGGAGGACACGTGTAGCTCCCGTACGATGCGGTGGATATAGTGGAGATCGTGGTTATCCGATCGTGGGAAGTGGGGGTTCAGTTACTGTGCCTTTAAAGAAAACAATTTTTGAAGATTTGAGGATTTTTGTTACAAAATCATCAGCTGACAAGGATGCAGTGAGGATTTTGAACAAAGTTTCAAGTAGTACGCATATGAAGAATTGAATAGACTGGATAAGTATAGCATAGAGGGAAAGTAGGGTCCGATCACATTCACTTAGCAGAAACATCAACTTGAAGAAATAGCAATAAGTGAATGTTGTTGAGGACTAGAAATCACAGTCTATCTAGTCAAATGAAAGTCATCAAGTGTTTTTTTTTTTGAAGATTTTGTAATAAATCATCACAATGAAGAACAGTTGTTTTGAAAAAAAATGCATTGTGAGGAAATTGATCATTTGAAGAAAATCAACTTGAGGAATTTCACATTGGGCGGTGGCATTACCCACCATATAAGAATGTTGATTACAGACGCCGTGTACAATTGTCGTAGGGCCCTGAGAATCAATTTCTTCGTTAATTTCTTCACATTCAGAGTGACATTCTTCATCGGTTGAAGAAAATCGTTTCATCATGTGTTGCACATCTAAGTCATCAACTTTGCATAAGTGTTAGGATGTGTGCATGTTTTTACAAAACATTTGAAGACTCTAAGATATTTAGCTCACACCGCAACTTGCAAAACCTTTTCTCATCCAAGGGCTTAGTGAAGATATCTGCCAGTTGATCATCAGTCTTCACATGGTCAATGAGTATATTGCCCTTGAGAACATGGTCCCGAAGAAAATGATGACGAATCTGGATGTGCTTGGTCTTCGAGTGCTGTACTGGGTTGTATGCAATCTTGATAGCACTCTCATTGTCACAGTAGAGAGGTACATTCTTCATGTTGATGTCGTAGTCCTTGAGGGTTTGCTTCATCCATAGCAATTGAGCACAGCAAGAACCAGCAGCAATGTACTCAGCTTCGGCAGTGGAGAGTGATACGCAGTTCTGCTTCTTTGAGGACCAGCAAACTAGTGATCTTCCGAGGAAATGGCATGTGCCAGAAGTTGACTTGCGATCCACATGGTCACCAGCATAGTCTGAATCAGAATACCCTACCAGATGAAGATTGGAGCCCTTGGGATACCATAATCCTAGTGTTGGTGTGTGAGCTAAGTATCGAAGAATATGTTTCACAGCCTTATGGTGTGATTCCTTCGGTTTTGCTTGAAAACGTGCACACATGCAAACACTAAGCATTATATCTGGCCTAGATGCACATAGATACAATAAGGAGCCAATCATAGAACGGTATACCTGCTGATCGAAATCTTTACCATTTTCACCAGTGCCGAGGTGGCCGTTGGTAGGCATCGGAGTCTTGGCACCTTTGCATTTGTGCATGTCGAATTTCCTCAGAACATCCTTGAGGTATTTCTCCTGTGATATGAAGATTCCATTGATTTGTTGACAAATTTGAAGACCTAAGAAGAATTTTAGCTCCCCCATCATGGACATCTGATATTCTTCACTCATCATGTAGGCAAATTCATCACTGTATCTTTTGTCAGTACAGCCAAATATGATATCATCAACATATATTTGACATACAAACAGCTCATTATCATAGGATTTTGTGAAAAGAGTTGGATCGAGTGAACCAGGTTTGAAGCCTTTCTTCATGAGGAATTCCTTCAATGTATCATACCATGCCCGAGGGGCTTGCTTGAGGCCATACAGAGCCTTTTTGAGTCTGAAGACTTTGTTTGGATTCTTTGGATCCTCAAAACCTGGGGGCTGAGCAACATATACTTCTTCCTCAAGCTTACCATTGAGGAATGCACTATTCACATCCATTTGATATAAGGTGATGTTATGATGATTAGCATAAGCAAGTAGTATTCGAATAGCTTCAAGTCTAACAACAGGTGCAAAAGTTTCATCGAAATCTATTCCTTCAACCTGCCTTGGGCTACAAGTCGTGCCTTGTTCCTCACCACTTGACCGTCTTCATCTTGCTTGTTTCGGAAAATCCACTTGGTGCCGATGATGTTGTGCTTGCGAGGATCTGGTCATTTGACGAGCTCCCATACGTCATTCAGCTTGAATTGAAGAAGTTCCTCTTGCATGGCTTGGATCCACTCCGGTTCCAGAAAAGCCTCAGCAACTTTTGAGGGTTCTGTGATGGATACAAAGGAAAAGTGCCCACAAAAGTTAACTAAGTGTGAAACTTTTGAGCGAGTGAGAGGACCTGGCGTGTTGATGTCGTTGAAGATTTTGTCAAGTTCTACTTCATTTGCAATACTCGGATGAGCTGGTTGAGGATTTTGTCTGGGCTGAGGAAGTGGTGCTGTTGCAATTTCCTCACAAGCATCTTCTTGGTTTTTATCAGCGATGCGGATGGTTTCTTCACCAATTTCCTCAGTGGGAACAATGTCTTCAGTAGGCTTAAGCTTTATTGTTTCCTCAGGAGACAGCTTATCTGGATCAAAAGGCAATTGCTCTCTTTGCGAGCCATTAGTTTCATTGAACCACACATCTAGAGTCTCAACGACTTTGTTGTGATAGTTGTTGAAGACTCTGTAAGTGTGCGAGTCCTTTCCATAACCGAGCATAAAACCTTCATGTGCCTTAGGTGCAAATTTTGAGCTATGGTGAGGATCTCTAATCCAACATTTTGCACCGAAGACTTTGAAATAACTTACATTGGGTTTCTTGTCAATGAGGAGTTCATATGAGGTTTTCTTGAGGAATTTGTGAAGATATACCCTGTTGATGATATGGCATGCAGTGTTGATTGCTTCAGGCCAAAAGCGACGAGGAGTCTGATATTCTTCAAGCATAGTTCTTGCCATTTCAACCAGATTCCTATTCTTCCTTTCGACAACTCCATTCTGCTGAGGAGTATAAGGAGCAGATAATTCATGAGTAATACCAAGTTCATCAAGATAATCATCGAGACCAGTGTTTTTGAACTCGGTTCCATTATCACTCCTGATGTGTTTGATCTTGATGCGAAAGTTCGTCGAGGCCCTTGAAGAAAATCGTCTGAAGATTTCCTGCACTTCAGTTTTATACACTATGATATGCACCCAAGTATATCTAGAATAATCATCAACTATGACGAAGCCATATAAAGATGCTGCATTGGTTAGTGTGGCATAGTGAGTAGGTCTAAATAAATCCATATGAAGCAATTCGAATGGACGAGTAGTGGTCATGATGGTTTTAGAGGGATGCTTGGATCTGGTCATTTTCCGAGATTCACAAGCACCGCAGAGATGATCCTTGAGGAATTTGACTGATTCGATGCCGATGACATGCTTCTTCTTCGCAAGTGTGTGCAAATTCCTCATGCCTGCATGACCTAGTCTTCGGTGCCACAGCCATCCTTCTGAGGTTTTTGCTAGTAAGCAAGTGGCTGGTTGAGGACCTGTAGAGAAATCAACAATGTACAAATCCCCTCTTCTTACACCTTCGAAGACTTTGGATCTGTCAGATTCCATGATGACTACACATCTATATCTACCAAAGATAACAATCATATCAAGATCACAAAGCATCGAGACTGACATAAGGTTAAAACCAAGGGATTCAACAAGCATCACTTTGTCCATATGCCTATCCTTGGAAATAGCTACTTTGCCAAGTCCCAATACCTTGCTTTTACCTTTGTCAGCATATGTGATTTGCTTCAGAGGTGATGGAGTTAGTGGCATATTCATCAGTAAGCTTTTATCACCAGTCATATGATGTGTGCAGCCACTATCAAGAACCCACTCAGTATTCTTGAGTTTGTCATCCTGTAGATGAATTAGTACTGCTTACCATCTCATATGCTTCAGATTTGAAGAATATGATACTAATTTCATCAGATCAGTAAATTCATCATAACAGAAATGTAAGGACGTGTGAAATATTTCTATTTCATCGATCATTAGTTTGCGTCCTATCAAGCATTTCCTCAGGTCTCCAGCAAATTCTTCAGATGATGATTTTCATCTAGAGACCTGACCTGCAGAAGTGATTAGTTCGATTTCTTCACCACCCACATCTGAAGGGGTGGCAAAGCGTTCATCATCCTGCGAGCACCATATGAGAAAGGTGGCATTGAAGCCAATGCACTTCTCTTAACAGTAGGGGGGTTAGAGTACTCATATGAATATGCAGAGAACTGGTTTGAGGATTTATGAACATAATGATTTGAGGAGTAACGCTCATATTCATATTCCTTGTAGTTTCCCTGCATGTTCGATGCATAAGCACGGGTATGAGCATAGTTTTGACCAGTTGAGGATTTTGATCCTCTTGAAGACTTTGGTCCTCCTAAGGAATTTGATCTGGGGTTCAGATTCTTCAGTGGTGGTGTCATGAGGACATTCACCTGAAGATTTTCAAGACAACTTTTGGGAACCCATATTTTCCTCAGAGGAGGGCCATTCCTGCAGTTAGTTCCAACATATCGAGCAAATACTTCGCCAGATTGATTTTTGAACAGTTTATAGTTGGAATCAAATGACTCATCCGAGGAATAGGATAATTCACATGAAAAGCCAGTTAGATTAGATGGATCAAAAGGAGGCCCAGTAGCAACAACCCATGAGGTTTTGGGATACTGCTCAGGTTTCCAATAAGATCCATCAGCATTTAATTTCCTCTCAAAAGCAATTCCTTCTTTCCTCGGGTTCCTGTTCAAGATCTGCTTTTTAAGCACATCACAAAGGGTTTGATGTCCTTTGAGGCTTTTGTACATGCCTGTCACGTACAATTCCTTCAACCCTGCATTTTCATCAGTAACATTTGTGTTTTCCCCAAGTGAGGAAATAGACACAACAGGTGCAGTTGAAGAATTTGTAGCAATGGTAGCATTTGATGATTCTGGTGAGGAATTAGCAGTTTCGCGTTCAATGCATTTAAGACACGGAGGAATAAATTCAACTTGACTAGCGCTGATCTGTTGAGCTAGTAATGAATCATTTTCCATACGAAGATCATCATGAGACATCCTCAGCTTCTCAAGATCAAGCTTCCTCTGAAGAAATTCATAGGAAAGCTTCTCATGATCAGTGAGGAGTGTATCACAACGATCCTGAAGATTATCAAATCTAGACTGAAGACTTTTCATGTCATCAGTGAGGATTTGGGTAAGGTTCATTTCATCATTCAACAGATCATCACTTTTGTCTAGCAGTTTCTGAAGCTTTTCCAGAGCAGTTTGTTGTTTAGTGGCAATGATGGCAAGTTTACCGTAACTGGGTTTCTTATAATCATTAGGTTCACAGTCACTTGAATCAGAGGAGGAGGCATTATTGGATACCTTTCAACCTTTTGCCATGAAGCAATAGGTTGGAGCGAAGTCATCAGCATAGTCATCAGTATGGATGGTGCAATCATTTTCTTCGATATTGAAGATTGACTTGTTGACAAAAGTGGTTGCTAGTGCAAGACTAGCCTGTCCAGACTCTGAGTCTTCTCCAGAACCCTCTTCTTCGTCACATTCCTCTGATTCTGCCTCGGAGTCCATTTCCTTGCCAATGAGTGCCCGAGCCTTTCTGAAACTAGTCTTCTTGTGTGATGAGGGCTTTGAAGATGAGGATTTTGAAGATTTCTTCTTCTTCTTCGAGTCATCAGAACTGTCATCCTTGTATTTCTTCTTCTTTGATTCCTTTCCCCAGCGGGGACAATCAGCAATGTAATGACCTGATTTCTTGCACTTGTGACAGGTTCGTTTCTTGAAGATTTACCAAACTGGCCACGTCGTGTATATCTCTGGAATTTCCTCACAAGCATTGCAAGCTCCTGTCCAAATTCTTCAGGGTCACAAATGTTGTCATCTGTGTCTTCTTCTTCAGATGAGGAAATTGCTCTAGCCTTCAGTGCACGTGGTCTGGAATAGCTTTGTCCATATAGATCTCTCTTTTCTTCTAGTTGGAATTCATGAGTATTTAGCCTTTCAAGTATATCAGCTGGATCCAGCATCTTGTAGTCTGGTCTTTCTTGAATCATCAGAACTAAAGTGTCAAATGAAGAATCCAAAGATCTCAGCAGTTTCTTCACAACTTCGTGATTAGTGATGTCTCGAGCTCCCAGTGCTTGCAGTTCATTTGATATGTCAGTGAGGTGATCAAAGGTGTCTTGGCAGCTTTCATTGTCATGTCTCTTGAAGCGATTGAAGAGATTGCGAAGAATATCAACACGAGAGTCACGCTGGGTTGATACTCCTTCATTTACCTTGCACAGTCTCTCCCAGATCAGTGTTGCAGAGCCCAAAGCACTTACTCTTCCAAACTAGCCAGGGCTCAGATGGCCACAGATGATGTTCTTCACTTGAGAATCGAGTTGCTTGAATTTCTTCACATCAGCCGCAGTGACACAGGCAGAGATGATGGGGACTCCATTTTCCACAATATACCAGAGATCATTATCAATAGCTTGTAGATGCATTTGCATTTTGTTCTTCCAGAAGCAAAAGTTCTTTCCTTCGTAGGTAGGACATGCTGCAGTCACCTTAAACATGCCTGCAGTCGACATAACTAAAACTCCAGGTGGTTAAACCAAAATCACACACAACAAGGGAGTACCTTGCTCTGATACCAATTGAAAGTGCGTTATATCGACTAGAGGGGGGCTGAATAGGAGATTTTTAGAATTTCATCACTGAGGAAATTCCTTTTGAGCAATAATAATAAAGCATAAGTACTCAACTCCAAGTTGACATATGAATATAGATCTTTCCCAAGCATGTGACGGTAGCCAAGACAAAGGCAAAAATAGGGAATTGGTGAAGATCACCATGACTCTTCCAAGGGCAAAAACTAAAGGTACAAGATAGGCCCTTCGCAGAAGGAAGCAGAGGTTGTCATGCGCTTTTGAGGTTTTGAATGTGTGTCCTCTTAGTGCGGAGGAACGTCACTTTATATTGCCTCCTGTGATAAAGAACTTTATTATGCAGTCTGTCGCTTTTATGTCTTCCTCATCACAAGTTCGTACAAAGCTTATTTTCCACACACTAATAGATCATACATATTAGAGAGCAATTTTTATTGCTTGCACCGATGACAACTTACTTGAAGGATCTTATTCAATCCATAGGTAGGTATGGTGGACTCTCATGGCAAAACTGGGTTGGAGGTTTATGGATGCACAAGTAGTATCTCTACTTGGTGCGGAGTTTTGGCTAATATGAGGTCGAAGCAATCGTCACATGCTAAGGGATCTCTAATCATATAACATTGTTTGGAACCAAGCAAACACAATTCATTATGTTGTCTTCCTTGTCCAACATCTACTCCTAAGCGTGTAATAGTTTGGTGAGTGCTCACAATTGTAAAAAGTGTCTAAGATGATATATTTATATGTGAACCTCTCTTTCCTTATTACTTCTTATTAATTGCAACAATGACTGAGGTCTATGTTATTTTATTCTCAACAAGTTTCAATCATCATACGTGTCATAAGTGAAGTTATCACTTTCCATAAGATCGTCTCATGATCTTTCATGCTATCGTTCTTTTCATACTTTTGATTATGGCACAAAGCAAAGCCCTTGACTAAGACACTCTTTATTATATAGCTCGAAACGAAAGCAGAGGAAAACTACGCGATACGGAGATCAAAACCTTCGGGCAAGTATATATTGATTTTTTCTGGACCAGAAGGAGTGCTCCACAAGAAAACGGAGTCCGGGAGGCACACGAGGTGCCCACAAGCTTGCCCTCCGCCACCAGGGGGTAGGGGGCGGTGGCAGGGCTTGTGGCCGCCTCGTTCGCTCTCCGGACTGGTTTTTATTTTTCTAATTTTCCAAAAATTCCAAAACGAAGGAAATTTCCTATTGGAAAAGCATCGGAGTCCAATTTCTTACCGAAACAGATACCTCTTCGTTTTCAGGGTCTGAAACAGGCTGATAAACATCCCTTATGTACTCCTCCGGAGTTATGACATTGATGATATTGGTCTCAACATTTATGGGAGTACCACAGATGTAATGCTTGATTCTTTGCCCATTTACCACTCTAGGAAAAATTTCTTCCGTGTTATTGAATTTGATGGCACCGAAACGATATACTTCCTCCATAACATAGGGACCTTCCCATTTAGAGAGAAGCTTGCCTCCAAAGAATCTCAAACGAGAATTGTATAGCAAGACATAATCACCTACATTGAACCCTCGTTTCTGTATTCGTTTGTCGTGCCATCTCTTAACCTTTTCCTTGAACAACTTGGCATTCTCATATGCCTGGGCTCTCCATTGATCTAACGAGCTGATATCAAACAACCGCTTCTCACCGGCAAGTTTGAAATCAAAGTTGAGCTCTTTGATTGCCCAATAAGCTTTGTGTTCCAGCTCAAGAGGTAAATGACAGGCTTTACCGTAAACCATTTTATACGGTGACATGCCCATGGGACTCTTATAAGCAGTCATATAAGCCCATAGTGCATCATCAAGTTTGCTAGACCAATTCTTTCAAGATCTATTGATGGTCTTTTGTAGGATCAACTTGATCTCCCTATTAGTCAACTCCACTTGACCACTAGACTGAGGATGATAAGGAGATGCAACTCTAGGGTTGACATCATACTTAGCGAGCATCTTGCGGAAAACACCATGAATGAAGTGTGACCTGCCATCAGTCATCAGATATCTAGGGACTCCAAATCTTGGGAATATGACTTCTTTAAGCATCTTAATAGAGGTGTGGTGATCAACATTTTTAGTGGGGATAGCTTCTTCCCACTTAGTGATGTAATCCACAGCAACTAAGATGTGAGTGTACCCATTGGAACTTGGGAAGGGTCCCATATAATCAAAGCCCGAGACATCAAATGGTTCAATGACAAGTGAATAGTTCATAGGAAATTCCTGACGCTTACTGATGTTCCCTATTCTTTGGCATTCATCACAAGACAAGATAAACTTACGGGCGTCCTTGAAGAGAGTGGGCCAATAGAAACCTGATTGCAATACCTTATGAGCAGTTCTATATCCAGCGTGGTGTCCTCTGTAGGCTTCGGAATGACACTTCTGCAGGATTTGTCCCTGTTCATGTTTAGGCATACAACGTCTAATAACACCATCTACTCCTTCCTTATAAAGGTGAGGATCATCCCAAAAGTAGTGTCTCAAATCAAAGAAGAATTTCTTCTTTTGCTGATAGGTGAAACTGGGTGGTATGTATTTGGCTACGATATAGTTTGCATAATCAGTATACCACAGTGCACTATATGAAGTGCGGATGACATTTAATTGCTCATGAGGAAAGCTGTCATCAATAGGTAGTGGGTCATCAAGGACATTCTCTAGCCTAGACAAGTTATCTGCTACAGGGTTATCAGCACCCTTTCGGTCAACGATGTGCAAATCAAATTCCTGTAGCAGGAGAACCCATCTGATCAGCCTAGGCTTAGCGTCCTTCTTCTCCATAAGGTACTTAGTAGCAGCATGATCAGAGTGAATAGTGACTTTTGAGTCAACTATATAAGATCTGAACTTTTCACATGCAAACACGACTGCTAAAAATTCCTTCTTCATAGTGGCATAGTTTCTTTGGGCACTGTCTAGAGTTTTACTGGCATAGTGAATAACATTCAACTTCTTGTCAACTCTTTGTCCTAGAACAGCACCAACAGCATAATCACTAGCGTCGCACATGATTTCAAAGGGAAAGTTCCAGTCAGGTGGTTGAACAATAGGTGCGGTTATCAAAGCCTTCTTAAGTATTTCAAAGGCTTCCTCACAATCCTCATCAAAAAAAAAAAGAACAACCTTCTGCAAGAGGTTGGTAAGAGGCCTAGAAATCTTAGAGAAGTCTTTAATGAACCTTCTATAGAAACCAGCATGACCTAGGAAACTTCGTATACCTCTGATATCTGTGGGGAAAGGCATTTTCTCAATTGCATCAACCTTAGCCTTATCAACTTCAATGCCTCTTTCAGAAATTTTGTGTCCTAAGACGATACCTTCATTAACCATAAAGTGGCACTTCTCCCAATTCAAGACGAGGTTGGTATCTTCGCATCTCTGTAAGACTCGATTAAGGTTGCTGAGGCAATCATCAAAGGAAGACCCGTAAACGGAGAAGTCATCCATGAAAACCTCGACAATCTTTTCACAAAAGTCAGAGAATATAGCCATCATACATCTTTGAAAGGTGGCAGGTGCATTGCATAAGCCAAAAGGCATACGTCTATAAGCAAAGGTACCGAAGGGGCAGGTGAAAGTGGTTTTCTCCTGATCAGATTGTGCAACAGGTATTTGCGAGAAACCTGAATAACCGTCTAGAAAGCAGAAGTGTGTGTGCTTTGATAGCCTTTCTAGCATTTGGTGGATAAACGGCAAAGGATAATGATCTTTCCTGGTTGGCTTGTTCAGTTTCCGGAAGTCTATCACCATCCTATAGCCGGTAATAATCCTTTGTGGGATTAGTTCATCCTTATCATTAGGAACAACGGTGATACCTCCCTTCTTAGGTACGCAATGTTCTGGACTTACCCAATCACTATGAGCAACAGGATAAATGATTCCTCCTTCCAAAAGCTTTATTATTTCTTTTCTAATGACCACTTTCATCTTAGGATTTAATCTCCTTTGATGATCAGCAACTGGTTTAAAGTCGAGATCGGTTTTAATCTTGTGCTGACATAGAGTAGGACTAATACCCTTAAGATCATCAAGAGTATATCCAATAGCAGCACGGTGCTTCCTCAGAGTTCTTAGTAACTTCTTATCTTCGTGCTCTGAGAGGAGGGCACTAATAATGACAGGATATATCTCCTTCTCATCAAGATAGGCATACTTAAGAGTATCAGGCAACTGTTTAAGCTCGAACACAGGATCACCCTTTGGTGGGGAGGATCCCCAAGCAGTTCAAGAGGCAGATTATTCTTGAGAATAGGATATTATTCTAAGAAAATTTTATCTATCTCATATCTCTCCTCCATATGCATATCATTTTCATGCTCAAGCAGATATTGCTCCAAAGGATCTGTAGGAGGTACGACAATAGAGGCAAGAGCAATGATTTCATCTCTACCAGACGACTCTCTTTCATGGGGTTGTCTTCCAAACTTGGAGAAGTTAAATTCATGAGACACACCCTCAAAACTAACTGTGACAGTCTGCTTAATGCAATCAACGTGAGCGTTGACAGTGTTGAGAAAGGGTCTACCAAATATGATGGGACAAAAGCTATCTTGTGCAGTACCAAGGACGAGGAAATCAATAGGATACTTCGTCTTACCACACAGGACTTCTACGTCTCTAACAATTCCCAGAGGGTAGATAGTGTCTCCATTAGCTAGCGCAATAGTGACATCAATGGGTTCTAACTCAGCAGGCACAATCTCATCTTTGATTTCATCATATAGAGAACGGGCTATTGCACTAACACTAGCTCCCATATCACATAAACCATGGTAACAGTGATCTCCTATCTTGACAGAAACAACGGGCAGGCCAACTATACGTTCGTATTTGTCTTTCGCGTGAGGTTTAGCAATTCTAGCGGAGTCCTCACAGAATTTGATAACATGCCCATCTATGTCTTCGGCTAAGATATCTTTGATAATAGCAACACTAGGTTCAACTCTAATCTCCTCAGGGGGTGCAAGTGGTCTAATGTAACCCCTGCGTATCACAGTTGGAGCTTTAGAATAATTCTTTATCCTAGCAGGGTATGGTGGTTTCTCAGTGCAAGCACAAGGAACAACAGGATCACTAAAAGCAATGACTTTCTCCTCAACTAGATTGGTTTTGGCTATGTTGCTTTCTACAGGAGGATGATATTCAAACCACTTCTCTTTGGGAAGATCAACATGAGCAGCAAAAGATTCACATAGAGAAGCTACTATCTCAGAGTCAAGTCCATACTTAGCACTAAAATCTCTAGAAGTGTTTGTCTCTGCAAAAGATTTAACGCAATCAAACTGGAAATTCATACATGACTCCTTACCTTCCTCCAGCTCCCAATCTTCAGAGTTGCGTTTGATTCTTTCCAATAAATTCCACTTGTGATCAATATCCTTCTTCATAAAAGAACCGGTACAAGAAGTGTCAAGCATGGTACGATCTTCATGAGAAAGCCGAGCATAAAAGTTTTGAGTGATGATTTCTCTCGAGAGCTCATGATTGGGGCATGAATATAGCATTGATTTAAGCCTCCCCCAAGCTTGAGCTATGCTTTCCCTGTCACGAGGCCAAAAGTTATAAATAAAGTTCCGATCACGATGTACTAAATGCATAGGATAGAACTTTTGATGAAATTCCAATTTCAACCGATTGTAGCCCCATGATCCAGTATCATCACATAGCCTATACCTTGTCAACGCCTTATCCTTCAAAGATAAAGGAAATACCTTCTTGTTTACCTCATCCTCGGGCAAACCTGCAAGCTTAAATAAACCACAAACTTCATCTACATAGATCAGATGCAAGTCTGGATGTGAAGATCCATCTCCTGTGAAAGGAATAGCCACCAGTTTCTCAAGCATACCCGAAGGAATTTCATAAAAGATATTTTCACTAGGTACCTCACGTTGAGGAAAAACCCCTCGTGCTTCCGTTCGTGGTGAAGATACCCCGAACAAACTCCTCAAAGGAACAGTTTCCATAGTGACAAGTGACAATAAATTTCAGCACAGTATATACATGTTTCCTTACCTATTTCCACTTACCAAAGGCGCTTCACTCCCCGGCAACAGCGCCAGAAAAGAGTCTTGATGACCCACAAGTATAGGGGATCAATCGTATTCCTTTTGATAAGTAAGAGTGTCGAACCCAACGAGGAGCAGAAGGCTCTGATAAACGGATTTCAGCAAGGTAATAATTGCAAGCACTGAAAGTAGCGGTAACAAGTGATTGTGTAGCGAGGTGAAACGTAGCAAGCAAAAAGTAACAAGTAACAAGTAGTACCAACGATGCAGAAAGTGGCCCAATCCCTTTTGTAGCAAGGGACAAGCCTGAACAAAGTCTTATAGGAGGAAAAACGCTCCCGGGGACACACGGGAATTTCTGTCATGCTAGCTTCATCATGTTCATATGATTCACGTTCGTTACTTAGATAGTTTGATATGTGGGTGGAGCGGCGCTTGGGTACTGCCCTTACTTGGACAAGCATCCCACTTATGATTAACCTCTCTCGCAAGCATCCGCAACTACAAAAGAAGAATTAAGACAAAGTCTAACCATAGCATTAAACTAGTGGATCCAAATCAACCCCTCACGAAGCAACGCATAGACTGGGGTTTAACCTTGTGTCACTCCAGCAACCCATCGTCTACTTACTACTTCCCAATTCCTTCCTCTAGGCCCGAATATGGTGAAGTGTTATGTAGTCGACGTTCACATAACACCACTAGAGGAAAAGGCAACATACAGCATATCAAAATACCGAACGAATATCAAATTCACATGACTATTATTAACATGACTTATCCCATGTCCTCAGGAACAAAAGTAACTACTCACAAAACATAATCATAATCATGATCAGAGGTGTAATGAATAGAATCAAGGATCTGAACATAAACTCTTCCACCAAGTAATCCAACTAGCATCAACTACAAAGAGTAATCAACACTACTAGCAACCTTACAAGTACCAATCGGAGTTGCGAGATGAAGATTGGTTACAAGAGATGAACTAGGGATTGGAGAGGATATGGTGCTGATGAAGATGCCTCCCCTCCGATGAGAGGAGTGTTGGTGATGACGATGGCGACGATTTCCCCCTCCGGGAGGGAAATTTCCCCGGCAGGATCGTCCTGTCAGAGCTCTAGATTGGATCTACTCAAGTTCCGCCTCGTGGCGGCGGCGAAACCACGAAAAAGCTCCCGAATGATATTTTCTGGACCAAGACCCTTCATATAGCAAAAGAGGGGGCTAGTGGGCCGTCAAGGAGCCCACAAGCCCCCACTCTGCCACCAGGGGGTGGCGGTGGCAGGGCTTGTGGCGCCCTGGCAGCCCCCCTCCCGTACTTCTTTCGCCCAGTATTTTTTATATAATCCCAAAAAAATCCATGTAACTTTTCACGATATTTGAAGATGTGCAGAATAGTGGACTAAGATTTGCTCCTTTTCAAGTCCAGAATTCCAACTGCCTGAATTCTCCCTCTTCAAATAAACCTTGCAAAATAAGAGAGAAAAGGCATAAATATAGTGCCACAAAGTAATATAACAGCCCATAAAGCAATAAATATCAAAATGAAAGCATGATGCAAAATGGACGTATCAATAATCGCTACATTCCGAAGCTAACCTAGACTAGACATGGCAACGAGGTCTAACCCTAATGGGGGGAGAGTGTTTACCTCAGAAAGAAGGGCGGCCCCTAGAGGAGGATGCAGAAGGCTTGCGGCGGATCCTGCGCCTTCGGTTGGCCTGGAGACATCCGGACCGCGATGGCCGGCAGCGAAGCTTCGGGAGCAGCGAAGAGACAGGTCTGCTGGCGTGAGGAAGACGAAGGTTGACGAGAAAGTCGAAGTGGGGGTAGGTGACGGTGCCCCCACTGCCCCCTGCGGTTATTTAAAGGCCGCGTGCTGGAATCGAGGCGGCAGGCGCGGGAATAGAGGCGACAATCTGAAAATTTGCAATGATGGCGCTTGGATTTTTGGGATAAATAAATGGCGGTGAGAAAGATCCGTTAGGTGGTTGCGTCATTAAGTCGCGAAATTGGAGGGATAAGGTGATGTCATCAAAAACTACTTGGCGGCTCAAACAATTCATGATGGATGGAGGCTTGTCGTTTGTCAAAAGATAGGAGTAATACAAGTCGCCCCAAAATGAGTGGAAGTTTATTGGCGTGAATAATTCAAGACAATCTCGGGCCTAATGTTGGGGATATTACCTGCGGTGTAACCCGCCCTAACTGGGCTGGGTCACTCAAGGGGTGACTCATCCTTTGGTAATACAAGCCTTGGCCCAGGGGGGCCAAGAGCCAGATGGCGGTTCAGGAGCTATACAGAGGATAGGCCGCCAAGGAGGTTTCCAGTTTTGGAAAGCACGGCGACTTAGAGATAGGGAAAACCACAATCTGTAGCGTGGCTAAGACTCTTGTAAATCCTAGGGCCTCGACCTATATATAAAGGCGAGTCCCTAGGGAAGATAGGGCAGGTTAGAAATCATCGAGAGCTAGGTCAGGCGAGTTACGCCCTCCTTGTAATCGAAACCATCATCAATCTACACAAAGCAGGACGTAGGCTTTTACCTCCACACGAGGGGCTGAACCTGGGTAAATCTGAGTCTCTCTTTCGCTCACCCCCTTTGAGTCGCCACCAAGGTGCGATGGCTCCTTAATTAAGTCCTTTCATGAGGAAATCTGCTGTGAAAAAACCATGACACCAATCGTCGGTGGTCTCCGCGAGGTGCGGTTGGCTGCGGCGGGTCTGGATGCTTCTTCGTTGATGGACAACTTCAATGGTCGTGATGTTTGGTGGGCTTGTTGACGCCAATGCAGGATGATGTGCGGCCGAGGTGGTGTGGAGCTTGCTGAAAACCATGTCTTGGCCTTGTGTCGTGACCAGTGATGGCGGCGGCTGTGGCCATCATTGACCTTCTTGGAGGTATCATTGCTTGTTTCCCACCCCTCCTACGCGGAACTAGCCATTTTGGCCTCTCCGAGGGAAACCTTGATGTGTGATCGATCGATGAGGGCGCCTTGTTGTCATATTCCCGTTTGGGGGCTTCGTCTTGGGAGCTTGGCGTCAGTGAGCGGGATCAGCGGATGACGATTGGTGGTGGCGTTGGGGAACGTTGCATGGGAAAGAAAAAATTTCCTACGCACACGAAGACCTATCATGGTGATGTTCATCTACGAGAGGAGATTAGATCTATGTACCCTTGTAGATCGCCAAGCGGGAAGCGTTACGAAACGTGGTTGATGTAGTGGTACAGCTTCGTGATTCAAATCAATGTCGTCCCACGATCCGTTCCGATCTAGCGTCGAACAGACGGCACCTCCGCGTTCATCACACGTACAGCTCGATGACGATATCGGCCTTCTTGATCCAGCAAGAGAGACAGAGAAGTAGATGAGTTCTCCGGCAGCATAACGGCGCGCTGGTGTTGGTGATAATCTATTCCTGCACGGATCCGCCCGAGCTTCGCAGAAATCTAATCTAGAGGAAGAACTACGAGGTGTAGGTTTGAGTTGCACATGGCAAAGTTGTGTCTCAAACAACCCTAAACCTCTAGTATATATTGGAGGAGCCAAGGGGTAGGGAAAAGCCCTAGGGCATCGGCCAAAGGTGGCCTCCTTAGGTTGGCCGAAGTGGGAGGGAGGAGTCCTTCTCCAATCCCACTTGGATTAGGGCTCCTTCCTTATTTTCCCACCTCTTTTGGTTTTTCCACTTTTTCCTCATGGGCTTTCCTTCGATGACTTTGTCAGCCCATTATACCTTATTGTGCATCCAATAAACCCATGTGGATCCCTTGGGACGTGGTGGGCCCACTCAGTGGGCCCCCGGAACCCATTCGTCACTCCCGGTACACTTCCGGCAATGCCCGGAAACTTTCGGGAATCCAAACACCAACTTCCTATATATCAATCTTCGTTTCCGGACCATTCCGGAAACCCCCGTGACGTCCGTGATCTCATCCGAGACTCCGAACAACCTTCGGTCACCAACACATGTAACTCAACTATACTAAAACATCATCGAACCTTAAGTGTGCAGACCCTGGGGGTTCGAGAACTATGCAGACATGACCCGAGACACTTCCCGGTCAATATCCAATAGCGGGACCTAGATGCCGATATTAGATCCCACATATTCTACGAAGATCTTATCGGTTGAACCTCTGTGCCAAGGATTCATATAATCCCGTATAACATCCCCTTTGTCCTTCGATATGTTACTTGCCCGAGATTTGATCATCGGTATCCCTATACCTATTTCAATTTCGTTACCGGCAAGTCTCTTTACTCGTTTTGTAATACAAGATCCCGTGACTCACACTTGAGTCACATTGCTTGCAAGGCTTGTGTGTGATGTTGTATTACCGAGTGGGCCCCGAGATACCTCTCCGTCACACGGAGTGACAAATCCCATTCTTGATCCATGCTAACTCAACGTACACCTTTGGAGATACGTGTAGAGCACCTTTATAGTCACCCAGTTACGTTTGACGTTTGATACACACAAGGTATTCCTCCGGTGTCAGTGGGTTACATGATCTCATGGTCATAGGAATGAATACTTGACACGTAGAAAATAATAGCAATAAAATGACACGATCACATGCTACGTTCATAGTTTGGGTCTTGTCCATCACATGATTCTCCTAATGATGTGATCCCGTTATGAAGTGACAACACTTGTCTATGGTCAGGAAACCTTGACCATCTTTGATCAACGAGCTAGTCAACTAGAGGCTTACTAGGGACAGTGTTTTATCTATGTATCCACACATGTATTTGTGTTTCCAAACAATACAATTATAGCATGGATAATAAAAAATTATCATGAACAAAGAAATATAATAATAACTAATTTATTATTGCCTATAGGGCATAGTTCCAACAGTCTCCCACTTGCACTAGAGTCAATAATCTAGTTCACATCACCATGTGATTTTAATGAATCCAACACCCATAAAGTTCTGGGGTTTGATCACATCTTGCTCGTGAGAGAGGTTTTAGTCAGTGGTTCTGAATCTTTCAGATCTGTGTGTGCTTTACAAATCTTTATGTCATCTTATAGATGTTGCTACAGCGTGCTATTCGGAAATACTCCAAATGACCACTCTACTATACGAATCCGATTTACTACTCAGAGTTATTCGGATTAGTGTCAAAGCTTGCATCGACGTAACCCTTTACGACGAACTGTTTAATCACCTCCATAATCGAGAAAAATTCCTTAGTCCACTTGTTATTAAGGATAACTTTGACCGTTGTTTAGTGATTCAATCCTGGATCACTCTTTGTACCCCTTGACAGACTCATGGCAAGGCATGCATCACGTGCGGTACAAAGCTTGGCATACTTTAGAGCCTACGGCTAAGGCATAGGGGACGACCTTCGTCCTTTCTTGTTATTCTGTTGTGGTCGGGCTTTTGAGTCTTACTCAAATTCACACCTTACAACACAACCAATAACTCCTTCTTTGCTGATCTATTTTGAACTCCTTCAAAAACTTGTCAAGGCATGCATTTTATTGAAAGTTCTATTAAGCGTTTTGATCTATCTCTATAGACATTGATGCTCAATATTCAAGTAGCTCTATCCAGGCTTTCCTTTGAAAAACTCCTTTCAAACAACCCCTTATGCTTTATAGAAATTCTACATTACTTCTGAGCAACAATATGTCAACCACATATACTTATCAGAAATTCTATAGTGCTCCCACTCACTTGTTTGGAAATACTAGTTTCTCATAAACCTTGTAAACCCAAAATCTTTGATCATCTTATCAAAGTGTATATTCCAACTCCGAGATGCCTGCACCAGTCCATAGAAGGATCGCTGGAGCTTGCATACTTGATAGCATCCTTAGGATTGACAAAACCTTCTGGTTGTATCACATAAAACCTTTCCTCAAGGAAACCGTCGAGGAAACAATGTTTTGACATCCTATGTGCAATATTTCTCAAACAATGTAACAATTGCTAATATAATTCCAGCAGATTTTTAGCATCGCTACGAGTGAGAAAGTCTTATCATAGTCAACTCTTTGAACTTGTCAGAAACATCTTTGCGATAAGTCGAGCTTTTCTTAATGGTGACTTTTCACCATCATCGTCTGTCTTCCCTTTAAAGATCCATCTTTACTTAACAGTCCTACGACCATCAAGTAGTTCTTCCAAAGTCTACACTTCGTTTTCATACATGGATCCTCTCTCGGATTTCATGGCCTCCAGCCATTTGTCAGAATCCGGGCCCACCATCGCTTCTCCATAGCTCATAGGTTCATTGTTGTTCAACCACATGACCTCCAAGACAAGGTTACCGTACCACTCTGTAGTAGTACGTGACCTTGTCGATATACGAGGTTTGTAGTAACTTGATCCGAAGCTCAATGATCACCATCATCAGTTTCCACTTCAATTGGTGTAGGCGCCATAGGAACATCTTCCTGCGCCCTACTACACACTAGTTGAAGTGACAGTTCACTTACCTCATCAAGTTCCACCACTCTCCCACTCAATTCTTTCGAGAGAAACCTTTCCTCGAGAAAGGATCCGTTTCTAGAAACAAACACTTTGCTTCCGGATCTGAGATAAGAGATGTACCCAGCTGTTTTGGATATCCTATGAAGAGGCATTTATCCGCTTTGGGTTCGAGCTTATCAGACTGAAACTTTTTCACATAAGCATCGCAGCCCCAAACTTTTAAGAAATGACGGCTCAGGTTTCTCCAAACCATATATTGTGTCATCTTAACGGAAATATGCGCTGCCCTATTTAAAGTGAATGTTCCTCTCTCTAATGCATAACCCATAAACGATAGTGGTAATTTTGATAAGAGACATCATAGTATGCACCATATCAAAATAGGGCGCGACTATGACGTTCGGACACACCATCACACTATGGTGTTCTAGGTGGCATGAATTGCGAAACAAATTTCCGCATTGTCTTAACTGTGTACCAAAAACTCACAACTCAGATATTCATCTCAATGATCATATGGTAGACAGTTTATCCTCTTGTCACGACGATCTTCACTCTGAAATAGCTTTGAACTTTTCAATATCTTAGACTTGTGATTCATCAAGTAAATACTCCTGTATCTACTCAAATCGTTAGTGAAGTAAGAACATAACGATATCCACTGCATGCCTCAGCACTCATTGGACTGCACACATCAAAATGCATTGCTTCCAACAAGTTACTTTCTTGTTCCATGTGGTATGATTTTGCATGTCTCAAGTGATTCAAAATCAAGTGAATCCAAATGATCCATCCGCATGGAGTTTCTTCATGCCTTTATACCAACAGGTATGGTTTGCATGTCTCAAACGTTTCAAAAATGAGTGAGTACAAAGATCCATCGGCATGGAACTTCTTCATGCATTTTACACCAACATGACTCAAGTGGCAAGTGGTACTATCATTATTACTTTGTATCTTTTGGCACCAATATTATGAACATGTGTAACACTACGATCGAGATTCAATAACCATTGAGGGTAATTATTCAAGCAAATAAAATAACTATTATTCTCTTTAAATGAATAATGGTATTGCAATAAACACGATCCAATCATGTTCATGCTCAACGCAAACACCAAATAACAATTATTTAGGTTTAACACCAATCCCGATGGTAGAGGGAGCGCGCGATATTTTGATCACATCAACCTTGGAAACCCTTCCCACACGTGTCGTCACCTCGCCTTTAGCTAGTCTCCGTTTATTCCGTAGCTTTCATTTCGAGCTACTAATCACTTAGCAACCGAACCGGTATCCAATACCCTCGTGCTACTAGGAGTACTAGTAAAGTACACATCAATACCATGTATATCAAATATACTTTTGTCGACTTTGCCAGCCTTCTTATCTACCAAGCATCTAGGGTAGCTCCGCCTCAGTGACCGTTCCCCTCGTAACAGAAGCACTTAGTCTCGGGTTTGGGTTCAATCTTGGGTTTCTTCATTAGAGCAGCAACTGGTTTGTCGTTTCATCAAGTATCCCTTCTAGCCCTTGCCCTTCTTGAAACTAGTGGTTTTACTAACCATCAACAATTGATGCTCCTTCTTGATTTCTAATTTCGCAGTGTCAAACATTGCGAATCGCTCAAGGATCATCATATCTATCCTTGATATGTTATAGTTCATCACGAAGCTCTAGCAGCTTAGTGGCGGCGACTTTGGAGAACCATCACTATCTCATCTGGAAGATTAACTCCCACTTGATTCAAGCGACTGTTGTACTCAGATAATCTGAGCACATGCTCAATGATTGAGCTTTTCCCCTTTACTTTGTAGAAAAAGAATCTTGTCGGAGGTCTCATACCTCTCAACAAGGGCACGAGCCTGAAATCTCAATTTCATATCTTAGAACATCTCTTATGTTCCATGACGTTTCAAAATGTCTTTGGCGCCTCACTTCTAAACCATTAAGTATTACGCACTAAACTATCACGTAGTCATCAAAACCGTGTATGTCAGATGTTCGCAACATCCACAAACGACGCTCGAGGTGCAGCACACCGAGTGGTGCATTAAGGACATAAGCCTTCTGCGCAGCAATGAGGACAATCCTCAGTTTTACGGACTCAGTCCGCAAAGTTGCTACTATCATCTTTCAACTAAATTTACTCTAGGAACATATAAAAAACAGTAGAGCTATAGCGCAAGCTACATCATAATTCGCAAAGACCTTTTGACTATGTTCATTATAATTAGTTCAATTAATCATATTACTTAAGAACTCCCACTCAAAATATACATTCCTCTAGTCATTTGAGTGGTGCATGATACGTCTCCAACGTATCTATAATTTTTTATGGTTCCATGCTATTATCTTGTCAACTTTGGATGCTTTGTATGCATTTTTATATCTTTCTTGGGACTAACCTATTAACTCAGTGCCAACTGCCAATTCCTGTTTTTTCCGCGTTTTTGACCTTTTTCAAAGGAGAATATTAAACGGAGTCCAAACGGAATAAAACCTCCAAAAAGATTTTTTTTCCCCGGAACAGAAGATACGCACGGAGCTTGAGCACCCTAGCCGCGTCCTCCGGGCACCTACCAGGCTTGTGGTCCCCCCGTGGTTCCTTTGCCCTACTTCTTTCGCCTATAAATCCCCGAAAAATCTGAAACCACAAGAGGGAGCCACGAAAATACTTTTCTGCCGCCGCAAGCTTCTGTCGCCGCAAGATCCCATCTGGGGCACGTTCTGGTGCCCTGTCGGAGGGGGAATTCGGACACGGAGGCCTTCTTCATCAACACCATTGCCTCTTCGATGATGCGTGAGTAGTTCACCACAGACCTTCGGGTCCATAGCTAGTAGCTAGATGGCTTCTTCTCTCTCTTGGATCTTCAATACAAAGTTCTTCATGATCTTCATGGAGATCTATCTGATGTAATCTTCTTTTGCGGTGTGTTTGTTGAGATCCGATGAATTGTGGATTTATGATCAGATTATCTATGAATCTTATTTGAGTTTCTTCTGATCTCTTATATGCATGATTTCATATCCTTGTAATTCTCTTCGAGTTGTGGGTTTCGTTTGGCCAACACTATCTATAATTCTTGCAATGGGAGAAGTGCTTGGCTTTGGGTTCATACTGTGCGGTGACCTCACCTAGTGACAGAAGGGGTAGCGAGGCACGCATCATGTTGTTGCCATCAAGGGTAAAAAGATGGGGTTTATATCTATTGCATGAATTTATCCCTCTACATCATGTCATCTTGCTTAAGGCGTTACTCTGTTTGTTATGAACTCAATACACTAGATGCATGCTGGATAGCAGTCGATGTGTGGAGTAATAGTAGTAGATGCAGAAAGTATCGGTCTACTTGTCTCAAACGTGATGTCTATATGTATGATCATTCCCTTAGATATCGTCATGACTTTGTGCGGTTCTATGAATTGCTCGACAGTAATTCGTTCACCCACCGTAATATTTGCTATCATGAGAGAAGCCTCTAGTGAACACTATGCCCCCCGGGTCTACTTCACATCATATTTTCAGCTCCACACTTTTACTTTGTTGCACTTTCCACCTTCAGATCTCACCTTGCAATCAATCGTGAAGGGATTGACAACCCCTTTGTAGCGTTCGGTGCAAGTTTGCTATTTTTGCGCAGGTACTTTGGAGACTTGCCTTCATACTCCTACTGGATTGATACCTTGGTTCTCAAACTGAGGGAAATACTTACTGCTACTGTGTTGCATCACCCTTTCCTCTTCAAGGGAAAAAACAATGCAAGCTCAAGAGGTAGCAAGAAGGATTTCTGGCGCCATTGCCGGGGAGGATCAAGTCAAGAATAGTCTCCCGTAAACGTGCCAATTTTTGGCGCCGTTGCCAGGGAGTATCAAGTCAAGAATAGTCTTCCTCCAACGTGTCAATTTCTGGCACCAAGGACTATTCTAAGTGAAGCTTATCCAAGTAACTATCGCAAACTCATCTCTTGCAATTACTTTTTTTCCTCTGCCTCTCGTTTTCCTCTCCCCCACTTCTGAAAAACAAAAAATACAAAAATATTTGCCTTTTTTCGTTTGCCTTTCCTTTGCTTGTGGGCTATGTGCCTTCAATATGCTTGCATCTTCGCTTGCTGAAAATCCATTGATATGGATCCTCATCCACTTGCTAATCTCTTTAAGAGATCCAATTATGTGGAATCAATTGCTAGTGAGTTGAGTGCACTTGACTATCTTTATGGAGTTTTGCTTGAGATACGTGAATCTAAAAATCATGATGAAGAAATTTATGAAGTGATTCACGAGGGCTCCTTGAATGAAAAGCATGATTGCAATGGTTTCACTATAAATCCTATTAGTGTCAATCATGCTAAAAATATGCAAAACCCTAAGCTTGGGGACACTAGTTTTGCTATGTCCATTACTTGTTGCAATGATCATGATTGGGGTAATGATTTTTCTTATGATCTTGAAAATTTGTTTAAGCCTCATGATGAATATGATATTTGCAATAATATTGAAAGTGGGTTTGGAGAAGTCATGACTTCAGTTGATGATAATCCCACTATTTTTGAAGAGCGTCAACTTTGCATGCATGTGGATCATGAAAAGAATATCCTATGTGATAGTTATATTTTTGAATTTGATTATGATCCCACATGAAATTGTTATGAGAGAGGAAAATATTGTGGTAGAAACTTTCATGTTACTAATTTACCTCTCGTTATGTTGAGATTGACATTGTCTCTTTCTTCTTCCTTGCATTTGGTAACTATTGTTTGTCTTGACAATATGTTTTCCTATAAAATGCCTATGCATAGTAATTATGTTCGAATTAGAT
The DNA here is from genome assembly GCF_904849725.1 of Hordeum vulgare subsp. vulgare. NCBI lineage: Eukaryota > Viridiplantae > Streptophyta > Magnoliopsida > Poales > Poaceae > Hordeum > Hordeum vulgare. Next base: position 196,690,814 of record NC_058523.1, on the reverse strand, counting down.
ATGTTTGTCACATGTTTCATGATGCTCTCTTCGTGTCTGATTGCTATCTTTTATGTGAGCATCATTGAATTATCAATGCCTAGCTAAGGGCGTTAAACAATAGCGCTTGTTGGGAGGCAACCCAATGAATTTATCTTTGATTTTTTGCTTTCTGTTTTGTTGTGTCCACACCATCATAATTATGTTATGATTGTGTTTTTTGTGTTTATTTTTCTGTTTGTGCCAAGTAAAACCTTTATGACTAGTTTTGGTAATGGTTGTTTAATCTTGCTGAAAAAGACAGAAACTTTACGCTCACGAAATTATTTTTCATTCCTATCCAGAAAGAGCTTTTGAGTTGAATCTTTTTTACTTCTGGTTTATATGAAAATTGTCCTAATTGTCATAATTTTTCAGAATTTTTGAGATACCAAAAGTATACGAAGTATACAGATTGCTAAAGACTGGTCTGTTTTTGACAGATTTTGTTTTTGTTGTGTTGATTGCTTATTTTGATGAAACTATGGATAGTATCGGGGGGTAATAGCCATGGGAAAGTGAGAATACAGTAATATAACACCAATATAAATAGAAATCAAGTTTGCTATAGTACCTAAAGAGTTGGTAGTTTGTTTTCTTGTGCTAATGATATCACGAGTTTCTGTTTAAGTTTTGTGTTGTGAAGTTTTCAAGTTTTGGGTGATGTTCTCATGGACAATGGGATAAGGAGTGGAAAGAGCTCAAGCTTGGGGATGCCCAAGGCATCCCAAGCCAAATTCAAGGACACCAAAAATCCTAAGCTTGGGGATGCCCCGGGAAGTCATCCCCTCTTTCGTCTTCAATCCATCGGTGACGTTACTTGGAGCTATATTTTTATTCACCACATGATATGTGTTTTGCTTGGAGCGTCTTCTATTATAGGAGTCTTTTCTTTTTGTTGTGTCACAATCATCCTTGATGTACACCCTTTTGAGAGAGACATGCACTCATCGCGAATTTGCTAGAATACTCGTTGAGCTTCGCTTATATCTTTTGAGTTAGGCAATTTAGCTCGCATGTGCTTCACTTATATCTTTTGAGATAGATAACTTTGCTCTAGTGCTTCACTTAGATCTTTTTAGAGCACGAGGTGACATATTTTGAAGAAATAAAAACTCTCGATCTTCACTTATATCTTTTTGAGAGTGCTCTCTCTAAGTAACTTGGTAATTGGCGTGTGCTATGAAAGTAGTCCTAAAGATGATAGGCATCTGATACGTCCATTTTGCATCATGCTTTCATGTTGATATTTATTGCTTTATGGGCTGTTATATTACTTGTGGTACCATATTTATGCCTTTTCTCTCTTATTTTGCAAGGTTTATTTGAAGAGGGAGAATTCAGGCAGCTGGAATTCTGGACTGGAAAAGGAGCAAATCTTAGTCCGCTATTCTGCACATCTCCAAATGCCCTGAAAAGTTACGTGGATTTCTTTGGGACTATATAAAAAATACTGGGCGAAAGAAGTACTGGAGGCGGGCTGCCAGGGCGCCACAAGCCCTGCCACCGCCACCCCCTGGTGGCGGAGTGGGGGCTTGTGGGCTCCCTGACGGCCCACTAGCCCCCCTCTTTTGCTATATGAAGGGTCTTGGTCCAGAAAAAATCATACGGGAGCTTTTTCATGGTTTTTCCGCCGCCACGAGGCGGAACTTGAGCAGATCCAATCTAGAGCTCCGGCAGGACGATCCTGCCGGGAAACTTCCCTCCCGGAGGGCAAAATCGTCGCCATCGTCATCACCAACACTCCTCTCGTCGGAGGGGAGGCATCTTCATCAACATCTTCATCAGCACCATCTCTTCTCCAATCCCTAGTTCATCTCTTGTAACCAATCTCCGTCTCACGACTCCGATTGGTACTTGTAAGGTTACTAGTAGTGTTGATTACTCTTTGTAGTTGATGCTTGTTGGATTACTTGGTGGAAGAGTTTATGTTCAGATTCTTGATGCTATTCATTACACCTCTCATCATGATTATGGTTATGCTTTGTGAATAGTTACTTTTGTTCCCGAGGACATGGGATAAGTCATGCTGATAATAGTCATGTGAATTTGATATTCGTTCGGTATTTTGATATGTTGTATGTTGTCTTTTCCTCTAGTGGTGTTATGTGAACGTCGACTACATAACACTTCACCATATTTGGGCCTAGAGGAAGGCATTGGGAAGTAGTAAGTAGATGATGGGTTGCTGGAGTGACAGAAGCTTAAACCCCCAGTCTATGCGTTGCTTCGTAAGGGGCTGATTTGGATCCACTAGTTTAATTCTATGGTTAGACTTTGTCTTAATTCTTCTTTTGTAGTTGCGGATGCTTGCGAGAGAGGTTAATCATAAGTGGGATGCTTGTCCAAGTAAGGGCAGTACCCAAGCGCCGGTCCACCCACATATCAAACTATCAAAGTAACGAACGCGAATCATACAAACATGATGAAGCTAGCATGACAAAATTCCTGTGTGTCCTCGGGAGCGTTTTTCCTCCTATAAGACTTTGTTCAGGCTTGTCCCTTGCTACAAAAGGGATTGGGCCACTTGCTGCACCGTTTCTACTACTTGTTACTTGTTACTTTTTGCTTGCTACATTTCACCTCGCTACACAATCACTTGTTACCGCTACTTTCAGTGCTTGCAGGTATTACCTTGCTGAAATCCGTTTATCAGAGCCTTCTGCTCCTCGTTGGGTTCGACACTCTTACTTATAGAAAGGACTACGATTGATCCCCTATACTTGTGGGTCATCAAGACTCTTTTCTGGCGCCGTTGCCGGGGAGTGAAGTGCCTTTGGTAAGTGGAAATTGGTAAGGAAACATCTATATACTGTGCTGAAATTTATTGTCACTTGTCACTATGGAAACTGTTCCTTTGAGGAGTTTGTTCGGGGTATATTCACCACGAACGGAAGCACGAGGAGTTGTTCCTCAACCTGAGGTACCTACTGAAAATATCTTTTATGAAATTCCTTCGGGTATGCTTGAGAAATTGCTCGCTAATCCTTTCACACGAGATGGATCTTCACATCCAGACTTGCATCTGATCTATGTAGATGAAGTTTGTGGTTTATTAAGCTTGCAGGTTTGCCCGAGGATGAGGTAAACAAGAAGGTATTTCCTTTATCTTTGAAGGATAAGGCGTTGACAAGGTATAGGCTATGTGATGATACTGGATCATGGGGCTACAATCGGTTGAAATTGGAATTTCATCAAAAGTTCTATCCTATGCATTTAGCACATCGTGATCGGAACTTTATTTATAACTTTTGGCCTCGTGACAGGGAAAGCATAGCTCAAGCTTGGGGGAGGCTTAAAGCAATGCTATATTCATGCCCCAATCATGAGCTCTCGAGAGAAATCATCACTCAAAACTTTTATGCTCGACTTTCTCATGAAGATCGTACCATGCTTGACACTTATTGTACCGGTTCTTTTATGAAGAAGGATATTGATCACAAGTGGAATTTATTGGAAAGAATAAAATGCAACTCTGAAGATTGGGAGCTGGAGGAAGGTAAGGAGTCAGGTATGAATTTCCAGTTTGATTGCGTTAAATCTTTTGTTGAGTCAAACACTTCTAGAGATTTTAGCGCTAAGTATGGACTTGACTCTGAGATAGTGGCTTCTCTATGTGAATCTTTTGCTGCTCATGTTGATCTTCCCAAAGAGAAGTGGTTTAAATATCATCCTCCTGTAGAAAGCAACATAGCCAAAACCAATCAAGTTGAGGAGAAAGTCATTGCTTTTAGTGATCCTGTTGTTCCTTGTGCTTACACTTAGAAACCACCATACCCTGCTAGGATAAAGGATTATTCTAAAGCTCCAACTCTGATACGTAGGGGTTACATTAGACCACTTGCACCCCTGAGGAGATTAGAGTTGAACCTAGTGTTGCTATTATCAAAGATCTCTTAGCCGAATAATCTGCCTCTTGAACTGCTTGGGGATCCTCCCCCACCAAAGGGTGATCCTGTGTTCGAGCTTAAACAGTTGCGTGATACTCTTAAGTATGCCTATGTTGATGAGAAGGAGATATATCCTATCATTATTAGTGCCCTCCTCTCAGAGCACGAAGAGAAGAAGTTACTAAGAACTCTGAGGAAGCACCGTGCTGCTATTGGATATACTCTTGATGGTCTTAAGGGTATTAGTCCCACTCTATGTCAGCACAAGATTAAAATCGATCCTGACTTTAAACGAATTGCTGATCATCAAAGGAGATTAAATCCTAAGATGAAAGAGGTCATTAGAAAAGAAATATTAAAGCTTCTGGAAGTAGGAATCATTTATCCTGTTGTTCATAGTGATTGGGTAAGTCCAGTACATTGCGTACCAAAGAAGGGAGGTATCACCGTCGTCCCTAATGATAAGGATGAACTAATCCCACAAAGGATTATTACCGGCTATAGGATGGTGATAGACTTCCGGAAACTGAACAAGGCAACCAGGAAAGATCATTATCCTTTGTCGTTTATCGACCAAATGCAAGAAAGGCTATCAAGACACACACACTTCTGCTTTCTAGACGGTTATTCAGGTTTCTCGCAAATACCTGTTGCACAATCTGATCAAGAGAAAACCACTTTCATCTGTCCCTTCGGTACCTTTGCTTATAGACGTATGCCTTTTGGCTTATGCAATGCACATCCCACCTTTCAAAGATGTATGATGGCTATATTCTCTGACTTTTGTGAAAAGATTGTCGAGGTTTTCATGGATGACTTCTCCGTTTGCGGGTCTTCCTTTGATGATTGCCTCAGCAACATTGATCGAGTCTTACAGAGATGCGAAGATACCAACCTCGTCTTGAATTGGGAGAAGTGCCACTTTATGGTTAATGAAGGCATCATCTTAGGACACAAAATCTCTGAAAGAGGCATTTAAGTTGATAAGGCTAAGGTTGATGCAATTGAGAAAATGCCTTGCCCCACAGATATCTAAGGTATACGAAGTTTCTTAGGTCATGTTGGTTTCTATAGCAGGTTCATTAAAGACTTCTCTAAGATTTCTAGGCCTCTTACCAACCTCTTGCAGAAGGATGTTCCTTTTGTTTTTGATGAGGATTGTGAGGAAGCCTTTGAAATACTTAAGAAGGCTTTGATAACCGCACCTGTTGTTCAACCACCTGACTGGAACTTGCCCTTTGAAATCATGTGCGACGCTAGTAATTATGTTGTTGGTGTTGTTCTAGGACAAAGAGTTGATAAAAAGTTGAATGTTATTCACTACGCCAGTAAAACTCTAGACAATGCCCAAAGAAACTATGCCACTACGGAGAAGGAATTTTTAGCAGTCGTGTTTGCATGTGAAAAGTTCAGATCTTATATAGTTGACTCAAAAGTCACTATTCACTCTGATCATGTTGTTATTAAGTACCTTATAGAGAAGAAGGACGCTAAGCCTAGGCTGATCAGATGGGTTCTCCTGCTACAGGAATTTGATTTGCACGTCGTTGACCGAAAGGGTGCTGACAACCCTGTAGCAGATAACTTGTCTAGGCTAGAGAATGTCCTTGATGACCCACTACCTATTGATGGTAGCTTTCCTGATGAGCAATTAAATGTCATCCGCACTTCATATAGTGCACCGTGGTATGCTGATTATGCAAACTATATCGTAGCCAAATACATACCACCCAGTTTCACCTATCAGCAAAAGAAGAAATTCTTCTTTGATTTGAGACACTACTTTTGGGATGATCCTCACCTTTATAAGGAAGGAGTAGATGGTGTTATTAGACGTTGTGTACTTGAACATGAACAGGGACAGATCTTGCAGAAGTGTCATTCCGAAGCCTACGGAGGACACCACGCTAGAGATAGAACTGCCCATAAGGTATTGCAATCAGGTTTCTATTGGCCCACTCTCTTCAAGGATGCCTGTAAGTTTGTCTTGTCTTGTGATGAATGCCAAAGAATAGGGAACATCAGTAAGCGTCAGGAAATGCCTATGAACTATTCACTTGTCATTGAACCATTTGATGTCTGGGGCTTTGATTATATGGGACCCTTCCCGAGTTCCAATGGGTACACTCACATCTTAGTTGCTGTGGATTATGTCACTAAGTGGGTAGAAGCTATCCCCACTAAAAATGCTGATCACCACACCTCTATTAGGATGCTTAAAGAAGTCATTTTCCCAAGATTTGGAGTCCCTAGATATTTGATAACTGATGGCGGTTCACACTTCATTCATGGTGTTTTCCGCAAGATGCTCGCTAAGTATGATGTCAACCATAGAGTTGCATCTCCTTATCATCCTCGGTCTAGTGGTCAAGTGGAGTTGAGTAATAGGGAGATCAAATTGATCCTACAAAAGACCGTCAATAGATCTCGAAAGAATTGGTCTAGCAAACTTGACGATGCACTATGGGCTTATAGGACTGCTTATAAGAATCCCATGGGCATGTCACCGTATAAAATGATTTACGGTAAGGCCTGTCATTTACCTCTTGAGCTGGAACACAAAGCTTAGTGGGCAATAAAAGAGCACAACTTTGATTTCAAACTTGTCGGTGAGAAGCGGTTGTTTGATATCAGCTTGTTAGATGAATGGAGAGCCCAGGCATATGAGAATGCGAAGTTGTTCAAGGAAAAGGTTAAGAGATGGAACGACAAACGAATACAGAAACGAGAGTTCAATGTAGGTGATTATGTGTTGCTATACAATTCTCGTTTGAGATTCTTTGCAGGCAAGCTTCTCTCTAAATGGGAAGGTCCTTATGTTATCGAGGAAGTATATCGTTCCGGTGCCATCAAAATCAATAACACGGAAGGAAATCCTAGAGTGGTAAATGGGCAAAGAATCAAGCATTACATCTCTGGTACTCCCATAAATGTTAAGACCAATATCATCAATGTCATAACTCGAGAGGAGTACATAAGGGATGTTTATCAGCCTGTTTCAGACCCTGAAAACGAAGAGGTATATGTTTCGGTAAGAAATTGGACTCCGATGCTTTTCCAATAGGAAATTTCCTCCGTTTTGGAATTTTTGGAAAATTAGAAAAATAAAAAGCAGTCTGGAGAGCGCACGAGGCGGCCACAACCCTGCCACGCCCCTACCCCCCTGGTGGCGGAGGGCAAGCTTGTGGGCACCTCGTGTGCCTCCCGGACTCCGTCTTCTTGCGGAGCACTCCTTCTGGTCCAGAAAAAAATCAATATATACTCGCCTGAAGGTTTTGATCTCCGTATCGCGCAGTTTTCCTCTGTTTTTGTTTCGAGCTTGTTGTCTGCCGCAGATTTAGAGCAAAGATGTCTCAGGAATCTGTTGGGGAGAATGATCTTCACCAAGTTCATGAGGAAGTAGATGTTGATCTGAAAAGAGTAGAAGTCACGGAAGCGAGGGACCAAGCTAAGGAGAAAACCCAAGCTAGGGAGGAAGTTCAACCTATGTTCAACATTGAAGACGTTGAAGGAGTAGATTTTCTCCAACCCTTCCTCCACGTGTTGTCTCCATCCTTGATTGAACTCTTGAGGTTTTTCGAAACAACTCGTGCTCGCAATATTTCCCTTTCTCGTGAAGTTGTTTTGCTGGAAAACCATGTCACGGATCTCTTCGAATCAAAGGCGACACCTTCACCACCTTCACCACCAAAGGAAGACAACTAAGCATTGGTATGGGCAATCCCCTTGGCTTCTGCCAAGCTTGGGGGAGTTGCCCTGGTATCGTATCAGCTTTATATCTTTTGCTTTTACCTTTGTTTTAGTTCTTTCCTTTTCAATTTTTATTTCTTCTCTTAGAGGAATAAGTCTTTAGTGTTTAGTTTGAGTCTTTTGCTTTTGTCTCTCCCCCGATGTATTCGAGCTTACGAGCTATATAATAAAGAGTGTCTTAGTCAAGGGCTTTGCTTAGTGCCATGATCAAAAGTATGAAAAGAACGATAGCATGAAAGATCATGAGACGATATTATGGAAAGTGATAGCTTCACATATGACACGTATGATGATTGAAACTTGTTGAGAATAAATCAACATAGACCTCAGTCATTGTTGCAATTAATAAGAAGTAATAAGGAAAGAGAGGTTCACATATAAATATACCATCTTAGACACTTTTTACAATTGTGAGCACTCATCAAACTATTGCATGCTTAGGAGTAGATGTTGGACAAGGAAGACAACATAATGAATTGTGTTTGCTTGGTTCCAAACAATGTTATATGATTAGAGATCCCTTAGCATGTGGCGATTGCTTCCACCTCATATTAGCCAAAACTCCCGCACCAGTAGAGATACTACTTGTGCATCGATAAACCTCCAACCCAGTTTTGCCATGAGAGTCCACCATACCTACCTTTGGATTGAATAAGATCCTTCAAGTAAGTTGTCATCGGTGCAAGCAATAAAAATTGCTCTCTAATATGTATGATCTATTAGTGTGTGGAAAATAAGCTTTGTACGAACCTGTGATGAGGAAGACATAAAAGCGACAGACTGCATAATAAAGTTCTTTATCACAAGAGGCAATATAAAGTGACGTTCCTCCGCACTAAGAGGACACGCATTCAAACCTCAAAAGCGCATGACAACCTCTGCTTCCCTCTGCGAAGGGCCTATCTTGTACCTTTACTTTTTGCCCTTGTAAGAGTCATGGTGATCTTCACCAATTCCCTTTTTTGCCTTTGTCTTGGCTACCGTCACATGCTTGGGAAAGATCTATATTCATATATCAACTTGGAGTTGAGTACTTATGCTTTATTGTTGTTGACTTTACCCTTGAGGTAAACCGTTGGGAGGCAAAAATATAAGCCCCTATCTTCCTCTGTGTCCAGCTGAAACTTCGACACCATGAGTACCACGTGAGTTGTAACAATTGTGGAAAACAAAAGTGATGATTGAGTATGTGGATTTGCCTTACAAGCTCTTATTTGACTCTTTCTGATGTTGTGATAAATTGCAATTGCTTCAATGACTATGGATTATTGTTGGTTACTTCTCGGTAAGGTTTTTGCTCATGCTTTGCTTTGTGAAGGAATTGTTGAAATCCCATAAGAATCTTTATGATGTATTGATGTTCTATGCGTGATCATGATGCCCTCATGTCCGTATTATGTTTTATCGACACCTTCGTCCCTCAACATGTGGACATGTTTATGGAACTTGGTTTTCGCTTGAGGACAAGCGAGGTCTAAGCTTGGGGGAGTTGAAACGTCCATTTTGCATCATGCTTTCATGTTGATATTTATTGCTTTATGGGCTGTTATATTACTTGTGGTACCATATTTATGTCTTTTCTCTCTTATTTTGCAAGGTTTATTTGAAGAGGGAGAATTCAGGCAGCTGGAATTCTGGACTAGAAAAGGAGCAAATCTTAGTCCACTATTCTGCACATCTCCAAATGCCCTCAAAAGTTACGTGGATTTTTTTGGGATTATATAAAAAATATTGGGAGAAAGAAGTACCGGAGGGGGGCTACCAGGGCGCCACAAGCCCTGCCACCGCCACCCCTTGGTGGCGGAGTGGGGGCTTGTGGGCTCCCTGACGGCCCACTAGCCCCCTCTTTTGCTATATGAAGGGTCTTGGTCCATAAAAAATCATACGGGAGCTTTTTTGTGGTTTCGCCACCGCCACGAGGCGGAACTTGAGCAAATCCAATCTAGAGCTCCGGCAAGACGATCCTGCCGGGGAAACTTTCCTCCCGGAGGGGGAAATCGTCGCCATCGTCATCACGAACACTCCTCTCGTCCGAGGGGAGGCATCTTCATCAACATCTTCATCAGCACCATCTCTTCTCCAATCCCTAGTTCATCTCTTGTAACCAATCTCCGTCTCACGACTCCGATCGGTACTTGTAAGGTTACTAGTAGTGTTGATTACTCTTTGTAGTTGATGCTAGTTGGATTACTTGGTGGAAGCATTTATGTTCAGATCCTTGATGCTATTCATTACACCTCTGATCATGATTATGATTATGCTTTGTGAGTAGTTACTTTTGTTCCTGAGGTGATAATAGTCATGTGAATTTAATATTCGTTCGGTATTTTGATATGATGTATGTTGTCTTTTCCTCTAGTGGTGTTATGTGAACGTCGACTACATAACACTTCACCATATTTGGGCCTAGATGAAGGCATTGGGAAGTAGTAAGTAGATGATGGGTTGCTGGAGTGACACAAGCTTAAACCCCAGTCTATGCGTTGCTTCGTAAGGGGTTGATTTGGATCCACTAGTTTAATGCTATGGTTAGACTTTGTCTTAATTCTTCTTTTGTAGTTGTGGATGCTTGCGAGAGAGGTTAATCATAAGTGGGATGCTTGTCCAAGTAAGGGCAGACCCAAGCACCGGTCCACCCACATATCAAATTATCAAAGTAACAAACGCGAATCATACAAACATGATGAAGCTAGCATGACAGAAATTCCCGTGTGTCCTCGGGAGTGTTTTTCCTCCTATAAGACTTTGTTCAGGCTTGTCCCTTGCTACAAAAGGGATTGGGCCACTTGCTGCACCGTTGCTACTACTTGTTACTTGTTACTTTTTGCTTGCTACGTTTCACCTCGCTACACAATCACTTGTTACCGCTACTGTCAGTGCTTGCAGTTATTACCTTGCTGAAATCCGTTTATCACAGCCTTGTGCTCCTCGTTGGGTTCGACACTCTTACTTATCGAAAGGACTATGATTGATCCCCTATACTTGTGGGTCATCTAGACTCTTTTCTGGCACCGTTGCCGGGGAGCGAAGTGCCTTTGGTAAGTGGAAATTGGTAAGGAAACATCTATATATTGTGCTGAAATTTATTGTCACTTGTCACTATGGAAATTGTTCCTTTGAGGAGTTTGTTCGGGGTATCTTCACCATGAACGGAAGCACGAGGAGTTGTTCCTCAACCTGAGGTACCTACTGAAAATATCTTTTTTGAAATTACTTCGGGTATGCTTGAGAAACTGCTGGCTAATCCTTTCACAGGAGATGGATCTTCACGTCCATACTTGCATCTGATCTATGTAGATGAAGTTTGTGGTTTATTTAAGCTTGCAGGTTTGCTCGAGGATGAGGTAAATAAGAAAGTCTTTCCTTTATCTTTAAAGGATAAGGTGTTGACATGGTATAGGCTATGTGATGATACTAGATCATGGGGCTACAATCGGTTGAAATTGGAATTTCATCAAAAGTTCTATCCTATGCATTTAGTACATCGTGATCAGAACTTTATTTATAACTTTTGGCCTCGTGACAGGGAAAGCATATCTCAAGATTGGGGGAGGCTTAAATCAATGCTATATTCATGCCCCAATCATGAGCTCTCGAGAGAAATCATCACTCAAAACTTTTATGCTCGACTTTCTCATGAAGATCGTACCATGCTTGACACTTCTTGTACCAGTTCTTTTATGAAGAAGGATATTGATCACAAGTGGAATTTATTGGAAAGAATCAAATGCAACTCTGAAGATTGGGAGTTGTAGGAAGGTAAGGAGTCAGGTATGAATTTCCAGTTTGATTGCGTTAAATCTTTTGTTGAGTCAAACACTTCTAGAGATTTTAGCGCTAAGTATGGACTTGACTCTGAGATAGTAGCTTCTCTATGTGAATCTTTTGCTGCTCATGTTGATCTTCCCAAAGAGAAGTGGTTTAAATATCATCCTCCTGTAGAAAGCAACATAGCCAAAACCAATCTAGTCGAGGAGAAAGTCATTGCTTTTAGTGATCCTGTTGTTCCTTGTGCTTACACTGTGAAACCACCATACCCTGCTAGGATAAAAGATTATTCTAAAGCTCCAACTATGATACGTAGGGGTTACATTAGACCACTTGCACCCCTGAGGAGATTAGAGTTGAACATAGTGTTGCTATTATCAAAGATCTCTTAGCCGAAGACATAGATGGGCATGTTATCAAATTTTGTGAGGACTCCGCTAGAATTGCTAAACCTCATGCGAAAGACAAACACGGACATGTAGTTGGCCTGCCCGTTGTTTCTGTCAAGATAGGAGATCACTGTTACCATGGTCTATGTGATATGGGAGCTAGTGTTAGCGGGCGGCAAAGAGTCCGGAGGCAGATGGCAAAGAGTCTAGACCCTTTGTCGTCCGCCAGCAGACGACAAAGCCTTAGTATTCTGTAACGGCCGTCCCACCCCCACCCACGCCCCCTCTCTCTCTCTCTCACTACTGTCTAATGGCCGTCCCTCCTTCTCTTCTTCTCTTCCACTCCTCCCTCGACGCCCACCGCCGCCACCACCGTCGCTCCGTCGCCCCCGGCGCCGCCTCTGTGCCGCACTGCCCCCGCCGCTGCCCCGCAACCTCAACTCCCCCGGCGCCGCCCCGCCGCCCATGCTGGTGAGCCCCCACACCCCACCCCTATATATGGATCTATAAAGAAATTTTCATTCCAACATTCTGAAAATGACACTCAAAATGTTCTTGGAATTGCATGCACTATATATATTTTGTTGAGATTTGGTTATCCGGAATATGAATATGAGATCGAAAAATGTAAATACATATGCTTTATTGAACTTGATTATAACTTTTTGTAAAATATTTATAAAGTATAGTATGTAGCATTTTCCATGCATGTTGGAAGAAATATAAGTAGTGGAGTTCATGAGGTGGTATGTATGGTCAAGTGACATCTGTTCATATTGAGACAAATAAAAATAGTATTGCAAGAATCAACTATATATATATATATAGTATTGCAGGGATCAACTATATATATATATATGCACGCTAGCTGCATATATGTGGTTACTAAAAAAACCAATTGTAGGAATTATAACATGTCGCTTGTTTTAAAAATTATGGCAAAGATATTGAGATCAGTGGCGAATCTAGAAAAAAATGGAGGGGGCTGAGCTGCCTTAGAAGTGTAAATATGTATTAGGCTGAGCTAAAAAATGACTAGATTGGACTTTGAGACTAGTAGTAAAAATTATTTTAGCAGTGCTGGAGGGAGGGCGACTCAATCTCAAGGGAGCCCTCTAGTTGGGTTTATAAGGCGGGCACGTGTTTTTAGGTCGTCAATTTGACTAGGGAAACATATGTTATTTTTTACAAAAATATATTTTTAGATTCATTGTCAAATGATGACTCTAACCATATAATTTGTGATGCATATTATATATTTTTTATTAGTTAAATCAAAGTCATAAAACCTCATGCGTGACTTATAAACCCGATCAAGATGCAACCTCCACTCTAGGTATAAATGTGAAACTAATACCATCCAATAGAGATGAAGAAAATAACAAAAATAATTTCACAACATTGACATAAGATTTGGAGTTCAAACTGGATACACATGCTCCAGTAAAAAAAGTTATGATGTAATCATTGTGAATAGTTAATGGATACTACTGATAGCAAATTTTAGTTTCTTGGCAAATTTTAGTGATGATGATTATTAGTTTGTAAGATTCACAACTTAAATTATATATGTACATATTATTATTCATGTCAGTTATTCAATTTTTTTATGTTGCACTAATTTCTTTTAATCCTTATCATGGCAGGTCAGCACGTGTTGAAAGATGGTGGGTGCGGGTCCAGATCGCTCGACGGTTCTTCTTCGGCGGCCTACACGAGGGGTGGTACTTCCATTCCACCCCTATCTATCTGTAGAGCCTTGGAAGACAGTGTGACGACACCACCTGTGGGTGCTTCTTCGTCGGCGGCATTGCCCACTTGGAGAGATGTTGGTCGGTTAGGGAAGAAGGGGAAGGTTACAGGGAGAGGTGGTGGCCGCAGAAGAGGTAGGTGGACTGTTGCGCCGTCCTCGCCACCACCACCAGCTCATTCACCCGAGCACAGGACTACTATGGTGGACCCGTTTGAGGAGGAGGCTATGGAGACTCCGGTCCAGGAGCCTCGGGTGGACGGGCATTAGGGCCCATGAGACTCCGGTCCAGGATCAGCCTCGGGTCGAGGTGCCTTCCGCCCACGAGACTCCGGTTCCAGAGGCTACGTCCCAGGAGACTCCTGCGACACACGCTTCGACCAACGTGGAGAGGTCCATATGGGGTGCCTGGCCGGATCGGACCGAGGTGCCAGATTGGATCGAGGTGCCGGATTGGACCGAGGGTCCGGGTGGCTATTCTGTTGATGGTGGGGATGAGTTTACGGATAGTGAGGGCGACGTGCAGGTGGACGGGGCCACCGTGTACAAGCGTGGTAGTACACGTCTCCCCGGTCGTGTCAGCTACCCGCGAGCAGAGGCCGGTGATTAAGCCTGAAGGGGATAGGTAAGTACATTTACTCTCTTTTTTAGCTTTTGCCTTCAAGTTTCTTCAAATATCTAATGCGTTGACCTTATCATACTGCAGGGATGGGCACACCCTCGTGGAGTCCGCAAGCCGAACAGTATCCTTGGTGTGCTTTGCCGGACAAATTTTCCGAGGTTTGTCACGTTGCCTGGTGAGGGTCAGGTTCCTACACTAGGATTTTCCTAGGAGCACTACTAGACTGCGCAAGCCCCGTCGGAGGAAATTATAGATGGTGTCTTGTGCCACACGAGGGCCGATATGGTGATCAAGAGCTTTTGGGTAAATTATCCTTTTACACAATCTAAAATTAACAATATAGCTAATTATTGTACTAATCGGTGTTGCCTCGTTTGATTGCAGACCTTTTATAGGTGTGAGGAGGGATATGAGGAGGAGGCGGCCAAGGTTCTCGAGGCCGAGTGTAGGCGGTTATTATAGAACTTACACCACGAGGCTCGGGCGCATGCTATTTGAGACTACTACGCCACGTGTGGTATTAAGAAGCAGAAGAAGGAGTGCCGCGGAAAGTATGTGAAGAAGGAGCAGTACATGAAGGTAATTACCTATTCTTAAGGCCTTCTATGTAGTTTTCTTGATTTGATTCATAGGCATAGCGCTCAAAATTCTTTCTAATAACTTATAGGTGCCCCCGAGATGGTGTGCGTATAAGATGGATTGTTGGGAGGCGTTGGTGGACGAGTGGTGCACACGGAACTGGCGAGCCGTCCACGACAATGCGAAGGATCGGCGTAGCCAAACGGTTCGTGTGCCACATCATCAAGGCAATGCCAACTTACTTCAGTTCGGACGAAACTGGGTATGTGGTTTGCTTCATGATTCATGCAATTCATTCTTCATGCTAGCTTGAGCCCCTTACTAATACTTTGTTCCTCTCTTTTAGGCGCATCACAATAAGACAGAGATGCCACACTTGTACGACCTTTATGGCATGGCCCATAGTGCCTCCTATAAGAAGGTGAAGGCATTCTCTGAGTCTGACCTGGATGATCCAAATAACTTCACCAACATATCATCCCACCACAAGCTCATGACATACAGGGACACGTGGAAGGCTAGGAAAGGGGAGGACTTTAACCCGAGCCAGGAACCTTTGGATCCAGAGCTGATGATGATATGTGGTGGTGGGAGGCCCCATGGCTCGATAGCCATTGGAGATGGGATAATACGTTGTCCACTCACTCTCTCAGAGATCAAGGTGCGCTAGTCGAGCTCCTGTCCTGAGATAACGTCTCGTCCACAACCAATCGATCTTGCCATCGAGGTTAGTTGTACGGACTCAAAAAACTTTCATCCATTTCATTATGTGTGTGACCATCGATCATTACTCTGGTAACGAGGAATGGCTGCAAGATGCTCTTCCGAAAGATAGAGCGGCAAACCAGGCTGCTCTTGATAAAGAGAGATTGGCAAGCCAAGCTGCTCTTCAGGCTGCACTTGAGGAGAGGGACCGGACCACGGCATGATTGATTGAGGAGGAGAGGTCGCGGAATGACGCGGGTCAACGAGCCCTGTACGAGATTTTTGTGGTAAGTTTTTTTTTCACATTAGCCAAATCATGTGTGTAATGTCTGTTTCATTACTAACTAATACAACCAACTCTTCAGAGTATGTGCGAGAAGAGCGGTCAAGTCCCTCCGCCGATGCCCGTCTTCTGTGCGATTGAGATGGTGAGTTTCATTTCAATGGTCATTATAAACTAGTATTAAAAATTGAGTGTCATTATGCTAACTGAGACATTGCAAAATAGCTTTTCTGCAGAATAACTCCCGAGTGGCATCGCAGGACACTTCTCGAGGGCAACCGTCTCCAAACGAAGCCGCCGCGAGCAACCCTGGTGTTTCTCCTTCTTGATGACCACAACGGTAAGTTTTCTCTAGTTAATTTTTGACATAATTAGATAATTTAGCTCCAAGAAGAGGAGAAGAGGAGAAGAAATAGGAAAAATGAAAAGAAGGAAGAAGAAGAAGAAGAGAAGAAGAAAGAGAAGGAGGAGGAGGAGATGAAGGAGAAGGGGAGGAGGAGAAGAAGGAGAAGGAGGAGAAGGAGGAGAAACTCCTTCTCCTCCTTATCCTCCTTCTCCTTCTTCTCCTTCTTCTCCTTTTTCTTGATTTCTTCTTCTTCTCCTCCTCCTCTGAAATGACATATTTAACCCAAGTTAGCTCCAAAACGACGTATAGTTAGCTTGGCTTCCACCTAAATGACATAATTAGCTTAGTTAGCTCCAAAATGACCTATTTAATAAAAAATGACCTATACTTAGCTAAGTTCTCTCCTAAATGACATAATAAGTCTTACGTAGACCCAAGATGACCTATTCCCCCTAACTTAGGTATTAAATGGCCTATAATTAGCTTAGCTAGCTCCAAAATGGCTTAATAAGCATAGTTTGCTCCGAAATGACCTATTTTACCCAAGTTAGCTCCGAAAGGACCTATAGTTAGCTAGACTTCCACCTAAATGACATAATTAGCTTAGTTAGCTCCAAAATGGCCTATTTAATAAAAATGACCTATACTTAGCTTATTTCTCTCATAAATGACATAATAAGGCTTACCACTACAGGAATCACCTTCTTTGCCGTCTGCCATCACAGACGGCAAAGACAATATCCCGGACGGCAAAGACAATACCACAGACGGCAAAGATTGTCACGGCCGACAAAATTTCTGCGTCAGCCTACGACGGCATAGGACCTTCTTTGCCGTCTGCCCGCGCAAGGCGGACGGCAAAGCTCTTTGCCGTCAGCTTTCCTCAGGAGCTGTCGGCAAAGCGCTTGAGACGGCAGCCGACACGCGTTGCCTCCGTTAGGGGTTAACGGGGCCTTTGCCGTCTGCCTCCCCGTCCTTCTTTGCCGTCTGCCTCCCCGTCCATCTTTGTCGTCTGCCTTCTCCTCCCCTCCCCTCCCCATCCATCTTTGTCGTCTGCCTCCACGTCCATCTTTGCCGTCTGCCGGGTCCTCCCCTCCCCCCTCTCTCCACTCTTTGCCGTCTGCCTCCTCCTCCCCCCTCCTCTGTTCCCTCTTCTTTGCCGTCTGCCCCCTGGAGGCTGACGGCAAAGAGACTATATGGCCAGCTGTTACTGTCTAGGTTGCACAGCTGGGCGCCACGTGGCACCTTTGCCGTCGGTCAGCTGACGGCAAAGGCCTTTGCCATCAGCTGGCAAACGGCAAAGAGCCTATATTGTCACATTTTTGTTTATTTTTTCTATTTCACAGCACATATACATATAATTCATGGCACATATATGATAAATAGGTCACAACACATATATGATATACATATAAAGCTCATCAATGCCATTTGTTCATCAATGTACATCCCATATATCAAAAGAACCAACACATACAAAGTTTCATCCATATATACATACATATAGTTGCACATATATTGTTCATCCATATATACATATACATATAGTTCCACATTGTTCATCAACTCAAATAAAAACGGAAACTAAAGCACTCTAACGCCAGCTTCCATGCATGTAGTACATCCAATCTGCAAAATGGGAATAAGAAAGTCAGAAGAAGAACAACAACAACATATATATGACAAATAAGCTAAATTGAAGAAGAAAGAGAAGAAGCAAGAAGAGAACAAGGAGAAGAAAAACAAGAAGGAGGAGGAGGAGGAGGAGGGGAAGGGGAAGGAGAAGGAGAAGGAGGAGGAGAAGAAGAAAAAAGAAGAGAAGAAGAAGGAGAAGAAGGAGGAGAGAAGAAGAAGGAGAAGAAGGAGGGCTCCTTCTCCTTCTTCTCCTCCTTCTCCTTCTTCTTCTCTTCTTCTCCTCCTCCTTCTTCTTCTTCTCCTTCTCTTCTTCTTCTCTTCTTCTTCTTCTTCTTCCTTCTCCTTCTTTTTGAGCTAAATGGGCTAATTATGTCATTTTAGAGGAAAACAAGCTAAGTATATAATATTCATGAGCTAACCAAGGTTCTTATGCCATTTTGAGCATATTATGGTATTTTGGAGCTAAATGGGCTAATTATGTCATTGTTGGGTTAATTAAAGCAAGGATAATATGAAAGAGGAGAAGAAAGAGGAGGAGGAGGAGAAGAAGAAGAAATCAAGAAGGAGGAGGAGGAGGAGAAGGACTAGAAGGTCCTTGGCCTTCTCCTCCTCCTCCTCCTCCTCCTCCTTCTCCTTCTTCTCTTCTTCTTCTTCTCTTCTTCTTCTATCTTTTCATTTTGCCTATTTCTTCTCCTCTTATCCTCTTGTTGGAGCTAAATTACCTAATTATGTATTTTTTGAGCTAAATGTTCCAATTATGTCATTTTAGAGGAAAACAAGCTAAGTATATAATATTCATGAGCTAACCAAGGTTCTTGTGCCATTTTGAGCTTATTATGGTATTTTGGAGCTAAATGGGCTAATTATGTCATTGTTGGGTTAATTAAAGCAAGGATAATATGAAAGAGGAGAATAAAGAGGAGGAGGAGGAGAAGAAGAAGAAATCAAGAAGAAGGAGGAGGAGGAGGAGAAGGATAGAAGGTCCTTGGCCTTCTCCTCCTCCTCCTCCTCCTTCTCCTTCTTGTCTTCTTCTTCTTTCTTTTCATTTTGCCTATTTCTTCTCCTCTTCTCCTCTCGTTGGAGCTAAATTACCTAATTATATCTTTTTTGAGCTAAATGGGCTAATTATCCCATTTTAGAGGAAAACAAGCTAAGTATATAATATTAATGAGCTAACCAAGGTTCTTATGCCATTTTGAGCTTATTATGGTATTTTGGAGCTAAATGGACTAATTATGTCATTGTTGGGGAAATTAAAGCAAGGATAATATGAAAGAGGAGAAGAAAGAGGAGGAGGAGGAGAAGAAGAAGAAATCAAGGAGGAGAAGGAGGAGGAGGAGGAGGAGGAGGAGAAGGACTAGAAGGTCCTTGGCCTTCTCCTCCTTCTCCTCCTCCTCCTCCTCCTCCTCCTTCTCCTCCTTCTCCTTCTCCTTCTTCTCTTCTTCTTCTTCTTCTTCTTTCTTTTCATTTTTCCTATTTCTTCTCCTCTTGTTGGATCTAAATTACCTAATTATGTCTTCTTGGAGCTAAATGGGCTAATTATCTCATTTTAGAGGAAAACAAGCTAAGTTTGGAGGAGAAACTTACCATAGTGGTCATCAAGGACGAGAAACACCACGGTTGCTCGCGCCGGCTTCGTTTGGAGACGGTTGCCCTGGAGAAGGGTCGTGCGATGCCGCTCGGGGGTTATTCTACAGAAAAGATATTTTGCAATGTCTCAGTTAGCATGATGACACTCAATTATTAATACTAGTTTATAATGAAACTCACTGTGCCAATCGAAGAGAAGACGGGCATCGGCGGAGGGACTTGACCGCTCTTCTCGCACAGACCCTGAAGAGTGGGTCGTATTAGTTAGTATTGAAACAGACATTACACACATGATTTGGCTAATGTGAAAAGAAACATACCACAAAAAGCTCGTACAGGGCCCGTTGACCCGCCTCATTCCGGGCCCTCTCCTCCTCAAGCAATCGTGCCGTGGTCTGGTCCCTCTCATCAAGAGCAGCCTGAAGAGCAGCCTGGCTTGGCAATCTCTCTTTCTCAAGAGCAGCCTGGTTTGCCGCTCTCTCTTTCTGAAGAGCAGCCTGAAACACCATTCCTCGTTACCACAGTAATGATCTATGGTGACACACATAATGAAATGGATGAAAGTGTTCTTAGTCCGTACAACTAACCTTGATGGCAAGTTCGACTGGCCGTGGACGACGCGTTATCTCAGGACAGCTGCTCGACTGGCGCGCCTTGATCTCCGGAAGAGTGAGTGGACAACGTATTATCCCATCTCCAATGGCTATCGATCCATGGGGCCTCCCGCCACCAGATATCATCACCAGCTCTGGATCCAAAGGTTCCTGGCTAGGGTTAAAGTCATCCCCTTTCGTAGCCTTCCCCGCGTCCTTGTATGCCACGAGCTTCTGGTGGGATGATATGTTGGTGAAGTTATTGGGATCATCCAGGTCAGACTCAGAGAATGCCTTCGCCTTCTTGTACGAGGCAGTATGGGCCATGCCATAAAGGTCGTACAAGTGTGGCATCTCAGTCTTATTGTGATGCGCCTAAAAGAGAGGAATAAAATATTAGCATCAAGAATGAATTGCATGAATCATGAAGCAAATCACATACCCAGTTTCGTCCAAACTGAAGTAAGTTGGCGCTGCCTTGATGGTGTGGCACACCAACCATTTGGCTACGCCGATCCTTCACATTCTCGTGGACGGCTCGCCAGCTGCCTGTGCACCACTCATCAACCAACGCCTCCCAACAATCCATCTTATCTGCACACCATCTCGGGGGCACCTGTAAGTTATTAGAAAGAATTTTCAGTGCTACGCCTATGAATGAAATCAAGAAAACTATGTAGAAGGACTTAAGAATAGGTAATTACCTTCATGTATTTCTCCTTCTTCAGAAACTTTCTGCGGCAATCCTTCTTCTCCTTCTTAATACCACGCGTGGCGTAGTAATCTCGAATAGCGTGCGGCCGAGCCTGGTGGCGCAAGTTCTGTAGTAACCGCCTACACTCGACCTCGAGAACCCTGGCTGCCTCCTCCTCATATCCATCCTCACACCTATAGAAGGTCTGCAATCAAACGTGAAAACACCGATTAGTACAATAATTAGGTATACTGTTAATTTTAGATTCTGTAAAAGGATAATTTACCCAAAAGCTGTTGATCACCATCTCGGCCCTCGTGTGGCACAAGACACCATCTGTAATCTCCTCCGGCGGGGCCTGCGCAGCCTGGTAGTGCTCCCAGGTAAATCCTAGTGTAGGAACCTGACCCTCACCAGGCAACTTGACAAACCCCGGGAAATTTGTCCGGCAAAGCACACCAAGGACGGAGTTCGGCCAGCGGACTCCAAGAGGGTGTACCCATCCCCTGCAGTATGATAAGGTCAGCGCATTAGATATTTGAAAAAACTTGAAGGCAAAAGCTAAAAAAAGGGTAAATGTACTTACCTATCTCCTTCAGGTTTTATCACCGGCCTCTGCTCGCGGGTAGCCGGGGCGACCGGGAGACGTGTACTACCACGCTTGTACACGGTGGCCCCGTCCACCTGCACATCACCCTCACTATCCGTAAGCTCATCCCCGCCATCCCCGCCCCCTGAGCCACCCGGACCCTCGGTCCAATCCGGCAACTCGGTACGATCTGGCCAAGGCTCCCATCCGGGCCTCTCCACGTCGGGTGAAGCCTCCGGAACCGTAGTCTCCTGCGGCTGCTCCTGGGCCGAATGCACCTCGACCCGTGGCTGCTCCTGGACCGGAGTCTCATGGGACGAATGCCCGTGAACACCAGGCTCCTGGACCGGAGTCCCCGTAGCCTCCTCCGCAAATGGGTCGACCATACTAGTCCTATGCTCGGGTGAATGAGTTGGTGGTGGTGGCGAGGACGTCTCAACAGTCCTCCTGGATCTTCCGCGGCCACCACCTCTCCCTATACCCTTCCCCTTCCTCCCTACCCGACCAGCACCTCTCCCAGTGGGCAATGCCGCTGACGAAGAAGAACCCCCGGCTGGTGTCGAAAGACTGTCTGCCAAGGCTCTACGAAGAGATAGGGGTGGAAGGGAAGTACCACCCCTCGTGCGGGGCGCCTGGGAAGAACCCGTCGAGCGCTCTGGACCCGCGCCCACAATCTTTCAACACCTGCCATGATAAAGATTAAAAGAAATTAGTACAACATAAAAAAATTGAATGACTGACATGAATAATAATATGTACATGAATAATAAAGATTAAAATATATATAATTTAAGTTTTGAATCTTACAAACTAATAATCATCATCAATAAATGCATCATCATCATCACTATCATGCATGTCTTCATGAACGACGTGCTCATCGGGTTCAACTGCGTGAAGTTGTGAAAGGCCTTCCTTTAAGCGTTGAAGCATTGACAGGTCATCCGCATCAGTAACCTCTATGAGTTCCAGGTCTTTTGGTTCCGGCTCAGGGCTGGAGTCGGATTCATTGTCGTTGTCTACTTCCATGTTCTTGGATGAAGCACGGCGGTTCTTGAAACGTTTCTTGGAAAGACGTGCTTCTTGGAAGAATTCTCCATCATATGTGTCTGGGTTAATGTGAGGTTCATAATCCTGTTCATTTGGGAGAGGTGGTCTGACATGTGGCGACACTTCATAAACAACATACCAACCTTCCAGATTCTTATCCGTTTGGCATGCCCACGGTAGATAGAAAACTTGGGTCACCTGTTGAGCCGTAATATAGACATCGGGAACATCTAAATGGGTGTTTGGATTGATTTCGACTAGTCCTATATGTTCATGAGTCCTTCTAGTCTTTTTCGGCTCGAACCAATAACATTTGAAGACTACGACGTTCGGTGGGTTTTCACCATAGAATTGAAGTTCATAAATTGCTTCAACTCTTCCATAATACTCGATAACACCTTCGCCGATAGCAGAGACACCACAATTTGTAGATTTCCGGTCGGGCATAGATAGCTCTTTGCCAAAGGTACGAAAGAGATACCCGTTGATGTTGTATTTCTCAAATGAACGGACCTTATAGTCAAAACCATTAGCGACTTGTCTCAATTCGGCGTCCATAGACTCTGAATTAGCCTACAAGTTTAATACGAAATGGTTGTTGCATTAGCCGCAAGTTAGACCAAGAATGAAATGGTCCATTATTGATAATTACCATTTGTTTGAACCAAGAGATGAAACCGGGATAGCCGCCTCCATGCCGACCCTGTTTGACCTAGCCACCCCGCGGTCCTCCTTCTCCTTCTTCTCTTCTTCTCTTCTTCTCCTTCTTCTCTTCTTGTTGGAGCTAAATTAAACAGAAATGGTCCTCCAAATGAAATGGTCCTCCTTCTCCTTCTCTTCTTCTTCTTCTTCTTCTTCTTCTTCTTCTTTCTTTTCATTTTGCCTATTTCTTCTCCTCTTCTCCTCTTGTTGGAGCTAAATTACCTAATTATGTCTTTTTTGAGCTAAATGGGCTAATTATCCCATTTTAGAGGAAAACAAGCTAAGTATATAATATTAATGAGCTAACCAACGTTCTTATGCCATTTTGAGCTTATATATGGTATTTTGGAGCTAAATGGACTAATTATGTCATTGTTGGGACCTAGCCACCCCGCGGACGGCAAAGGTCCGACTCCTGTTTGACCTAGCCACCCCGCGGTCAGGTGGGCCTATCTATATCTTTGTCGTCTGCCTCTGGACTATTTGCCGTCCGCTAGCAGACGGCAAAGAGGTGACATATGGCAAATAGATTGTATGCCATCAGCCAGTACTGTGCCGTCTGTTTTGCTCAAGCTGACGGCAAAGACACTCTTTGCCATCAGCTAGCAGACGGCAAAGACTAGGCAGATGGCAAAATACTGATTTCCAGTAGTGTACGTAGCTCCAAGATGACCTATTCCCCCTAACTTAGCTATTAAATGGCCTATACTTAGCTTAGCTAGCTCCAAAATGGCTTAATAAGCATAGTTAGCTCCAAAATAACATATTTTACCCAAGTTAGCTCCAAAATGACCTATACTTAGCTTGGCTACCACCTAAATGACATAATTAGCTTAGTTAGCTCCAAAATAGACTATTTAATAAAAAATGTCCTATACTTAGCTAAGTTGTCTCCTAAATGACATAATAAGGCTTACGTAGCTCCAAGATGACCTATTCCCCCTAACTTAGCTACTAAATGACCTATAATTAGCTTAGCTAGCTCCAAAATGGCTTAATAAGCATAGTTAGCTCCAAAATGACAAATTTTACCCAAGTTAGATCCAAAATGACCTATAATTAGCTTGGCTAGCACCTAAATGACATAATTAGCTTAGTTAGCTCCAAAATGGCCTATTTAATAAAATATGTCCTATACTTAGCTAAGTTCTCTCCTAAATAACATAATAAGGCTTACGTAGCTCCAATATGATCTATTCCCCAAACTTAGCTATTAAATGGTCTATAATTAGCTTACTAGCTCCAAAATGGCTTAATAAGCATAGTTAGCTCCAAAATGACACATTTTACCCAAGTTCTTCTTCTCATTCTTCTTCTCTCCTCCTTCTTCTCCTTATTCTTCTCCTCTTCTTCTCTTCTTCTCTTCTTCTTCTCCTCCTCCTCCTCCTCCTTCTCCTTCTCCTCCTCGTCCTCCTCCTCCTTCTTCTTCTTTTTCTTCTTCTTCTTCTCTTCTTGCTTCTTCTCTTTCTTCTTCTACGTAGCTTATTTTCCCCAACAAAGACATACTTAGCTAATTATCCTCCAAAATGACATAATTAGCTTAGTTAGGAAAAATCATCATAAGAACCATTGTTAGCTCATTAAAATGACTAATTTAGCTCCAAAATGACATAATAAGCTCAAAATGGCATACGAAACTTGGTTCGCTCATGAATATTATATACTTAGCTTGTTTTCCTCTAAAATGACATAATTAGCCCATTTAGCTCCAAAAAGACATACTTAGATAATTTAGCTCCAAGAAGAGGAGAAGAGGAGAAGAAATAGGAAAAATTAAAAGAGGAAAATCTCCTCCTTCTCCTTCTTCTCCTCCTTCTCCTACTCCTCCTTCTCCTCCTTCTCCTACTCCTCCTTCTCCTTCTTCTTCTCTTCTTCTTCTTCTTCTTCTTCCTTCTTTTAATTTTTCCTATTTCTTCTTCTCTTCTTCTTCTCCTTCTTCTTGTTTCTTCTTCTTCTCCTCCTCCTCCTCTTTCTTCTCCTCTTTCTTATTCTCCTTACCTTATTTTCCCCAACAATGACATAATTAGTCCATTTAGCTCCAGAACGACATAATTAGCTCAAAATGGCATAAGAACCTTGGTTAGCTCATGAATATTATATTCTTAGCTTGTTTTCCTCTAAAATGACATAATTATCCCATATAGCTCCAAAAAGACATAATTAGATAATTTAGCTCCAACAAGAAGATAATAAATAGGAAAAATGAAAAGAAGGAAGAATAATAAGAAGAGAAGAAGAAGGAGAAGGAGGAGGAGGAGAAGAAGGAGAAGAAGGAGGAGGAGAAGACCTTCTCCTCCTTATCCTCCTTCTAATTCTCCTTCTTCTTCTCCTTCTTCTTCTTCTCCTCCTCTTTCTTCTCCTCTTTCATATTCTCCTTACCTTATTTTCCCCAACAATGACATAATTAGCCCATTTAGCTCCAAAATGACACAATAAGCTCAAAATGGCATAAGAACCTTGGTTAGCTCATGAATATTATATACTTAGCTTGTTTTCCTCTAAAATGACATAATTAGATCAAAAACATCATATGTTGTTCTTCTTCTGACTTTCGTATTCACATTTTTGCAGATTGGATGTACTACATGCATGGAAGCAGGCATTCATGGAGTGCCTTATTAGTTCTAGTTTTCATTTGAGTTGATGAACAATGTCGAACTATATGTATATATATCTATGGATGAACAATGTAAATCTTCGTATGCTGGTTCTTTCGATATATGGGATGTACATTGATGAACTTTATATATATATCATATATGGGTGGTGAACTATATATATGTGTTGTGAAATATATATCATATATGTGCTGTGAAATATATATATGTGCTGTGAAATAATAAAAATCAAACAAAACAGAAGCTATATGGGTTCTTTGCCGTCTGCCAGTTGATGGCAAAGGACTTTGTCATCTGCTGGCAGACGGCAAAGGTGCCACATGGCACCTAGCTGTGCACCTTGGGGGGGGGCAGCAGCTGGCCATATAGCTTCTTTGTCGTCTGCTGCCCGGGCGAGCAGACGGCAAAGGGGATGAGGGAGGCAGACGGCAAAGGGGATGAGGGAGGCACACGGCAAAGCCTCCGTTAGCCCTAACAGATGCGTCGCATGTCGGCTGCCGTCTGAAATTATTTGTCGACTGCTCGGTGCCAGATACTGACGGCAAAGAGCTTTGTCGTCCGCTTAGGGTAGGCTCATGGCAAAGAAGCTACAATGCCGTCGTAAGCTAATGCAGAATCTTTGCCGACAGGTGTTCTCTTTGCCGTCTGTGGATTAATAAATGTCGTCGGTGGAGTCATCTTTGCCGTCTGTTATGTCTGACGGCAAAGAAGCTGATTCCTGTCGTGGCTATCTATGCTATTACTACTAAAGCTACGACCTAGCAATATAGTAAACGCATCTGCAAACACAAACGTTAGTTTAAAGACAACCCTATGGCTCCTGCCAGTTGCCGTAGCATCGACGTGCAAGTCGATATTAACTATGACAACATGATCATCTCATACATCCAATATATCACATCATGTCCTTGGCCATATCACATCACAAGCATACCCTGCAAAAACAAGTTAGACGTCCTCTAATTTGTTGTTGCATGTTTTACGTGGCTGCTATGGGTATCTAGTATGATCGCATCTTACTTACGCAAACACCACAACGGTGATGTGCAAATTGCTATTTAACCTCTCTTCAAGGACCGCCTCGGTCAAATGCAATTCAACTAAAGTTGAAGAAACAGGCACCCGCCAGTCATCCTTATGCAACGAGTTGCATGTTAGTCGATGAAACCAGTCTCTCGTAAGCGTACGAGTAATGTCGGTCCGGGCCGCTTCAATCCAACAATACCGTTGAATCGAGAAAAGACTAAGGAGAGCAGAAAATCGAACATCAACGCCCACAAAAACTTTTGTGTTCTACTCGAGATAACATCTATGCATGAACCTAGCTCATGATGCCACTGTTGGGGAACGTTGCGTGGGAAACAAAAATTTCCCTACACACGCGAAGACCTATCATGGTGATGTTCTTCTACAAGAGGAGATTCGATCTACGTACCCTTGTAGATCGCTAAGCGAGAAGCGTTAAGAAACACAGTTGATGTAGTAGTACAACTTCGTGATTCAAATCACCGTCGTCCCACGATCCGTTCCGATCTAGCGCCAAACAGACGGCACCTCCGTGTTCAGCACACGTACAACTCGATGACGATCTCGACCTTCTTGATCTAGCAAGAGATACAGAGAAGTAGATGAGTTCTCCGGCAACGTGACGGCGCACCGGTGTTGGTGATAACCTATTCCTGCAGGGCTCCGCTCGAGCTCCGCGGAAATCTAATCTAGAGGAAGAACTACGAGGTGTAGGTTTGAGTTGCACATGGCAAAGTTGTGTCTCAAACAACCCTAAACCTCTAGTATATATAGGAGGATCCAGGGGGTGGGGAAAAGCCCTAGGGCGCCGGCCAAAGGTGGCCTCCTTGGGTCGGCCGAAGTGGGAGGGAGGAGTCCTTCTCCAATCCCACTTGGATTAGGACTCCTTCCTTATTTTCCCACCTCTTTTGGTTTTTCCAGTTTTTCCTCACGGGCTTTCCTTGGATGATTTTGTCAGCCCATTATACCTTATTGTGCATCCAATGAACCCATGTGGACCCCTTGGGGCGTGGTGGTCCCACCCAGTGGGCCCCCGAAACCCATTCGTCACTCCCGGTACACTTCCGACAATGCCCGAAAACTTTCTGAAATCCAAACACCAACTTCATATATATCTGTTGGGGAACGTCGCATGGGAAACAAAAAATTTCCTACGCGCACGAAGACCTATCATGGTGATGTCCATCTACGAGAGGGGATGAGTGATCTACGTACCCTTGTAGATCGTACAGCAGAAGCGATTAGAGATCGCGGTTGATGTAGTGGAACATCCTCACGTCCCTCGATCCGCCCCGCGAACAATCCCGCGATCAGTCCCACGATCTAGTACCGAACGGACGACACCTCCGCGTTCAGCACACGTACAGCTCGACGATGATCTCGGCCTTCTTGATCCAGCAAGAGAGACGGAGAGGTAGAAGAGTTCTCCGGCAGCGTGACGGCGCTCCGGAGGTTGGTGATGATCTCGTCTCAGCAGGGCTCCGCCCGAGCTCCGCAGAAACGCGATCTAGAGGAAAAACTATGGAGGTATGTGGTCGGGCAGCCGTGAGAAAGTCGTCTCAAATCTGCCCTAAAAGCCCCATATATATAGGAGGAGGGAGGGGGACCTTGCCTTGGGGTCCAAGGGAACCCCAAGGGGTCGGCCGAGCCAGGGGGGAGGACTCTCCCCCCCCAAACCGAGTCCTACTTGGTTTGGTGGGAGGGAGTCCTTCCCCCTTCCCACTTCTCCCTTTTTTTTTCTTTTCCTTTGATTTTTTCTTCCTTGGCGCATAGGATTTGGTGGGCTGTCCCACCAGCCCACTAAGGGCTGGTGTGACCCCCCCAAATGCCTATGGGCTTCCCCGGAGTGGGTTGCCCCCCTCCGGTGAACTCCCGGAACCCATTCGTCATTCCCGGTACATTCCCGGTAACTCCGAAAACCTTCCGGTAATCAAATGAGGTCATCCTATATATCAATCTTCGTTTCCGGACCATTCCGAAAACCCTCGTGACGTCCATGATCTCATCCGGGACTCCGAACAACATTCGGTAACCAACCATATAACTCAAATACGCATAAAACAACGTCGAACCTTAAGTGTGCAGACCCTGCGGGTTCGAGAACTATGTAGACATGACCCGAGAGACTCCTCGGTCAATATCCAATAGCGGGACCTGGATGCCCATATTGGATCCTACATATTCTACGAAGATCTTATCGTTTGAACCTCAGTGCCAAGGATTCGTATAATCCCGTATGTCATTCCCTTTGTCCTTCGGTATGTTACTTGCCCGAGATTCGATCGTCAGTATCCGCATACCTATTTCAATCTCGTTTACCGGCAAGTCTCTTTACTCGTTCCGTAATACAAGATCCCGCAACTTACACTAAGTTACATTGCTTGCAAGGCTTGTGTGTGATGTTGTATTACCGAGTGGGCCCCGAGATACCTCTCCGTCACACGGAGTGACAAATCCCAATCTTGATCCATACTAACTCAACTAACACCTTCGGAGATACCTGTAGAGCATCTTTATAGTCACCCAGTTACGTTGCGACGTTTGATACACACAAAGCATTCCTCCGGTGTCAGTGAGTTATATGATCTCATGGTCATAGGAATAAATACTTGACACGCAGAAAACAGTAGCAACAAAATGACACGATCAACATGCTACGTCTATTAGTTTGGGTCTAGTCCATCACATGATTCTCCTAATGATGTGATCCCGTTATCAAGTGACAACACTTGCCTATGGACAGGAAACCTTGACCATCTTTGATCAACGAGCTAGTCAACTAGAGGCTTACTAGGGACAGTGTTTTGTCTATGTATCCACACAAGTATTGTGTTTCCAATCAATACAATTATAGCATGGATAATAAACGATTATCATGAACTAAGAAATATAATAATAACTAATTTATTATTGCCTCTAGGGCATATTTCCAACAATATCAATCTTCGTGTCCGGACTATTCCGGAAACCCTCATGACGTCCGTGATCTCATCCGGGACTCTAAACAACCTTCGGTCACCAACACATGTAACTCAACTATACTAAAACATCATCGAACCTTAAGTGTGCAGACCCTGCGGGTTCGAGAACTATGCAGACATGACCCGAGACACTTCTCGGTCAATATCCAATAGCGGGACCTGGATGCCCATATTGGATCCTACATATTCTACAAAGATATTATCGGTTGAACCTCTGTGCCAAGGATTCATATAATCTCGTATAACATTCCCTTTGTCCTTCGATATGTTACTTGCCCGAGATTTGATCATTGGTATCCTTATACGTATTTCAATCTCGTTACCGGCAAGTCTCTTTACTCGTTCTGTAATACAAGATCCCGTGACTCACGCTTGAATCACATTGCTTGCAAGGCTTGTGTGTGATGTTGTATTACCGAGTGGGCCCCGAGATACCTCTCTGTCACACGGAGTGACAAATCCCAGTCTTGATCCATGCTAACTCAACGGACACCTTCGGAGATACCTGTAGAGCACCTTTATAGCCACCCAGTTACGTTGTGACATTTGATACACACAAGGTATTCCTCCGGTGTCAGTGATCACGTCTTGCTCGTGAGACAGGTTTTAGTCAACGGTTCTGAAACTTTCAGATCCGTGTGTTATTTACAAATTTTTATGTCATCTTATAGATGCTGCTACTACGTGCTATTCGGAAATGCTCCAAATATCTACTCTACTATACGAATCCGTTTCACTACTCATAGTTATTCGGATTAGTGTCAAAGCTTGCATCAACGTAACCCTTTACGACGAACTCTTTAACCACCTCCATAATCGAGAAAAATTCCTTAGTCCATTAGTTACTAAGGATAAATTTTGACCGTTGCTAGTGATTCAATCATGGATCACTCTCTGTACCCTCAACAGACTTTGAGTCAAGGCACACATCAGGTGCGGTACACAGCATGGCATACTTTAGATTCTACGGCTAAGGCATAGAAGACGACCTTCGTCTATTCTCTTTATTCTGCCGTGGTCGGGTTTTGAGTCTTACTCAAATTCACACCTCACAACGCAACCAAGAACTCCTTCTTTGCTGATCTATTTTGAACTCTTTCAAAAACTTGTCAAGGCATGCATCTTGTTGAAACTTCTATTAAGCGTTTTCGATCTATCTGCATAGATCTTTGATGCTCAACGTTCAGGTAGCGTAATCCAGGTACTCCTTTGAAAACTTCTTTCAAACAACCTTGTATGCTTTACAGAAATTCTACATTACTTCTGATCCACAATATGTCAACCACATATACCTATCAGAAAATCTATAGTGCTCCCACTCACTTCTTTGGAAATACAAGTTTCTCATAAACCTTGTACACACCCAAAATCTTTGATCATCTCATCAAAGTGTATATTCCAACTCCGAGATGCTTGCACCAGTCCATTGAAGGATCACTGGAGCTTGCATACTTGCTAGTATCTTTAGGATCGACAAAACCTTCTCGTTGTATCACATACAATGTTTGCTCAAGGAAACCGTCGAGAAAACAATGTTTTGACATCCTACGTGCAATATTTCATAAATAATGCATCAACAACTAACATAATTCTAACATACCTTTAGCATCGCTACGAGTGAGAAAGTCTCATCATAGTCAACTGTTTGATCTTGTCGAAAACATCTTTGCGACAAGTCGAGCTTTTCTTAATAGTGACTTATCACCATCATCGTCTGTCTTCTTTTAAAGATCCATCTTTACTCAATAGTCTTATGACCATCAAGTAGTTCTTTCAAAGTCTACACTTTGTTTTCATACATGGATCCTCTCTCGGATTTCATGGCTTCCAGCCATTTGTCGGAATCTGGGCCCACCATCGCTTTCTCCATAACTCGTAGGTTCACTGTTGCTCAACAACATGACCTCCAAGACAGGGTTACCGTACTACTCTGTAGCAGTACGCGACCTTGTCGACCTACGAGGTTTGTAGTAACTTGATTCGAAGCTCAATGATCACCATCATCAGCTTCCACTTCAATTGGTGTAGGCGCCACAGGAACAACTTCCTATGCCCTGCTACACACTGGTTGAAGTGATGGTTCAATAACCTCATCAAGTTCTACTACCCTCCCACTCAATTCTTTCGAGAGAAACCTTTCCTCGAGAAAGGATCCGTTTCTAGAAACAAACACTTTGCTTTCGGATCTGAGATAGGAGATGTACCCAACTGTTTTGGATATCCTATGAAGATGCATTTATCCGCTTTGGGTTCGAGCTTATCAGACTGAAACTTTTTCACATAAGTGTCGAAGCCCCAAACTTTCAAGAAACGACAGTTTAGATTTCTCTAAACCTCAGTCTATACTGTGTCATCTCAACGGAAATACGCGGTGCCCTATTTAAAGTGAATGCGGTTGTCTCTAATGCATAACCCATAAACGATAGTGGTAATTCGATAAGAGACATCACAGCATGCACCATACTAAATAGTGCGTGGCTATGACGTTCAGACACATCATCACACTATGATGTTCCAGGTGGCATGAACTGTGAAACAATTTCCACATTGTCTTAACTGTGTACCAAAAACTCGTAACTCAGATATTCATTTCTATGATCATATCGTAGACAGTTCATCCTCTTGTTACGACGAACTTCACTCTGAAACGGAATTGAACTTTTCAGTATTTCAGACTTGTGATTCATTAAGTAAATACTCCTGCTACTCAAGTCGTTAGTGAAGTAAGAACATAATGATATCCACTGCGTGCCTCAGCACTCATTGGACTGCATACATAAAAAATGTATTACTTCCGACAAGTTACTATCTTGTTTCATCTCAATGAAAACAAGGCCTTGCTCATGTGGCATGATTTGCATGTCACTAGTGATTCGCAATCAGGTGAGTAAAGATCCATCAGCATGGACCCTCTTCATGCAATTTATACTAACATGACTCAAGCGGCAGTGCCACAAGTAAGTGGTACTATCATCATTAACTCGTATCTTTTGGCACCAATGTGTAACACTACAATCGAGATTCAATAAACCATTGAAGGTGATTATTCAAGCAAATAGAGTAACCATTATTCTCTTTGAATGAATAATCGTATTGCAATAAACACGATCCAATCATGTTCATGCCTAACGCAAGCACCAAATAACAATTATTTAGGTTCAACACCAATCCCGATGGTAGAGGGAGCGTGCGACGTTTGATCATATCAACCTTGGAAACACTTCCAACACGTATCGTCACCTCGCCTTTAGCTAGTCTCCGTTTATGTCGTAGCTTTTATTTCGCGTTACTAATCACTTAGCAACCGAACCGGTATCCAATACCCTTGTGCTACTAGGAGTACTAGTAAAGTACACATCAACATTATGTATATCAAATATACTTCTCTCGACTTTTGCCAGCCTTCTTATCTACCAAGTATCTAGAGTTTCTCCGCCTCAGTGACTGTTCCCCTTATTATAGAAGCACTTAGTCTCGGGTTTGGGTTTGGGTCTCTTCATTAGCGCAGCAACTGTTTTGCCGTTTCACGAAGTATCCCTTCTAGCCATCGCCTTTCTTGAAACTTAGTGGTTTTCCAAACCATCAACTATTGATGCTCCTTCTTGATTTCTACTTTCGCAGTGTCAAACGTCGCGAATCGCTCAAGGATCATTGTATCTATCCTTGATATGTTATAGTTCATCACGAAGCTCTCAAAGCTTGGTGGCAGTGACTTTTGGAGAACCATTACTATCTCATCTGGAAGATTAGCTCCCACTTGATTCAAGTGATTGTCGTACTCAGACAATCTGAGCACATGCTCAACGATTGAGCTTTTCTCCTTTACTTTGTGGTCAAAGAATCTTGTTGGAGGTCTCGTACCTCTTAACAAGGGCACAAGCATGAAATCACAATTTCATCTCTTTAGAACATCATTTATGTTCCGTGACATTTTAAAACGTTTTCGGTGCCTTGCTTCTAAGCCATTAAGTACTTTGCACTGAACTATCGTGTAGTCATCAGAAACGTGTATGTCGGATGTTCACAGCATCCACAGACGACGCTCGAGGTGCAGCACACCGAGTGGTGCATTAAGGACATAAGCCTTCTGTGCAGCAACGAGGACAATCCTCGGTTTTACAGACTCAGTCTGCAAAGTTTGCTACTATCAATTTTCAACTAAATTTTCTCTAGGAACATATAAAAACAGTAGAGCTATAGCGCAAGCTACATCGTAATTTGCAAAGACCATCAGACTATGTTCATGACAATTAGTTCAATTAATCATATTACTTAAGAACTCCCACTCGAAAAGTACATCTCTCTAGTCATTTGAGTGGTACATGATCCAAATCCGCTATCTCAAGTCCGATCATCACGTGAGTCGAGAATAGTTTCAGTGGTAAGCATCTCTATGCTAATCATATCAACTATACGATTCATGCTCGACCTTTCGGTCTCATGTGTTCCGAGGCCATGTCTGCACATGCTAGGCTCGTCAAGCTTAACCCGAGTGTTCCGCGTGCGCAACTGTTTTGCACCCGTTGTATGTGAACGTTGAGTCTATCACACCCGATCATCACGTGGTGTCTCGAAACGACGAACTGTAGCAACGGTGCACAGTCGGGGAGAACACAATTTCGTCTTGAAATTTTAGTGAGAGATCACCTCATAATGCTACCGTCGTTCTAAGCAAAATAAGGTGCATAAAAGGATTAACATCACATGCAATTCATAAGTGACATGATATGGCCATCATCACGTGCTTCTTGATCTCCATCACCAAAGCACTGGCACGATCTTCTTGTCACCGGCGCCACACCATGATCTCCATCATCATGATCTCCATCGATGTGTCGCCATCGGGGTTGTCGTGCTACTTATGCTATTACTACTAAAGCTACGTCCTAGCAAAATAGTAAACGCATCTGCAAGCACAAACGTTAGTTATAAAGACAACCCTATGGCTCCTGCCGGTTGCCGTACCATCGACGTGCAAGTCGATATTTCTATTACAACATGATCATCTCATACATCCAATATATCACATCACATCGTTGGCCATATCACATCACAATCATACCCTGCAAAAACAAGTTAGACGTCCTCTAATTTTGTTGTTGCATGTTTTACGTGGTGACCAAGGGTATCTAGTAGGATCGCATCTTACTTACGCAAACACCACAACGGAGATATATGAGTTGCTATTTAACCTCATCCAAGGACCTCCTCGGTCAAATCCGATTCAACTAAAGTTGGAGAAACCGTCACTTGCCAGTCATCTTTGAGCAAAGGGGGTTACTCGTGACGATGAAACCAGTCTCTCGTAAGCGTACGAGTAATGTCGGTCCAAGCCGCTTCAATCCAACAATACCGCGGAATCAAGAAAAGACTAAGGAGGGCAGCAAAAACGCACATCACCGCCCACAAAACCTTTTGTGTTCTACTCGAGAGGACATCTACGCATGAACCTAGCTCATGATGCCACTGTTGGGGAACGTCGCATGGGAAACAAAAATTTTCCTACGCGCACGAAGACCTATCATGGTGATGTCCATCTACGAGAGGGAATGAGTGATCTACGTACCCTTGTAGATCGTACAGCAGAAGCGATTAGAGATCGCGGTTGATGTAGTGGAACGTCCTCACGTCCCTCGATCCGCCCCGCGAACAATCCCGCGATCAGTCCCACGATCTAGTACCGAACGGACGGCACCTCCGCGTTCAGCACACGTACAGCTCGACGATGATCTCGGCCTTCTTGATCCAGCAAGAGAGACGGAGAGGTAGAAGAGTTCTCCGGCAGCGTGACGGCGCTCCGGAGGTTGGTGATGATCTCGTCTCAGCAGGGCTCCGCCCGAGCTCCGCAGAAACGCGATCTAGAGGAAAAACTATGGAGGTATGTGGTCGGGCAGCCGTGAGAAAGTCGTCTCAAATCTGCCCTAAAAGCCCCATATATATAGGAGGAGGGAGGGGGACCTTGCCTTGGGGTCCAAGGGAACCCCAAGGGGTCGGCCGAGCCAGGGGGGAGGACTCTCCCCCCCCAAACCGAGTCCTACTTGGTTTGGTGGGAGGGAGTCCTTCCCCTTCCCACTTCTCCCTTTTTTTTCCTTTGATTTTTTCTTCCTTGGCGCATAGGATTTGGTGGGCTGTCCCACCAGCCCACTAAGGGCTGGTGTGACCCCCCCCCAAATGCCTATGGGCTTCCCCGGAGTGGGTTGCCCCCCTCCGGTGAACTCCCGGAACCCATTCGTCATTCCCGGTACATTCCCGGTAACTCCGAAAACCTTCCGGTAATCAAATGAGGTCATCCTATATATCAATCTTCGTTTCCGGACCATTCCGAAAACCCTCGTGACGTCCATGATCTCATCCGGGACTCCGAACAACATTCGGTAACCAACCATATAACTCAAATACGCATAAAACAACGTCGAACCTTAAGTGTGCAGACCCTGCGGGTTCGAGAACTATGTAGACATGACCCGAGAGACTCCTCGGTCAATATCCAATAGCGGGACCTGGATGCCCATATTGGATCCTACATATTCTACGAAGATCTTATCGTTTGAACCTCAATGCCAAGGATTCGTATAATCCCGTATGTCATTCCCTTTGTCCTTCGGTATGTTACTTGCCCGAGATTCGATCGTCAGTATCCGCATACCTATTTCAATCTCGTTTACCGGCAAGTCTCTTTACTCGTTCCGTAATACAAGATCCCGCAACTTACACTAAGTTACATTGCTTGCAAGGCTTGTGTGTGATGTTGTATTACCGAGTGGGCCCCGAGATACCTCTCCGTCACACGGAGTGACAAATCCCAGTCTTGATCCATACTAACTCAACTAACACCTTCGGAGATACCTGTAGAGCATCTTTATAGTCACCCAGTTACGTTGCGACGTTTGATACACACAAAGCATTCCTCCGGTGTCAGTGAGTTATATGATCTCATGGTCATAGGAATAAATACTTGACACGCAGAAAACAGTAGCAACAAAATGACACGATCAACATGCTACGTCTATTAGTTTGGGTCTAGTCCATCACATGATTCTCCTAATGATGTGATCCCGTTATCAAGTGACAACACTTGCCTATGGACAGGAAACCTTGACCATCTTTGATCAACGAGCTAGTCAACTAGAGGCTTACTAGGGACAGTGTTTTGTCTATGTATCCACACAAGTATTGTGTTTCCAATCAATACAATTATAGCATGGATAATAAACGATTATCATGAACTAAGAAATATAATAATAACTAATTTATTATTGCCTCTAGGGCATATTTCCAACAATATCAATCTTCGTGTCCGGACTATTCCGGAAACCCTCATGACGTCCGTGATCTCATCCGGGACTCTAAACAACCTTCGGTCACCAACACATGTAACTCAACTATACTAAAACATCATCGAACCTTAAGTGTGCAGACCCTGCGGGTTCGAGAACTATGCAGACATGACCCGAGACACTTCTCGGTCAATATCCAATAGCGGGACCTGGATGCCCATATTGGATCCTACATATTCTACAAAGATATTATCGGTTGAACCTCTGTGCCAAGGATTCATATAATCTCGTATAACATTCCCTTTGTCCTTCGATATGTTACTTGCCCGAGATTTGATCATTGGTATCCTTATACGTATTTCAATCTCGTTACCGGCAAGTCTCTTTACTCGTTCTGTAATACAAGATCCCGTGACTCACGCTTGAATCACATTGCTTGCAAGGCTTGTGTGTGATGTTGTATTACCGAGTGGGCCCCGAGATACCTCTCTGTCACACGGAGTGACAAATCCCAGTCTTGATCCATGCTAACTCAACGGACACCTTCGGAGATACCTGTAGAGCACCTTTATAGCCACCCAGTTACGTTGTGACATTTGATACACACAAGGTATTCCTCCGGTGTCAGTGAGTTACATGATCTCATGGTCATAGGAATGAATACTTGACACGCAGAAAACAATAGCAATAAAATGACATGATCACATGGTACGTTCATAGTTTGGGTCTTGTCCATCACATGATTCTCCTAATGATGTGATCCCGTTATCAAGTGACAACACTTGTCTATGGTCAGGAAATTTGACCATCTTTGATCAACGAGCTAGTCAACTAGAGGCTTACTAGGGACAGTGTTTTGTCTATGTATCCACACATGTATTTGTGTTTCCAAACAATACAATTATAGCATGGATAATAAACGATTATCATGAACAAAGAAAATAATAATAACTAATTTATTATTGCATCTAGGGCATAGTTCCAACAGGTGGGTGTGGTGTCTAGACTTCTGTGGCAACGATGATGGTGGGAGCGATGTCGGGGACGCGACAATGGTTGCAGTAGTTGGGTCTTCTTCGACGTGTCCACAGTTTTGCCTCGGTTTGTTTGTCACTACGGAGTCGAAGCTGTGACGACGAGCCCTGCGGTATAAGATGATTAGCTGCACGTAGCTCGTTCGGCGATCTCACCTGGCGTTAGTCGTGCCTGGTTTTGTCCTACAAAGTTCTCCGTCGGAGTCGAAGCTACGTTGTTTGGCCGTAGGTCGACGTGTCGTCGATAGGGGGATTTGCCTTGAGTGTTCGAGTTTATGGGAGCGGGCTTAGCCCTTGTTATATCGTTTTTTGTTCGATTTCTCGTAATTAACTTAACAATTCTCTTTTACTTATTTAATAGATGAGATAATCTTTACTTCCATTTCAAATAAAAAAACAAGTCGAAGTCGCTAGTCGCCAATAGAACTCGTCTTGTGCGGGTGTAGATGGACGAATTTTCTGTTTTGACCTTTTCCCCCTAACAAATTCCAGAACTGACCTTACATTCGGAAAAAGTTCGAATCTGACCTTTTTTGGTGACGCCAACATCCCTGGCGTCTGGGTTGCATGGGAGACGCCAAGGTTCCTAACGTCTGGTACGGACTGGCATGACCGGCTGACCCGTTGAGTGTGTGATGTGGCTTGGTACTAGACGTCAGGGACCCTGACGTCTGGTCCTGGATGCCAAGGACGCTGGCGTCTGGTACCAGACGCCAAGGACCTCGACGTCTGGATGACGTGGCACAGATTATAAAAAATATATTTATATGATCTGCTGGGGCCAGACGCCAAGGTCCCCGGCGTTTGGTACTACACTCCACGGACCCTGACGTCTGGTCACCAAGCCACGTCACAGACTCAATGGGTCAGTCGGTCAAGCCAGCCTGTACCAGACGCCATGGACCTTGGCGTCTCCCATGCAAACGAGACACCATGGATGTTGGCGTCATCAAAATATGTCAGATTTGATATTTTTTTGAAAGTAAGATCAGTTTCCGAACAGAAGGTCAAAACAAAAAATCGACGACCGTAGATCGCACCCTGCCGTGCATCCATCGAACTCTGGAAGACTTAGAGCATGTCTAGTAGAGCCCTTAAACCCCCCAAATAAACAGAAATAACCATTTTTACGGATTGAAATGAAAAAACGGCAAATAATAGAACCACTAAACCCCTAAACCCTTAATTACTTTTACGGATTGGATCTGGGGTTGCCCTTCCAATCTGTAAAAGTGAGGATTGGAGAGGGAAACCCACCTCCAACCCGCACTCCATCGGTCGTTGCGCGGGAGGGAAATTTCCCCTCGCGCGCTCCCTCCCGTCGCCCCAGCGGCGAGCCATGGAGGCGCCGCCGGACTCCTGCGTCGCCCCGGCCGCGTCCTCCCTCCCTCTGCCTGTCGCCCCGCCCCGGCCTCGGCCTCGGCAACGCCTGTGCCGGCTCCGTCCTCGCTCCCTCCACCCGCGCCGGAGGTGCCGTTGGTGGTGGCCGCGGCAATGGAGGTGGACGCCGGCGGGGAGAAGCCGTCGGAGAAGGAGCTCTTCCTGGCCGCGGAGTCTGGGGCCGCCAGCGTCTTCGCCTCCCTCGCCCCCACCGACCTCGCCGCTGCCCTCTCCCTCCGCAACGAGGACGGCCGCTCCCTCGTCCATGTCGCCGCCGCCGCAAATGGAGGCGCTCCTCCGGTGGGCGGCCGAGCTGGGC
Organism: Hordeum vulgare subsp. vulgare; assembly: GCF_904849725.1. Classification (NCBI taxonomy): domain Eukaryota; kingdom Viridiplantae; phylum Streptophyta; class Magnoliopsida; order Poales; family Poaceae; genus Hordeum; species Hordeum vulgare. The sequence continues at coordinate 196,651,226 of NC_058523.1, read as the reverse complement.
GTATCCGGCTCGAGACCTCCGGCGCGACGAGCTGATGTTGCGCGTGCCCCGCGCTGCCCTGCTCACCTGCGACCGCGTCATGGCCGATGACCCCAGGATTGCTTTCTGCGTAGATGCCCATCGCCCTCGCCTCTATAGCATCCAGGTAATGTCGTATCTTCAGGCAACAATTTGATGCACTAAAACATGCTCATGTCATGTGTGAATTGTTCTATAATTTACCAAGTTTCTGGGATAAACGAGGACTAGGAGTACAATGCAAACTAATTCATATGGATAAAATTAATTAATCGCCACTTGATTACTGCAGGGGTTTGTTTTTCCACACAATATGTTTCTTCTAGTACAATTTGTTATTTGTACACATTTATATGTTCAACTTTAAGAGTTGGGGTTAGGGCAAAGACTAGAACCCTCAAACTCAATCTTTATAACGGAATATTCCGTTATAAAAGTTGGGTTTGAGGGTTCTAGTCTTTATATCTGTTTTTCAACCCTTAAAAGTGCAAAAAATGATCAATTCTCAATCCTTAAAACTGGTTTTAGATTTAGAGCATCTCCAACAGCCGCGCTTCGCGCCGCGCCCAAAAAATGTATTTACAGCGCGCGCGCCGGCTGGTTTAGCGCAGGGATAGGCGTTGGCTCCAACAGCCGCGCTATAATGCAGCGCGCGCGCCGCTTAAGCAGTGCCCAAAAATGCAGCGCGCGCAGCAGGCACAAACCACATATACATTTAAAAAAATAGGAGAAAAACGATCAAACAAACAAAATAAATCAACAATAAATAGTTATTACAACTCAAACAAATAGTTTATCGTTCAGTACAACAAATAATGCAATAAACACAACCAATAGTTCATGAACAATACAATACAAATAATGCAATCAAATCATGCTCTTTGTCGTCCATGCCATGCCCACCACTCTTCAATCAGATCCTTCTGAAGATCATTGTGTGTTGCGGGACGCCGAATGGCATGATACGAGGCAACAAAACGGGCTACCCTTTCAGCCCTCCGTCGCACTCGCACGGGATGTCCCAAGAGCTCATACTGTGAGTAGTCTACATCTTGGCCACACTCATTCTCGGTGATCATGTTGTGCATGATCACACAAGCGTGCATGATGTACCAAAGCATTTTTTGATCCCAAAATCTAGCCGGTCCTCTCACAATAGCAAATTGGGCTTGCAAAATCCCAAATGCTCTCTCCACATCTTTTCTAGCAGCCGCCTGAGCATTGTGAAAATCAAGATTTTTCTTACCTTCTGGCTTTTTCAACGGCTTCACGAAGGTTTGCCACTTTGGATAGATGCCATCCGCTAGATAATAGCCATAGTTGTACGTACGACCATTTGCTACAAACTGCACCGGTGGCAACTCACCATTCGCAATCTTATTAATCAGTGGTGACCGGTTGACAACATTGATGTCATTCAAAGATCCAGGCATTCCAAAGAATGCATGCCAAATCCAAGTCTCATGATCGGCCACCGCTTCAGGGATTATAGTGGAGCCCTTTTTTTGGTCGTGAAATTGCCCATGCCATGCCTTTGGACAATTCTTCCAACTCCAATGCATGCAATCTATTGAGCCAAGCATGCCAGGAAAGCCGCGAGATTTGTTCATCGCCAATAGCCTTGCGGCGTCTTCAGCAGTGGGAGATCTCAAATACTCCTCGCCAAACACTTGCACAATTCCCACTTCAAAGCGCTTGACACACATGATGGCTTGGCTCTCACCCATAGCCAAGCGATCATCAACTAAGTCAGCCGGGATACCGTATGCCAACATACGCAAAGCGGCTGTCACCTTCAGAAAGGTGCTATGCCCGAGCTCTCCGGCGGCATTCCTCCTTTGCTCGAAAAACCGGTCATGGCTCGCTAGTTTCTCTGCAATGCGCTTGAACAAGTATGTGCTCATCCTAAACCGGCGACGAAAATACGACTCCGGGTATGTGGGATTCTCCACGAAATAGTTCTTCATCAATCTGTTATGGGCATCAATCCTATCTCTCCAAATTTTTTCCCGACCCATAACCGAACCACCGTGCTTTGGTTTTTTATTGATATGCATAGCTATGATCATTGCAAGATCCTCCTCCTCTTCCATATCAAATTCTTCTTCGGAAGAATCATACGACGAACTCATCTACAATGTTCAATACTATACTATAAAAACTACAATTCAAAACATGCACCAAATTCATAAGTTTGAAGCAATACATACCTTGTAGGCGTTTTGTCGAACACCTTGCGGGCGCGCGCGCGGCAGCGGGCGCTCGCGCGCTGTTCCTCGGACGTCGGAGGCGCGCGAGGGCCGACCGGACTAGGAGGGGGTGGGGCGGAAGCGCGGGGAGGCCGGGGAAGCGCCTGAACGGTCGCCGGGGGGCGCAGGCGGCGGCCGCAGCGGAGACAGGCCGGGGAAGCGCTTGAGTGGTCGCCGGCGGGCGCGGGCGGCGACGGCGGCGCGGGGATAGGCCGGGGAAGCGCCGAACGGTGGCGCAAGCGGCGGCGGCGGCGCGGTCGCGAGAGTGCAGAGCGAGCGCAGGAGAGTGCAGAGCCAGCGCAGGAGAGAGCAAGAGAGAGCGCAGGAGAGAGCAGGAGCGAGCGCGAGAGAGTCGCGCGCGCGGGAGCCGGCATAGCAAATAATGGGCGCGAGATTGCGTTTCGGCCAGCACGCTGAATTAGAAATGGCGCGCACGCCGTTTGTACGCACCCGCTAAAACTGCCGCCACGTTGCGCGCGCTAAAACTGTCTTTTTTTACGGCGCGGCTTGTATAGCGCGTGTTGGAGATGCTCTTAAGGGTTTGATAGGTCATCTCGCGAGACCCGAAAACTCGCAAAGCAAAGTGCTTTTTGGTTAAAGTATATAATCGCGAAACCAAAGCGCCCCATCGGAGCATCCGACGCTTGCAAATCTCTCCTTCCCTCACACTCCACCGACGGCCGAGGCGACCATGGCGGCGGAGCTGGAGCAGAGCGCCGAGCACTTCAGGGGGCAGGCGCGGCTGCCGGGCTTCGCGGCACCGCGGCGGTACGATCTGCACCTCACGCCGGACCTCGCCGCCTGCACCTTCGCTGGCTCGGTGTCGGTCTCCGTCGACGTCGCCGCGCCCACGCGTTTCCTCGTGCTCAACGCCGCCGACCTCGAGGTGTCCCCCGGGGACGTGCACTTCGCCCCCAAGGGCTCCGCCCAGGTACCTACCTAGCTGCTCGCGTCGTCGATTGTCGCTGGCGCCTCGGTTTGATCTATTCGTGGGAGGTTTGGGATGTGGAGCCTTGGCCTAGGCGATTGGTCGGGAGGGGTTTTGGAACGGGGTTATCACCAGCGGCTAGGTTTTGCCCCTTGGAGGTGACGTTTTAGCATATTGCCTTAGTGAAGTGAGTGAGATCGATTTGGCACTGCTTAAAAGCTCAACAGTTGGATGTGCTCTCCTTACTATAGTGCTCATAGGTTCTTTGCCTACGAGCTGCAACTGACTCAAATTGGATGTATGGTCTATATGGAACATTGTGATCGTGATATTTCATTATGAGGTGTAGATTTGGAGAAAGGAAGACATATGTACTCCTTACATATCACGCAAAGCTCAACAATAATAGTCATTATATTGTTTGCATATTAGGCAAATGATCAGTGTTATAATAGAATGTATTGTTTTCGGTCACAGTAAAAGACTGTTTCAAACATTTTCCTGCCACCAGGGCCATACACTGTACATACTAAATCAGCCCGCACAATCTGGAGTTACACCTCATCTCGACCTCATACTGACGTAAATTTAATCATAAAAATTTGCATAGTCTTCATAGTTTCCGCAGCAAGATTAGTTTCTCCCAGAAAGGTGATTTACAATTTAGTACCAAGTGGTATCCTACACTATTATAACCCGCTCTCACCAAGATAAGCAGTCTAGATTTTTTCTTAGGAATAATCTACATTGTTATAATCTGAAGAGTCTTTTTCTCCAGAAGTAATCTGCACTGCTATTAGTCTGATCCCATCTGACTGAACGGTCTGGATTTATTCCTTTTTTATAAGACCAATCTGGACTTCTATAATCACGTCGCACCCAAACAACGTTGTCGTATATCCTTTTTTCTGGACTAATAATGTGAGTATTTCTAGATATTTTGGACCCAGATGGAATTCTTATCCCTCAGAATAAATCATTATTATGTTTGCTCCCTGGCTAGCATGTAAATCCTTCTATTTCTAGCATTTGCAAAAAGGACACACCCAGTGATGAGGCTAGTTCGAACCCTTGACATCCAGGCCACAAGTGGAAGGACTCTGCCACTGCACCAGACCCGCCCTTCAGACCAGAACAAAATAAGGAAACAAATCACGTGCTTCAGCTCACAAATAAATATGTTAGAAATAGGTAAAAGTAGAATATGTTGGTTCATTGCCATCCACAGGATTTTTCTTGGGAACCACAAACTAGTTCTGGGGAGACAAATCAGGAGGGGAGGAAAATTTCACAAGAAAACAATAGTAGGCTAGTAGCTATGCTTTGATTTGCTTTGTCCGACAGCAAAGGAGAAACCGAGATGGAGAAGAGAGTGGGAGTTGTGAGAAGTGAATGTGTGGCTTGACGGTGACATTCACGGGCATGGGCAATTAAATGCCTTGCTAATCTGAAGCTTAACCCATGATTAATACTAATACTAATAGAGTGCTGAGTAAAGTTGGGGGCCCTAACTTTTGGTGGCCCTGTGCAGTTGAGCATACTACACCTGCTTGAGATGTCAGACTGCCTGGCACTTCATTCTATATTTGATCATGAATCATGCTATCTTTTGTATCAGGTGTTACTCCCTGTGGAGGTTACCAGTGCACTGGAGGATGAGATCTTGATTATTCGCTTCAATGAAGTGCTTCCTCTGGGGGAGGGAACTTTGGTAATTGCATTCCAAGGAACTTTGAATGATAAGATGAAGGGTTTTTACAGAAGGTAATCATTTGATATCTCAAAGGTTTATATTTATAAAGATATTCACAATTTAATCTTTTTTTCTTTTGATTGTTAGTGTGTATGAGCTCAATGGGGAGAAGAAGAACATGGCTGTAACCCAGTTTGAACCTGCTGATGCAAGGCGCTGCTTCCCATGCTGGGATGAACCGTCTTTCAAGGTTTAGGGCTCTGCTTCGTTACTTTCTGTTTTTGGCTGATACTGTAATCTGTATGTTTGGTATTACTTCTGTTGTGCCGGGGAAGGGAAGAGATGTGTGACGTAATAATGTTCATGTGGATTGCCATTCCTTATAGTTGGCTTTCATGAAGTCCATGAATTTTGTGTAATGTTATCCATTCTGTACAATTCTGTGTTCTCAATCTTTTGTTTACTCGAGCTCTCGATTTGAACCAAACAATTTGGTTACATAGCTTGGTTGTAATCTTCAACCCTATGTGATATGCTTCCATGATGCCTGATAAATTCGTCGGGAGCAGCATCATTGTTTGATTTGAACTTATACCATAATGAGATATAATGCTTACTTCAAGTTGCTTTGGAGTCATGCCATGACTAGAGTTAACAGCATAAACACGTGCAATTTTTGTTTTTTGTTTTTTCAATGAAGGCTAAATTGTGGTGACATCTGTTCACCCACTGTTTAGACGGGTGCATCTTTTGAACAGAATGATGATATATCAAGCAGATTCATATTACATATCAGTCATACTTTTGGGTTTAACTGTTCTTTCTACCCATGCAGGCTGTATTCAAAATTACTCTTGAAGTTCCATCTGAGACCGTTGCTTTGTCAAATATGCCAGTTGTTGAAGAGAAGGTCAATGGTCCTACCAAAATTGTCTACTTTCAAGAATCACCGATAATGTCAACATACCTAGTGGCTGTTATTGTCGGCATGTTTGACTATGTAGAAGCTTTCACCGTGGATGGTACTGTAGCTCCTCTGCGACATTACTTACCATAGGTCTCTCTTTCGCTTCCACCTCTTGGTGGTTCATGTCTTGAATTTAACTGGCCTCACTTCCCCTTTGCAGGTACTAGTGTTCGTGTTTATACGCAGGTTGGTAAGAGTGCCCAGGGGAAGTTTGCACTAGAGGTTGCTGTGAAGACACTGATCCTCTTCAAAGAGTAATTTTCTGATCTCGTGCCCTTGTATTGATTAACAATGTCGTCTTGAGCTCTTGTTGTAGTTCTATCTAGATGTTGCATTTCTTAAAACCCAATAGTGTTGCCTAGGAAGTTCTGGTACTCTAACCAAAACATTCTGATGTAAATAGTACTACCATTGCACATAGCTAATCAAACTGATGCACCTCTGCATTTTGAAACATTAGTTCCATAGGTTGAGCTATATATATGGTTTAGTTTGAGGCGTTTCTGTGTATGCACTTGGCTGGAACCATGTACTTTCCCCTCAATACAACTTTACCAAATATTGCTTTACAAGCTCATATCATGATGTGATGATTATTAGGGCCCAGTTCTTTTGGTGGGTTCTAAAATAAGCTGCCCCCTCCCCAGCTTATTTTTAGAAGCCCCAACGAATATGGGGGCCGGCTTCTAAAATAAGCTAGGGAGGGGCCTGCTTATGCCATAAGCTGTCAAAAGAACAGGGCCTAAGTCCCATAGGTTGAAATGGTGACCTTTCCCAGAGATGGCATTTGTGTCTACAATAAATCTTTCCAATTTGTAAAATGATTTTTATGCTATAACAATTTATCAAATTTGTACCCCTTCCGGAAACCTTTTCAAGTGATTGTATTCATTTGAGTATCTGTCACCTAAAACTGTGGGTTCAGCTAATGATGGCTCATTTGTAATTGTAGGTACTTTGCTGTGCCATATCCTCTCCCAAAAATGGACATGATTGCCATTCCTGATTTTGCTTCCGGAGCGATGGAGAACTATGGCTTAGTTACATACCGTGAAACAGCTTTGCTATTTGATGAGCGACACTCTGCAGCTGCCAATAAGCAAAGGGTAGGTACTATGCCCCCCCCCCCCCCCCCCCCCCCCCCCCCCCAGACCCATGGGATCATTCTATGGGGTTTTTATTGTTTCAACCATTTGTACTAAGTTGGGGGAATGTGGTTCTTGGTCATCATTAGGTCTTTTACAAAGACACATGAAAACATATTTAGTTGTATCGGTGCACAATGCTGAATCTGATAACAAAATCAAAATTTTCTCTCGTCTGGCAATTAACAGACATAAGCACCGATAGATGCTATAAGCCATTTTGTTGAGTAAGTATGCATATGCTGTTTGCTGGCCATGTGCCATCGACACCATCCTTTAAAACTAGTTAGTTAATTCCTTCTTATCTGTCCAGGTTGCAGTTGTTGTTGCACATGAATTAGCTCACCAGTGGTTTGGAAATCTTGTGACTATGGAATGGTGGACACACCTATGGCTTAACGAAGGTTTTGCAACATGGGTAAGAAACTGAAAACACCAAAATATTGAGAACTTACAATTATTTCATGTTGTTGCTCATTTAATGTTGCTGTCATGGCAGGTATCCTACTTAGCTGCAGATCGTTTCTTTCCAGAATGGAATGTTTGGATTCAGTTTTTAGAGGAATCTACAACAGGTTTCAGGTTGGATGCCCTTGCAGGGTCACATCCAATTGAGGTAACAATTATGTCGTCACTGTCAGCATGCTATGATATGACCTTGTTAGGGATCTGCACTCATGTTGGACAGGGGAGATATGTCAGTTTCATATTTTTAAATGTCATGTTTACCTGAGAAAATAGAAAATGCCTTGAGTACTTGGATTGCCATATGCTTGAGAAGCTTTCAAGATCGTGTATGTGCATGTCGCATATTTCTTACCAGTCAAGCCTCCTGCTATGACTATACAGAAAAAGAGAGAAGGGGGGGGGGGGGGGCAACTGCTTCTCACATTTACAGTAATATTCTGGAGGGAAATTTGGTCCTGTCACACTGAAAGATGGGGGGTTTAGAAAAAAAACATATTCTCCTCAATGCACTAGCGGAGACTTTAAACTTTCCATTCATGCCCTTCACACTACGCCAATTGTGTACACTATAACCTATCTTACTAGTTGATGTGTATATGTGGCTTATTATTTATTATTTTCAGGTTGATGTAAATCATGTTGACGAAATAGATGAGATATTCGATGCTATAAGCTATAGGAAAGGAGCTGCTGTTATCCGAATGTTGCAAAGCTACCTTGGGGCTGAGATCTTCCAGGTTTGCTTTCCTTATTTTCCCAGTGTGCAAGTTTAACAGATCATGTGACCCTGGCTGTATGATTTCTTCTGAGATGCTACGCCCCAGCTCAGAAGTACATACTCTGTTATTTTCTTAATGTATTTGGATAGTTGGGTTGCCTAGACGCAATCTTAGTTGTAGTTATATAAATTATAAAGATTATTGATTGGAACTTAAACTTGCACATTAGTTCCACATTTGTGGGAATCTGTCAATTGAAAACTAAAATAGCCCTGACCAACAAGAAGTTTATTTAACTGTTCTTCGTTTTGCTAGAAATCACTGGCTGCATATATCAAAAGGTTTGCTTATTCAAATGCCAAGACAGAGGACTTGTGGGCTGCCCTCGAAGAGGGGTCTGGTGAGCCAGTGAAAACATTAATGCACTCATGGACAAAGCAGCAAGGTTACCCCGTTGTCAGCGTAAAACTCAAGGATGGAAAGCTAGAGCTGGAGCAGGTTGGCCATGGACATCTGCATAATCCTTTTCAACTTTACATGTTTTATCATTATTATCAAATTTTGTTCTGGCTTGTGGCTTTCTGAACATCTTTTGGTCTTCTCTCTTTGTAGACACAGTTCCTGTCAAGTGGGTCTGAAGGAGTTGGGCAATGGGTGGTTCCCATCACACTATGCTGCTGTTCATACTCGGTTCAGCAAAAGTTCCTTTTCCGTGGAAAACAGGAGGATTTCAATTTGTCAGGGCTCGTAAAATGTCAAAAGAAAGATGATTTCTGGATTAAACTTAATGTTGACCAGACTGGTTTCTATAGAGTGAGTTATGACGAGGAACTTGCATCCCGACTTAGGCATGCAGTTGAGACCAACACATTGAGTGCAGCAGACAGATATGGTAAAACTCTTTCATGGTTTCTTACTACTGTGCAAGTCTTTCCCTGTTCATCTATTCTCACGTTATTACTGTCTGATCAATACAGGTGTACTTGATGACACCTATGCCCTCTGTATGGCTGGTAAACAGAAGCTGGTCACATTGCTGCATTTGATTGCCGCGTACAAGAATGAGACTGAGTATACTGTGCTTGCACATGCCATCAATGTACTACTCTTCCTATTCTAATTATTTTTTGTTGTTCCTAAACTTGATTTTGTTCTAAGCGTTTTTGTTCTTGCCCTTCTAGACGAGCCTGGGCATATTTGAGATGATGGCTGTTGCTGCACCTGAGGAGTTGGTTAATATGAAGAAGTTCCTAATTGACTTCCTTGAGCCATTCGCACAGTAAGTTGTTTGCTTTTTATCATTCTGTAGCGGAAGGATAGTTTATCGTGCAGTCTCTTCTAACCTTTCAGAAATCCACCCTTTGCAGGAGAGTTGGCTGGGATGCCAAGAGTGGGGAGGGTCACCTGAATGCACTGTTAAGAGGTACACTCTTAACTGCTCTGGCGGAACTAGGCCATCAGGCTACCATAGCTGAGGCTGTTCGTCGATTTAATGTCTTTCTGGAAGACAGAGAGACGCCACTCCTCCCACCAGATGTCCGAAAGGTTAGCACTGTGACAAAACATAAATTAAGCATATAGCTATATGACCTTGCAAACTATGTGGAGTCCACTTGTTAACCATCTTACTGTATTGTACAGGCTGCATATGTTGCTCTGATGCAGACAGTGAACAAGTCAAACAGAAGTGGCTATGAATCTCTTCTGAAGATTTACAGGGAAACTGATCTGAGCCAGGAAAAAGTCCGTGTTCTTGGTAAGCTAGTATTTCCCTTTTGTTGAAGATTATTATATTTATAAGTTAAAATGAGATTGGTGGAATCTCACACAATTGATGATCGTCTTCTTTGAAGGTTCTCTGGCATCATCCCCTGACCCTGATGTTGTGCGTGAAGCGCTGAATTTCTTGCTATCTTCTGAGGTAACAAGGAAGCGATATAACGTTTTTGATGATACAGTCAACTTTCAGCTAGCTAAACTCGTAATATATTTGTATCCATAGGTAAGGAATCAGGATTGCATATTTGTGCTCCGTGGAGTGACTGCAGCAGCGCATGAGGTGGCATGGACATGGTTGAAGGTATTCATTGCTATTTTTGCGTTTCCCTGGTTATGATTAGGCTTGCTGCTTCCTTTTGTTTTTCTTATGTGCTGACTCCCATGTCTTGTCCGTGGTTCAGGAAAACTGGGACTACATAGCAGAGACCTTCACTGGACACCTGCTCACCTATTTCATCACCGTCACTGTCTCACCGGTAAATGTCATAATCTGTTACTATACCACGCCCATACAAGCAAATGCATGTGCACCACTGAAACTTAGAATTTGCTAACACGGATGAAACATTGTTGATTTGTCTCAGCTCGCCACAGACGAGAAGGGTGACGAGGCAGAGGAGTTCTTCAAGAGCAGGACCAAGGCGAGCATCGCGAGGACGGTGAAGCAGAGCATCGAGAGGGTGAGGATCAAGGCCAAGTGGGTCAAGAGCACCAAGGGCGAGTCCGACCTCGGAAATGTTCTCAAGGAGCTCGCTCACAAGCATTGAGACGTCTAGTCTAGAATCCTAGATAGGGGGAGCATATTCAGCCCTCTTCCCTGTGGTGCTGGTTTGACTGAGCACTCCAGATGTGTACGTACTTCGGAATAATATGGTAATAATAAAGGGCGGTTATATACTTGATTTATATCATGTTGGTGCCGTGGTCGAGCACATGCCCCCGGTGCTGTTTGTTTCTCTGGAAACTACTCCCTCTGTTCACAAATGAGGAGGTGTTTGTTTCGACCATTTTGCACCGTCACCTGTTTACATGGTTAACAATTACCGTTGCACATGTTTGGAATAGATGCACCGTAATCATCTTCCTCTGTAAACGGTTTCAGCCAAAGTCTCGATTGCTACCACCCTCCTCCCCCCGTTAACGATTGCTACCACCCTCCTCCCCCCGTTAACGAAGCGTTACCTTCCCGACGAGATCGCCTCCTCGTCCCCCACGAACCGCCCCCCGTCCAGCGCCTCCTCGCCCCTCATGAGATCGCCTCCTCGTCCCCCACAAACCGGCCCCCGTCTAGCCTCCTCGTCCGCCGCCCCCTCCTCGCCCCTCATGAGATCGCCTCCTCGTCCCCCACAAACCGGCCCCCGTCTAGCCTCCTCGTCCGCCGCCCCCGCCCCTGCCTGTCCCGCTTCATCCAGCTCACCGCCTCGCCGATCCCCTTCGATTCCCTCCAACTCCCGACGAATCCCTTCTCCTGGTGCAGCACCAACACCTCCGTGCCATGCCAGCCAACGAGGACGGACAGTTGAAGCCGCCGCTGACGTCGACGAGGATGGACCATCAAAGCCGCCACCGAGGAGCAGCAAGGTCCATCTTCGCCGAGGAGGAGCATCACGACCGCCAAATTCATCGCCCATCAAGCTCCTCGTGCAGATCTGTTTCCTTTACAGGGCAGAACCAAACAAAATGGGGTTTGTCCTTTCCAATGCTGTTACAGTGTCTAATCAGTTCCCATTTACGTTTACCTTACCACTCATCGAAACAAACACCTCCTGAGTGTACTTTGTGAATAAACACAGTGAAACATGTCTATATACATCCGATTCAGAAAAAAGTTTAGAACATTCGTATATTTGTGAACGAAGGGAGTAGAAAAGATCCAAACGTGCATATGTTTTTCAGATTCCCAAGCATGCATTATGCATTTATGTCGGGGTTAGAAAGAAAAATAGAACATCTTATATTTGTGAACAAATGGAGTAGAAAAGATCCAAACATGCATTTGTTTTTGAGATTCCCAAGCATGCATTTATGTTGGGGAGCACTGGGATATTTTGCTTCATCAGACCATTTACAGGCCATCCGATCGAATGCATGTGCACTGTTTGATCGACTAATAAATAGCCCTACTTGCTCTACTTGATGTGCTAGATTGTAGCCTTAATTGATCATTACTTCCTCATAATGTTGTCCATGCATGAGTCCATTGGTTGCGCCTTTTTTTTTGCCGGGATGGCTTTGGTGCATTAGGCATCTTACGAAAATCAAATAACCCCAAAACACTAAGGCACATTAGAATAGTACTAGTTGCATGCATATTAATTAGACCACATCTATTAATTGAAGGACCAATGCATGTAATTTATGCGGCACACTTTTTGGATTTCAAGAGGTCTTCTAATTAATAGCACGTTTTCAATTAAGAAAGGAATGGTGTGATTGGCTTCTTCTGCAATTTAATTTTCTTCTCCTACCCAATCTATGCGTGCCTAAGTTGCAGTGCACCTCCTAAAATGCCTAATGCACCGAGACGGAGGGAGTAACGTATCAGTCAGTGCTTTCAAATCAATGCTTCTTAGATTCTTAAAAAAAAATCCAATGCTTTCAAGAATTACATTGGCATGACGAAATTAATCCCCCAATTTTAGAAAACAATTTGGTTAATTATAGCAACCAAACTGGCAAATTACTCATTATATATTCTGAGATATATTTTTGACGATAGTAATATGTTTTTCCTGTCAAGGGAACGTTCTTTTCAGTGGATAGAAGCATCCATTTTCTTGTGGGGTGGAAACAAAGAATTCACGTGATGATACATTTTTTGTGAGGAAAAAACAATATTTTCTATGCTAAGGTATCATGGTTTAAGTGTCTTTGAACAAAAAAGTCTAACTAAACAACTTTTTGTGAGACACAAGTATTTACTTCACAAAAAAATGGTGGAAGCACAAAGAGAAGCACGAAGCATAGAAACAAATTTCAGCGGATGTAAACAATAATTTACAACTCTGTAGGCGAAAACAACAAAAATATTATTACAATTTACAATAGTATGTTTCACTTTCGTTTCTTGTCCAGCCCTGCATCAACAATTTAGCCACGACTCATATTCATAGTAACATCATCCTGATTGTATAGAAACTAACAAGCACGCCTAGAAACAGTGTAGCAAAATATATGTACAATGGAAGCACCCATGAGAAGAGATGTAATAAAACACACACCAACATAGGTCAAAAAATAAATTTCTCCAAAAGAATTAAAATGTGAGTACAATTTACCAAGATAAGCAACACAACATTGTTTGAAGCATACTTTAATGTTGGTTGAAACATACTCTAGCGACGGCTCAAGCAAAAGTTCACTGCCATAGTTACATCTTTGTTGGCGTTTAGATTGTGAGCCCCAAGAATCCGGTGGAGAGCAGGGACACTATTCACCAACGAGGGAACGACACCCTTGAACTTGGACAACCTTGTGTTTGTGTTGCTAGCTTGCTTCCAAAATGATGACAAAACATTGGGCACTCGAGATGCTCGATCTCATGTTACACTCCATGCCCAGCATCGATGACCATGACATGCTCACCGTCGGGAAAGCATGATCTTCCACTCTTGCTAGCCGTGTAGAAGTTTAGGAAGCATGATTAGTTTGATTTGGATACAAAGATGATGCCTAAGAAACAATATGAAGCATGCAATGAAGCAAACCGAACACAATGTAGAAGCACTGATGTGAAGCACTTAAAGTAAACCATGTGAAATGAAGAAGCATAACTATGGTGCGTATGAAGCAAGTTGTGCACCGTAAAGAAGCAAAATTATGATACAAATGAATGGTGAAAATTGGATGCATCATGTTTATGTATCTCAACATAATTTCTGTATAGTGAAAGCATATTTTAAAATGAGGTTAAAAAGATTTATGCAGTCATTCAAATTAAAACAAGGAAGGGGGTGATATGCATCTTGCCCATAATATATGTGAATTTAAGCATCATGATTTAGTCATTGATTAAGTAAACATATGACCCCTACAAGTACGTGTGAGGCATGATGACTAATCAAGACGAAACACAACATAGAAGCACAAGTTGAGTATGTATGAAGCAAATTGGACTCGGTGTAGAAGAATTGACATGGTAAACATTAAGCAAACTATACAGACTGATGATGCATAAGTAATATATGTACAAAGAATGGTATAGATGCAGTCTCAACACGCTTCCTTGGCGAGAAGAGTGGGGACCAAGAGGCTGGATGAGGATGGTATGGAGGCCGATCCGTGCAACCGACCGTGTGTGCTCCTTTCATCTCCGAACATAAACATCAAAGAGGACAAATGGAAGATGAAAATCCTCCCACTGATCCGCAACTCTCCTAACCCTCCTAGAATGAAGAACGAAAATGTGTCATGTCAATATGATTCATCTTAACCCGAAGCATCGAGCATTGAAATGGAAATAAAAATAACCTAACAACATGGTGATGCACATTTCTAGCACCTACTTCCCTAGTTCAAAAAAAACTACATAGAAGCAAACTATCTAGATAGTAGAAGCATATGTAGTATACTTTGGAATCTGTACAAAAAATATATAAATGCTATCGACCATTACTCATCTAAGTTAGAAGCACAATATTTTGAAAATAAAAAATGTATAAGATTGGCACCAACATAGCAAGCCCGGGCGATCTGAGCACCAAATACAAAATTCATTGAGTGGTGATTTAGTGATTTAATACATGGATATAGAAATATCAAACCCAACATTAGCCAATACATACCATAATATTGTACACACAAAGCATTAGGGGGGGGGGGGTTGATGCAACATGCTACCTACTTCTAGGCAATTGCTGGTTGGTCATACTAGCAAGGACAAGAAGAAAATTTATAAAATAAGAAACAGAAAGTATGGATGAAATCCATACAAATTGAAGAAGCACATGAAGTGTAATTCTCACACCCCATTTACTGGAAGCATGAAAATATGCTATGTCAAAACCATTCATCTTAATTGGAAGCGGGGAGTAAACCAAGATGTTAAAAGTTATGTCAGCAAACAATATGTTAGAGGCCAACTACGTTTGTAGAAATTAAAATTTGAGAGGACCCAAAAAATTTGTACTCAGTAGTCAGTACTCACGGAACCAACTAATATTTTTGGCAAGCTGGCGATGCAACATAAACGAAGTGGGGATAACAACCACCGCCACCTAACGCCAGGATGGTGGGACGACGAGATTACTCGAGTCGATTCAACCGATGAGTAGCCTAGCGAAGCACGATTCAGAGTTGAGGATAGGGGAACAACCCCATAGCACCGTAGTCAGGGCGTCCAATCGGCGGAGAGGAAGAGGAGGCGTCCATGCTGCTCGACGACAAATAAAGGAGGAGCAGGGGCGGAGCTGGCCGGTGAGGTCATGGTACAAGGGGGCGGAGAAGGTGATTTGGGCAAGGCTCACTGGGGGCGAGGTGAGCGAGGTGGAGGGAGGAGCTCTGGGTAGGGAATGCGATTAGGGACAATAGAATCACCAAGGATTTGGGAGAGGATTACGATCGGGATTTGCGGCTTGCGGGGTGGTTATGCAGGTGGGATTTTCCCTTTTATTATTTACATACAGAGCAAAATCTTGAGCGTCGGATTTTGACCCGATCGACGAGAGTCAAGTGGTCCGATGCTCGCGTATCTTCACACTATAGATAGGAAAGGGTTCCCCTTTATATATTGTCCTCCAGCGGCGCCGCTGAGAGTATATCCATAGCACGTGGTCTTTCCTAGCTGCTCGGGGTGGTGTGGCCTTGATATCCTAGAGATCTAGGGTTTTAACGGCTTGATTTGTGATCGGTGGAGTATGGACGATGCATATGGATCGAGAACAATTTTAGAAAGGAGTACATGGAGGATCTCCTGGGTTGGTTGAATTTGCATGAAGTAGACGAAGAGAGTTTCATTTCAGAAAAGGAAATATTTGAGCCACCGCCGCTAGCCAAGTGGTCAGTGATAGCCCGTGTACACACTACACAATAGTTTAGCCCTACAACCGGCTATTCTAATATGAGGACGACAACTTGTTCATGATTTAGTTCGGGTGCTTGGCTGATTGGAATAAGGCGATGAATATTGGACCATGGGTGTTCATGTACAAATCAGTAATCATGGAGGAATATGATAGTTTCGAGAACCTTAGACCAGTTGCCCTGAACAAGTTAGTTGTATGGACAAGGGTCCTGAGGTTGCGAGTGGCGCCCCATGGGTGAGATCTTGGAGTACAAATAAAAATCCCTTTTGGTCATGTCGGAAATTTTGTTAGAGGGATGGCGAAGATCGATGTGACAAAGAAGATCGTACGTTTCGACTCAGTTAGAAAGGACACAAAGAACATATGTTATCAGGTTTAGGACGTGAAGTTGCCGACGTTCTCCGGGCGCCATGGATTACTAGGTCAATGTCACCAAGAGGGTTGAGATTACATGCTTTAGAAGCTTCTATAAAAGGCTTCATAACTGAATAGATGAATCAAAATTTATCTTCTAGAAAAAAGGCAGGAGAGCACACCACTATATTAAAAGGTTTAGGACAACAAGTTAACATAATGAATGAGAGCGTAAAGATATAAGAACAATCAACTCTTATTGAATCTTCATCGTCAAAAATAGCTGACACCCAAGCTATGCTTTTAGAAAGAATTGCACGAGAACCTGAATCTAACCCTAGTATCAGTCTTAATGCAATTGATACTTCTGAAGGTCCTCTTATAAGTGATTAGTTAACTTACCATCATGTTGATGAAGAGTTGATCAAACGATATTTAAATTATTATGATTCAAATTTTCTTTGTCTAATTAAATTAGTTAACAAGTTTAACAAGATTCAAATGACTGTCTCAACTTTGGAGTCCTCCTCCTATCCAAAAATGGAAAACCTTTCATTATCTCATCATGTAGAGCAAGCTAAGATTGATAAAAACAATAAGATTTTATGCATGATACAAATTAGACGAGCTAGAGAAGAAAAATCCCTTGAATCTAAAACTTTTGAGAAAAGTGGCTTTGAAGATGTTAAAACTTTAGGCGTTGATGATCCCACTGATTCAGGGGTGTTGAATATGATTATAATAATTGTAAGCTCTCAGATGGCAGGGACGACTTGATCTTGTAACTACCGCGATGGAGTCCCTGCTGCGACGACCTCCCCAGCGGTGGTCGGGGCTGAGAAAGTTTGCCGTGGCGATGGACGAAGTAAGGGGCCTTGTTGTGCTCGATCCCTGTCAGATGAGAGCTTCCTCGTATGATATGATGTGCCATGGTGTTGCAAAAGGCTGGAGTAGAGGTAGTATTTTCTCGCCCGTTGGCTGTAGTTGATTTTGCAACGGTTGGTGCCAGATTTCATTGCAGTTGCAACATATGCCTGGTTTCAAAGAAACAATTTAGCGAAATGGCAAAATTAAGAAGAAAACAAACGCATTGACTATAGCGCAACACATCTCGTGTTGCAAAGCGCCAAGCGCAATATGACCCTTGTTGCAAAGGCTAGTGTTTGTGAGAGAGAAATCGAACAACTAATCGCTCGTAGTTAAATGGTAATGCTATTCGGCGAACGTTTGCTAGAGGACCATGGCAAAACAAATGTTTGCAATTTAAGTTTGTCAGAAGTATGACAATTCCTTCAAATCCTTTGTTTTGCCATGTGTGTTTTGTAAATTTTGCCATAAAAACATTCGCATTCACTATGCCATGACTAGATTTTGTTGGCTAATTCGTTCTGAAATTAACGATCTTAAATCATGTACCAAACTTATATTCTCCCTAGGAGGAGACCCGAATATCCAACGAATCTAGGATTTTTAGGCATGACTGTATGTCAGGTCGAATCTCTCCTCCCCAAGATGGAGGGAGCGGTGGATATAAAGGATATAAAGGACTTCAATCCGGTCAGCTTGGTTCATGGAGCGATAAAAATCATAGTCAAGGTGCTGTCCAATAGACTTGCGATGGAGCTGCCAATGTTGGTGGGAATTCACCAAAGCGTGTGTGTGAAGGGCCGATCCATCTATGATAACTTCATGCTCATACAGTGTACCACGCGCCGTGTACATGTCTGAAGGAAGCGACTGTTATGCCGAAGTTGGACATTTCTAAAGCTTTTGATTTGGTCTGGTGGCCTTTCCTTTTGGAGGCCATGCGAGTGATAGGCTTCGGGAACTGATGGATTACCTGGATCCGTGGGCTGTTAGCAGCCTCCTTACGCATGTCTTGGTCAATGGGGCACCGAGGAGGCCCATCTTCAACTGCAAAGGCTTCAGGCAAGGGGACCCCTATCGCCCATGCTGTTCATACTCACCATGAAGCCACTACAATGCATGTTTGAGCTTGCAACGGCTCGTGGGATACTCGCACCCCTAGCTAGGAGGGGGCTGAAGCATAGATTGTCCATGTTTGCTAACGGTATGGTGATATTCATCAAGCCTGATGATGAGGACATCAATACCATTATTACACCCACAACCCATGCTACTATACTACTGGACCAATTACTAGAGCTCACACACGCTAATTAATTACCATGTACTTTTGTTTCTTGATAACAATTCTAATATTCATGAGAATATGATGCTGCCTAAATTGGATACATTTGTGTTGATTATTAATGAAGGGCGTGATATGGACATGAGGGATGAACATCGGAGCAGGATCAAGCATGGAGATGAAATCGTGCACAAAGGGAACCAGAATAACGTTTCTAGTGCAGATTTCAGCAATTTGAAGCCCCCTCGATGACATACAAGGACATGGATGAAATATATAAGATGCCCTTTCATAAATTTCGTCCATACATTATTATAGGTGCTCCATCACCTTATTTTTGGGCCAGGCCTATGTAATTTTGAATGCAACTTCATATGTTGGTTTTAGAGTCCGTATTATAGGAGAAACGACTCGGGAGGTGTTTTAGTTCTACCCTGCCAGACGCGGACGAAATCCTCTCCCTTTTCCCTATAAATACAACCCTTAAGGCAACATTTAGACTTGTTTTCTTAGATTAAAAGTTTGTCATATCTCCAACTTCGCTTCCTTTGTTTGTGTTCTATGACTAGACCATGACGTCACAGAACCCCCACTTTCATCAATAAAGCTTTCCTCTTATATTCTTGATATCCATATTGCAATTTCAGTTTCTTTCTTGTTCCTCGTTTGCGTATAGGAAATAGACCCTCATGGTCAGGTTGATCATGCTCCGACGTGGTCAATAATCTCTCGGAGTTGGTTGAAAGATTCCTAAGGCGCGACGTCCTTGCATGTTCTGACTCGGATTGTCAAAGTCTACTCCACCAAAAACGATATTCACGATCTCATCGAAAGACGGGGCACCTTCGCCTCTATCAATTGGTATCCGATTTCCAGGTTGCTCGGTAAGATTTTACCAGTTTTTTGTAGTTTAGATCACATATGCTCTTCATACCTACCGTCCATGAGAAATCCATGAAAAATTAGGGTTAATTCATCATATCCGAACCAATATGAGCCTTTTGAATTTTTTGGTTGGTGTTTTTCTTTGTTGAATTTTCCGTTGCATGGTCGTGTCGAGTTGCCAATCTTAGCATCCAGACCTTTAGAGTTTCGATTTTTGTTCACAAGTTGTGAGGCCGCCTGCATACCATCTTCATCGATGCTATATACCACCACCGTACGAGGTACATCGGTGCTATCATATACCAGCACCGCATATCCGCCACCACTCTGATTCTATATATACAACCTCATATCTGCCACCAATCTCAGTCCAGATATACCAGGACATATCCGCCACCAATCCAAGTCCACATATACTACCACATATACGCCACCAATCCCGATGAGGACATCAATACCATTATTACACCCACAACCCCTACTGTTATACATACTGAACAAATTACTAGAGCTCGTGCACACCAATTGAATTAGTAGGTACTTTCGTTTCTTGGAATGCTTCTAATGTTCATGAACATATGATGCTGGCCAAATTAGATACTTTTGTTTTACTTATGAATAAAGGACCTAGCATGGACAAGAAGGATGGCCATTGGAGCGGGATCAAGCATGGAGAAGAACGTGTGCATGCGGGAAAGAACAATGGAGTTTTCGATGGTGATTTTCGCACTTTGAAGCCACCATAAGAGGAGCAAGAAGGCTTGGACGAAATATACAAGATGTCACTTCATAAATTTCGTCCATAGGATATTATAGGTGTTGCATCACCTTATTTTTGGGCCAGGCCCATGTAATTTCAAAATACCTATTTTTAGAGTCCGTATGTGTGGGGAAACTGAGCTAGGGTTGTTTTCGAATCCCTCCTCCAAGGGGTTACGAAAATCCCACTCTACTCCCATATATACAGCCCTTAGGGCGCCTTTTAGACTTGGGTTTTTTAGATTACAAGTTTGCCATAGCGGCAACTTAGCGTCCTTTGCTTGTGTTCTACGACCAGA
Organism: Hordeum vulgare subsp. vulgare; assembly: GCF_904849725.1. Classification (NCBI taxonomy): domain Eukaryota; kingdom Viridiplantae; phylum Streptophyta; class Magnoliopsida; order Poales; family Poaceae; genus Hordeum; species Hordeum vulgare. The sequence goes on along the minus strand of NC_058523.1, from coordinate 196,630,788 downwards.
CCAAGACGTCACCGAACCCCACTTCATCAATAAAGCTTTCCTCTTATATTCACAATATCTAGATTGCAATTTTAGTTTCTTGCTTGTTTGTTGTCAGTGTACAGGAAATAGACCTTCATGGTCAGGTTGATTGTGCTCCGGCTTGGTCAATAACCTCTCGGAGTTGGTTTAGAGATTGCTAAGGCACGACGTCATCACACATTTGTAGTCAGATCGTCAAAGTCTACTTCACCAAAAATAATAGCCACCATCTCATCGAATGACTGGGACAACTTCGCCTCTATCAAATTCGAGTCCACATACACCACCACTTATTCGCCACCAATCCAAGTCCATCACATATTTTCTCTCACCATCCATTTGTGTCCAGGTTCGTGTTTCCTTGTCTAAGTAGGTTTCAGATTCCATCAATATTTTTCCGTCCGTAGAAGAGGGTGATTTCCAAAAAAAGAAAGAGTGTGGAGACCCCCGGGACATTTTTAGGCCAAAATGTCGACGAGTGAAAATATTTTCCCTTATCCCGTTTTTAGGTCTCCGAGAGCGTTTTGAGCCACTCACCATCATAGTGATTTGTCACAATTTTTGGTCGTCACAGCCCCGGAACGTTCCAGAAAACAAAGAGTCAATTTTTTTCATGCTTATCCTGTTTTTAGACCTTGGGAAGAGTTTTGAGACACTCGCCACTATAGTGATTTTCTAAAGAAAAAAATTGCATAAAAAAATAACACAATTTTTATTAAAAATTCAGTGTGTTTTTCCCTTGATTACATGACATGTCGTGGTTTTGTTGGTGTTCTAGGCTCGCGTCTCTAGTCCGGTCTAGCCTATGACCAACACAATACCGCCGTTGAGCGTTTATTCAACTTTGCACCTCTAAATTGATTATTGTTGACCGTTTTTGCTATCATATTATAAGCCATCCCAACTCCACGTACATGTACTTCGTGCGTTTTATACCACCTAACAATCTCTATATCCAAGCTTTGAGAGTTTTTGACTACAACTGTTGCCGATCACCGCCTGTTGCTCGGTAAGAACCGGTAAGAATTTTAGATTTGCTTGACGGATTTGTGACACACCACCATCACCAACACATCTTAGTAGTTTGTAGGTTCTTATTATTGTGTGTTCCTACTCCGGCTAACCATGACAGGATCACAAGCTGACGAGATAGACTGCGAGAGCATTACGAACACGGAGCTCCATGATAAATTTCAACAAATAATGGGTGAACAGGTGCAAGACTTGATGACCAGCTTTGGAGAGGCCATGGAGAAGCTAGATGGTTTATAGAATACGTTCTACACCAAGATGGACGCCAAGTTCAATGAAGTGCTTGCACATCTACCCCATGGGCTACACCTATCGTACCTCTGTGGCAACAACAACAACGTTGGCCGAATTTCACGGCGTTAGGGCATATTTCTACCTTAGTGGTTTTGGTGATTGATGACAATGCATTTGTGGACTAATCGTGTGCACTAAGACTTTTAAATAATTCATCATATGACACAAGACGATTCTAGACCCTTGATGTATAATAGTGAAGATGCTTATTTTCCTATGTTTCATTTTGAGTGAATTGAGTCGTAGGAGTACCATACTATTAAGAGGGGGTCCGCATCGGAAAGGTTTGGGTGGAATCAACACATACACACTTTATTTGCACACTTATCTGTTCCCGCATCAATGGAGTTGCTTCTTTGTGACCTTTGATCTCGTCGTGAAGGTCCCTAGTAGTAGTATCACTCTAGCAAGCGGTAGTGCCAGTTGGGCGCGGTAGTATCGCCCACTACTACCGCTCTACTACCGGCTAACCTTTTGTTGCCTCAGGACTCTATGTCGGAGTGAGCGATAGTAGGGTTGGTAGTTCGGCATGGTAGTACCGCCCATCACCACCGCTCAACTATCGCCTAACATTCTGTAGTCTCGAGACTTCATATCGGACTACGTGATAGTAGTCCCCGTAGTACGGCGTGGTAGTACCACCCCTACTACCGGCTAACCTTCTGGACTCGAGAACTCTGAGCGGACTCACGTGCGGTAGTAAGTCAAGGCACTTCCTCTTACATGCGGTAGTACCTCACCTACAAGCAGTAGTACTGCTTCAGCAGTATTGCCCCTGTTCTGCCTTGGATTCGAGGGCCTCTGCTCTACAACCCGAGCGGTAGTACCGCTGGGGCGAGTGGTAGTACCACTCCAGCGGCACTACGGACTTGAGACCTTGTGCCTTTGCACTGTGTAGCTGACACAACTGAAAGTGCAATCTTTCCTTTACAATTATTTTGATGTTGATGATAAACTACATATAGGGGACTAATTATGTTTGCTGAGTAAATACACAGGTTATTAGTTCCCCCGGCATCACTTTGAGGGATCATGGAGACATCATACGAGACATGACTCAAGTAGAAAAGAAACGTTTGGTTCTTTTATATATTTCTTGAGTAATAGGGATCCCGCACTATTAAGAGGGGATCCAAATGTTATGTTCAAGATTTGCTCATCATCTCCTGGTATATGTTGTCTCACTAAATGATCCATAAAGACCAAATATCCCTAGGAAAACTACTTAGCCAGAACGTGCATGACCAATGTTTCAAATACTGGTAGCTAGCCGGATCACCAGGTCCCGGATCGTCCGGACAAAGCCTGGATCGTCCGGAACGAGTACCGGTTCATTCGGATAAATGCCAACCGAATACCAAAAACACCTCTAGCCTAGCCGGATCATCCATACCAGGTCCCAGATCGTCTGGACCTAGTCCCAGTTCATCTGGATGAGTGCCAACCGAATACCAAAACACTTCTAGTGTAGCCGGATCATCCAGACGGTTGTGCGGTCCATCCGGGCATCACCTGGATCATCTGGACATGCTCGTGGATCAACCGGGCACCTCGGAGCACCACTTTCTAGGCACTTCTTCCCTGATCCTCGATCATCCGGACTGCCTTCCGGATCATCCTGACAGGTCAATTTCTGGGCAAACGACTCTATCTGTTGGAATTATATAAAGCCCCTTATCTCTTCGAGATTCAGCTGACCACTACACTCAAACACACCCAAAGAACACAAGTGCTCCCTCTCTCCCCCTCCACGAAATCCTAGACAACGAGTCAATCTTTGTGAGTTTGAGAGAGTTGTTCCAATCAAAAGAAAGATCCACTACTTCCTCTTCTTGTGACCAAAGCAAATCATGATTTGAGCAAGTCTTGATATTTTCCCTTTGGATCTTGTTACTCTTGGAGATTGGAGTCTCCTAGGCGGTAGGAGTACTCCGGTGAGTAATCGTTCATTATGGTTACCCTCAAAAGTTTGTGAGGGTATGGAGACCACCCCAAGATCTACCACTAGTGGTTGAGAAACACCTTTGTGGCGTTTTCTCAAGGAGAGAATATGGTGATCCTTTGTGGCGTTGGTGTGCCTTCGTCGTAACATACACCTCTCTAAACGGTGATGTAGCTTCCCTCCAAGGAAGTGAACATTGGCATACATCCTCGTCTCTCGGAGTTGCGGTTATTCCTAATCCTAACTCCCTACTTGTGGTTACTTGTCCTTGTGGACCTACTTGTATTATTTTTTCTTGCCTATCTAATTACTTATTACTTTAGGTAGTACACATTGCACAACTATTTCCCTAGCAATTGTTGGACTAATTTTCATATTCCGCAATATTGCCTAAAATTGCTAAGTAACAGTTAAAATTTGTAATTGTGCCTATTCACCCCTCTAGGTACATCTCGATCCTTTTCAATTGGCATCAGATCCTCGTGCTCTAATCGTGTGGCTTAACCGCCCTAGAGCAAGATGGATAAGGATGGGAGCCCTATGATTGCACTTCCTCTTGAGAGAGGATCTTCATCTATGGATGAAAGGAGACCCTTCACTTCTGAGGATCTTGAACGGGCCCTTTCTAAGCATAAAGTGGAGCATGATGCTTCCATTGAGGCCTTGGTCAAAATGAGGAACCAACTGCATCTCCCCTAATTTGGGCCAACAACCTCAAGTTGATAACAACACCGGTGTTCCATGGCTATATGCAGAACCTAGAGTGGAGAAACCTATGTATAATGCTAGGGGAAACCCTCCTTTACTTGATGACACTGCCAATTTTTCTTTGTGGAGAGTTGGTATGTAGGACCATCTTATGTTTTCCAATGATGAGATGCTAGAGATCTTTGAGAAATGTTACAACCCCATGAACCCCAATGATCTCACACCGGTTGAAGTATATGACAAGCACCTTAATGACACCACGATCATGATCATAAGAAAATGCATGTGTGACAAGCAAAAAAGGCCCTACATTCACCTATAAAATGCAATAGAACTTTGGGATAGCATTGTGATAACCAAGACGGGAACATCCTCTCTTCATCTTGCATAATATGAGATTGCAAAAGGGGCATTACAATATTTCTGCATGGAGAAAGGTGAGAATCCCAAGCATCTTCTTTAGAGATTGATGATAGTTGCCGTCGACATAGAATCATATGATTGTGACAAGAGTCATGATGGATTTAACTTGACCAAACAGTTTATTATAAACTGCTAAATGCTCTCGCAGCATATCACCATCAAATGGTATGGGACATAAGAAGAGAGCATGGTTTTAAGCACATGTCTCCCGATGATGTCATTTCAACCTTCCAATTATTTGAACAATCAAAGGCCAATGCTACACAACATCTTGCCATGCATAGTTCCTCATAACCCAAGACAAATCTTGCCTTGAAGCCCAACCTGTTGGGGAACGTCGCATGGGAAACAAAAAATTTCCTACGCTCACCAAGATCAATCTATGGAGATCAACATCTACGAGATGGGGAGTGCATCTACATACCCTTGTAGATCGATATGCAGAAGCATATACAACACAGTTGATGTAGTCGAATGTCTTCGCAATCCAAATCGCAATCCGTTCCGCGATCCCATCGCGATCCGTCCCGCGATCCCATCACGATCCGTCCCGATCTAGTGCCGGACGGATGACACCTCCGCATTCAGCACACGTACAGTTCGATGACGTTCTCCACCTCCTTGATCCAGCAAGCGAGGGTGGAGAGGTAGATGAGTTCTCCGACAGCACAACAGCGTGGTGGCGGTGGTGGTGGAGCAATCTATGCAGGGCTTCGCCAGCGCTGTCGTAGATGCGTTTTGGAGGAGAAACATATCTAGGGAGAGAGGGAGGGCTGCACCTATGCCTTGGCATTTTGCTATCCTCTCTCCCTCTCTATTTATAGGAGTAGAGAGTAGGTGGGACGCAGCCCTAGCCCCTCCTCCAAGGAGGGGTCGGTCGACCAAGATGGGGAAAAGTCCAGCTCCCACAAGGGAGGTGGAAGCCCTAGGGAGGACTCCCTCCTCTCCAAGGCAGCAACACCTACCACCTTGGGCACATGGGCCATTTAGGGGTCAGTTGCCCAGCCCATTAGGGGATGGTGCGGCACCTCTCAAGCCCATGTGCCCCCGGGGTTGGTGGGCCCCTCCCTATGGACCCCCAAAACCCTTTCGGCACTCCCGGAAAGACCTGAAACCTTTCCGAAACCCGAATACGACTTTCCTATATATAAATATTTACCTCCGAACCATTTAGGAGCTCCTCGTGACGTCCAGGATCTCGTTCGAGACTCCTAACAACTTTCAGGCACCAACATATAAAACTCAACAATACAAAATCGTCATCGAACCTTAAGTGTTCAGACCCTGCGGGTTCGAGAACTATGCAGACATGACCGAGACACTCTCCGGTCAATAACCAAAAGCGGGATCTGGATGGCCATATTGACTCCTACATATTCTATGAAGATCTTTATCGGTCGAACCATGATGTTAAGGATTCTATCAATCATGTATGTTGTTCCCTTGTCCATTGGTATGTTACTTGCCCGAGATTTGATCATCGACATCTCTATACCTAGTTCAATATCATTACCGGCAAGTCTCTTTACTCGTTTTGTAATACAAGATCTGGTGACTAACTCCTTAGTCACATTGCTTGCAAGCTCATTGTGATGTTGTATTACTGAGTGGGCCCTAGAGATACATCTCCATCTTAAGAAGTGACAAATCCCAGTCTCGATTTAGCCAACCCAACAAACACCTTCAGAGATACCTGTAGAGCACCTTTATAGTCACCCAATTACGTTGTGACGTTTGATACACACAAGGCATTCCTCCGGTGCCTGGTAGCTGCATGATCTCATGATCATAGAAACACATACTTGACATGTAGAAAACAGTAGAAATAATTTGACACAATCACATGCTACGTTCATAGTTTGGGTCTTGTCCATCACATCATTCTCCTAATGATGTGATCCCGTTATCAAATTACAACTTATGTCTATGGTCAGGAAACCTTGACCATCTTTGATCAATGAGCCAGTCCTTTGAGGCTCACTAGGGATAGTATGTTGTCTATCTATCCACACATGTATTTTAGTTTCCAATCAATACAATTCTAGCATGGATAATAAACGATTATCATGAACAAGGAAATATAACAATAACTAATTTATTATTGCCTCTATGGCATATTTCCAACAGTCTCCCACTTGCACTAGAGTCAATAATCTAGTTCACGTCATTATGTGATTCACACCCAATGAGTTTTGGGGTTTAATCATGTTTGCTTGTGAGAGAGGTTTTAGTCAACGGGTCTGTCGTGGTTTTGTCACGACATATGTCCTCGTGAAAGGACTTAAAGATGGATCCATCGCACCTTGGTGGCGACTCGAAGGGGGTGAGCGAAAGCGGGACTCATATTTACCCATGTTCGGCCCCTCGTGTGGAGGTAAAAGCCTACGTCCTGCTTTGTGTGGATTGATGATGGTTTCGATTACAAGGAGGGCGTAACTCGCCTGACCTAGCTCTCGATAATTTCTAACCTGCCCTATCTTCCCTTGGGACTCGCCTTTATATACAGGTCGAGACCCTAGGGTTTACAAGAGTCCTGGCAATGCTACCCATTGTAGCTTTCCCTATCTTTAAGTCGCGGTGTCTTCCAAGATTGGGAACTCCCTTGGTAGTTGATGTCCCACAAGCGTATGGGATCGCAACAGTTTTCGAGGGTAGAGTATTCAACCCAAATTTATGGATTCGCTCACAAGGGGAAGCTAAAGGACATGTCTGATCATCTCAACGAAGTGCTCAAAATCCTCATCATCCTTTTGCTTGGATGGTTTGGGAGGAAAGGGCATGGGTTTCTGAACCCATGGTTCCCTTTCTTTACCGCGCTTCCTAGCAGCGAAGTCATTCTTATCGTATCTTCTAGTCTTAGGCTGTGGGTTATCAAGATCAACACTAGGTTCAATCTCCACATCCTTATCATTGCTAGGTTGAGAATCAACATGAACATCACTATTGATATTATCATTAGGCTCATGTTCATCACCAGATTGTGTTTCAGCATCAGAGACAGAGGCATTGTTTGGACTCTCAGGTATAGCAGCAACAGGGTTGCTAACGTGTAGGTTCCTATCATCTTTCTTCTTCTTTCTAGGATGACTAGGGGCATCAGTGCTAACTCCTTGAGAATCTTGTTCAATTCTCTTCGGATGACCATCAGGATACAAAGGTTCCTAGGTCATTCGACCGCCTCTAGTGACGACTCTGACAGAATTGTCATTCAACTCATTGAGAAAGTCATTCTGAGCTTTAAGTACTTGTTCTACCTGAGTAGTAACCATAGAGGCTTGTTTACTCAGAAGCTTAAGATCATTGACATTTCTGTCCACACAAGAACTTAAATGACTAAGCATACGAGCATTCTTTTCCAATTGTCTGCTAACATAATCATTGAAACTCTGTTGTTTGGCAATAGAGTTATCAAATTCATCCAGGCATAGGCTAGCAGGTTTATCAAAAGAAATATCATTCTCATCAAACCTACGCAGAGAATTTACTTCTACTACCTGTATCGGGTTATCGAGACCATGGATCTCTTCGATAGGTGGTAGATTTTTGACATCTTCAGATTTAATGCCTTTCTCTCGCATAGATTTCTTGGCTTCTTGCATATCTTCAGGACTGAGGAATAGAATACCTCTTTTCTTCGGAGTTGGCTTAGGAGGTGGTTCGGGAATAGTCCAAGCATTCTCATTGCACAAGATGTTATTCAACAGAATCTCATCTTGTTCTACGGTTCGTTCCCTAAAAACTCTACCAGCACAACTATCTAGATGGTCTTTGGAAGCATCGGTAAGTCCATTATAGAAGATATCAAGTATCTCATTCTTCTCAAGAGGGTGATCAGGCAAAGCATTCAGTAGCTGGATGAGCCTCCCCCAAGCTTGTGGGAGACTCTCTTCTTCAGCTTGAGCAAAGTTGTATATTTCCTGCAAGGCAGCTTGCTTCTTATGGGCAGGGAAATATTTTTCAAAGAAGTTGTAGACCATATCATGGGGGCTACGCACACAACCAGGAGCAAGAGAAGTGAACCAGGTCTTAGCATCATCCTTTAGCGAGAAAGGAAACAGCTTGAGCATGTAGTAGTGACGGATCTTTTCCTCACTAGTGAATAGGGTGGCTATAACGTGCAGTTTGGTAAGATGGGCTACAACCGTTTCAGACTCGTAACCATGAAAGGGATCAGATTTGACATGAGTGATTAACTCAGGGTCGACAGAGAATTCATAATCCTTATTAGTCACAAAGAGAGGCGAAGTGGCAAACTTCGGGTCGTATTTCATCCTAGCGTTCAGAGATTTTTCTTTCCACTTGCGCAGAAGTTTCTCAACATCATAGCTAGCCTTACACGCAATAAAATCCTCAGCTATCTCTCCCTCCATAACATAGCGCGTATCAGGCATAACAGGCAATTCAGGCATAGTAGCAGGTTCTACTTCAATAGTATCAGCAGTTTCAGAAGCATCATCACATCTAGCAGCAGCTCTAGCAATATGTGCATCAAGGGCACCAAGTGGCAAAGCAGTATCAGGCAAAGCAGGCATAGTATCAAGCATAACATCATCAGGCATAGTATCAAGCATAGCATCATCAGGCATAGTATCAAGCATAGCATCATCAGGCATAGTATCAAGCATATCATCATCAGGCATAGTATCAAGCATAGCATCATCAGGCATAGTATCAAGCATAGCAAGATTTCTAGCAGGAGGCGAAGTCGCAAACTTACTCAGAACTGAAGGTGAATCAAGTGCAGAGCTAGATGGCAGTTCCTTACCTCTCTTTGTAGTAGAAGGCAAGATTTTAGTTCTTGGATCTTTTGGATTCCTCATAGTGATCAGCACACGTCAATCCCAAGTGACTCAGAGAATATAGCTGTGCTTCCCCGGCAACGGCGCCAGAAAAAGCCTTGATGTCCCACAAGGGTATGGGATCGCAGCAGTTTTCGAGGGTAGAGTATTCAATCCAAATTTATTGATTCGCTCACAAGGGGAAGCTAAAGGACATTCTCAAGTATTAGCAGCTGAGTTGTCAATTCAACCACACCTGAAAGATTAATGTCTGTAAGCAAAGTATCAGTAGCAAGGTAGTATGATAGCAACGACACCAGAAAAAGCTTTGGCAATTCCCAGCAATGGCGCCAGAAAAGGCCCTGTTGACGGGATGTTAGCGCCAACAAAGTCTTGCAACAAGTAACATCGGAGTAGCAAGGAACAGTAGTAGCAGTAGCAACAAAGTAACAAGTAACAACAGTAGCGACAACAGCAAAGTGACATCAGCAGCAAAGTGGCCCAATCCCTCTTGTAGCAAGGGACAAGCCTAGGCAAAGTAACATATCGAGAACCAGTAGTAAAAGACTCGTAGGCAGTGGATTGGTGATGGATGAGTGTGACGGATGTGATTCATCATGTAACAGCTATAACACGGAGAGATATGTGGCTAGCTCCCGTTCATCGATCTAATGTAGGCATGTATTCCGTATGTAGTCATACATGCTTAGGGAAAAGAACTTGCATGACATCTATTGTCCATCCCTCCCGTGGCAGCGGGGTCCTAATGGAAACTATGGAATATTAAGATTCTCCTTTTAATAAAGAACTAGACCAATGCATTAACACGCGGTGAATACATGAACTCCTCATACTATGGTCATCTCCGGGAGTGGTTCTGGCTATTGTCACTCCGGGGTTGTCGGGTCATAACACATAGTAGGTGACTACAACTTGCAAGATATGATCTAACACACACATATATTGGCGACAACATAATAGGTTCAGACCTGAAATCATGGCACTCGGGCCCTAGTGACAAGCATTAAGCATAGCCAGGTAGTAGCAACATCAATCTAGAACATAGTGGATACTAGGGATCAATCCCCGTCAAGAACTAACTCGATTACATGATAGATCTCATCCAACTCATCACCGTCCAGCAAGCCTACGATGAGATTACTCACGAACGATGAAGAGCATCATGGAATTGTCGATGGAGAAAGGTTGATGATGACGATGGCGACGATTTCCCCTCTCCGGAGCCCGAAACGGACTCGAGATCTGCCCTCCAGATGTAGAACAGGATGTGGTGGCGCCTCCGTATCACAAAACGCGATGAAACCTTCTCTCTGAATTTTTTCCAGGCGAAACGGAAGATATAGGACTGATATTGGGGGCGGTGGTGCCACGTGGGCCCCACAAGCCCTCATGGCGCGACCATAGGGGGTGGCCGCGGCCCAGGGGCTTGTGGCCCACTGGCACGCCCCCTCACGTGGATCTTTGCGCAGGTATTTTTATTTTATTCCAGAAAAAATCTTCGTAAATTTTTAGGACGTTCCGAGAACTTTCATTTCTGCACAAAAACAACACCATGGCAATTCTGTTGAAAACAGCGTCACTCCGGGTTAGTTCCATTCAAATCATGCAAATTAGAGTGCAAAACAAGGGCAAAAGAGTTCGAAAAGGTAGATACGACGGAGACATATCAGTAGTCTATCTTCTGCATAGCTTCTTGAACCGCCATCCGGCTTCTGGACCAAGGGCCGCACTTCCAATGTTGAGTCACCCCTTTGATGACCCAGCCAACCAAGGGCGGGTTATACCACAGGTAATATCCCCAACATTAGGCCCCAGATTGTCTTGAATTCATTCAGGTTAATAAACCTTCACCCACTTGGGGCGACTTATACCATCCTTGCCTTTCGAGGAATGATAAGCCACCATTCGTTGTGAATTTGTTTGACCCACCGGGTAATCTTTGATGACATCACCTAATCCCCTTAATTCCGGGGTCTTTAATGCCATAACCACCCAACGGATCTTTTGCTCCATATTTACTTATCCCGAAAACCCAGGCGCCATCACTGCAGATTCTCGACTTGTCGCCTCGATCTCCGCTCTGACCGCCTCGATTCCTGCTCTGACCGCCTCGATTCCCGCTCTGGCCCTCTCGATTCCTATTCCGGCCCTTTAAATAGCCATAGGGGGAATGGGGGGGGGGCATCGTCACCTACCCCCACCTCGGCCTCCTCTCGACCTTCGTCTTCCTCGCGCCCTTCATCTTCCTCGCGCCAACGCCTCGGCTTCCTCACCGGCCCCCGAAGCTTCATCGCGAACCGTGGGTTCCCGGGCGTCTTCAAGCCAACAAAAAGTGTGAAGTTCTCCGCATCCATCTCCAACGCCGTCTCCTTCCTCAGGTAAACACATTTCCCCATTAGGATTAGACCGAGAACGCCATTGCCATGGCCCCCACAAGCTAGCTTTGAAACACAACGAATGTCCCTTTCTGCTTCAGATCTGCTTCATATTCTTATGGTAGATTTTCGCAGTAGCAAACCATGGTCACCTTATTGCATCTCTCCGTTACCTTAAGTTCTTGCACCGTAGATCCAGGCAATAGCACTTCTGCTTCTTTACATTCATAGCCTTCATCATTTTATCAAGTATTGTTCTTTTAATTTGGTCCGCTCGTAGATCCGCAATTCACTGATTGTTTTTAGAAACATGTTTGTCCGTCTTCCGAGAATATCCCTAAGGAAAAAGACCTTTGAATGTCACCGCTCACCTCCTTCCACCACAGCGACTTAGACTTATCACCATAGCTACGCCCCTTTTTTTTCCGGTTGAAGGGCGAGTCGCAATACTTTAAAGATGTTTCCATAAATCACCCAACTAGAAAGTTAGAAGGCCTTTACATCCATATTTTGTCACCTACTGGCGAGTCACAAAATCCTTCTCAAACACATCGTAGATCCGAACTGGCGAGTTACCACACTTCATGGTCCTCACTGAACTGTCTTGTTTCCTCTTTTTTGTAGTCATGGTTGTTGTTTCAAAGTGCAATTGGTTACCAACCAAAATCGATGATGCTACTCTCGAGAAATTCGTTAAGTCGGGTCATCTCGACAGTAAGGAAGTCATTGGTTGGCGAACTGCCCTGGCGAGTTGATCCCCAACCCTGCCGACGGAGAAGTAGTCATTTTCACCGACTACCTTGAACGAGGTTTTAAGCCACCCGGGTCAAAGTTTTTCCGAGACGTTCTGCATTTCCTTAATGTCCATCCTCAATACCTGGGACCCAACTCCATCAGCAATCTTTGCCAGTTCCATGTGTTTTGTGAGGTATACCTGCAAAGAGAGCCCACAGTTCCTTTGTTTTGGAACTTCTTTCATTTGAATCGCCAGACTGAATTTACCAACGGACCCAATCATGAACTTGGAGGAGTCAACATCCAGAGATGCTGTGAGCGCGGATTTCCATCAGTCCTTCTGCCCAGCCATCCCAAAGGTTGGGCCGAGTCATGGTTTTATTGCCGCGACACCTCTCCACCTGGCGAGAACCCACTTCCGGGTTTCAGAGAGGATCGCCTGCCCATGGATTTCAAACTGCCCGAGAAGCTCAGAGAAGAAGAAGAATCTGAATTTATCCCCATCTTCTCTGAGTTACGGTCCTTGACCAATAACGGGCTCATTGGGATTGATCTGTTCCGCTGCTGGGTGGAATGGAACATTCTTCCTTTGAGTCGCCGAGACGGGTTAATGTGTGAATATGATGGTAAGGTGGACCATCCACAATGCTTCCACCACAAAAAACTCGCAGAGAGGGACATTGTTGGAGTAATCAAGAAGCTAACCGACGAGTCTTCGGAAGAATGTGCCAAAATCGGGATCAAGGTCTTGTGCCGCTCCAACCCGGCTCCGCCAGTAAGAGTTTGAGCCACCTTCCTTTACCTTATAAATACACTTGCCAATGCTCTGAGTTTGAATTTTAATTCTGTTCATCAGAAAGATGATCCCTTTTGGCGAAGGGGTCCAAAAGTGACAGCCCAGAAGAACACCAAACCGCCGCCAAAGAAGAAGAAGAAAGCAGGAAAAGGCAAAGCCGCCGCCAAGGATTCATCTATTGTCGGCGAGTCACGAGCTGTCGAAGAGCAGTCTGAGGTAAAACTTCCCCTTTACTTATCATCTTTATGTTCCGACTCATGCTTATACCATGTGTCTTTATGTGTAGGGCGAGGACAATGAGAGCCAAGATGATGCGGTTGAGGTAATTTATATTTCTTCTGACTCACCTTCCCCTTCCCCTAGACCAGCCAGATGAATCTGTGGGAAAGTCCCCATGTCTCACCCATATGCTTATATGGACCCTGATTTCCTTTTGAAGAGGCAAGATATACTCCCAAGCGCAAAACCCGGAGTCACTCTGGCGACTTAATTTCCGGGCTGCCTAAGAAGACAACCGGTCGGAAGCGCACAAGCGAGGTACACTTTCGTTTAAACATACTCTTCCTTGTGGAAAATACGATTCTCAACTTCCTTAGTCTTTAAACTTTATTCTGTCAGACTTCTCCCCCTTCATCTGGCGACCCAGCAATGTCAGCTCTCCCGCCAATGATTCGTGTGCAAGGGTGAGTTCCTTTGTTAACTCTCTTTCTTCTCGATAACGATATGTTCCCTAATCTTGGTGCCCTTATCTGAGAGCACAGGCGAAGAAAAGAAAGACTGACGACTTATCTTCTGCTTCTAGGACGACTGAGGCTTTAGGCAAGAGCGCCTCTGTCCCAGAGCTTGATGAGGACCAAGCGGCAGCTCATGACATTCCTGTGGATGATATCCCCGACGCCCGGGATGACTCGCTCACCATTTTGAAGGAAACTGTTGACAAGGTTAACCCGCCGAGTCCTCTCTAGGTGACTGAAGATCCAGATGCTGTCATAATCACCGGCACTGGATACTCCACACCTTCGGTGGCGGTGCTATCCAAGCACACCTCAAAGGAATCTCATCCTTCCACCGAACAAAACATCAGTAAGTTCAAGCTTCCCCAGTATGAGAAGCTGGAATTTGACCAACTCTGCTCTGGCTTCACAAGTCCCCTAGAGACGAGTTATGAAATGAACAAAAGCTTGATTCACGTGATGAAAGTTAAACATGAGTTACATCTATTACGTATTCTCTTCCACCCATTAGCTTCCAATATACTAGTCTTTTGCTTGATGGAAGTATTGTTGTTGTAATGTCTTATCAGACCCATATCTGTCCATAGCCCCCAAGGGCCGGGTCATCTTGTGAAAGATGCGCCGAGTCTTGTATATAATTAAAATCTTCAACCTGTAGCCCCCAAGGGCCAGGTCATCTTTTGAAAGATGGGCCGGGTCTTGAATTTAGTTAAAAATCTTCAACCTGTAGCCCCCAAGAGCCGGGTCATCTTTTGAAAGATGAGCCGAGTCTTGAACTTAGTAAAAATCTTCAACCTGTAGCCCCCAAGGGCCGGGTCATCTTTTGAAAGATGAGCTGGGTCTTGAATTTTGTATGACTTTGAATAGAATCATACATTAGCCTCCAAGTGTCAGGAATATTGCTTGCAATAATTTTGAAACTTGTCTCCCCAAATTTTGTTTTGCAGGAATCTGTGACCCAGACTGAGTCAGCTTTAGCCGACTTAAGGAAGAATCTAGCCGAACAACAGAATGCACGATCTGAGTCGGAGAGGAAATATCACTTGGTTCTGGCTGAACTCGACAGAATGAAAGCTGATCATCAGAAACTTGAGAGGAAAGCCAAAGCTGACCAGGCCGCCATCCTGAAGCGGGCTGAGCAAGCCGAGGAAAAACTGGAAGCCGCTCAGCAAGAGCTTTCCGGCTTGAAAAAGCACATCTCCAACATGACTATAGCCATGTTTGGTAAGTATTAATCCTTCTTTACTGAAAAAACCAGTCTAATCTCCCAAAACTATCAAACACTGATGTGTCCTTTGTAGGTTCACGAGCAGCCAATCTCCCACATGACTGCATGCTGAAGCTAAGGGCTATGTATACCTTCATCGAGCAATTATATACAGGGGCCGTGCTGACAATTAAAGCAGTGATGGGCAACAAAGAGCCAGTTAAATCCATCAAGAACATGCTCAGCTATCTGTCCACGTTGCCTCCTCAAATAGAGGAGCTAAAAAGATCAGCCACCCAGAAGGGAGTCCTGAACACCCTAAGCCGGTGTTTAGCCTATGCTATGGAGCTGAAACCAGAAGAAGTAGCCGCTGGCTATCCTGAACTGAAGGACGGCGGGTCGGAGTTCACCGAGGAGGACTACCACCGAGTGATCAAGGAACCCCGCTTCGCGGTGACTCAGCTGGCAGCCGGCTTGGATTTAAATAAATACCAAGCCGCATATGATGATAAGAACAAGAAGGTGACTCCTCCCTCGTACGAAATTACTAGCTTGGCTCCTCGCCGGCCCAAGAATCCTTTTGACCTTGACATGGATCTATCCCTCTTCCTTGATGATGAAGATGAGTTCATCGCCTTATCCAAGTGTAACTCGAAACTGGGCGACTTACAAATTCAAGTTGGAGAGAGCTCAAGGCAAGGTGACCCGAAGGCGGCTTGAGTCTTCTCAAGATGTAATTTTTTCCTTTAAAAGAGAATCTGATCCTTTCTTCATTGGGGGATGACGCCCGACTTGGCCATTCGAGCCATGTAATAGCTTGTTAGATTTTGTAGGAAAACAATCAGTCACTAGTGCCTTTTGATTGACCTTCCTGAATAACTTATTCCTTTAGTCTATTCATGAATCGCCCTTGTAAAATCTTTAGCTTTGATAAACAAGGAAGTGTCACAGTTCGACATAAAAGCCTTCATCCTGTGTGTCAGGAAAACGTAAGCCGACTCAGTGAGTTATGGCAAAGAATAGACCAGCCCCCTGGGTTATGGCAAAAATAAACCAGCACCCTGGGTTATGGCAAATACTCCCTCCGTCCCAAAATTCTTGTCTTAGATTTGTCTAGATACGAATGTATCTAGTCACGTTTTAGTATTTTGATACATCCATTTGTAAACAAACATAAGACAAGAATTTTGGGACGGAGGGAGTAGTAGTTAAAAACTAGCCCAATGAGTCGTGGCGAGTTATGAACAAAAGCCGACTCAAAGATAGTATGAAACCTTGTGGTCGTGCCATCAAGAAAAATTCGTCGGCTCAATGAGCTGCGACAGGACAAGACGAGTTTGCAAAACTCTAGTGTTACCCTTAGAAGGCTTTTGCAACAACCTTATTTTTTAGACCGGCTAATCAGGCACGAGTCAAGCTTGAGTGAAGCAGGTTCAATGAACAAATGATTTCTCTGTTCTCCAGGTGTGGCTCCGGCCGGTACCTTTTATGTTTTAACCAAGGCGAGTTCAGGGTCCAAATGACGGATTGACTCGCCCAGAGTACATAGGTCCATGTGGCGACTTGTCAAACACATAGTCCAGTATAACCATTTGTAATGCGGTAATTTTTCGCTAGCCAAGAGGGTATTCAGGCTGAACTAAGTGAGTGGAAGCCCTCAAGTGACCTATGATTTAGGAAAAGTCGGGCATAAGATTGCAGAAGCGTGTACGCTCTTACTGCAAAACGACTTGGGAACTAGTAGCCCCCAAGTAAGCCGACTTAATTCTCAAAATCATATAAGGCGCCTATGTTTGAACCGTGCAACGTGGCGACTTGTCCTCCTTGGCTCATCAAGGCCCAATTTTGAAATAAGTGCAGCATGGCGACTTATGTTCTTTGGCTTTGATAGCGTCCATGTTTGGATGACTTATAAAACAATAAAGACTCATGCTTTCAAAAGCTGAAACGGCAAAGGACTCCAAAGTTTGTGGGTGCCGACTTTATTGCTTTCATAAAAAATGAATTACAATTTCTGAAATTTGGAAAAAAGGAGCCCATGGCTCTAAGTGTAGTAAGGCCGCACGTGGGCTATATTCCAGGGGCGAGTTGTCTCAACCTCTGTAGTTGGCCGATCTGGGCGAAGATCCACCAAGTAATATGAGCCGTTTCGAAGATTCTTGCTGATGACAAACGGTCCTTCCCACGGAGGTGATAGTTTGTGCATACGAGTGTGATCTTGAATCAAACGGAGCACTAAGTCGCGCTCTTGAATAGTCCGGCTCTTGACACGGTGGCTGTGGTAGCGTCGCAAGTCTTGTTGGTAGATCGCCGATCGTGACGCAGCCAAGTCACGCTCTTCCTCCAAAGCATCCAACGAGTCTTGTCGTGCCAGCTCGTTGTCCTGTTCCACATAGGCGGCGACTCGCGGTGAATCGTGTCTGATGTCACTTGGTAACACCGCTTCTGCCCCGTAGACCAGAAAGAAAGGAGTAAAACCTGTAGAGCGATTTGGAGTTGTCCTGATGCTCCACAATATTGAGGGCAATTCTTCCACCCAACACCCTGGAGTACGTTACAAAGGTACCATAAGCCGAGGCTTAATTCCCCGCAATATTTCCTGATTCGCCCTTTCTGCCTGCCCATTAGACTGGGGATGTGCAACCGCAGAGACATCAGGCCGGATATGCCCTCGTGAACAAAACTCTTGCATTGCACCTTCGGATAAATTAGTACCATTGTGAGTAATGACACTATGAGGGTATCCAAACCTGAAAAATCATTTTTTTCAAGAATTTGACAGCCGTATCTGCATCGCAGCTACTAACGGGCTCTGCCTCAACCCACTTAGTAAACTTGTCAACCGCCCCCAATAGGTGAGTCTTTTTATTGGATGACATCTTGAAAGGGCCAACCATGTCAAGCCCCCAGACTACAAACAACCAAGTGATCGGTATCATTCGCAATTCCTGAGCCGACATGTGCATCTGACGTCCAAATTTTTGGTAGCCATCACATCGGCAAACTATCTCCTCTGTGTCTCCATCAGCCGACAACCAATAGAACCCATGTCTGAAGGCTTTAGACACCAAAGATCGTGACCCAGCATGATGACCACAGTCGCCCGCGTGAATCTCATTGAGTATCATACATCCTTCTTCAGGAGAGACACACCTTTGAAATACCCCTGAGGTGCTTCGTTTTTGCAACTCGCCGTTGTGTATGACCAGGGATTTACACCGACGGACTATTTGGCGAGCCAATAATTCATCGACAGGTAACTCGCCTCTGGTGAGATGTGCCACATAAGGAGCCGCCCAATCCGTAGTAGCATGAAGAGCCGCCATGAGTTGAGACTCGGGGTCCGGCACCGCCAAGTCTTCTTCTGAAGGCAGTCTCACCGAGGGGTTATGTAATGCATCCAAAAAGACATTGGGAGGAACCGGCTTACGTTGTGAACCGAGACGAGAAAGAGCGTACGCTGCTTCATTAAGTCGCTGGTCGATGTGATCCACTTGATAACCATGGAAGTGACCCGCTATATCTGACACAACTCGTCTATAAGCCGCCATTAAGGGGTCTCTTGAATCCCAGGTGCGAGAAACCTGCTGTGCCACCAAATCTAAGTCGCCCAGACATCTGACTCGCGCAGGGTTCATATCATTGGCGAGTCGCAATCCATGGAGCAAGGCTTCATATTCTGCTGCATTGTTGGTACATGGGAACATGGGCCGAAGGACATAGCAAAACTTGTCACCTTGAGGCGAAGTTATCACCACGCCAGCCCCCGAGCCTTCCAGTTGCCTGGATCCATCGAAATAGATAGTCCAATAAGTATGATCGGGCCCATCCTCTGGGATTTGCAACTCGGTCCAATCATTGATGAAGTCCACGAGTGCTTGAGATTTGATGGCCGTCCGGGGCGTATACCGCACATGATGGGGCCCTAACTCGATGGCCCACTTAGCAATCTGTCTAGTTGCTTGTCGATTCTGTATGATGTCACCAAGGGGGGGGGGGGGCAGAACTGACGACCATGATGGGATGTTCCTGGAAGTAGTGCTTCAGCTTCTGGCTTTCCATAAACACCCCAAAAACCAGCTTCTGCCAATGCGGGTAACGTTGCTTGGAGAGGGTTAGGACCTCGCTGATAAAATACACTGGTCGTTGGACCGGATACTCCTTTCCTTCTTCCTTCCGCTCGACAACCAGTGCCACGCTAACTGCCTTGGAATTGGCCGCGATATACAGGAGCATAGGCTCCTTGTCCGTTGGAGCCGCCAATACTGGCGGGTTAACTAATTGTCCCTTCAAGGCTTCGTTGGCTTCGTCTGCCATACGAGTCGATCAATTTTCTTGAGCAGCTGATAGAGAGGGATGGCCTTCTCCCCGAGGCGACTTACAAAGCGGCTCAGAGCTGCGATTCGACCCGCCATGCGCTAGACTTGGTTAATGTTAGCCGGTTTCCCCAGCGAAGTAATTGCTTCAATTTTGTCCGGGTTAGCTTCAATGCCATGTTCCGACACCAAAAAGCCCAATAACTTCCCTGCAGGAACACCAAACACACACTTGGTGGGATTAAGCCTCATCTGGTAGACGCGCAAGTTGTCAAAAGTTTCCTTGAGATCCTCCAAGAGCGACTCCTTCTGTTGAGATCTGATCACGATGTCGTCCACATAAGTGTGGACATTACGACCGATCTGGTTATGCAAACAATTTTGGATGCAACGCTCGTAAGTCGCCCCAGCGCTCTTGAGCCCGAACGACATGGACACGTAACAGAAAGCTCCGAAGGGGTTATGAAGGATGTCTTCTCCTGATCCGCCACCGCCATCTTGATCTGGTGGTATCCTAAATAAGCATCCAAGAAACACAAACGCTTGCAACCCGCCATTGAATCAATAATTTGATCAATGCGGGGAAGGGCGAAGGGATCCTTCGGACAGGCTCTGTTGAGGTCAGTGTAGTCGATGCACATGCAGAAAGTGCCGTTCTTTTTGAGCACCAGGACCGGGTTAGCCAACCATTCAGGATGGAAAACCTCGATGATAAACCCGACGTCCAAAAGCCGGGCGACTTCCTCTCCGATTGCCTTACGACGCTCTTCATTAAACCTGCGAATGTACTGCCGGACTGGCTTCACTTTGGGGTCAGTATTAAGATGGTGCTCAGCGAATTCTCTCGATACACCTGGCATATTAGAAGGTTTCCACGTGAAGATGTCCCGATTCTCACGGATGAATTCGATGAGCGCGCTTTCCTATTTGGGATCCAGACCCGCCCCAATAGTGAACTGCTTGGTGGAGTCGCCAGGCGTGAAGTCTATGACCTTGGTATCGTCCATCGATTTAAACTTGAGGGGCGGCTCAGAGTCGATGGTTGGCCTCTTGAGCGGCGTCATGTCTGCCGGGTCAACATTAGCTTGGTGAAACTTAAGCTCTTCGGCCGTGCAAGACGACTCGACGTAAGCTGCGTCTCCTTCTTCGCATTCTTGAGCTATCTTCCTGTCTCCACTGATGGTAATAGGTCCCTTAGGGTCGGGCATCTTGAGTTTGAGATAAACATAACATGGGCGGGCCATGAATCGAATGTACGCCGGCCTTCCAAACAATGCATGGTAGGGGCTCTTGATTTTGACCACCTCGAACATGAGAGACTCGCTCCTGTAATTGGACTCTATGCCAAAGGCCACATTAAGTTTAATCCGCCCAATTGGATACGCCGACTTACCAGGGACGATGCCGTGGAAGACCGTGGACGATGGCATCAAGTCTTTGTCCAAGAGATTCATCCGTCGGAAAGTATGAAAGTATAAGATGTTAATGCTGGTGCCTCCATGCATGAGGACCTTGGAAAGGGTGTAACCCCCGATTTGGGGAGCCACGACCAAAGCCAAGTCGCTAGGGTTATCCACTCAGGGCGGGTGATCCTCCCTGCTCCAGGTTATGGGTTGTTCAGACCAGTGAAGGTACCGGGGGAGCGCCGGCTCGACCACACTGAAGGTTCTATGTTTCACCTTCTGATCCCGCTTGCAGGTGCTGGTGGTGAACACATGATACTGTCCGCCGTTTAGTTGCTTAGGGTTATTCCGAAAACCGCCACAATCATCCTGTCGTTGGAGATCCGCTTATGGGGGTGGTTGCTAAAACACTCCTGGTGGGTTGTACCGCTGGTTGTGAACTTGGTATTGTCCAGCATTGGGTTGCGACCCGCCCTGTGGTCCCGGGTTAGGAAAGCCACCGAACGGGCTCTAGCGTGACCCGGGCGCGTCGGCCTGCTCCTGTCGCTGGCCCTGATCACCACCCTGACCCCTTCTGAGCGCCTCAGCCCAGAATTCCTGCATCACGTAGCAATCCTCCCAAGAATGAGTCACTGGTCCCTCCGGCGTGGTATGCTGTGGACAGGGGCCTTTGAGCATCTCGTGATAATTGCACGACTTCTTCCCACTGAAGCCCCGCTTCTTCTGGCGCTGGTTTCCATTGCCGGTGTTGGTATTAGCGACGAAATCTGTAGGACTTTCCTCTTGTCTTCTTTTGCCTTGCCCACCGTGATGGTGGTTGCCCCGGCCCTGAAACTGAGAATGGCCCTTTGACGACTCGCCCTTCCTGGCAGTGGTATCTTTGTCGCCGTACTCTCCAGGATCCTTGGTGTCATCCGACTCAGCATATCTAGTGAGGGTATCCATCAACTCGCCCATGTCGTGTACTTTTCGCTTAAGTCGCCCCAGCTTTAGAACCAGTGGTTCGTAATGACAGTTTTTCTCCAGGATCAATACTGTGTGAGCCGCCAAGATTCCCTCTGAAGAATGAATAACCTCTGCGACTCGCCGAGTCCAATGATGAGCCGACTTCATCCGGCTGTTGAACGCAGTGTTGCAGGTCGATAATGGTCATCGGACGTTTGCAAGTCCCTCTAAAATTCTTGATGAAGCGCTCTTTTAACTCTGCCCAGGTGTTGATGGAGTTAGGCGTTAAGTTTTTTAACCATGCACACGATGTTCCTTCGAGCATCATAGTGAAATACTTGGCGCAAACCGCCTCATTCACGTCTAGCATGTCCATCGCGAGTTCATAACTCTCGATCCATGACCCTGGTTCGAGATCTTGTGAGTAATTAGGCACCTTCCTGGGTCCTTTGAAGTCCTTCGGCATCCGCTCATTGCGCAGAGCCGGCGCAAGACATGACACTCCGATGTGCTTTCCTCCGGCGTCGAGAGGCGCGGGAGGTGTCGAGGCGTAAGCCGAATAAACCTGACCCGCCGCGGCTGCTGTTTCTATCTAACGTGCAGCTCGCGCCGCGTCCACGATGTCTTGGGCTCGTGTGCCGGGCATCCCAAGTGGGTCGTTTTGAGGAAGGCGCCATTGCCCGCTTGTTACTGTGGGTAAGTCCTCGTGGCGACTTGTGGTGTGACTTGCTTGAGGTGTGGAGTGTAACCCGTCGAGGCTATGAGAATACTACGCGTGCTGGACCACGACCGTCTTTAGCATCTCGATGGCGTTTCTCGCCTCTACCTCAGCCGGGGAGTTCCCGTAAATCGGGAGGGACTCCAGGTGGCGAGTGGCCGCCAACACATTATCCACGTGATCCGAGAAGTGACCTCGTGGCATCTAGAAACAAGTCGCATGGCATCCATTGGTTGAGGTGCGGCGGGTTAGGTGGTTGAACCGGACCTCCCCTCGGAACAGTTTGTAAAAGTCGATCAGGACCCGCCCCAGGGGTGCGCGGGGTGTCGAAGAGGCGAGTCGAGTGTAAGTCGGCCGGGACGCGCCCGTGGTGTCTCCTTTGGTGAACGGCATTGGACGCATGCTGCTGTCTCTCGAGCCGCCAACCCTCGGTGTTCATCCGTTCCGTCTCTGCTGCGATCGCGGCCTGCTGCTTCTCTACCCTGGCGGCTTCTGCTTCCATATCCTGCTGAGCTTTGGCCATCGCCTCCCGTAGCTTCGCCAGCTTGGCGTTGATAGACTCCTGATTCTCGAGCATGATGGCGGTCGCCATGAGACTGGCGACTTCCGCTCCTAACTCCGCCATGGCTTGAGCTAGGGTTTTTGACGTCCTGCCGGTTTCGTTGTTGCCGACCGGGTTTGGTGAGGCTGTGCCGCCCCTGCCATATAGATGGCAATTTGTCGATAGGATCGCTCAAGGACCTCTGGGTCCATTGCCAGTGACAGCCCCCCGAGCTGTCCTTCGTGTAGAGGATGGATTGAATCTGTCTCGCCCATGGATGACTTGCCGTCAGAATTGACGTGGGTGACCTCCTGGATCACCGGTTCGTCTTGTACGTCGTTTCCCTGCGTAAAACCGACGAAGGCGCGGCGGCTCCCATCCTATGGTGTGATGGGGCGGACGTACCTGGCCGGCTCGACGATGTCGGCGGAGTTGTCCGGCTCAGGCACGGGTGTCCCAATCATGCCGATGAAGATGTTGACCTTGCCAAAGGGGATCTGTAGCCATATTCGACTGAATCGGCTTCTGGCCCCCACAGCGAGTTGTCGATGTAGTACCTTCCGCGGTGGCTCTTCGTCATGATGCCGACCGCATAGCTTTCTGACCTTGGTAGGGCTCCCTTTGAGAACTCAACTCCACCGTGTGCAGACCCCACGGTGGGCGCCAACTGTCTTGGTTTTGTCAAGACAGATGTCCTCATGAAAGGACTTAAAGATGGAGCCATCGCACCTTGGTGGCGACTCGAAGGGGGTGAGCAAAAGCAGGACTTAGATTTACCCAGGTTCGGCCCCTCGTGTGGAGGCAAAAGCCTACGTCCTGCTTTGTTTGGATTGTTGATGGTTTCGATTACAAGGAGGGCGTAACTCGCCTGACCTAGCTCTCGGTAATTTCTAACCTACCCTATCTTCCCTTGGGACTCGCCTTTATATACAGGTCGAGACCCTAGGGTTTACAAGAGTCCTCGCCATGCTACCCATCGTAGCTTTCCCTATCTTTAAGTCGCCGTGTCTTCCAAGATTGGGAACTCCCTTGGTAGTCTAATTTCTGCATAGCTTCTTGAACCGCCATCCGACTTCTGGACCAAGGGCCGCACTTCCAATGTTGAGTCGCCCCTTTGATGACCCGGCCCACCAAGGGCGGGTTATACCGCAGGTAATATCCCCAACAGGATCTGAACCTTTTAGATCCGTGTGTGCTTAACAAATCTCTATGTCATCCTGTAGATGCTGCTACCATGCTCCATTTGGAACTACTCCAAACGATTGCTCTACAATACGAATCCGGTTTGCTACTTTAGAGTCATCTGGATTGGTGTCAAATCTTGCATCGACGTAACCATTTATGACGAACTCTTTTATCACCTCCATAATCAAGAAACATTTCCTTAGTCCTCAAGTTACTAAGGATAGTTTTGACCGATGTCCAGTGATCCATTCCTGGATCACTCTTGTACCCCTTGACAGACTCAAGGCAAGGCACACATCAGGTGCAGTACACAACATGTCATACTATAGAGCCTACGGCTAAGGCATAGGGGACAACCTTCGTCCTTTCTATTTCTTCTGCCGTGGTCGATCTTTGAGTCTTACTAAAACTGGAACCTTACATTGCAGCCAAGAACTCCTTCTTTGATCGATCTATTTTGAACTCCTTTAAAATCTTGTCAAGGTATGTATTCATTGAAAGTTTTATCAAGCGTCTTGATCTATCTCTGTGGATCATGATGCTAAATTTTCAAGTAGCTCAATCCAGTTTTTCCTTTAAAAACACATTTCAAACAACCCTATATGCTTTCTAGAAATTCTACATCATTTCCGATCAACAATATGTCAACCATATATACTTATGAAAAATTCTATAGTGTTCCCACTCACTTTCTTGTAAATACAAGTTTCTCATTAACTTTGTGTAAACCCAGTAACTTTGACTATCTCATCAAAGCGTATATTCCAACTCCGAGATGTTTGCTCCAGTCCATGGAAGGATCGCTGGAGCTTGCATACTTGGTAGCATCCTTAGGATCGACAAAACCTTCTCGTTGTATCTCATACAACCTTTCCTCAAGGGAACCATAAAGGAAACAATATTTTGACATCCATCTACCAGATTTCATAATCGAAAAATGCAGCAACTGCTAACACAATTCCAACAGACTTTTAGCATTGCTACGAGTGAGTAAGTCTCATCATACTCAACTCCTTAAACTTGTTGAAAACCTCTTTGTGACAAGTCGAGCTTTCTGAATGGTGACACTTACCATCATTGTCTGTCTTCCTTTTAAAGACCCATTTGTACTTAATAGCCTTACGATCATCAAGTAGTTCTTCCAAAGTCCACACTTTGGTTTCATACATGGATCCTATCTCGGATTTCATGGACTCTAGACATTTTTTGGAATCCGGGCCCACCACCGCTTCTCCATAGCTCATAGGTTCATTGTTGTCCAACAACATGACCTCCAAGACAGGATTACCGTACCACTCTGGAGCAACACGTGTCCTTGTCGACCTACGAGGTTGGTAGTAACTTGATCTGAAGCTTTATGATCACTATCATCAGGTTCCATTTCAACTAGTGTAGGAGCCACAAGAACAACTTCCTGCGCCCTACTACTCTCTGGTTGAAGTGATGGTTCAAAAAACCTCATCAAGTTCCACCATCCTTGCACTCAATTCTTTCGAGAGAAACTCTTCCTTGAGAAAGGACCCGTTTTAGCAATAAACACTTCACCTTCGGATCTGAGATAGGAGGTATACCCAACAGTACTGAGTATCCTATGAAGATGCATTTGTCCGCTTTGGGTTCAAGCTTATCAGGTTGAAGCCTTTTGACATAAGAATCGTAGTCCCAAAATTTAAGAAACAACAACTTAGGTTTCTCCAACCCATAGTTCATACGGTGTCATCACAATGGAATTAAATCCCCTTTTAAAGTGAATGTGGTTGTCTCTAATGCATAACCCAAAAAGGATAGTGGAAAATCGATAAGAGACATCATAGCACGCACCATATCTATAAGGGTGCGACTGTGATGTTCGGACACACCGTCACACTATGGTGTTCCAGGTGGCATGAGTTGTGAAACAATTTCCACATTGTCTTAAATGTATACCAAACTCGCAACTCAGATGTTCACCTCTACGATCACATCGTAGACATTTCATCCTCTTGTCACGACGATCTTCAACTTCACTCTAAAATTGTTTGAACTTTTCAATATTTCATACTCGTGATTCATCATGTAAATACACATGTATCTACTCAAATCATCTATGAAGTAAGAGCATAACGATATCCACTGCGTGTCTCAACACTCTTTGGACCGTGTACACCAAAATGTATTATTTCCAATAAGTCACTTGTTCGTTCCATCTCACTAGAAGACGAGGTCTTCAGTCATCTTGACCACGTGGCATGGTTTGCATGTCTCAAGCGATTTGAAATCAAGTAAGTCCAAAAGATCCAATTGCATGGAGTTTCTTCATGCGTTTACACCAATAGGCATGGTTCGCATGTCTCAAACGATTGAAAATCAAATGAGTCCAAAGATCCATTAGCATGGAGTTTCTTCATGCGTTTTATACCAATATGACTTAAGCGACAGTGCCACAAGTAAGTGGTAGTATCATTACTACTTTGTATCTTCTGGTATCAATATTATGAACATGTGTATCACTACGATCGATATTCAATAAACCATTCACATTAGGTGCATGACCATTGAAGGTATTATTCATGTAAACAAAATAACCATTATTCTCTGACTTAAATGAATAACAGTATTGCAACAAACACGATCCAATCATGTTCATGCTCAGCGCGGACACCAAAAAACATTTATTTAGGTTCAACACTAATACCGAAGGTAGAGGGAGCGTGCGATGGTGATCACATTAACCTTGGAAACACTTCCAACACACATCGTCACCTCGCCTTTAGTTAGTCTCTGTTTATTCCGTAGCTTTTACTTTACGTCACCAACATTTAGCAACTGAACCCGTATCTAATACACAGGCGCTACTAGGAGTACTAGTATTATACACATAAATAACTCGTATATCTATTATACTTATGTTTACGTTGTCAATCTTCTTATCTACCAACTATCCAAGGCAGTCCTGCCTCAGTGACCATTCCCCTCATCATAGAAGCACTTAGTCTTGGGTTTGGGTTCAACCTTGGGTTTCTTCATTGGAGTGACAATTGACTTGTCATTCTGCAAGTTTCCCTTCCTTCCCTTGCCCTTCTTGAAACTAGTGGTTTTACTAACCATCAACACTTGATGCTCCTTTTTGATTTCTACCTTCACGGTGTAAAACATCATGAATAGCTCAGGGACCATATTCTCCATCCCTGGTATGCCATGGTTCATCACGAAGCTAAGTAGCTTGGTGATAGTGACTTTGGAGAACTGTGTCAATTACTATCTCATTTGGAAGATCAACTCCCACTTGATTCAAGTGATTGTAGCACCCAGACAATCCGAGTGCATGCTCAACGATTGAGTTTTTTCCCTTTACTTTGTAGGCAAAGGATCATGTCGGAGGTCTCATACCTCTCAACACGGACATGAACCTAAAACCTTAATTTCAGCTCTTGGAACATCTCATATGTTCCGTGACATTCAAAACATCTTGGGTGCCTCAGTTCTAAGCCATAAAGCATGACGCACTGAACTATCATGTAGTCATCAAAACATGTCTGCCAGATGTTCGTAACATCCATAGTCGATGCTTGGGGTAGCACACCGGGTGGTGCATTAAGGAAATAAGCCTTCTATGTAGCAATGAGGACAATCCTCAGTTTACGGACCCAGTCCGCATAATTTCTACTATCATCTTTCAACATAGTTTTCTCTAGGAACATATCAAAATACAGGGGAGCTACAGCGCAAGCTAATCATATATAACATAATTTGCAAAGATATTTTGACTATGTTCATGATAATGACTTCAATTAATCATATTACTTAAGAAATCCCACTCAACTCAACATCCCTCAGGTTGTTCGAGTGTAACATGATCCAAATGCACCAATCCAAGTCCGATCATCACGTGAGATGAGGTGGCTTCAATGGTGAACATCTCCATGTTGATCATATCTACTATGTGACTCATGTTTGACCTTTCGGTCTCCTGTGTTTCGAGGCCATGTCTATACATGCTTGGTTCATCAAGTTTAACCCGAGTGTTACACATGTGCAAAACTGTCTTGCACCCGTTGTATGTGAACATAGAGTCTATCACACTCGATCATCACATGGTGTCTCAAAACGATGAACTGTCGTAACGATGCACTCTCGGGAAGAACACATTTGTCTTAAAATTTTAGTGCGGGATCACCTTATAATGCTACCGTCGTCCTAAGCAAAACAAGGTGCATAAAAAGGATTAACATCACATGCAAATCGTAAGTGACATGATATGGCCATGAACATGTGCTGTTTGATCTCCGTCTTCAAAGCACGTGCATGATCTCCATCCTCACCAGCACAACACCATGATCTCCATCATCATGATCTCCATCAAGGTTGTCGCGCCAACCATTCTTGTACTACTATTGCTACCGTTTAGCGATAAATTAAAGCATTACATATCGCTTAATGATTGCCACGCATGCCATATAATAATTAAAGACAACCCTATGGCTCCTGCCGGTTGCCGTAGCATCAACATGCAAGTCGATATTAAAAATTACATCATGATCATCTCATACAACATACCATGCAAAAACAAGTTAGACGTCCTCTAATTTGTTGTTGCATTTTTACGTGGCTGCTATGGGTATATAGCAAGAACACTTCTTACCTATGCAAAGCCACAACGGTGATACGAAAGTTGATATTTATCATTCTACAAGGACCGCCTCTATTGAATCTGATTCAAATAAAGTGGGAGAGACAGACACCCGCGAGCCATCTTTATGCAACAAGTTGCATGTCAATCGATGGAACCGGTCTCTCATACATGGACGAGTAAGGTTAGTACGGGCCGCTTCATCCCATAATACCGTTGAATCAAGAAAAAACTAAGGAGGGAAGTAATCTGAATGTCAACGCCTACAAAACTCCTTTGTGTTCTACTCGTGATGTCATCTACGCATAGACCTAGTTCATGATGCCACTGTTGGGGAACGTCACATGGGAAACAAAAAAAATTCTACGCTCACCAAGATCAATCTATGGACATCTACGACAGGGGGAGTGCATCTATATACCCTTATAGATCACTAAGCAGAAGCGTATATAACACAGTTGATGTAGTCGAACGTCTTCGCGATCCAAATCACAATCCGTCCCGCGATCCCATCGCGATCCATCCCGTGATCCCTACACGATCCATCCCGATCTAGTGCCCAATGGATGGCACCTCCGTGTTCAACACACGTAAAAATCGATGACATTCTCCACCTCCTTGATCCAGCAAGCGAGGGTGGAGAGGTAGATGAGTTCTCCGACAACACAATGATGTGGTGGCGGTGGAGCAATCTCAGCAGGGCTTCGCTAGCGCTGCCGTATATGCGTTTTGGAGGAGAAACAGATCTAGGGAGAGAGGGATGGCTACACCTATGCCTTGGCGTGTTTCTGCCCTCTCTCTCCCTCTCTATTTATAGGAGGAGAGGGTAGCTGGGGCGTAGCCCTAGCCCCTCCTCCAAGGAGGGGTCAGCTGGCCAAGATGGGGAATAGTTTATCTCCCACAAGGGAGGTGGAAGCCCTAGGGAGGACTCTCTCCTCTCCGAGGCACCCCACCTACGAACTTGGGCGCATGGGCCCTTTAGGGGTCGGATGTCCAACCCGTTAGGAGTTGGTGCGCCACCTATCAGGCCCATGTGCCCCCGGGGTTAGTGGCCCCCTCCCGGTGGACCCCCGGAACCCTTTTGGCACTCCCGGTACACTACCGAAAACACCCAAAACCTTTCCGGAACCAGAGTACCACTTTTCTATATATAAATCTTTACCTACGGACCATCCGGAGCTCCTCATGATGTCCGGGATCTCATCCGAGACTTCGAACAATTTTCGGTCACCAACATATATAACTCAACAATACGAAATCGTCATCGAACCTTAAGTGTGCAAACCCTCCGGGTTCAAGAACTATGCAGACATGACCGAGACACTCTTCGGTCAATAACCAATAGCGGGATTTGGATGCCTATATTGGCTCCTACATATTCTACGGAGATCTTTATCGGTAGAACCACGATTTCAAGGATTCAATCAATCTCGTATGTTGTTCCCTTTGTCCATCGGTATGTCGTTGGTATCTCTATACCCAGTTCAATCTTGTTACCAAGAAGTCACTTTACTCTTTTTGTAATAAAAGTTTCCGTGACTAACTCCTTACTCACATTGCTTGCAAGATCATTGTGATGTTGTATTACCGAGTGGTCCCTAGAGATAACTCTCCCTCATACGGAGTGACAAATCCGAGTCTCGATTCAGCCAACCCAACAGACACCTTCGGAGATACGTGTAAAACACCTTTATAGTCACCCAGTTATGTTATGACGTTTCATACACACAAGGCATTCCTCCGGTGCTTGGGATTTGCATGATCTCATGGTCATAGAAACAAATACTTGACATGTAGAAAAGAGTAGCAATAATCTGACACGATCACATGCTACGTTCATAGTTTGGGTCTTGTCCATCACATCATTCTCCTAATGATGTGATTCCTTTATAAAATGACAACTCATGTCTATGGTCAGGAAACTTTGACCATCTTTGATCAACGAGCTAGTCCTTAGAGGCTCACTGGGGACATTATGATGTCTATGTATCCACACATGTATTTGAGTTTCCAATCAATACAATTCTAGCATGGATAATAAACGATTATCATGAACAAGGAAATATAACAATAACTAATTTATTATTGCCTCTAGGGCATATTTCCAACACAAGCATGTGAGGGATGATGATGTAAGTGAAGAAGAAGAGGAAGATGAAGAAGAAGGTTATGAAGATGACTCAGATGATGGGCTCTCATACGAAGACATGGACCTCTTTGTGAAGAAGTTGAGTGTAGGAAAATTCAAGGGAAGATTCCAAAAGAAGAAAATAAGGACTTGCTACAATTGTGAAGAAACCAACCACTTCTCAAACGAGTGTCCCTATGAGAAGAGGGAAGACAAACCAAGATTTACGAAGACTTTTGTAAATAAGAAGTTTCCTAACCCATTAAACTCAAAGTTCAGGAAGTGAGATGGGAAGGAAATGATTGCTCAAGATGAATTCAACCATGATGATGTTGGGGGTGTTGGTCGCGTAGCCCAAGACACTCAAACCACATTGAGACTTGTCAACAAAAGTTGTGATGTTGTCACATACAACTACATGAAAGACTACAAGGGTAACACACACAAATGTCTCATGGCAAAGGGAGTGGTAGAAGATGATGAGGTACAAACATCTTCGGACAAAGTGAAGGTAACTCCATGACCTAACCGTCCTCTATTTTCCTCTACCACATCTAGTGATGAATATCTTGATGCAGAGGATCATGATCATGAATCTAAAATTAGTGATGCTATGTTTGCTAAAATGAAGAAAGTCATGTGCTCTCTCAAAGGAAAGAAACACATTATGTTTCGTATGCTTATGGAGATGGTGAGTAAGCACACTACCTCCATTGAGGAACTCGAAACTCTCATTGCCAAGGAAAAGGAGAAATGCGAAATCCTTGAGCACAAAGTCCTATATGAGGAATCACGTAATGACAAATTGTGTTTAAAAATAGGTGCAAACATTGATAACACACTAAGAAATTTCCTCTTTGACAAAGACTAAAATCACTTATAAAGTGTTAAAAATGACAAGTGTAAGCTTGAAGAGTCTCATGCCACTCTTTCTAAGGATTGTGAGCTCTTACATTTGTCTCTCAAGAAAAAGGAAGAGGAGCTCGACATTATTGCAAAGAAGTTTGACGAACTCAAGCTTACATATCTTAACACTCTTGGAAAAGTTTACTCCTCTCCTATTATAAATGTTGAAGCTTGTGATACTAACAAAGTGGTGACATAACTAGTGTACATGAGGAGAAACGGTTGCTAAAGGCTAAAATTGAAAAAGGGTGCATGCCATGTGCCCAAGGACAAAATAACTTCAATGGAGTGTTGAGTTAACACAAGGATGTAGTGCCTAAGGAAGGGATTGGATTTGATCCAAGAATAAGCAAGAATACAATGATTACACATAAGTCCACAACTCCTCTCAAGGAGATATTTGTGCGAGAAGGGCACAAGGAAAATGGATTGGGAAACGTCAGAAAGGTTGTGAGTAGGAAGGCCACAAGGGGCCAGCGTACTAATAACAAGCCAAAAGAATGTATGCCTCCATCATATGTACTCCGTAAGGAAAAATATGGAGATGTCTATGCTCAATTTTCTGGGCCTCGAAATGTTTTTCATTTTTATGCAATTTGGGTACCTAAGTATGACATCCCCGGATTATGCTATAGTAATCCCTTGTAATTAAGCTACAGTAACATGGGGATTAAGCTAATGCTTTTGCTAATCCAAGCATGATAATTGTTGGAATCAAACTTTGCTTCAATTTTCTTGCAATTCAAGTTATTTCGAGTGGATTTACAAGTTTTGCAAACCTGTAAATAAAAATAATGCACGGGTTGCAAATATTCCCTAAGCTATTATAAATTTGGAACCGACATTTTATGGATTCTTTTGGAGCCTCAATACAATTAAAACTAGGGCCAAAACAATTATCAAATGCCCTCCTGATTTATGTAAATTTCAGATAAATTCTAATGTGGCCCAAACATTTTGTGGCAATAGCTTATTTAGCAACACAACTAATGGACCCTATCCCATATTTTATAAAAGTGTTTTTTGTTACTAAAATAAATAAATAAGAAATAAAATTAAATAAAAGGAAAATAAGAAGGCTAGACCCCCACTAGACCTCGACCCAGCTGGACACTAGGCCGGCCAAACCGGCCCACCCCCACCGGGGGTATAAAACCTCCCCGAGCTGAAATCCTATCCCCACTCCCCCCGAGCCCCCAACTAAGGGCTACTCCCGCGCTCGACCGAGACCCAGCCTGATCCCGGCCACCGCCGACCACCACACTGCTGCCGGCAACCTCTTCCCCACCGATGCTCCTCACCCTCTCCCTCGTCGGCTCCACCAAGCCTCACCGCCCCTTCTCCCCAGCAACGAAAGTGAGCCCCCGGGCTCCTCCCCTTCCTCTCTCCTTCAACCCCCTTCCGGCCATGCTCCGGTGAGCTCCGAACGTTCGCCACCCACGCTCGCCGCACCCCCACGGTCTACGTCCGCCCCTGGGCCTTGCCCCGCCGTCTTGCTGCGCACCCACAACTCCGTCCCGCTGGCCTCGACCACTCCGACCTCCGATCGCTCACTGCCCACGCACACCGGCGCCGCCCGAGGCCACACCAACCGAGCCCACGTCTCCGCTCCCGTCGCGTTGCCCCCACTGCCCGCACGTGCCCCGACTCAACCGACCACCGCGCCCTCCCCCCTGCACATGCCCCACTTGTGCCCCTGCCGCTTCGTGCCACCCTAGCCGTCCTCGCGAGCCGCCCCGCTAGCTCCCCTAGGACACCTCCCCGATGGCTGTGGCCTTGGGTGGTATTGGCCATGGCCACGGCTAGGCCACGAGTCCCCGACCTCCTCCCTCTTGACACCCGGGGTTAACCCCCATGTTCTTTTTGTGTGAATTGGGGGCAGATTTGCCCCCCGAGTGCATGACATGTGGGGCCCACACACCCACTAAACATTAATATATATATATATATATATAATTAGTTAAATTAATTAATTAATTAAGTATTTAGTTAATGAACTTAATCAGGGTTAGATTAATTAACCCCTTGTTAATTTAAGTGCATGACATGTGGGCCCTATCAATTAATACTAACTAAACCTCTTTAAATAAGTCTGTTAAATAATTTAAGTAATGTGTCAATGACATGTGGGTCCCACCCCCTAATTAAATCTATTTAAGGTTAATTAAATTATAATTAAAAATGTGTCCACGACACGTGGGGCCCACTTGTCAGATTTGACCAGTCAACCCTAGTGTTGACTGCTGATGTTAGCATGTCATCATGTTGATGTCATAAATAATTATTGAATTAAATTTAATATATTTAATTTCTGAATATTAAAATAAATTTAAAATTAATATAAAATAATCCGTAATCTGGATGAAAATAATTTTACATTGAAGTTGATCAGTAAAATGAGGCGAAACCGAATACACTGCCCGTTCGTTTGTCATGCGTTCCTATCATAGGGAACATGGAACTTTTCTGTCGTTTAGGCCTGTTCGGTAGTAGCTAGAGACCTGGGAAATATCATCACATATTTTCCCGATTTGTCCATGACGAGAAGTAGTGCGTTAGCTCATGCCTAACATTGCATGTTGCCATGTCATGCATCGTGGTGCACCTGTTTGCTATTATTTATTGTTTCTTCCCCCTCTTATCTCAAATAGACCCCGAGATTGAGGATGATGCCGGGTACGACTACCCTCATGATGACCAGCCCTTTGCCACAGAGCAACAAGGCAAGCAAACCCCCCTTGATCATTCCTATATCGCCTATTCTTTCTCCCTCATGCTTGCATTAGATTTTGCTACTGTTGTAGATAGCTCTTATTCTAATGCATAACCTGTTTTTGAGGAGCTGCTATTTTACTCTATCGCACTTTAACTGTTCAGTATAGGTGGAGGAGTGATCCTCATTGACCCCTTAGTCCAGTTGCCCCCGCTTTTTCATCAAAGTCTCGATCTCCTGATCGACGGGCCAAGACCCGTCACATTACTCACACTTATTCCCTAAGCTATTATAAAATTGCAACCAACATTTTATGTATTATTTTGATGCCTCAAATTAATTAAAACTAGGGCCAAAACAATTATTTAATGCCCTTTTGATTTATGTAAATCTTAGATAAATTCAAAAGTGCCCCAAACATTTTGTGGCGATGCCTTCTTTAGCAACACAACTAATAGACCCTATCCCATATTTTGCAAAAGTGTATTTGGTTACTAAAACAAATAAAACATAAATGAAATAATAGAAAAGGCAAAAAAGAAGGCCAGATCCCCCAACTAGGCCTCGACCCAGCTGGCCACTAGGCCGGCCAAACCGGCCCACCCCGACTGGTGGTATAACCCCCTAGCCGAAACCCTACCCTTAGTCCCCTCATTCCCTCCACTCCCCCGAGCCCCCAAACTAGTGGGTACTCCCGCACCCGACCCGGATCCAGCCAGATCCCAGCCACCGCCGGCCACTGCACTGTCGCTGGCCGCCTCTCCCCTGCGGGTCCTCCTCACCCTCTACCTCGCCGGTTCCACCAAGCCTTGCCGGCCCTTCTCCCCAGCAACGAAAGTGAGCCCCCGGATTCCTCCCCTTCCCCTCTCCTTCACCCCCTTCCGGCGATGCTCCAGCGAGCTCTGTCCGCTCGCCGCCCGCGCTCACCGCGCCCCCTGTTTGCATCCCCCCTTGGCGTTGCCCCGCCATCCCGCTGCGCACCCTCAGCCCTGTCCCGCCGGCCTCGACCACTCCAGGCTTCGACCGCTCACCGCCCGCGCACGCCGGCGTGGCCCATGCCACACCGCCCGAGCCCGGCCCTTCGCTCCCATCGTGTCGGCCCCACTGCTCGCGCATGCCCTCGCCCCACCAACCGCGCCTCGGCTTGATCGACCACCACGCCCACCCCTTGCGCATGCCCCGCTCGCGTCCGTGCCGTTTCGTACCGCCCTGGCCGCCCTCGCCAGCCGCCCCGCTAGCTCCCCTCGGCCACCTCTCTACCAGCTGTGGCCTTGGGTGGCACCGGCTATGGCCACGGCTCGGCCTCGAGTCCCTGGCCTCCTCCCTGTTGAAAGTGAGGGTTAACCCCCGTGTTCTTTTTGTGTGAATTGGGGGAAGATTTGCCCCCGAGTGCATGACATGTGGGCCCCTCACCCCCACTAAACGTTTAATAAAAATAAAATAAAAATAAAATTATCTAATTAGGTTAATTAATTAAGTATTTAGTTAATTAACTTAATCAGGGTTAATTAGATTAATTAATCCCTTGTTAATTTAAGTGTATGAGATGTGGGCCCTATCAATTAAGACTAACTAAACCTATTTAAATTAGTTTGTTAAATAATTTAAATAATGTGTCAATGAAATGTGGACCCCACCCCCTAATTAAATTTGTTTAAGATTAATTAAACTCTAATTAAAAATGTGTCTATGATAGGTGGGGCCCATTGGTCAGATTTGACGAGTCAACCCCATTATTGAGTGCTAATGTCACCATGGCATCATGCTGATGTCATAAATAATTATTGAATTAAATTTAATCTATTTTATTTCTAAATATTAAAATAAGTTTAAAAATTAATATAAAATAATCCGTAATCTGGATGAAATTAATTTGTACAGGAAAGTTGATTAGAAAAACGAGAACCCGATACACTGTCCGTTCATTTGTCACACGTCCCTAGCATAGCGAACTTGGAACTTTTCCATCGTTTAGGCATGTGCGGTAGTAGCCAAAAACCCGAAAAATATCGTTATATATTTTCCCGATCCGTCCATGACGAGTAGTACTTCATTAGCTCATGCCTAACACTACATGTTGCCATGTCATGCATCGTGATGCACCTGTTTGCTATTATTTATTGTTTCTTCCCCCTCTTCTCTGTGGTAGACCCCGAGACTGATGTTGCTTCCGGGTACGACTACCCTCGTGACGACCAGTCCTTTCCTGTAGAGCAATAAGGCAAGCAAACCCCCCTTGATCATTCCTATATCGCATATTCTTTCTCCCTCATGCTTGCATGAGATTTTGCTACTGTTGTAGATAACTCCTATTCTCATGCATAACCTGTTTTTGAGGAATTGCTATTTTACTCTACCGCACTTTAACTATTTGGTATAGGTGGAGCAGTGATCCTCATTGACCCCATAGTCCAGTTGCCCCCACTTTTTCATCAAAGTCTCGATCTCCTGATCGACGAGCCAAGACCCGTCACTTTACTCACACCCCCTTAGTTGTACGACTTTGCAGAGCTACTATCGAGTACCGAGGGTGACACCTAGTTATGTACTCCAACGTTAGCGTTGTAGTGTAGTTGAACGACAGTGGTTCACGAAGGGTGATTCCTCCTTCACCACCTCCGATAATGACTCTGTCGTACAACACATCAAGCTTGGTACATTGACGGTGATTCCTCCCTAGAGACCTTGATGGTTACATCATTCGGAATCCATCGAGGGTGATACCTCGGATCCCTCCAATGTTATAGCCACACAATTACTTGACCTTGCTACTGGGTACATGAGGTGTGTTGCGGGTGGATTCCCGCGTGGATGTGACGTGGCATGGCTGGGCATTCTTGGCTCTTGCCACACATCCCCAAGACAGGGCAACGGGACCACATATCATGGATTGCTGATCGACGCCGCAATGTTAATTAAAATGCTAATGATATTTGGGTATTTGATCTAAGTTGGTCGGAGAACTTTTCGCACTAACTTTCATGTGGGAGAAGATATGGGTACTCGACGTCGTGGTATCAGCCGAAGCTCTTCACACGTCAGCAATAGAGTGGAGCGCGCCCGAGTGGTCCGCATCAGCATCATTCTTGTATAAGAGGTGCGAGGACTGACCTAGGCTGCCCTTGCATCGTGCATGAGCGCAAAATGTGATGGGTCCATAACCCCTGTGCGCTTAGGATTTAGACCAGCGGGCTGGCCTCTCTATTGAGCCAAGGTAGGGTTGCGACGTGTTGATGTTCCAAGGCCGGGCATGACCCAGGAAAGTGTGTCTGACCAGAGTTTATCAAGCGTGTTGGGTACTGTGACCCCTGCAAGGATGAAAATTAACTATTCCAATAGCCATGTCCATGGTTACATGATGACTTGGAATGATATCCTCATCTAATACAACTACAACTGTTAGTTAACTCGAATGTTTGCTCCAAGATTGCTTTCTCGCAGGGATCGAGGAAGAATCTCTGGGCGTAACTTAATTAAATTTGTTGCGACAATATGACTATATAATTGTGTTACTTGCTATACTCTCGTCTATTACTGCAAGACTCTTGAACCCGCTTGTCTTCGATAGGATTAGCCCCTTCTCTCTATTCTCACATTGCTGCAGTTAGTCCACATATAACCCCACTCCTTTGATACCGATGCATACTTAGTAGAGTTTTGATGTCAATCTTGCGAATACATTGGATGAGTACTCACCATTGATTTGATCCCCCTTTTTCCCTTGATACGATTTTCGTGACGAGATGATGGAGCCCAGGAGATGGCGTAATCCCGCCGACGACGTCTACTACCCCAACGGTGCCTACTACTACGTGGAGGCCGTTGACGACCAGGAGTAGTTTAGGAGGCTCCCAGGTAGGAGGCCTCACCTCTTTCGATCTATGTATCATTTGAGCCAGCCTTCTCTAAGGCATCACCTTGTTTTATGTCCGTACTCAGATATTGTTGCTTCCGGTATCTCGTGTGTTTCTCGAGCTTCCATATTCGAGCCATCGAGGCCCCTTTCTTGTAATATGAAGCGTGTATGCTTTTATTTGTGTGTATAGTTGTGTTGTGATATCTTCCCATGCGTCCTTGATCTTGGTCATATGCATTGTATGTATGATTAGGGTACGGTCAAATCGGGGGCGTCACACTAAGACTCCCGTTACTAACATGAGAGGTCCCATTGTAAAATGGGTGCCACTAAACAAAACTTAAAATGTGTGTAGGTTGCCTTCTCCGGTGGAGTCAAATGGGTGATTGATAGCGGATGCACCAATCATATGACTGGAGATGGCACATTGCTCATGGACTTCATGGAAGCAATTCGACCATTTTTGAGCATTGTCTTTGGTGGTGGGTCTAAGGACACATACTTGGTTTGGACAAGGTAGCTATCACAAATGACATGTCACTTGCAAATGTCATGCTTGTCTAATCCCTTAAATATCACTTACTTTCTGTTTGTCAATTGGCCTTTGTTGGCTATGGTACACTTTTTGGACTAACGAATGTGAAAGTCTTTAAGAGAGATACTCTTGAAGTTTCCTTTGTGGGGGAGTTGGATGGCAACCTTTACAAGGTTGATTTCTCGGAAGAGAGCACATTCCATGCAACTTGCCTCATGGCCAAGGCGAACCACGGATGTCTATGGCATCGCTGCCTAGCCCATGTCGGTATGAGAAATATTCAAAATCTCTTAAAGGGTGAACACATCCTTGGACTAACCAATGTATTGTTTGAGAAAGATCGTGTGTCCAATGCATGCATAGCCGGGAAGCAACATCAATCAAAGCATCCCCCAAGAATATAGTATCAACTTCAAGACCTTTGGATATCCTTCATGTGGATCTCTTTGGGCCTCCTTCATGGGATAGTCTTGGTGGGAAGAAGTATGGGTTCATCATTGTTGATGATTACTCAAGATACACATGGGTGTTCTTTCTTAAATCCAAGGATGAGACAAATATCACTTCCATTGATTTTGCCAAGCAAGATCAACGCAAGTTTGACAAAGAAATCTTGGCAATAAGAAGTGACAATTGATCCGAATTCAGAAACTACACCTTGGAAGAGTTCCTTAGTGATGAAGGAATGAAGCATCAGTATTCTGCACCATATACCCCACAACAAAATGGGTGACTCCTGTAGGTGCGTTGGTTATCCCTCCAAGCTTAAAGGATGATGTAGCACAACGGCAACAAGTATTTCCCTCAGTTAAAAAACCAAGGTATCAATCGAGTAGGAAGATCCACAAGACTATGTAAGCAACACGTGCACACAAATAGCAAATCCTCGCAACCCAATGCGTAGAGGGGTTGTCAATCCCTGGTGGGTAAAGTAAGGGTAGATTGATAGATGCCAATAAGAGTGATAGCGAATAGAGCACAACAAACTATTTTTTTTGGTAATATAGATCATAAAACAAAAGAGCAAATAAAGATGAAACACAAATAGCAAAGTAAAGATCGCAAAAAGATGATGTGAAGTAGTCCCGGGGCCGTAGGTTTCACTAGTGGCTTCTATAGAGTAAATAGCAAGTGGTGGGTAGACAAACTACTATTGGGCAAGTGGTAGAAGAGCAAATAATTATGACGATATTAAAGACAATGATCATGTATATAGGCACCATGTCCAAGCTAAGTAGACCGACTTCTGCCTACATCTACTTCTATTATTCCGCACATCGATCGTTATATAGCTTGCATCTAGTGTATTGAGTTCATGGAAAAATGGAGTAATGCATTTAGACCGATGACATAATGTAGACAAGATCTATTAATGTAGGAATGTACCCCATCATTTTATCCTTGATAGCAACAATACATGCGTGTCATGTCTCTTTGTGTCACTGAGATTGAGCACCGCAAGATCAAACCCATCACAAAGCACCTCTTCCCATTGAAATATAAAATCTCGAGTTCGCCAGACAAAAACGAAATATGGGAGAAGAAATACGAGGCTATAACTATCAAGCATGAATATGTTTTCATAGATCTGATCAGAAACTCACAATTCAACGGATCCCAACAAACACACCGCAAAAGAAATAGTTACGTCATATGGATATCCAAGAGACCATTGTATTGAGAAACAAAACGAGAGAGAAAGCCATCTAGCTACTGCCTACGGACCCGTAGGTCTGATATGAACTACTCACGCATCATCGGAGGAGCACCTATGAGGATGCCGTAATCATGTTCCTCTCTGGAAGGGGCTCAAGATTAG
Organism: Hordeum vulgare subsp. vulgare; assembly: GCF_904849725.1. Classification (NCBI taxonomy): domain Eukaryota; kingdom Viridiplantae; phylum Streptophyta; class Magnoliopsida; order Poales; family Poaceae; genus Hordeum; species Hordeum vulgare. Next base: position 196,590,048 of record NC_058523.1, on the reverse strand, counting down.
ATTTTGTGGCTTTGGAACTTGGGGCGGCTGAAACGATTTTTCGTCGACTCCTCTAGGGTTTTCTAAATATTGAGGTATTTATAGAGCTCAGAAGTGGTGGAGAAGCTTCTCGAGGGCCCCACTAGATACCAGGCCACGACAGGGCCCTTTGCATGCCCTTGTGTCTAGTGGCCCCCCTGGGACTTGGTTGCTGCTCATTCCTGGTCCCCAAGTTTCCTTCTGGTAAAAATAATAATCTCCTAAGGTTTCATGGGAACTGGACCTCATACGATATGGATTTTCTGCGAAGGAAAAAACAGCAGAAAACAACAACTGGCACTAGGCACTATGTCAATAGGTTAGTCCATAAAAATGATATAAAATTGCTATAAAATGATTATAAAACATCTAAGAATAATAAGATAACAACATGGAACAATCAAGAATTATAGATCGTTGGGGACGTACCAACATCCCCAAGCTTAATTCCTGCTCGTCCTCGGGTAGGTAAATGATAAAAACACATTTTTTGATTGTGGAATGTTGTCTCTCATGTTCATCCTGTTATTTTTCCTTTAGCATTGACATATGGGCTTTTAGATGATGCAAATAAATAGTCTACAATTTGACATAAAGATTTCAGTACTCAAGCATATCAACAAGCTACTAAGTATTTGGAAATATCAACGCTAAAGACTGTTATCCCTAGCCCATCATGCTTTATCATTGATCCATTCATGCAACACACTAAAATATTAACTACATCCAATGCTCAAGTGTGATAATGGTGTTCCTTAGTTGGTGCTTTATAAGAGAAGATAGAGACTCCATTTCAAACAAAAAAATTACATAAAGTAAATAGATAGGCCCTTCACAAAGGGAAACATGGATTTGTAGGGGTGCCGTAGCTCAAAGTGAAAAACTTAGAGATGATTTTTTTAGGGTGGCATGCTTTTCCTGTCAACGAGATCGACTAAGAGTTTCCAATATCCTCCATGCTAAACAAATTATAGGAGGTTCCCAAACTGAAAATAAAGTGTATTCCTTTTCCACCATTCTTTTACATTCCACGGCTAGCCATATCCACAGGTGTCGTCCATACCAACACTTTCCAAGGAAGGAATTTATTATTTGATAACATATTTTTTTGGGATTGGGAGTCCCTATTACCGCCATACTCTCGTGCAATGAAACATGAATAAACACTCATCTTGAGAATAACCTATTTAACATGGAAGATACTGGCCACCCCTTGTCGCTTCATGAGCGGTATGGGCACACAAAACAATATTTTATATTGAATATTAGAGTTGGCACTTGCAAATTTACTTGGAACGAATTGAAATACCGCATATAGGTAGGTATGGTGGACTCATTTGGCACAACTTTGGGTTTAGGATTTGGACGCACAAGCAGCATTCTCGCTTAGTACAAGTGAAGGCTAGCAAATAGATTGAGAAGCGCCCAACCAAGGAACAAAAACATCATAAGTGAACATTAAACATAACTAACACCGAATAATGCAACACAAGTAGGATGTAATTTCATAGCATAATTATTGACTTCATGTGCATGCATAGGGAATCACAAACCTGAACACAAATATTCTTACTAGAGCATAATTACTCATTAACATAACTCACATATTACTATCTTCATAGTGCAAAACTATTGCAAAGAATCAAGCTTAGTATACAGTGATCTTCATGAAAGGTTTTGTTGTATCTTTCCTGGAAATTCATCACTTTGGGACTACTTTTCATTTAAAGCAAATTGCCAATGCAAATAACAAGCCCTCAAACAAGTATAACTGAAGCACGAGAGCACAAGTTCCTTTAAAATTTTCAACTCTCAAAATTATATAAGTGAAGCAGGAGATGATTTATTCAAAATTTCAGAAACTCTCAAAATAATCTAAGTGAAGCATGAGAGTAAATTTCTTCAAAATAACAACACTACCGTCCTCAAAAAGATATAGGTGAAGTACTTGAGCAATTCCATGGCTCAAAAAAATTAAGTGAAGCATAAAGAGCGATTCTAACAAATCATAACATAATTTGGCCCTATCAAATGGTTGTGTCCAGCAAGGTTTATTGTGACAAACTAACCAGCAAACAAAGCAAATACACAAATGATACAAGACACTCCAAGCAGCACTCATGATATGTGACGAATAAAAATATAGCTCCAAGTAAAATATCCTATGGTTTCTAGAAGAAAGAGCGGATGCCTTTCGGGGCATCCCCAAGCTTAGCTTCTTGGTACTCCTTTGATATTTCCTTAGGGTGCCATGGTACATCCCCAAGATTAGGCTTTTATCACCCCTTATTTCACCATCCATCGTGATGTCACTCAAAACTTGAAAACTTCAATCACACAAAACTCAACAAAATTTCAAGAGATCCGTTAGTATAAGAAAACCAATCTTTACTATAGGTACTGTTTAAAACCTATCCCAATTTTGTTTTTGAATTATACCTACTGTATTCTAACTTTATCATGGCTTATGCCCCCTGATATAAACCATAGAATCATTAAAATAAGCACATAACGCAAAGAAAACAAAATCTATTAAAAACAGAAAGTGTGTAAAGATTTGAAATTTACTTATACTTTTGTAACTCCAAAAGTTTTGAAAAATTGGGACAACCTAGGGAATTTGTATATTAATCTTTTGTAAAAAATTCATACACTTTTGATGTTTCTGTGATTTTGTGGGTTTTTTCTACTGGACGCAAAAGTTTCTGTTTTACAGCAGGATTAAAGCAACTAACACCCACATGATCCCAAAGGATTTGCTTGTTACAAACACTAAATAAAACACAAAACACACAATTATAAAAGTAGAATATTTTTGCAAACACTCAAGAACAGAAAGAAAAAATAAAAACAAAATTTATTCATTGGGTTGCCTCCCAACAAGTGCTATCGTTTTACGCCCCTAGCTAGGCATATATGATAGATTCAAGTGATTCGTCCTTACTTTCCAGCTCCTCAATCACACATACGTGATTTCTTAGAGATTTGTCATGAATATTTTCAAAAATAATACTCCCAGGTATAAGTTAAAGAATTCATTCATATGATGAGGTTCATTCAAGTTGAAGCGAGCCCTAATCATCTTAAGATCTACGTTGTTCCTTGAAGAGGCACCCTTGTTCTTGGGAGTTTGGGTAGTTTTTTTGCCAAGAGGAGTTTTTTCAATATTTTCAATAGAACAAAAAGCTGTGCTTAGGTTAGTGAATATTTCCTCTAATTTATCAATTCAAATTGGACTCTCTACTACCCTTTCATTAGTTATGGGTTATTTATATTTTAGCATCTTAATAACGTCTCCCATCCTTGAGCAAATACGATTATCAAGATCTTGCACCTTTTTATCCAAATTTTCAGCATGTTCTTTGGTAAGAATTTTATGTTCAGTAGCATATATCCTTTGCATAACATGGTCAAGCATTAAAACATTTCATTTATAATGATAGGTGGAGACCCCCATAGACTTCCCATGGCATTGAGAGCATCGGAGGGTGGACAACTTAAGAAATTCCCCCCGGTGATAGTATCAAGGACAAATCTATACCAGGTAGCAATTCCGACATAAAAGTTTTGAAGAAGAAATGTGGTAGATTTCTTGTGGATAGATCTTTAATGAGCATTGAAAATCCTATACCAAGCATCTTTTAAACTTTCTCCTCTCCTTTTCTTGAAATTGAGAACTTCAATCTCATGGGTACTCATAGTGAGGGTGGAGTTTGCCATAACAAATAAGTAAATAAAAGTTCTAGCAAGAAAACTCCAAGGGAAAGATGGAAAAAGGAATTTATTTGTGGACTGGGGGAGAGGAAAATCAGAGGCAAATGGTAAATAATTTAATTGCAAGGAGATGAGATTTGTATGTAGGAACCTCATAGATCTTGACTTGATCTTCCCCGATAACGAAGCTAGAAATCTTGTGATTCCTTGCAGGTGCATTTGTTCTCCCTCCAAGCTTAGAGGGTGATGTAGCACAGCGATGGAAAATATTTCCCTCAGTTCAGAAACCAAGGTATCAATCCAGTAGGAAGATCTGCAGCACCTGCACACAAATAGCAAATCCCCGCAACCCAACGCGTATAGGGGTTGTCAATCCCACGTGGGTTATAAAACAAATAGAATGCAACAAGGTATTTTTGGGTTTTTGATAATATAGATCTGAAAACAAAAGGGAAAATAAAGTAGAAACGCATATAGCAAAGTAGAGATTCCAAATAGATGATGTGAAGTAGACCCGGGGGTTGTAGGTTTCACTAGTGGCTTCTCTCGAGAAAATAGCAAGCGGTGGGTAGACAAATTACTGTTGGGCAATTGATAGAAGAGCAAATAATTATGATGATATTCAAGACAATGATCATGTATATAGGCATCACGTCCAAGATAAGTAGACCGACTTCTGCCAGCATCTACTTCTATTATTCCACACACTGACCGCTATCTAGCATGCATCTAGTGTATTGAGTTAATGAAAAAATGGAGTAATGCCTTAAGAAGGATGACATGATGTAGACAACATCTATTCATGTAGGAATAGAACCCATTGTTTTATACTTGATAGGACGATACATGCATGTCATGTCTCTTTCTGTCATTGAGATTGAGCACCACAAGATCGAACCCATCACAAAGCATCTCTTCCATTGCAAGATAAAAGATCAAGTTGGCTAGACAACAACCAAATATTGAAAAATAAATATGAGGCTATAATAATCAAGCATGAATATGTTTCATAGATCTGATCATAAACTCACAATTCATCGGATCCGAACAAAAACACCGCAAAAGAAAGAGTTACATCATATGGATATCCAAGAGACCATTGTATTGAGAAACAAAATGAGAGAGGAAGCCATCTAGATACTGCCTACAGACCCGTAGGTCTGATATGAACTACTCACACATCATCGAAGGAGCACCAATGAGGATGATGAACCCCTCCGTGATCATGTTTCTCTTCGGAATGAGCTCTAGATTGGATTTTGTGGATATGAAACTTGGAGCTGCTGAAATGATTTTTCGTGGACTCCTATAGGGTTTTTGGAATATTTGGGAATTTATAGAGTTGAGAGGTGGTGGAGAAGCTTCCCGAGGGCCCCACTAGACACAAGGTCGCTCGAGGGGCCTCTGGCGCCCTGGTGTCTAGTGGCCCCCTCGGCCTTGGCAGCTGCCCATTCTTGGCCCCCAAGTTCCCTTATAGTCCAAAAAAATCTCCGTAAAGTTTCATGGCAATTGGACCTCATCTGATATGGATTTTTTGCGAAGGCGAAAAACAACAGAAAACATCAACTGGCACTAGGTACTATGTCAATAGGTTAGTCCAAAAAATGATATAAAATTGCTATAAAATAAGTATAAAACATCCAAGGATGATAACAAAACAACATGGAACAATAAAAAAATTATAGATTCATTGGAGACATATCAATGGGGTAGCTGAAAGGAAGAACCACTCTCTTGTGGAGATGGCAAGGTCGATGTTGGATGAGTACAAGTCTCCCCATAGATTTTTGCGAGAAGCCATGAACACCGCATGCCATGCATCAAATCATCTCTTCCTCCGCAAGATCTTGGAGAATACCCCATATGAGCTCATAACCAGAATCAATCCAAATGTTAAGTATTTCTGGGTATTTGGTTGCAAATGTTTCATTCTCAGCAAGAGAGAACGGTTAGGGAAATTTCAATACAAAACAACCAAACTAATATTTGTAGGTTATGGATCAATCTCTCATGCACCGGGTGCATTGTAGAAACTTGTGACGTGGTATTTGATGAATTTAATGGCTCACATGGGGAGAAAGTTGATCCAAGTGATGCAGGTGAAGAAGATCCTTCGCAAGACATTTTGACCATGGGTATAGGTGCTCTCCTTCCAATGGACCATGTTCCTTGTGAAATTGAAGATGAGGACACAATCACCACTCATGCTCAACGAACTACTACACCTTCATCACCATAAGATCTGACCCCTCAAGTGGAGTTCATAATTCAATAACAAGAAGATGTTCACCATCAAGTACAAGAACAAGAACATGTTCATCAAGAACAAGAACAATTCCATCATCAAGTACAAGACCAAGAACATGCACATGTCGATGTTGAATAATCTTGTGATGATGATGAAACTCAACACATGATGCATGAAGAAGAAGACCTTCCTCCACACATTATAGACCGTTATGTTGAAGATGTTGATGACGGAACGAAGTTGAACCTCGTGAAACCTTAACCTCCATCATGCCTCGTGTGGCCGGTCATGTTGACATTGACCAAATTCTCACCAAGATATCATAAGGTAGAGTCATTCGTAAATAATTGAAAAACTTTTGTGCTCACTTTTCATTTGTCTATAGTGTTGTGTCGCTTAAGGCACAAGATGCATTGATGGACCACGACTGGCTTGTTGCTATGCAAGAAGAGTTGAACATCTTTGAGCACAACAAAGTGTGGTCTTTAGTCAAAAGGTCAACCAAGGAGCACAATATCTTTGGAAGAAAATGGATCTTCAAGAACAAACAAGATGAAAATGGCGTAATCATCAGAAACAAGGCAAGGTCAGTGGCACAAGGGTACTCACAAGTTGAAGGTTTGGACTTTGATGAGACCTTTGCCCCTGTTACTCGTCTTGAATCAATTCACATTTTACTTGCTTATGGTGCTTTCAACGATTTTACTTTACACCAAATGGACGTGAAGAGTGCTTTTCTTAACGGTCCTCTACAAGAAGAAGTATATGTAGCACAACTACCCAGTTTCATTGACCCCGATCACAAACTTCACAAGGCCTTATATGGCCTCAAACAAGGACCTCGTGCTTGGTATGCTCATCTTAAGAAGTTTGTACCTGATGATGGTTTTGTGAGAGGGGTGATTCACCCTACTCTATTCACTACGAGGGAAAAGGGTGATTTGATCTTATGCCAAATTTATGTAGATGATATCATTTTTGGTTCCCCTAGCATCTATTTATGCAAGATGTTTGCTGAATCCATGACAAAGACCTTTGAGATGTCACTTAATGCGGATTTGAAGTTCTTTCTCGGTTTTCAAATTTAATAATGTCAAGAAATTTTTTTCTTGTCTCAAACTAAGTATCTCAAGGACATACTTGCGAAGTTCGGAATGACAAACACCAGTCCATGCAAGGTGCCTATGCCAACCATAAACGCTCTTAACAAAGACACAAAAAGTATTCCGTTTGACCCGTCTCTTTATTGCCCTATGATTGGTTCATTACTTTATCTTTGTGCATCTAGACTAGACATCACGTTAAGTGTAGGCATTTGAGCAAGATTTCAAGCTTCCCCTAGGGAAAGTCATCATAAGGCGGTTAAGCATATTCTAAGATACCTTGTTCACACCCCAAAGTTGGGTCTATGGTACCCCAAGGATGCCAAGTTTGATCTCTTCAGGTACACGGATGCCGATTGGGTCAGAGTCAAGCTGGGAAGGAAGTCGAACTTCAGGGCATGTCATTTTCTTGGACGCTCCTTGGTAAGTTGGTCCTCGAAGAAGAAAAATTGTGTCTCCCTATCCACCGCTGAAGCCAAATATATTGCAACCACAAGTTGTGTAACACAATTTTATGGATGAGGCAAACTTTGAAGGACTATTGCATAACTTACAGACATGTGCCTCTACTATGCGACAATGGAAGTGCCATTAAGATTGCTGAAAACCCTAGTGATCACTATTGCACCAAGCACATTGACATTCGGTATCTCTTCTTAAGAGACCATGTGCAAAAGTGTTACATTGGCATTGCTCATGTTGGCACGGATAGGCAACTTGCTGATGTTTTCACCAAACCACTGGATGAACGTAGGTTCTGTCAACTTAGGAGTGAACTTGGTATCTTGGAGCTTGATAGCATTATCTGAAAGTTTGCACACATGCATACATTTACTTCATGTCTTGTCTATATGTAGGCATTTATCTAAGGGGAGACACTCAATTCATGAGTTCTCTCACCCTATCTGATGCATAAATAAACCAAACACTCTCAAACTTACTGTGATCACTTTTGTGACTTGGTACTTTAAATGATGGAGTTGTGGCAATGGGCTCAAGGTTCATATCTTCACAGTCTCATGCCACGTTCGCTCAAACATGGTGGCCATGCTACCTCTCCTATGAGCAATGTTGGAGCAGCTCACTTATCATATATAAGGTCATCATTATTTGGTTTAGTCCTGTTCGTCATGCTCTATATGCTGCATTTTATCATGCCCATGCCAAGACATGCATCGTCGCACTTGCTCTCCTAGGATAACGTATCTTCCTCACCATATGTGGGGACCCCGACTTACGAGACGACACCGCCGAATGAACGTGCTCAGTGATCCCAGAGATCAATGCTCACCGAACGCATAGATATTGAATATGAAGAGTCTTACATCCAAGTACCGAATTATTAGATCACATGACCGAATGGTCAGGTTCACAAGGTAGGGCCTATAAGGCCAAACCACACTGATACAACTAGTAGCGAAAACTTAGGGCTAAGCGGGTGCCCATGCCATCAGCCTACACCAACATGCATTCTGACTCGGAAGCGTCCTAGTTCGCAGGGCCGTCTCTGAAGACGTATTCTTATCAAAAATCCGCTCCTTCCATGTCTGGTCAATAATATAACCAGTGGCAAGCCAATGATTAATTTTGAATGTACTCGCAAATGGCCCATGATATGAACAATGCAATGGATAGAATAACAGGTAATATGCATCTTTGGTGGATAACAACTTGGTTGCAAATAAACCTGATCATGGATGTGCAGCATAAGCTAAATGTTGATTTGAAGAACAGGTTACAAATATCAACATATCTGTCAAGGGATGAACACTCCGGGTTCACTCTGTATGCCAACTCACCAAACTTGGTAATATCAACACTTTCATAATAACCCACACACTCACACACACTTGGTTTATGCGGAAACGAGACTGGACGTAGTTTAAGCAACACCACTCAACTGTCCTTGACCGTGGACACGGCTATTCGAATAGTTTTACACTCTATACAGGTAGTACGTTGGACCCACGAGATCAGGGAAACTTTCGTGTCATCCACGACTCGTGGTATATAACATACCGGAGGTAAGTACCCGATCAATGCCTTTCCCGCGATGATACTAGACAAAGAGGTCCATCCTGGCATGACCCCATCAAGAGAGTGACCACACATCACTGCGCCACTAGTAATGTGGTTCTTTGCTAGCACCAATCAGAGTAACCAACAAAGCCCCATCCCATAAAGGGGTAACGTGGTCGTACATGTAAGGTTGGGACGATCGACACATCATAAATCCATTCCCATTTCTGAAACCATACTCACTCAAAATACCCGGTGTACCACTTCACCAGAAGTGGCCACCTAACTCATCATCACCCTCGGGCATTAGTGGCACCCGACGGGGTTTTCATAAACCTTTGATTTATACCATCACCATGCTCATGCTACTATGCTTAGCTCTACTTGTCAACATGTCATTAGCATGATCCTCATAGGTGGTAGGATCATGCTCAAAATGCAAGTGCTCCGGAGGAGCCATCGGTAACATCACTTCAATTATTTACCGATACTTATGATCACATGCAACGGAAATATTTGCTTAACTAGCATGCAATATAACATATGCTGAGACATGGTCGACTGCTTGCCTTGGTCAGCTAGGTATTCGGGGTCTTCGGGGTCTTCAAGTCCAATCCTTCGTCACACGGGTTTTCTATCATCAATTTAAATAAAAAGCAATAAGAAGCTCACTCCAAAATAGTTCACAAAGTCACTTTAAAAATGTTGTTTAATTCTCATAAATCCACATTGTTATTTTAAAAATATTTGTCTCTGGTTTTGGTGAAAGAATACTTTTAAAATCAATTTAACAGAAGCAAAACTATTCCAAATTAACTCTTTTTATTATTATAAAACAGAATAGTTGTTGCAAAAATTAATCCAAGGGTTCTGTTAAATACTACACATTTTAAGAAAAATAACAGTGGAAGAATTAAATTTTTTCACTCGATAAATCTTTTTTACAAAAATCATTTAAAACCATGTTTTAAATAAAAAGAAAAGGGCTACAACCCTGGCCTGGGACTGGGCCGGCCCAGAGGCCAGCCAACCAGCGTGCCCAGGCGCGCGCCGTCGGGTTTGAACGTGACGCGCGGGCCCCTGCGGTCAGTGGCTGCGGGCAGCGAGGGAGAGAGAGAGATGGGCCACCGACAGGTGGGGCACACCTGTCGGGGTCGTCTCCTACCTCTGTCCAGAGAGGAGGAGGAGCACGCCGGCGTGGCTATCGACGTCCTCAGGCCCTAGCGACGTCAGGAATGGGTCCGACTCGTCGTCGCCTACCTGCTGATGGTCGAGTCGACGATGGAGGGGCTCTGGTTCACCGGCGATGAGGTTGCCGCGGCGGAGGGGTTTCGGCTGAAGGTGGAGGTGGCAGCTACGGCATAGATTCGCTCGGGGGAGAGAGGGGAAAGCTTCCTGGGGTCACGGGAGTGCTTTGGTGGGCAGAGGGACGCGAGAGCCGACGTGTAGCCAGAGACCGACTAGAGCTCCGAGGCGGAGGGGCCTCGGTCGATCTCGAGCACCGAGGCTGTGCTTGCTCAATGGGGTGGCTAGGGAGGTGATTGTGGTCTCGGTGAGGTGGAGTGAGTGGTTCTGGAGCCAGGGGAGGGGCTATATATAGGCTCGCGACGGTGAGCCAACTCGGGAGCGTCGGTGATGCACTGCAGCATGCATGGGGGGCGGGGTGCAGAGAGAGGTTGGGGTCAAAACCATGGTCTCAGGACGTGGTTTTGGACCTCTAGGACTCACTACGAGAGAGAGGGAGAGATGAGAGGCGCGCTATCGTGGTCGCGCTTCTGGTGCGCGCGGGCACACGTCGCACCGGCTCTTAGCGTGGTAAAGGAGGGCCCCTAAGGGCTGCCTGATCCAGAGGGGCTGTCGGGGGAGAGGAGAGGCATCATGGGGTGGCATGATCTGGCCGTAGGAGGTCGCCCCCACCTCGGTTGCTCTCCGTAGCGCGCCCAGAGCGCAGCTTTGGCATACCACGGCATGCTGGCATGCTCTGGGGTGCCTTGGATGTGTCAAGCGTGTCCTAGGCACTGGCTTGGAGATGCCTAGCCGTTGGAGTCCCGTGGGAGCCTCGGCTGGTCAAAGGAAGACAGGAAAACAGGTGTTGTCAGCCTTGGGTTGAAGCTCAAATTGAAGATTTTGGTTTATCTACTTTGAACCAGAGAGGGGCCACTTGACTGGAGTTAGGCATTGATGTCAGCCACCTAATCCATGAGTTTGGGAGAAAGGGATTGGGTTTAGCTGGGGTTAGGAGGGGTTTTACCCAACTGTCAGAAGATGCTCGACAGTGGTTTGGGGTGGTTGCACCCCACCACTGGCTATACAACTTAACATGATTGGGTTTGGTGCTAAAACATGGGGCTACACCAAGTTTGAGCTCAATTGGACAAGTTTAGCTTTGTAAACTTGAAAACATCCCTAAATGACTAGATCTATTCCTTCCAAAGGGAGTGTGGGCAAATCAAGTCCCACAAATCCTTTTTTGGCATGGAGGCCTCATTTGAGGTATTAGGCATCTCTGCAAAGTTTCAGCTCTATTGGACAAACTTGGCTATGTAGAGTTGCTCTAAGTTCATTCTGGTGAGAAGGGGTTTTGGAATTATTTGGTGACCTTAACCACCTTGGATCAAGGTGAAACTTTATATGTGCACCAAATATGTCTTAGGGAGACCACTGGAATTTTCTAGTAATTTATTGGGAATATTTCCTTTGGAAATATTTCAAAAGGTCAAAACAGACAGAATAGGTTTTTGGGGTTTTACTCAAATATTTATAATATAAATAGGGGTTGAAAATCTTATGTATGGAAAATATATGTCCTTCTGAGTATCTCCAAATATTCTCAGATGTTTCTAAGGCAGAAAAGTATTTTTCCATATAGGAATATCATTTCTGGCCTAAAAAATGGACATGCAAATAAAATAGGAAAATAGTTCATAAAATAATTATTTTATAGTTTTGATGAACTAAAATGGTGTTAGAACCAGATCACCATCTTTGGGTAAGAGTACTTCTTGCCATCAAGGACTTGTAGTGCAACCCAAAGCAGGGTTCTGAATTAACCAGAAATAAGAAAAAGGGTTTTGAAAATAATTAGGTTAGGAGAAATATGGTTTTTGATATCACACAATCAAGCATACAAGCATACAATCACAATCATGGCACTCACAACATTAGTTTTGAAAAAGTTTTAATAAACTCATATTTTTGAATTACAGAAGAAGTGATAGTGAAAACAGGGTGTCACGGACCTATCCCCCTTACAAGAATCTCGTCCCCGAGATTACTAAGCTAGGTTCTAAAAAGGTACGAAAACTCAGATCGGAGATAGTTTTCACGCTCCCATGTGGCTTGTGCTTTAGTGTGGTTGCTCCACTGAACCTTGAAATACTTGATGGTGCGGCTTCTGGTGCAACGCTCTGCTTCATCTAGGATGCGGACCAGCCTCTCACGATAAGTGAGATCTGGCTGAAGGTCGATGGCCTGATGGTCAATGTCCTTATAAAGATCTAGACGGTTTGGCGCTTGGAGACACTTCCGAAGTTGTGACGCGTGGAAGATGTTGTGCACACCCGAAAGTTCCAGAGGTAGCTCCAACTGGTAAGGAACTTCTCCACGCCTTGTCATGATCTTAAAAGGACAATGAACCTTCGAGCAAGTTTCCCCTTGACGTGGAAACGCTTGGTTCTCTTGAGACGTGTGACATGGAGGTACACCTGGTCTTCAAGGTTGAACTCCAATTCTCTGCGGTGAGAATCCGCATAGGTCTTCTATCGCGACTTGGCCGCCTTCAAGTTTTCTCGGACAAGCTGCACCTTATCTTCTGCCTCTTGCAGAATTTCCGGCCCGAAAATCAACCCTTAACCGGTTTCGCACCAGTTGAGCGGGGTGTGGCACTTTTGTCCGTACAACACTTCAAATAGGGCCATGTGGAGACTGGACTGGTAGCTGTTGTTGTATGAGAACTCAGCGAACAACAGACAGTCTTCCTATTTGGCACCATGCGGCAAGACACAAGCGCGGAGCATATCTTCGAGTATCTGATTTACTCTCTCCATCTGTCCGCCCGTCTGCGGGTGGAAGGCGATGCTGAAAGAGAGCTTGGTTCCGAGGGCTTCTTGGAACTTCTTCTAGAATCTTGAGGTGAACTGCGTGCCTCGGTCAGATACAATCTCCTTGGGAACTCCGTGGAGACTCACTATACGATGGATGTACAGACTAGCCAACTGGCTACCATCATAAGTGGTGTTGACTGGACTGAAATGGGCCACCTTGGTCAGATGGTTGACAATGACCCATATGGACTTATGCCCTTTGCTTGACCTGGGCAACCCAGTGATGAATTCCATGCCGACTTTGTCCCACTTCCATTCACGCACTTGGAGAGGTTGTAGCAGTCCAGCAGGTCGTTGATGCTCAACCTTGACTCGCTGGCACACGTCGTACTTTGCAACATAAGACGCTATTTCCCTCTTCATGCCATGCCACCAAAATCGTTCTCGAAGATCTTGATACATCTTGGTACCACCGGGGTGAATAGAGTAGGGTGTGTCATGAGCTTCGTGCAGGATCAAGTCCTTGAGTTCTGCCTTGTTGGGTACAAATAAACGTTTCCCAAACCACACTACTCCTTGCTCATCCACCGAGAATTCTGGGGCCTTGCCTTCCTGGATCTTCTTCTTGATGCCTTCAATGCTCTTGTGCCCCTTCTGGGCCTGCTTGATATCGTCTGCCAGCGTTGGTTTGACTTTGAGGTTAGCCAGGAATCCTGGTTCAACTAGCTCGAGCCCGAAACTTTCCATTTCTTCATACAAGGTGGGTATCCTTTCCTTGAGCATAATATTCAAGGTGCTGGCCTTCCGACTCAAGGCATCAGCCACTACATTGGCCTTACCGGGGTGGTATTCAATGCTGAGGTCGTAGTCTTTGATTAACTCCAACCATCTTCGCTGCCTCGTATTCAATTCTCGCTGAGTAAAGATATACTTCAGACTTTTGTGGTTGGTGTATATTTCACATCGCTTCCCCAGAAGGTAATGTCACCATGTCTTCAGGGCATGCACTACTGCTGCCAACTCGAGATCATGGGTGGCATAATTCTCCTCATGCAGACGCAGTTGCCGTGACAAATACGCCACGACCCCGTCGTCTTGCATTAGGACTCCACCGAGCCCGGTTCTGGAGGTATCACAATATATCACAAACTCCTTGATGATATCTGGAGTAGCCAATACCGGGGCGGTAGTCAATCTCTTCTTCAACTCCTGGAAGCTTGCTTCACACTCGGCGTCCATTCGAACTTCGTGCCTATCCTCAAGAGCTGAGTCATGGGTCGAGCGATGTGGGAGAGTCCTTCTACGAACTTGCGGTAATATCCTGTGAGTCCGAGGAAGCTCCTAACTTCCTTCACATCGATTGGCGACTCCCACTTGGTTACCGTAGTAATCTTTGAAGGATCAACCTCTAATCCACTTGCCGTCATGGTATGACCGAAGAATCCAACTTCGTTCAGCCAGAATTTGCATTTGCTAAATTTGGCATAAAGTTGGTGCTCTCGAAGCTTCTCCAACACTAACTTCAAGTGTTGCTCATGCTCTTCTTCGGACTTGGAGAAGATTAATATGTCATCGATAAATACGACGACAAACTTGTCCAGGTATTCCATGAAGACCTTGTTCATGAGGTACATGAAGTAAGCTGGGGCATTTGTCAACCCGAAAGACATGAGAGTGCACTAGTACAGACCGTATCGAGTCACAAACGCAGTCTTGGGTATGTCTTCAGGTCGGATCTTCAGCTGGTAATATCTAGATCGGAGATCGATCTTGGAAAATACCTTGGCTCCATTAACTGGTCAAACAAGTCTTCAATATTGGGGAGTGGGTACTTGTTCTTGATCGTGACTTCATTGAGAGAACGGTAATCGACGCAGAGTCTGATAGCCCCATCCTTCTTAGACATGAACAGAACAGGTGATCCCCAAGGTGATGCACTCGGACGAATGAATCACTTCCTGAGTTTCTCATCCAGCTGCTTCTTCAGCTCTACTAGCTCTCCGGATCCCATCCTATAAGGGTTCTTATAGATAGCCCTCGATTCACACAACTCATCAGGAAAGACGTCCAGGTATTCACAGACTATCGACACTCGGTCCAGCTCTTCTCCCGACAGGCTATTAACCTGCGGTACTTGAGTGGATACTGGCTCAGAGACATACTTAACTTTGACTCCTTGGTCGCTTGTCATGGTAATAGCCCTGTTGGCACAGTCTAAGATGCTATGGTGTTTGGCCAGCCAATCCATTCCAAGGATTACTTCTAAGCCTTGTGAGTTAATGACGACGAGATCTGCCGAGAAGCTTATCCCATTGATAACAATCCCGACTCCTCTACATCCTAGGTTGGTCCTTAACACTGCTCCCGGGGTATGTACCACCATTTGCCCGTTAAGCAAGGTAGGCTTCAAACCACATGTTTTCACAAACTTCTGAGTAACAAAAGAATGCGAAGCACCACAATCAAACAATATGGTTGCTCGGGTGGAGTTGACGAGGAACGTACCCAGAATGCAGTCCGGGTCTTTATGTGCCTCTTCAGGGGAGATATGATTAATACATCCCCTGCTGTGATACTACTGATTGCGGGGTGCTTGGTTCCTGCCTGGTGTTCCTTGACCTTGATTTGGCGCATTGGGGCATGGTGCGTCGGGCTTCTTGTTGGGACACTGTGTGGAATAGTGCCCAGTCTGTCCACATCCAAAGCATGTAACTTGTCTTGGAAGGTTGGTCTTGACTCCACTGTTGTTCGGTGGGTTGAATGCTGGCTTGGTGTTGACTTGCTGCTGAGGCTGGTAGTTCTGGCGAAATGTTGGAGCCTTATACTGCTGCTGCTGATAACTGGGTCTTGCTGGAGCTGACTGCCATGGGCTTGGCTTTGGATTACTAGGTCCTCCACTACCCATCAGCTTGCGCTTCCGGGTATTGTCCATTGCATGATGCTTATCTTCCAACATAAGGGCCTTATTAACCAGATCGCAGAAGGTCCAACATTCACAAACAACTAGTTGATACTGGAGTGACTGCTGCAGTCCTTCCATAAAGCGTTCCACTTTTGCGGCCTCAGTGTTGACGTCCTATGGTGCATATCTTGACAGGAGGTTAAACTTCGACAAATACTCCTTGACGGTTCCACTGCCTTGCCTTAAGGCTCGAAATTCCTGCTTCTTAATGGTCATCATTCCGGGAGGAATGTGAGGAGCGCAGAATCCTTCCTGGAACATTGCCCAAGTGATGACTTGTCCTACTCGCATGATTTGGAATCTGTCCCACCAAGCTCTGGCCGTGCCTCCAAGATAATGAGAAACATAAAGGACTTTCTCGCGATCATCGGTACATTTGACCAGCGCGAGAAGGTCTTCGATAGTACGGATCCAGTTATCGGCATCCAATGGTTCAGTCGTCTCCGTGAATATGGGTGGCGTAGTCCGCATAAACTTAGATAGAGTAGAGCGACCGTTGCCATTCTCGTTTTGCGGCGTGTTGTTCACCAAGACTTGAGCCAGCTGCTGGATAGCGGCATTACTGGCTTGACGTTCCTCTCGGAGAGCTTGAAGGAACTGAGCCATAGTCAAGCTTTCTGGAGGAGGCAGTGGCGGTGGAATATCTCCTTGCTGCTGTTCGTGGTGATCTCTAGCTTGAGCGTCTCCTCCGGTTCCCTGCTGCTGGCCTGAAGAGGCAGAGCCGGGGTTGCCGAAGGTGCTGGTGCAAGTTGAAATCACCATTCTATCAGGGGAGTAGACAGGTCAATACGCCAAATTGGCCGGAATCGTAAGGGATGATGCTCTATTAAGGGGTTTGGTGTCGTGCTAGTGTCAGATTTGTAAACCAAAGATTTTTGGGAAAAGCTAATGCATTAGATTTAAAAACAAGTGATGTAGTCGCTTACAAGTTGGCTAAGGCAGAAATGCGGCTTGCATCAAACATTCTCACACAACACTCATGGTTCACATGAACCGATACATGAAATCATTACGCTTGGGGAGATTTCCAATTGCCTAAGCCGTAATCCTAAGCGGCGGACTACTCGGTCTGATAGGCGGGTTCTGCAGGGTCTTCGTCTTCATCTTCATCGGTGCTTTCCTACTTCAGAGGAGTAGGAGAAGGAAGTGGTCCATCATGGCGTCTCTTAGTTGGCGAAGCAGTGAGGAGCTCAGTGTACTCTTCCGCGGTCATGCGGGTACTCTGAATAGGATGGCCTCAAGCGGTGGTACTCCTCCTCGGAAGGCAATGGCTGATCACCCTCCGGGTGCTCCTTCCTTGTTGACCTTGCGGGTCTTCATCTTCTCCAGGCGAAGTAGGTCCTTGACTTGGTGCAGTTCTTGGCGATTCTTCGTTGACTCCTTGATCAAAAGGTGAGTCAAAGTGTCGGAGGAGAGACTGAATTAGGTCTGAAACCTTAGTGGCGTCCCGTCCTCTGAAGATGGGTTGAGTGTCCAACTCCCGTCAATCCCATCCTTAATAAAAGGTAGGTGACAAGTAGCTGGCTCGTTAGCCATCTCGGGAAGGATGTCATGGAGACACATGAGTGCCTCTCGTGCGGCTGTCTCCATTGCCAACATCAAATCCTCCATCTGTGGTCCTTCAAAGAACCAACTGATATTCCTTGGTGTCATTAGCCTTCACTATCATGTCCACGTGATATTCCTTGGTGTCGGCGTTGACCCAGTGCTCGTGGTAGAGGAAGATGGGTGTGCAACGTACTTGACACTTCTCGAGGCTATCTCCCAAAATTAGGGGAAATCCCGTCTCCAGAAGCATCTCAGGTACGACGGCCATCTACAAGGATGTAGGAGAGAAGGTTAGAAACTTTGGGGTGTGTAGAAAATCTCAGGGGTATAGGCTAGGTGTATTAATCGTCTCGGCTATCGTCCATGCTACCTAAGGCTTCCTATAGTCAGGATGGCTATGATACCAGCTCTGTGGGGACCCCTGCTTACGAGTCGAGACCGCCGAATGAACGTGCTGAGTGATCCCAGAGATCAATTCTCACCGAACACACATATACTGAATATTAAGAGTCTTACATCCAAGTACCGAATTATTACATCACATGACCGAATGGTCAGGTTCACAAGGTAGGGCCTATAAGGCCAAACCCATGCCATCAACCTACACCAACATGCATTCTGTCTGGGAAGCGTCCTAGTTCGCAGGGATATCTCCGAAGACGCATTCTTCTTCAAACTCCGGTCCTTCCATGTCTGGTCAATAATATAACCAGTGGCAAGCCAATGAGTACTTTTGAATGTACTCGCAAATAGCCCATGATATGAACAATGCAATGGATAGGATAACATGTAATATGCATCTTTGGTGGATAACAATTTGGTTGTAAATAAACATGATCATGGATGTGCAACATAAGCTAAATGTTGATTTAAAGAACATGTTACAGATATCAACATATCTGTCAAGGGCTGATGTAACACCCAAGATGCGATCCTATCCTTATTTAGGCACGAGGGCCTCAACAGGGATAGAAGCGCATCTCGTCGTTTCGCAAGAATGGATATCGTAACAAGTACATGTACTGAAGAGAAGAGCATATGGAATTGGCTTACACTTGCCACAAGCTACATTAGAGTCACATCAGTACAATACATAAATATCACGAAGAAGAGCAGGGTCCGACTACGGACGAAAACAAACGAGAAAAGAATGACGTCCATCCTTGCTATCCCAGGCTGCCGGCCTGGAACCCATCCTAGATCGATGAAGAAGAAGAAGCAGAAGAAACTCCAAATGAAAAATCAACGTGCTCGCGCCAAGTAACCTTTACCTGTACCTGCAACTTGTGTTGTAGTAATCTATGAGCCACAGGGGACTCATCAATCTCATTTTCAAAGGTATCAAGACTAGCAAAGCTTAATAGGTGAGGTATGGTAAAGTGGTGAGGCTGCAGCAAGCGACTAAGCATTATATTTGGTGGCTAACTTACGATTACAAGAATAAAGAGGGGGGTGATCTACGCATAGAGGACGTGAACTACTAATGATCAAAAGAATGATCCTGAACACCTACTTACGTCAAACATAACCCCACCGTGTCCTCGATCGGAGAAGGAACTCACGAAAGAGACAGTCACGGTTACGCACTCAGTTGGCATATTTTTATTAAATTAACTTCAAGTTATCTAGAACCAGTGTTAAACAAAGTTCCACGTTGCCACATCATCGCAGGCACGACTTTCCGAAAAGATTTAACCCTACAGGGGTGCTCCAACTAATCCATCACAAATTACCACAAGCCGCACAGAAATCCTCGATCACGAAACTCGCGATCTCATCGGACTCCTTAGTGGAAAACCTCAACTCTGAGAATACCCAAAGCATCACCGGAATCCCGATGCACAAGATATTTCGTCAAAGGTAACACTAATCCAGCAAGGCCGCCCGACGTGTCCACGAACCCGATAAGAGCCGCGTAGCTCGTTCTCAGGACACGACGGATGGGTCACACTAGGAGTATACCAAACTCCTTGTCAATCTTCCCCAGCGCGGTTTGCAGTCGGGCGACGTACCCTTGGACCTTCAGGAGATGAGCATTGAGGCGAAACATATTCATGGACACAACATCTGAAACATGTGACTTAATAGGGTCAAGATACGGCTCCACTTCTTCAGTCTCCTTATCAAAATCCTGGTAGAATTATGTGCAAAGGAAAAATGAAAAGTAAGTCACAATTCATTCGGTAAAGTTTGAAGAGATTCACTCGCTGAAAGAAGCATACCAGTAAGCATGCCGAGCATCTTCTTTATGAAGTCCCCCAGATACTTCTCCATGGCGTTTCCCCTTTTGTCCATTTGCTAAAGGTTTTTGGCCCACTCGGATCGCTCTTTCTTCAGTTTGGCATTCTCTTCTTCTATCTTGCTGACTGCCAAGAGCTTATGCTCAGCACCCGCAGATTTCTCCTTAACCTCTACAAGGGCCTTATCCCTATCCGCGAGAGCCTTCTTCAAGACGTTCAGGCCATTGCTTGTCATTTTCATATCCAGCTAAAGCTGGTTCTTCTCTGTTTCCAAGTTGGCATACTTGACTCCAATCTCACAGGTTTTCTGAAAACATCAAGGAAATAGTTCAGTCGACACTAATATTTTTCCACTCCCGAGTGGAGAAGAACAGTTCGGTCGACCGAACGGCGGCTTGCCGCACCCACCCACACTAGTGGAGATACTAAAGAAACATATTCACTCGACAAATAGAGTGGCGCAAGTACTCTAAGTACAAAAAAGCATCCTGCATCCAAGTTCTTAAGACTAATGCCCTTCGTAAACGATCGACAATAGTCTCGGGGACTACACCCAGTGGGTGCACTCAGCGTGCCCCCACTGGATACAAAACCACTCGACCAGGTCCGGCCTAGCCGAGTCAAGAAAAAGAACCAGAGTGTGTATTCCAATCAGACTCCTGCCGATGCAAGCACTCGAGAGAGGTCTCAGGGACTACACCCAGTGGGTGCACTCAGCGCGCCCTGCTGGATACAAAACCACCCGACTAGGTCCGGCCTGGCCGAGTCAAAAAAAGAGAAGAAGAATAAGAAGACTTCCAATCAGACCCCTACCGATGCAAGAACTTGACAACGTCCTCGAGGATTACACCCACTGGGTTCACTCAGCGTGCCCCCACTGGATCAGAAACATGCAACCACATGAGACAACAAAACACCCACTGGGTGCAAAGTCAAGATGAGCAGGATTAAATCGGAAATGAACTTACAATTGCACTTACTGGGATGTTAGCTTGAAGCGCCGAACTGGCATCGTACACCAACTTGCTAGCCTCATATGCCTCCTAGGTCCGCTGCATCATCTGTTCGGCCTGAATCATGGCCTCTTTAGTAGCTCCGGTATGGTCTTCCGGGACACGGTGCATAGGATATCGGCGTTGCAGCAGAGATAATAGGAGTTTCCGGGAGAGGTGCAGTCAGCACTGCAGTCACAACAATTAAAGTGGTTGGAGGAGCTGTAGTCACAACAATTGAACCGGCTAGAGGAGCACTCGACACCGGCGTTTCAGGCATGGTTTTAGCTAATTCAGCAGTCGACCGTCTCAGTTCTTCGTCGTCATCCAAGAGGATGACGTCTGTGGCTGTCAATTGACAACATCATTTAGTCCAATCGACGAATCATATCTAGAAAACAGAACATAATGAAGACTTGTCATACCTTGTTGGGAGGTGTCCACATCCGAAGTGTCCATGTCCATGGGATATTCATCACCAGGAGGAGACGTCACCGAGGTAGTAGCTCTGGCAAATAAATTCCACTCGGATATCAAAGGCATGAAATTTCACAACGACAAAAGAAAGTAAAAGGTAAACACTCACGTTGAAGCGCCTGGCACAACAATCCTCATTCGGGGCAGAGCCTTCCGAGGCTTAGGAGCGTCAGGTTTGGGTTGTTTAGCGGCCTTTTCTGCCGACTCACTCACGGCAACCCGGTCACGCTTCACGTTCCTAGTGCTGGATGCTAAGGTCTTGCTTGGGGTAGCCACCGGATTATGGTGTTTCTTGGATCGAGGCTCGATGCTCGGAGGAGACCGGATCTCTTCCTCACTCTCTTCCGAGTCATCTTCACTCCCTTCACTGTCCTCAACATAGTCGCTGTCGGCGATGCCACCTTCACTTTCCCCGCCAACGTCAAGCTGAGCCCCGTTGGGTATGGGTGAATGCATGCTTGTCCGCTCCTACAAGATGGAAAAGTAGCAAAGTCAGTCAGCCGACGATTCAGTCACTTGACAAAGATATGAAAGTAATCAGCAAGAAAATAACTCACCAGGTTCCGTGGCTTGTTTTCAGCAGAGTAAGGCAAGACCCGCTTGGCTCCTAATGGATTGTCGCAGGCTCAAGTGATGCCTTTGAGACACCGAGCCATGGTTTCTTCTGAAACCTCCTCCGGGTGCGATCGAGTGGAATCCTCGGGGCCCGAGTAGTGCCACATAGCATGATCCCTCGCCTGAAGAGGCTGAATACGCCGACCAAGGAACGTTTCAAGCAACTCCATCCCCGTCACTCTGCCACGGACCAAGTTAAGCACCTCATTTACCAGGATCCCTACCTGAGTCTTCTCCTCATCCGACACATTTATCGTCCTAGGAGTAGTCGGTCGCTCCACGGTGAAGGGGGGAAGGCGAGTCGACATATTTGGAAATGCAATATCATTACAATATAACCAAGTCGACTGCCGGTTCCGGACTGACTCAAGAAGGGTCATGTGAGGATACGTACTCCTACTCCTCTTTTGAATCCCCAGACCACCACACAAGTGAATGACATGAGTCCTACTATCACTCGGATTAGCTTTCTTCACTTCTTGGGAGCGCAGAGAGAAGATGTGTTTAAACAGTCCGAAGTGAGGAGGACATCCCAAATAGCATTCGCACAGTGTTACGAATGCAGCAAGGTATGCGATGGAATTGGGAGGAAGATGATGAAGTTGTGCACCAAAGTAATTCAGAAAACCACGGATGAAAGGATGAGGGGGCAAATAAATAACCTTGCTCTACGTGAGTGAGGAGGAGGACCCGTTCTCCTTCGTGTGGCTCCGGCTGGACCTCCCCTTCAGGTAGCCTCCACGACTTCTCAGCTATCATCCCGTGTTCTACGAGCTCCGGAACATCCTCTTTCCGGATGGTTGATGGGAGAAAATCCCCCTGGATCCACCCTCGCGGCAATGCAGATCGACCGCCTCACTTCTTCGACTTTCTGCCCTTCTTGGCGTGCTCGAGCTGGCTCGTGTTGCCTTTCGTCATCTCGGTGGCGGTGGAGACATACCAAGGTAGCACCTGTGAGGCGGAGATGGAGAGGATGTAGGGGAGAATCAAGAAAAGGCATTGCTCTAACTCTAGCATCGGCCGGATGTATAACCGCCCAAGTGAGTCGCTGACTAGTTGGCCCGCCGGATCTTTGTCTATCACGATCACAAAGGAGGCGCAATACATGGCAATAAGGGCGGCGCGATAATCAAGGCATCGTCGCTCACTTGCCCTAGTTGTTGCGTCATCACCGCCTAACGCACGCTAACCAAAATTTTGAATCCCTGAAATCCAGACCTCACGAAGTGACCCGTCATATCTCAAGATCCCGCTGGTCACTCGGATCAACCTCAATGCTCAAATTCACTCAGACGTAGTTCACAGCAGAACCGATCAGGGTGAATGACAAAGACTTCAATCAACTCACAGTTCTACCAAGCCCCAAAGCACGTTCAAGATCTGTATGCCTCGACAAAATTTGCATCGACCCCTTCCTCACTCGAACCCTGATCCATTCGGGGGCTAATGATGGGGATGTGTACCTAGGGTGGGACTATTGGCCTGACCTACATGTCCTACGTAAGGGCACCTCACTAAATACTTGAAGACTAGAAGGAGGATTCCGACTGGAAAGCCATAGAGTCTGAATCACTCGGTAAGAAATCACTCGGAGGATTTCCCCCTTCATTCCACAATCAACTTCCACTTGAAGGAACCATAAGCCAGTCGACACAAAAGACTAGAATCCACTCCTGGGAGGCCAACAGGCGAGCGTTCGACTGGTCATCATAAGTAACATTAATTACGTACGTTATCAGTAACGTATGCCTTTAAGCTCTACTAATCGAACCCTTAGTTGCCTGGGCCTTCATGAGGGGTAGCGCACTCTATATAAGCCACCCCTCCCCTCTGGCACAAGGGTTCGCACCCCATGTAACACGCATTACACACTGCAAGAGCTCCCAAGCACTGAGACCTAGGGCTGTTACCTCCACAAGAGGGGCCTAAACTCATACATCTTGCGTACAGGCTTGCCGTAGCTAGGACTCTGCCCTCTCCTTTCGTACCCTACACCTCTACTGTCAGGTACATTCCGACGACACTTCCTCCATCCATAATTACTATAGTGAAGTGGTACCCATCTATGATGGGTTCTAGGACAAGGGCAGTCGACCCTCCATGACAGATATTGGTTGGATGATCCCTACAGTCGAAGGTGATCGGGCAAGCCTACCATGGGTTGTACTTCATGGCTACGGGATCTACGGTGTACACTTCCCGAAGGGCTCTCTTCCTCTCCTTCTTTGGTATGTGAGAAACGTATATCATATTCATGGTTTTCACCTATGGGGCAACTGTTTCTGGCCCCTAGTGTTCGGACCGCAGGGCTCGTTGTCGTCTTTGCTTCGTGGGCCCTTGCCATGTTCCTTGGCTGCTAGTTTGCCGACCTGTTTAAACACCCAACAATTACGGTTGGTGTGGGTGGTGGGCTTGTCTTGAGTGCCATGGATCTTGCAAGGACTTTCCATAATTTTATCTAATGGAGTCGATCCATCTCTCTTACCTTTAAGGGGTTTCTTATTCTGTCCAGGTTTTGAGCTGCGGAAGCCACCATTTACGACCGTATCATCGGCGTCACCGTTATGGTGGTGGCGTTTGTTCTTGTTTCGTCTTGGCTTGCCATATCCATCCCAAACTTTGGAGGTACCAGGGTCGTCCGCATTATGGCCATGTCAAGCTAGCCAATTGTCCTCGCCGTGCAAAAGCGGGTCATGAAGGAAGAGAGGGTGGGCATTGTTCTCGGCCTATCCTGGCCGAGCTGGCGAGCTAGCCATTTGTCCTAGATATTATGCCTGAAGGAGGCTATCACCTCGGCATCTGGACCGTCCACGATCTGGTTCTTCTTGGTTAGGACCCGATTCCAGAATTTTTTGGCCGATTCACCTGCCTTTTGGACAAAGATGCTCAGGTCGGAGGAATCCTGCAGCGAGACATAAGTTCCCTGAAAATTAGACATGAAGGCTTCTTCGAGCTCCTCCCATCTTTTGATGGACTTTTCAGGTAAGTTGTTTAGCCAGTGTTGTGCTGGTCCTTTCATCTTTAGGGGGTAGGTACTTAATGGAGTGGAGGTCATCTACCCTGGCTATATGGATGTGGAGAAGGAAATCTTCTATCCACACGGTGGGGTATGTAGTCCCATCGTATTGTTCTATGTTCACGGGTTTAAACGCTTTTGGAAATTGGTGCTGCATGACCTCATCTGTAAAGCAGAGTGGGTGGGAAGCGCCTCTGGCCCAGGCTATATTGTGTTGGAGATCGTCTGTTGGTTGTGCCGGTACCGATTTCTATTGCTGTGGGTAAACCAAGGTTGGTCTCCATCCCATCGAGTGGGGGAGTACCTTCTTGATCCATAGATGAACCTGTTGCGACCTGTTCTATTGTCCAAGTCGTGTCGTAGGTTGTGTCTGCCCCTGGGTTGCACATGTTCCTTTCCTTTCCTGCGGGGAGTCTCGGGGTCTATACTCGGCTTCTCCGACCGCTATGTCGCGCCCTCGTGGTGGGTGATTGGGCTGATCGTACTATGTGCTCCTGGGGGACACGACCTCCTAAGCCTCGTCATCGAATTGAGGCAGCAAGTACGAGCGTTGGTAGCTTTTGTTTTGATCCGGCCACTCGGTGCCATATCCTTCTTAGGCTACCAGTACTTTTGTCCAACAACTGTTGATGGTATCTTGTTCAGCCTGGAGCTACCGTTGCTTCACTTGTAGGCTGCGGGCGGTAGCTAAGAGCTGCTGCCTGAACCGTTCCTGACACTCCAGGTCCTCGGGAACTATGAAGTCTTCGGCCTCTAGGATGTCTTCTGCATTGACAGGGTGGAGGTAGTTGTCGTCGTATGAATCGTTGGGATCACTCTGGCCCTCGGGCTTGTTCGGGTCCTCCGGTGGCGCTCGGGAGCTCTAGGGTTGCCGCAGTCTTCCGGGGCTATATTTTCCCCAGTACCCTGTATGGTCTTCCCTCCCTTGTTCTGCTTGGCCTGCTTATGCTGCCTTCGATGCTTTGGTGGCTCCTCCCTAGAATTATCACCGTTTTGTTTGGCGCTGTGATTGCCATTGTCGTCAGGTGTGTCCACCATGTAGACGTCGTAGGTGGAGGTGGCAGTCCACCGCCCTGTATTTACAGGGGCGGGGTCATCGGCCTCATCATCCATGTCTTCAACCTCCTCGAAGGCCTAATACAACATGTTAGTTAAGTGTTCGATGGCGGCTACCAAGTGGATGGTGGGTGGGTCATGAAAGTCCTCATAATTCGCATCAAGATCGTTCCGAGTATAGGTTGGGCTGAGGCCATCCGTGATTTTCAGTGTCTGGATATGGTCGAGCGTCTTGTTTAACATCGAGAGGCTGTCTTGATCGGTTTCTTGACGGTATTCGGAGTTGCCTCCGTGGCTTCCACGAGGGATGCATATTCAGCAATGGTTGTTTGCTGTTGCTCGGGAACCGAGGTCGGGTCCGGGCTCAAAGCCAACTCTCCGACAAAGAGGGAACCGAGGGCATGGCCGGGCAAGAGACTCAAAGTCAAGGCTTCGGGATTTTGGAGCTCATTGGACGAAACTGTGATCTTAGCATGGAAAAGATCGCCTTGGGAGTTAACAGAGAATTGAGATTCCCGAACCTTATCTCCTGCCCGGGGATGAATCATTCGATACGGTCGAGGCAGCCGATCGGGTCGGCGTGTCGCATGAAGTTGCCGAACGCGAGAAGCTGCGTGGGAACGAAGATGTCCCCATTGCTAATTCGATTGCTGATGATTAAGCAAACCATAGATACTTCTAGTAATCTCACAGCGGAATCCTCAAAGAAAGCACCAATGTTGGTGTCAAAACTGGCGGATCTTGGGTAGGTGGTCCCGAGGTGTGGACTCTGGATCGATGGGTTACACGGGATGAAGCAGACAATGTTTACCTAGGTTCGGACCCTCTTGAGGACGTAAAACCCTATGTCCTGCTTGATTATATTGATGTGGGTGAGAAATATAGAGTTAATCTACCTCAACATCCTATGAGGTAAAACCCTAGATGAGTCAATCTGCCTATACGGATGAAACCCTGTGGTTTATATAGACACCAGGGGTTTCTAGGGCTACATACAACCGACCTCTAGCCAGGGAAAGATAGCCGATCTATCCTATTTAACTTGGATGACATGCCAATCTTCGAAACTTTCCTTCCTGAACACAAGGTCATCACACAATCCGGTCTTCAACAACACGACCCATTAGGTCAGCCCGTAAGAGATGGGCCGATTGTCCGAGGACCCATTAGTCTCGGACTCCCTCAGGTCGAGCACAAATGCTCGGAACGGCTGCAGAGTGCCCACAACGGCAGAGCTTTGATATGGCTGGCATAGAGGTGGAAGAAGAGATGAGAGAGCGAATGGATCCGGTAGGTCGAGGGTGTGGATTTGGTGCAATTTACAGTGGGGTCGGGCTATCGAGTCCGACTTGGCGGACATGCCCGGGCGTCCCCATACTCGCCCCATATTTGGGTTGGATATGAAGGGTGCTAGTGAACTCGGGCGTTTGAGGCCCATTAAAGGCGCCTGCTCGGGTCGCTTTTTTGTGACCAAGCGGATTGCCCGGACAATTGATACATGTTTGAGGGGTTCAGGTGCAGATGTTCTAAGAGTATCTACAATTCGACTTAGACAAATCCGGCCATCAAGCACTCACGAACGCGTCCGGGCCTGCCAATAAACACATCCGGACAACCCCTCATATCTCTTGTCCTGTAATCACACACCACAAATACAGACACTCAAATCCATGCAAATTTATACACGTCAATCATACATGTCATGTCGTACGTAAATGGTGAATGTTGATACCAAAAATGTAAAGTTATTACATAAAATTTATTGTTAATGCACAACTCAAGCATTAGCTCATTGGTTTCCGTTGTGGATCCACATATGCTTCACAAGATAACTGATCGACAACATGGGATACTATCACGTTGATGGCATCTATCCTTAGTGGACGGTGTTTGTGAAGACCATATCCGAACCACGGTAACAAACAAAGCCAATCTGCAACAATGCAGGAAGCAACTAGGAAGGATGTGGAGAGGGCATTCAGAGTGGTTCAAGCTTGTTAGAGAATTGTTCGTGGAGCTGCGAGATGTCCGACGCAGAGGAGGAAGAAGATAGGGGAGAGCAAATGGATCTGGTATGTCGAGGGGATGGATTTGGTGCAATTTGTTGTGGGCAGGCCAGTGGTGTCTGATGTGGCGAACGCACCCAAGCGCCCCCAGGCATCCCAATATTTGCCCC
The DNA here is from genome assembly GCF_904849725.1 of Hordeum vulgare subsp. vulgare. Lineage (NCBI taxonomy): Eukaryota > Viridiplantae > Streptophyta > Magnoliopsida > Poales > Poaceae > Hordeum > Hordeum vulgare. The sequence continues at coordinate 196,561,821 of NC_058523.1, read as the reverse complement.
ATATTTGGGCTGGATATGTGGGGTGTTGATATGCATGCGCATTTGAAGCCTGCTTGAGGCGTGTGTTTGGGATGCTTTTTTGACTGGTCATTGTTTAGGCCATCCGAGTGTTTGAGGCGGGTTTGGGGAGCCCGGATGTAGACGTTTTAATGAAGTCCCTATCTCTTCCCCTCCCTTTCTTCTCTCGCATCCATCTCGTCCACTTGTTTCCCCATCACCCGTTCGTCCTTTACCTCTTTTTCTCCCTCACTCACCATCTCCCCCTGGTGAAGCACCACCACCTGGTGAGCTCGCGCGTTGCCGCCCCCCTCACCCCCGTTGCTAAATAGCACCTCTCTCATGCACCAGATAACCAACCCCAACAGTTTCTTGGCTCCTCGTGTAGTTCAATAGACCCTTTGCTTTTCATGTGGAGGATAAAGGCTGGACACAGTGTCATATCCGCATGCGTCGGAGCGAGCACCAGATGTTGTGTGACCAATGATGAACGGATATGCGATCGACAAGCCCGATGCAGGAGACATTGTGACCATGTTATAGAGTAAGCCGACATCGGGGCTACAACCACGGTGGAATTTTGCTGGAACCGACCGATGTTTGGGTTACAACCAAGGTTAATAAATGTTGCAACTCCAACGAAAATCTTTTGTTGGAATATTTTTGGAACCTACACAGTGAGGAGCTACAGTTGTTTGATAGTAAATTGCAAACCCATGACGGCCACCGCCGACGAATGCTACAACTATGGACAAAGTAGCAGCCGACGAGAAAAGACCTATGGTTGTTTTGACAATAAGCTGCAACCCATGACGGGCAGCGATGATGATGCTCCAACCATGGGATGGTGATATGTAACCTATGGTGTGGGGAAACATTGTAGAAGACAAAATAATTCTCCCTACGATCAACCAGGAACACTATAAAGATATAATAATGGTTGGGATCATGATCTTTATCGTCACTGAGTTGTAGCGGAAGAAGAGCCTGATGATGTACACGTACTTGGAGTCCCTCAAACCGTAGATGGACAATCCCTCGAACTGAAGACCAAAAGCACGACCTCTCTACTTGGTTTTAAGCATGCAATCTTCACGATCTGACAGGGCTTCGCTGTCCAGAGCTAATAATCATCGGAGAATTAGAGGGAGGAGATTAGAACCACACATGGCTTCTAATTATGAGGATTAGGGGAACTAGACCTAGCTCTAATTAGTCAACTAGTATCAACTAGAACTAGAACTAGAAGGACTAGAAGATGCTCCAAAACTTGTGTCTCTAATTGTGGCCCATACCTCAAGTATATATGTATGTTGGAGGGAAGGGAGAGGCAGCCACCATGGAGGAGAAGTCCCTCCTTGGGGAGTTGGCCAAGGGGGAGGAGGAATTCTCCTCCCCTAGTCCAATTTGGCATGCCCCTTCCATAAGGGGGCGCCTCCTCCACTTGGGTCATCGTGGCCCAAGTCAGCTTCCACCATTGGGCCTTTCTAGGCCCGTTCATATTTAATTAAATATAAAACTGTTCTAATACTTTTGGATCATTTTGCATATAATTTAACATCCTGGAAACATTTTCCACCTATTTATATTTATGGGTAATACCCGGAATTACACGATACTTTGTGAAAACCTCCTGATGACTCCGAAAAGCTTTCGGATCCTCTCGAAACTATTCTGAATATCCAAAAATAAATAATCAATACTATCGTCCTACTAACAGTTAGTAGATCATGATTACCTTAAGATTGTGACCCCATAAGTTCGATAACTCATAGACATGAACAAAACTTTTTCTAACGTCATACTCTCAATGTTGTTTTAGGAGTGTTGTTACACTTAACGATATTCTAATGTCTGGAAATCATGATCACTAACGACACTTGAACTAGTCTTGGAGGAAAGACTAGGAACCTTTGTTTTACTGTTTATCATTCGAGATGTGCATATGGGTTTCCCACTGGATCACGTATTCTAGAATCATAGTAGTAAGAACATAGAATATAAACTCTTAGTTATGAATATGGAAATATAATAATACACTATTGTTGCTTCTAGGGCATATTTGCAATAGTCTCCCACTTGCACTATAGGCAATAGTCTAGTTACATGGTATACTATCACCTATGCATTATGTGGTGTTGCTCATGATTTGCTTAGTGGTTGAGCCTCCGTCGACGGTTTTTTCATATTCCAGACCATATAATATTTGTGCCAGTCATGTTTCTTTGTTTTTCAAACACACAAGAAGAAAACGAAAAGAAATCTAACATGGATATACAATGAAAAAGGATGAACACCGCCAACTCATATGAAGTGTGTGAACATGAATATAATGTCGATGATAAATATGTACACCCCCAAGCTTAGGCTTTTGCCTAGCTTGGTGATCACCTTGACTGTTCTGGATAATAATCAAAGTGATAGCTTGTAGGGGCGTTCCGTGCCGCCTCATCAGCCAAGCGAGCAACCTCCACACCTACATTGTGCTCCTGGGCTTCGCTCTCATGAACGTGATATCTCCATTCGTTCTAAAAACCAAAGAGAGTAGGTGCGGGAAAAATAACATAGATACGGTTATATTTATCAAATATTAAGTTATACTCATAACCCTAGGAACCATCCTTAATAAAATCATGGCGCCGCATGGCTTCAAAATCTAAATATCTTTCGGGCAGCGTAGGGTCATCAAATCGAGGTGAAACACCTAGTTTTGCAGCTATGCAGGAAGCGTAAGATCCTCCATACAATTCACCAATACCCGTGTTAAGATGCAGTCCCCGGGAAACAATTCCCCTAAGGTTATATTGTTGAATACCTGTTACCGCAGTGTAGATGATGCTTAGGCTAGGGGCAGATAATGCACTACAATCTTGCTTGCCCATACATTTCCCATTAAATAATGCAAAGTAGAGAATAGAGGGGCAGACAGTGCACACTACAATCTTGCTTGCCCACAATACATTTCCCATTAAATAATGTGTCGGGACCCCGATCCTAAGCCATAGGAATCCAGCCTGTAACACATTGCATCCCTTTGTGGTCTCACGCACGGTTAACTCCACGGCTGCAGCCTTACCTTAGCCGGGACCGTTTGCGTCTTTTGACTCACGTATGAGATAGCGTCGCTAGCATTCCAATGTCAAAGAACCCGGATCGACATGTCTAGTCATAAACCAAAGTGGCAGTTCCGCACAAGGACAGGCATACATGACCCAACAAAGCAGGTGTCGGTCATCAACGAACGTAGACGAGTCGTAGCAAGCTACAAGGACTCCATTACGTCGCGTGACATTTCCCCAAAGGGGACAGACACAGCAGCTAAGAAGGACACATGCCGGTCAACCAATGTGTCCGGAGCAGTAGCGAACTACCAAGGCTCGTTGGATCACAAAGGGGCATTTCCTTGTAAGGAGTGCTACTAAAGTTCACGACTAGGTATTCGAACCCCATACATATCAAGTAAGACACACGTACGCATGGCATACCGATATGTATAGATACATCGATGGCATCACAACATAACCATAAACATACAAGCTTTATTTAAGAGGCTCGGAAGAGCCACACACATATTATTACACATTAAGGGTCTCGCGACCCATAATAGCAGTCATACAATACAAGCCAGCGGAAGAATTATAAACTGTCTGGGTACAGACAGAGCAACTAGAAGGCACATGGCCTGGCTATACTACAGAGCCGACGTAGGGCCAGATCGTAGCTGGGAGACCAGCTACTCGTCGTCGTCGATGTCTACGAAGAACCCTCCATTAGGGTCATTAGCAACCTCTGCAACATTATTAAGCAAACATGAGTACGAAGGTACTCAGCAAGACTTTAGGATGGCTAACTACTCATGCAAGGTATCAAGAAGGTATTGTGGGGTTTCATGCGGGAAGCCAGCATTTGACTCTTGGCTAGACAACTTGCTTTTGAAATTAGTTTTGACAACTTGATTTCTCGCACACGAGTCCACTAACACCACAACAATACACTATCGTGGAATCATTCCGTTTCCATACGGAAATGCCGTCCACGACACTCACGCTTATCTTGACAATTTTAGGAGTAGCCATTGAAGTTATCTATGAACAACATATGTCTCCAAGTAGTCCATATCCGCGGACGCGGCTATTCGAATAGATCATAACCCTGCAGGGGTGTACTTCGTCACACACGCTCCCGCCACTTATCGCCATGTGCACGTCATGCACCTCGGCAACCTTCAAGCGGAAGCCCAGCGAGGGAGTCGGCCACGACCGTTAACCACGCTAGTACCTAGTCCAGGTTTATCGCCTATCTGAGAGTAACCCGTACGGAAGTCCGGCCGAGGTTTCCGCCACGGCCTCAAACGATGTGCGCAGGGTTCCCAAGCCCACCATCCGGGTGCCACTTGGTACACCGTGCCACTGCCTACCGCATCACGGTCCACCTCTCAGGTCAGCACCATGCACGGCCTCCAGCATTACTATAAACACCAGAAACTACTTGCAACTCCTGGACCGAGTACTACGCGATTAATAGGCCGAGCGGGGTCATATTTCAGGGCCCAGCATGTGGTAGTATCTAGTCTTGGATTACATACACGGAACTCAGGTCCTAAGGACGGTTCCAATGAAACAACCCGCCATGTACTCCTACACAGCCTTTCACCGGTACCTTTACCAAATCAAGTTTAACACACGACCTTTGCTTACCGAACACATTCCACATTTCTGTTCATCTCCCCGATGACAGACCATACACAACTCTAAGCATAGCATGCATAGCAGGATAAGGCACATCGTAGCTCAAGCAACTACCAGGTATGCTAGGTTGCAAGGTTCAGCTATTTACTGTGACAAGGTTAAGTCATGCAAAGGAAGTGGGTCCAATTATCGTGGCAAAAGCAGTTGAAGCATTTGATCCTAATGCATTAAATAGGTGCAGGAGCAAGAACATAGGTGTTATCGGGATGATCAAAAGGGGTGCTTGCCTTGTTGCTCAGAGGAGGAACGATATCCGTCGGACGGATATTCGGTGGAATCCGGGGGTGCGGAGCCTACCGAAATGAACGGCAACATTCAATAACAATCATATGCAATCAAAATGATGCATGAGCATGACATGAGAATGCAAAGTGATAAGTTATTATAATCAAGATGTTTTAGGTTTAGAGTTGATTTGAATCACATTCGAATAGCAATTCAACGGGTATTCCCGGATACCGGTTTAATTGATTCGACCTGATGCTCAGATCAACCTATTGTTAACATGCATGAAATGTCATGTTATGGTACTGATTTACATCTAGGGCAGTGTGTGTCATTGCATTTATAATGAAATTTGGATATTTTTGCAAATTCCATTTATAAAGTGATTAGAAGAATTGAATTATTCCTTATTTCACAATTTAGGGTTCTGTAACTTTTTCAAACATAGTTGAAAATAGCATAATCAGAATCCTTGAATTTTTCTGATACTTTTTCATATATAAATTATTTTCATTGGAGTTACAGATTAATTTCTATGATTTTTGCAATTTTGAGCAATATCCTGAATTATTTCTATACTGGAAATTCCATTTATTGCATCAGGCTGACGTCAGCAGGTCAGCCGACCTGTGCAGGTCAAACCTGACAGGGGGGCCCCACTGGTCAGCCACTCTGGGACTAATCCCGCGCTGACCAGCCCCTAATTGGGGTTTGACCAGGCGTGGTGCCCTCTGTCAGCGACTCAGAGGAGGGCGATTAGGCCCTAATGGCCGGCCACGTCGACGGCCACCGGAGGGTGGTCGCCGGCGACCAAACCCGCGGCGGAGGGCTCGCCGAAGGCGGCCTAGACGGCGCTGCTCCGCACGAAAACGCACACGGTTGGCAGCTAAAGCAAGCTCGCGAAGTGGCCGATCTGGCAGGACCAACTGGGGAGGCTAGGGTCGCCGGAAGAGGCGTCGGCGACGAGCCGGAGCGGTGGCCGAAGCTCGGGCGTCGTCGGGGGCTTCGAATCAGGGGGATCCACGCTTAGTTCTTAGCTGCTACGGCATCTACGCATCGTCCTGGAGCTTCTGGTGCTCACGGGAGGACGAGCTGGACATCGGAGGGCTACCGGCGACGAGCGGCAGCGGCGGTGCTCGTCGGGCTCCGGTGAAACTAGGGCTAGAGGAGGGGATCGACGGGGAAAGCTTAGGGGAAACCACCGCATGCTCACAGGGAGTGCAGAGAAGAGCTCAGACGGCTCGGGGAAGGCCTGGGGGCGACGAATCGACGGGAGATGTCCGGCGGCCGGAGGAAGAAGACGACGGCGTTGCGGGCGTTGCAGGGCTCGAGGGGACTTCGGCTTCTGCAGAGATGACCAGGGCAACGAGGCGGAGCTAATGGCGTGCTCGTGGAGGATATCCTATGGCCAGGGGCACGGCCAGCTCGAGCTCGAGCTCGGCTCTAATGGCGGCAGCAGGGAGAAGGAGGGGATCCTGGCGGAGGAGGAGAACCGAGGCGGGGAATGGATAGGGAAGGCTCTGGGGAGCTTATCCCCGTCGTCGCCAGCGCAAACCGGCGGCCAGGCAGGCACGCAGGTGCGTGGCCGCGCCGGAGGAGGCGGCGGCCACCTCCTGCTGCCTACTGGCGCGGGGAAGGGGACGAGCGGCGAGATGGGCTGGGCCTAGCGTGGGCGTCAGGTAAGATTTTCTCTATTTTCTGTTTTGCTATTTGTTGCTTTGCTATTTATTTCAGCTCCAAAACAAAAAGTAAAAACTAATTTTGACCTCCTGAAATATTTGTTATAATACCCCCACTCATTTCCAAGACTTTCAACATTTTTGGAAAATTATAGTTTCTGATTTCAAATTTTTAAATTTGAAACCAGTGGCTTTTGCATTTATTTAAAATGCTTAAAGTGTCAAGAAAATAGTTTCCTCCAATGCTCATTTGCTTTCATGATTTATCAGAAAGTTTGAACATTTCTTGAGGCCATTTTGGGTTCATTGATTTTGAACTAGTTGAATTTTCCTTTAATTGAAATGGTGGCTAGGGTTTAGAGTTTTTCCTTTGCCACTTTGTTGTTTTTGTTGGAACTTCTTGGATGCAAATGCAAAGAAGACATGAGCACAATGCTATCTAGCTTAAGGTTTAGGGATGTGACATAATGCAAAGTAGCGAATATAGGGAAATTGGATACACTTTATTCTAACCTGCATCACTCCTCTATCCTCTCCCATGCAAAGGCTCTCATGGAACATATTATAATCAGATTTTAGTGGTTTTTCAAGTGAGCCCCAATATGGAAGTTTGCATGCATCACAAAATTATTCTAGATTCATACTGTAAGAGTTATCATAGATATTAAATAATACTCTAGAAGTACGATAATGATATTAAACATTTGTGTGAATGAAAGTGTAAGCTCACAGTGTTGGATGCACTTTTCTACGAGGAAGTCGGTGAGGTCCGTATTATAAATGTATTGATAAAATTCCTCCTTAATACCTGCACTTCTCAAGAACTCATCACACAGCCGATAAAATGATTTGGCATTGGCCATGGTTGTCAAACTTGCTCTAGGTTCAACATATGCTGTTCGTACATAGCTCCCGCTTGAGGACCCACCAGAAGTATGTCTCATGGAAGAGCTTCTGCTAAAGAAACTCATCTTCCTATGAAAAATTTCTAAAAAAATTGGGCCACAAAATAATGTCAACTGAACTTTGTAAAATTGATAGCGTCTACTAATATAGATGCCTAGAGGCCATATCAAGCATTCATACTACTTGGAACTCAAAGAATTCAACATGCAAGCTCATTTTCATTAGCACCAAGTGTAGCAAAATACAAACCACCAAAGCAAAAAAACTAATTGGAGGAATGGAGGAGTCACACAACAAGGAGAAATTCCTTAAATCAGTTTCGGGAACAGAGTTCCGAGCAAAGAGATCGAAAATCTCAGGTTTGGGAGCAAGAACACAAGAGAGAGGGGGAGAGAGCGACAACGAATTATTGCTGGAGGTACGAGAAGTCATGGGCTGAATAGACAAGGGGCCATTGTGGGCCCCATAATCTATCAAGGCGCGCCTAGGGGGTCGGAGCGCCCTGTTGGCTTGTGGCCCTTGGGTGCACCTCCATGATGTGTTTTTAGCATCAATTATTTTAATATTTCAGAAAAAATTATGTTAAAATTTTGTGGCATTGTGAGACTTTTATTTGTGGATCATTTTTATTGCATGGGATATTTAGAAGACAGGAACTCATGGCATTTTATTTTAGTGAACTAAGAATAAGAGAGAGTAAACTAATAGTACAAAAAGTTGTGTTTACTAAATTCAGCAACCACATGTCTTTCAAAAGGATCCATTAATCAGGTTGATCAAGTCTTATTAATAATCGTTTTCGATTGACATGAAACCAAAGAATTTTCGTATAACACAAGTTACCTAGATTGGTATTTTCATATCCCCAGTAATAAGAATATCATATTTCTTCTTGGTAGTAGGAAGAGGAAACTTGAACCCTCCAATAGTAATCGTGGCAATTGGCTCAATGACTTTAATATTATTTACAAAAGCTTATTTCTTTAGAGAATGCACCGTATGTTTCTTGCCATTGACATGAAAAGTAACCTTGCTTTTGTTGCAATCAATAACAGCCCCCGCAGGCTGCGGTATTCAAAAAGGGTCTATCAAGGATAATCGGCATGATGTCGTCCTCGGGCATCTCTAGAATAACAAAGTCTGTTAAGATAGTAACATTTGCAACCACAACATGAACATTCTCACAAATTTATGTAGGTATGGCAATGGACTTATCAGCCATTTGCAAGGATATCTAAGTAGGTGTAAGCTTATTTAAATCAGGTCTTTTATATAAAGAAAAGGGACACTACCTCCTAAATCACATAAAGCAGTTTTAACATAATTTCGTTTAATGGGGCAAGGTATTGTGGGTATACTTGGACCTCCCAACTTCTTAGGCAATCTACTATCAATAGAATAATTATAAAGCATCGTAGTAAATTCAATTTCACGTATCTTTCTTTTGTTGATAATGATGATCGTCATATACTTAGCATACAGAGGCATTTTCAGCAAAAATACAGATCTAATCATTTCAGTAAAGCATTCATAGTCCTTGTCCTTACTATTGGAAGGCTTACGAGGGAATGGAATGGGTTTATGAACCCATGGCTCTCTTTCCTCACCATGTTTTCTAGCAACAAAGTATTTCTTCTCATAACGTTTATGTTTAGGATATGGGTTATCAAGATCTTCAGCGGGTTCTATTTCCACATCATTATTAGGTTCTTTATTATTATCTAGTTGAGTATCTATGTGAACATCATTTTTACTATTATCATTCTCATTATTACTAGGTGGATCTTCACTAACAGATTGTGTCTCAACATCATAATAGAAACATCAACAAGTTTTTCTATAACAGGTTCACTAGAAGCATGCAAAGTCCTATCACTTTTCCTGTTCTTTTTTAGAAGGAATAGGTGCATCATCATCATTTCTCTAAAAGTATTGTTCAATTCTTTTAGGATGACCTTCAGGATAAAGAGGTTCCCGAGTAATTCTACGTCCTCTAGTCATTAATCTAACAACATGGTCATTCATGATTTCATTTAGTTTAGCAAGCAAATTGCTTTGTGACTTAGCAATTTGGTATGGTTGAGTCTGAACCATAGAAGCATGTTTGCCTAGACCTTTAATATCATCAACAATTCTATACATCAAGTCATTTAAGTGATTTATCATCATGGCATTGCATCTTAATTGATCTTTGTCATAGTTATTGAAATGTTCTTGCTTAATAATGTAATTATCAAATTCATCCATGCATTGACTAGAAGTCTTCGGATAATGTATATCGCTTTCATTAAATCTATGGAGATAATTTACCTCTATTACTTATGAAGGGATGTTAAGTCCATGTATTTCTTCAATAGGTGGTAAATTCTTGACGTCTTCAGATTTACTACCTTGCTCCCTCATAGTTCTCTTAGCTTCTTGCATATCTTCTGGACTAAGGAATATAATACCTCTATTTTTTTGAATAGGTTCCAATGGTTGTTCAGTAAGTGTCCAATTATGAGCATTTCTCAATATATAGTTCAATAATTCTTTAGCTTGTCCAACTCTCTAGGTAGTCCCTAGAAGCATCGGTTCGTCCATTATGAAATATATCAAGTATTTCATTTTTATCAAGAGGATTATCAGGCAAATCACTTAGTAGCTGGGAAATCCTCCCCCAAGTTTGTGGGAGATTCTCTTCTTCAATTTGCACAAAGTTAAATATTTCTTGTAAAACAACTTGTTTTTTATGAGGAGGAAACTATTTTTGAGTGAAGTAATATATCTTATCCTGAGGGTTATGCACACATCTAGGAGCAAGAGTGAGGAACTATTTCTTAACATCGCCTTTTACCATGAAAGGAAAAAAGCTTAAGGATATAATTGTAACACCTATTTTCCTCGTGATCAAACAAAGTGGCAATATCATTCAATTAGTGAGGTCTCCCACAACAGTTTAAGTTTCATAATCATGGAAAGGGTCAGATTCTACTATGGTGATTAACTCGGGATGAATAGAGAATTCATAATCCCTATTAGTAACACATATAGGAGGAGTAGTAAATTTAGGTTCGTGTTTCTTTTTCTCCTGCAGAGATTTTGCTTTTAGTTTGCATACTAGTTTCTTCAAATCATCTTTATCATTACAAGCAAGAAAGTATCTAGCCGTCTCCCCATCCATAACATAACCCACAGGTACATCAGGAAATTCTTATTTATTAGCACAACTAGGCATAATAGGTGAATCATAATCTTCTTCAGTTTCCACATTTTTAGTTTCTAAGGATCTAGCAATATGAGCATCAAGCAATTCACCAAGTGGCAGATTTTTTTTTATCAAGCATGGCAGTAGCATCATCATAAGTTTCATGAATTTCAGAAGTAGCATCATCAAGTGATTGTGGCATATCAAAACGAGCAAGAAGTGGTAGTGTCATAAGGTGATTAAAACAACAGGTGAATCAAAAGCAGAGCTAGATGGCAGTTCCTTATCTCTCCTCTTCTGAGAGGGTATGATTTTAGTTCTAGTATCTTACAGATTATTCATAGTGGCAATTGGATATCCTCAAGTGTATACAATAAACAAAGCTATTCTCCCTGGCAAAGGCGCGAGAAAAATGTCTTGATAACCTTCATGGGTAGTATTATACATTGATTTATTATTTTACACAAGTGGAGACAAATAATATTTATTGGTATTTGCAGGTGGGTTGTCAATTCAACCACATCCTGGATATCTCTCTGCATCAAACATTATAGTAACACATGAAAATAGTAGTACTAACGGTAAGAGTAACTTTTGGGGAACGTTGCATGGGAAAAAAAAATATACTTCGCTCACAAAGATCTGTCTATGGAGATCAATAGCTATGGGACGGAGAGTGCATATACATACCCTTGTAGAATGCTAAGTGGAAGCGTTGAGAAATGTGGTTGATCTAATCGAACGTCTTCACGATTCAATCATGATCCGTCCCGCGATCCAATCATGAACGTCCTGTTCAAGTCACGGGCGGAGGTGGAAAAAATGTTACCCGATGCACCACTTTAACAAGGCTTAAAAAAATTAAGCAACAAATGTATTAAATAAAGGTGTGTTTCACAACTTCTAGCACACATTATTGGATATAACATAAGGCGGTTTATAAAAACAAAATGGAGCCAAATACGTACTTGTGTCACAAAAGAGGCTGACTAGGATGCTTATTATAATAATAGAACAAGGATCAAAATTACTTGAAAAATATCGAGTTGCAGTTCCAAATTCCAAAATACATCGTCGGACAACAAGCTCAATAACCTACAAGACACAAAAAGAATTGAACTTGCTAGTAGAATATAATAAAATTCCCAAATGGAAGTACTTAAATTGGTAAAACCTGAAAGTTACCTTTAGTATGTTCTATTCCTCCGAGCCATGAAATACTGAACCACTTGAGCATTGGTGACCTTTTTTATTTCTTATTTCTCCACATAACAAATAACATCATCACTCAAACTATCATCATTAAGGCAATTACACACACAATTTTTGACCAGTTTCATAGCTAAAAAGCATCTCTCAACTGTAGCGGCCACAATAGGCAAGAAAATTACTAGTTTCAACAAATGATAAAACAAAGCATACATAATGTCCCCGGAAAGTCAATCCTTGTTTCAACAATAGTCTAGATGTATCTATAGCGGCATTCAATCTAGCAAAATATGCAACCTTCAAAGCTTCACTTTGAACGTGAATAGCAACACCAATGTATAGATCATTGTTCATAAAATCAAGTAATTATTTCATTGCTTGATTATGGACACTTCCCACCTCACCAACATGTTCTTTTTACCTTGATTTCATGTTCCAGCTCTTCCAACCATTCACAACGAATGCCTCATATCCAGCTTCTTTCTTGTGATTACGGTCCCTAAATAATAAGCAAGAAAAACAATATGCCCTTTTCCTATCTTCGCTGAATTCAAGCCAGCTCTCAAATTCATCAAACCATTCAGGATTGAACTTTCTCTGTTTACCCCCAAAATATGAGGATTCAAAACCAATCTGTCTTGGCTGACAAGGTCCATTCGACAAATATTTTCTTCTTACAAGAGCTTTCAAATTAGGATGATAATGCTCTATCACTTTTCTCTTGCTCGGATCATACTGAATCTCCTCTTCCCAATTTATGTCTTCCGAAGCATCCTGTGATGGTGATTTTCTATTGAGAAGAAACCTGTCCATAGTATCTGTATTTGATACAGAACAAATGAGACATTTGGACTTGTATAGACAAATGACGGTGTGCGGCATCGCAAAATTACCGAGCTTCGGACCGACTGACGACATGTGGTGTCCCTCACGTGCGTCGTGTCGCGCGGTCTGCGCTCTACGGTGTCCGGCGCCTTGGCGCTTGTGTACGAGACTGTTGACGGCGAGACTGGCGACGGGCGATGGGCGATGACGAGACTGGAGACGTAAATCTAATCGATCAATGGTCGATAGATTGATTGGTTACGTGAGTACATGGCTAGTATTTTTTCCTGATCGATTTGGGCCTATACGTCTCTCACGTATGACCAAGGCGACATACGAGCTGTGCATGGATGCGTTTCGTACTGCTGCATTGGGCCTACCTATGCGGATGCCTCGCTGAAAAGGGTCGACCCTGATGCATCACTCTTGGGCCTCCCTGATGCACTGGGCCTTTTTATTTGATAGGTAATACTAGCTAATTTTTGGACCCGTATTGCGGTGTTTTATGGGTAGGCCCAATCGGCTCCGCCCCTGGATGATGTGTCGAACGGACGGCACCTCCGTGTTCAGAACACATACAACTCGATAATGCCCTCACCACCTTGATCCAGCGAGAATGGGTGAAGAAGTAGCTGAGTTCCCCGGTAGCATGATGGCATGGTGGCGGCGGTGATGGTGCTATTCTGGCACAGCTATGCCAAGCGCTACCGAAACCGCAAACGAAGGAGAAAATGATCTAGGGAGAGAGGGGGGCGCCAAGGGCTTGGTGTGTCCTCTTGGAACACCATTCCCCTCTATATATAGGTGGCGGGGAGTGGGGAACGTCCCCTCGAGGCCGTAGGGCGCAGCAAAGGTTGGAGGAGGTGGAATCCTAGTCCTCCTCCTTCCCTTCCATACAAAGGTGAAATTTCCACCTTTCCCAACAACATGGGCCTTGAGGGAGTTGTGCGCCTGGCCCAATTAGGCCAGGGAGCCTTCCATCAGCCCATAGAAACCCTTGGGACATGGTGGAAAACCTGGTGGACTTCGAACTACTCTAGAAGTTTCCTGAACCTTCTAGAACCTCTAAGTACAATACCTAAAAAACCTGAAACATTTCCGGTAGCACAAATATGAGTTCCCATATATAGATCTTTACCTCCGGACCATTCCCAGGCTCCTCGTGACATCTGAGATCTCATCCGGAACTCCGAACAACATTCTGTCACCAACACAATAACATAAGTATGTCTATATCGTCATCGAACGTTAAGTGTACAGACCGTGCGGCTTCGAGAACTATGCAGATATGACTGAGACACCTCTACGGTCAATAACCAATAGCGGGACCTGGATGCCCATATTGGTTCCCACACATTCTATGAAGGTTTATATCGGTCGAACCAACAATGTCAAGGATTCAATTAATCTCGTATGTATTTCCCTTTCTCCGTCAGTATATTACTTGTGTGAAATTTGATGGTCGGTATCTCCATACCTAGTTCAATCTCTTTACCGACAACTCTCTTTACTCGTTTTGTAATACAAGATCCCGTGAATAACTCCTTTGACACATTCTTGCAAGCTTATTGTGATGTTGTATTACCGAGTGGGCCCCGAGATACCTCTCCGTCATACGGAGTGACAAATCCAAGTCTGGATCCACGCCAACTCCATAGACACCCACGGAGATACCTATAGAGCATCTTTATAGTCACCCGGTTAAATTGTGACATTTGATACACACAAAGAATTCCTATGGTTTAGTGAGCTGCAAGATCTCATGGTCATAGGAACAAATAAGTTTACATGCAGAAAGCAATAACAGCAAACTGGATACGATCAAACGCTATGCTTAAAGTTTACCTCTTGTCCATCACATAATTCTCCTCATGATGTGATTTCTTAGTGAATTACAACTCATGTCTAAGGATAGGAAACATTAGCCATCTTTGATCAACGAGCTAGTCCAGTAGAGGCACAAGGGACACTTTGTTGTCTACGTATCCACACATGTATATGAGTTTCCAATCAATACAATTATAGCATGAACAATAAATGATTATCATGAGCAAGGAAATATGATACTAACTACTTTATTATTTCCTCTAGGGCATATTTCCAAGAGTCTCCCACTTACAATAGAGTCAATAATATAGTTCACATCACCATGTAATTAACACCCAATGAGTTGTGGGGTTTGATATTGTTTTGCCTGTGAGAGAGGTTTTTAGTCAATGGGTCAACAACATTCAGATTCGTGTGTACTTTGCAAATCTCTATGTCATACTGTAGATGCTTCCACCACATTCCTCTTGTAACTATTTGAAAAGATAGTTCCACTATATGAATCCGGTTTTCTACTAAGATTCATCCATATTGGTGTCAAAGCTTGCATCAACATAACCCTTTATGAAGAACTCTTTTATCACCTCCATAATCGAGAAACATTTCCTTAGTCTTCTAGTTACTAAGGATAACTTTCACCACTGTCCAGTGATCTACTCCTGGATCACTCTTGTACCCCTTGAATTACTCATGGCAAGGCACACACCACGTGCGGTACGCATCATGACATACTATAGATCCTACGGCTAAGGCATAGGGGACGACCTTCGAACTTTCTTTTTGCTGCCGTAGTCGAGCATTGAATCTTAGTCAAATTCACACCTTACAATACATGCAAGAACTCCTTCTTTAACTAATCCATTTTGAACTACTTCAAAATCTTGTCAAGGTGTGTATTCATTGAAAGTTTTATCAAGCTTCTTGATCTATCTCTATATATAGATCTTGATGCCCAATGTTTAAGTAGCTTAATCCACGTTTTCCTTTTAAAGACTCCTTTCAAACAACCTTATATGCTTTTCAGAAATTCTAAACCATTTCCGATCAACAATATGTCAGCCACATATACTTATCAGAAATTCTATAGTGCTCCCACTCACTTTCTTATAAATACAAGTGTCTACGTAAACGGTGTATAAACAAAAAGCTTTGATCACTCATCAAAGCACTTATTCCAACTCCGAGATGCTTGCACAAGTCCATAAATGGATCACTCGAGCTTGCATGCCTTTTAGCATCCTTAGGATAGACAAAACCTTCCAGTTGTATCAGAAACATCCTTTCCTGAAGGAAACCGTGAAGGAAATGATGTTTTGACATCCATCTGCTAGATTTCATAATTGAAAAATGGAGCAACTCCTAACATAATTCCAACAAACTTTAGCATCGCTACAGGTGAGAAACTCTCACCATAGTCAACTCCTTGAACTTGTGGGAAACCTCTTTGCGACAAGTCGAGCTTTCTAAATGGTGATATTTACCATCATCGCCTGTCTTCCTTTAAAAAATATTTTAGTACTTAATAGCCTTACGACTATCAAGTAGTTCTTCCAAAGTCCACACTTTGTTTTCGTACATGGATCCTTTCTCGGATTTCATGGACTCCACCAATTTGTTGGAATCCAGGCCCACCATCGTTTCTCCATAGCTCGGAGATTCATTGTTTTCCAACAACATAACCTCCAAGACAGGATTCACTATAGGAATCAGCTTTTTTGTCGTCTGCCAAAGCAAACGGCAAAGGGGTGTTCCATTGTCGGTAAAGGGTTTAGCCATTAGCCTCATGTCGACAAAACTTCTACAACTACGGTCGTCGGTAAAAGCCCTTCTTTGTCGTGTGCCTGGACAAAGCGGATGACAAAGGGGTTTGCCATCAGCCAGACGCGCAACCAGACGGCAAAGGTGTTTAGACGGGAGCCGATAGTTAACTACTACGTTAGGTGGCTAACGGAGTATTTGCCATGTGCTTTCTTTAAAGTGTTTGTCGTCCACTTTTTTAAATCCTGCGCCATTTGCCTTCTTTAGAACCTTTGTCGTCTGCCTTCTTTAAAACCTTTGTTGCCTGCCTTCTTTAAAACCTTTGTCGTGTGCTTTCCGGGGCAGCATACGACAAAGTACCCATATGGGCCAGCCCCCTGTTGCCCAAGTTTGCACAGTTTTCTGCCACGTGGCCCCTTTGCCGTTTGCCAGCTGATGGAAAAGAGCCCATATTGTCACTATTTTGATTTTATGTTATTTCACAACACTTGTATATAGTTCACAACACAAATATGATATACAGTTCACAGGACATATATATAGTTCACAACACATATATGATATAAATATAAAGTTCATCAATGCCATTTGTTCATCAATCACGGCACATAGATCGAAAGAACCAACATACAAAGTTTTACATTGTTCATCCATATATACATACATATAGTCCCACATTGTTCATCAACTCAAATGAAAACAAAAACTAAAGAACTGCATCAATACCAGCTTCCATGTAATAAATCTAATCTGCAAAATGGGAATAATAAAGTTAGAACAAGAAGAACAATATATGACATTTTTAGCTTATTATGTCATTTTGGAGGAAAATAAGCAAAGTATATGACCTTTTTGAGCTAAGCAAGGTTATTATGCCATTTTTGACCAAGCTAAGCTAATTATGTCATTTTGGATGAAAATAAGCTAACTATCTGACATTTATGATATAACAAATGTTCTTTTACCATTTTGACCTAACTAAGCTAATTATGTCATTTTAGAGAAAAACAAGCTAAGTATATAACATTTATGAGCTTACCAAGGTTCTTATGCCATTTTGAGATTATTATGTCATTTAGGAGGAAGATACGCTAAGTTATGAGCTAACCAAGGTTCTTGTGATGTTTTTACCTAACTAAGCTAATTATGTCATTTTGGAGCTACATTAGCTAATTATCTCATTTTGGAGCTAAATTAGCTAATTATGTCATTTTGGAGCTAAATTAGCTAATTATGTGTTTGTTGGGTAAAATAAGGTAAGGAGAAGAAGAAAGATGAGAAGAAAGAGGAGGAGAAGGAGAAGAAGAACAAGAAGAAGAAGGAGAAGAAGAAGAAGGAGGAGGAGGAGGAGGAGACGGAGGAGGGGGAGGAGAAAAAGGCGAAGAAGAAGAAGAAGAAGAAGAAGAAGGAGCGGAAGAGGATCATTACAATACTTTTCTTATTTTGAACTTATTATGTCCTTTAGGAGGAAGATATACTAAGTTATGAGCTAACCAAGGTTCTTGTGATGTTTTTTACCTAACTAAGCTAATTATGTCATTTTCGAGCTAAAGTAGCTAATTATGTCATTTTGGAGCTAAATTAGCTAATTATGTCATTTTGGAGGATAATTAGCTAAGTATGTCTTTGTTGGGAAAATAAGCTAAGGAGAAGAAGAAATATGAGAAGAAAGAGGATAAGGAGAAGAACAAGAAGAAGAAGGGGAAGAAGAAGAAGAAAAAGAAGAAGAAGGAGAAGAAGAAGGAGGAGAGGAAGAAGAAGAAGAAGAAGGAGAAGAAGAGTAATAGGATGATTATAATACTTTTATTATTTTGAGCTTATTATGTCATTTAGGAAGATACTCTAAGTTATGAGCTAACAAAGGTTATTGTGATGTTTTTTACCTAACTAAGCTAATTATGTTATTTTGGAGCTAAGTTAGCTAATTATGTCATTTTGGAGGATAATTAGCTAAGTATATCTTTGTTGGAAAAATAAGCTAAGGAGAAGAAGAAAGAGGAGAAGAAAGAGGAGAAGGAGAAGAAGGAGGAGGAGGAAGAGGAGGAGGAGAAGAAGAAGGAGGAGAAGAAGGAGGAGGAGGAGAAGAAGAAGAACAAGAAGAAGAAGAAGGAGGAGAAGAAGAGGAAGAGCATGATTACAATACTTTTCTTATTTTGAGCTTATTATGTCTTTTAGGAGGAAGATATGCTAAGTTATGAGCTAACCAAGGTTCTTGTGATATTTTTTACCTAACTAAGCTAATTATGTCATTTTGGAGCTAAAGTAGCTAATTATGTCATTTTGAAGGTAAATTACCTAATTATGTCTTTCTTGAACCTAAATTAGCTAATTATGTCATTTTGGAGCTAAATTAGCTAACTATGTCATAAATGAACTACATAAAACTTACCATCGTGGCCATCTAGGAGAAGCATCAGGGTTGCTCGGGCTGGTTGCATTTAGAGATGGTTGCCCTCGAGAAGGGTCGTGCGATGCCGCTCAGGAGTTATTCTGCATAAAAGATATTTTGCAGTGTCATGTTAGCATGATGACACTCAAATGTTGATACTAATTTATAATGATCATTGAAGTGAAACTCACTGTGCCAACCGCAGAAAAGAAGAGCATTGGCGGAGGGGGCTGGCCGGTCTTCTCGCACATAGACTGCACATTCGGTTTTGCAGAGTCGGTCATATTAGTTAGTAATGAAATAGACATTACACGCATGATTTGGCTAATGTGAAAAAGGAACTTACGACAAGAAACTCGTACATGGCCCGGTGACCCGCCTCATTCCGGGCCCACTCCTCCTCCAACAACCGAGTCGTGGTTCGGGCCCTCTCCTCAAGAGCACCCTGAAGAGCAGCCTTGTTTTCCACTCTCTCTTTCTCAAGAGCAGTCTGCAACATCATTCCTCGTTACCACTATAACGATCGATGGCCAGACACACAATGAAATGGATGAAAGTTTTTTGAGTCCGTACAACTAACCTCAATGGCGAGATCGACTGGCCGTGGATGACGCGTTATCTCAGGACAGGAGCTCGACTGGCGCGCCTTGATCTCCATGAGAGTGAGTGGACAACATATTATCCCATCTTCAATGGCTATCGAGCCATGGGGCCTCCCGCCACTAGATATCATCACCAGCTCTGGATCCAAAGGTTCTTGGCTCGGGTTAAAGTCCTCCCCTTCTCTAGCTTTACCCACGTCCCTATATTTGACGAGCTTGTGGTGGGAGGAGATGTTGGTGAACTTCTCTGGATGATCCAGGTCAGGCTGAGAGAATGCCTTGGCCTTCTTGTAGGAGGCAGTATTGGCCATGCCATAAAGGTCGTACAACTCTAGCACCTCCGACTTATTGTGATGCGCCTAAAAAAGAGGAACAAAGTATTAGTAAAGGGCTCAAACTAGCATGAAGAATTAATTGCATGAATAAGGAAGAAAACCACACACCCAGTTCCATCCGAACTGAATTAAGTTGGCGCTGCCTTCATGGTGTGGCACACCAACCATCTGGGCACGCCGATCCTTCGCATTGTCGTGGATGGCTCGCCATTTGCCTGTGCACCACTCATCCACCAACGCGTCCCAACAATCCATCTTATATGCACACCATCTCGGGGGCGCCTATAAGTTAGTAAAAACAATTTGGAGCGCTACACGTACGAATCAAATCAACAAAACTACGTAAAAGGCCTTAAGAATAGGTAATTACCTTCATGTACTACTCCTTATTCAGATCCTTTCCGTGGCACTCCTTCTTCTGCTTCTTAACACCACGCGTGGCGTGGTAGTCTCGAATAGCCCACGGCTGAGCCTCGTGGGGCAAGTTTTGTAATAGCCGCCTGCACTTCGCCTCGAGAACATTGGTTGATGCCTCCTCATATCCCTCCTCAGACTTGTAGAAGGTCGGCAATCAAACGAGACAACACTGATTTGTACAATAATTAGCTATATTGTTAATTTTACATTGTGTAAAAGGAGAATTTACCCAGAAGGTGTTGATCACCATCTCGGCCCTCGTGTGGCACAAGACACCATCTATAATCCATTCCGGCGGGCCTACGCACCCTGGTAGTGCTCCTAGGTAAATCCTAGTGTAGGAACCTTACCCTCACCGGGCAACGTGACAAACCTCGAGAAATTTGTCCGGCAAAGCACACCAAGGACGGTGTTCGGCTTGCAGACTCCAAGGGGGTGTATCCAACCCCTATAGTATGGGAAGGTCAACGCATTTCATATTTGAAGAAACTTAAAGACAAAAGGTAAAAAAGAGTAAATGCACTTACCTCTCCCCTTTAGGCTTAATCACCGGCCTCTTCTCGCGGGTCGCCGGTATGACCGGGAGACGTGTACTCCCACGCTTGTACACGGTGACCCTGTCCACCACGTTGCCGCAATATCTATAGACTCATCCCCGCCAGCAACAGAATGCCACCCGGCCCCTCGGTCTGATCTGGCCAGGCACCCAATCCGGACATCTCCATGTTAGCCGAAGCCTCTGTGGCGGGAGTCTCCTCGGACATAGCCTCAGGAACCGTAGTCTCATGGGCCGAATGCCTGTCGACCTGAGGCTCCTGGACTGGAGTCTCACGGGCCGAATGCCCGTCGATCCAAAACAAAGCATATGGGAAAATGAACCCAATGTACACATACTCGGGCTGTCCATGGATAACGTTGGATAATTCGGAAGAATCACGGTTATAAATATATGCAAATGCATGCATATTTATAACTGTAACCTGATGACCCACAAGTATAGGGGATCAATCGTAGTCCTTTCGATAAGTAAGAGTGTCGAACCCAATGAGGAGCAGAAGGCTCTGATAAGCGGTTTTCAGCACGGTAATAACTGCAAGCACTGAAAGTAGCGGTAACAACCGATGGTGTAGTGAGGTGAAACGTAGCAAGCGAAAAGTAACAAGTAACAAGTAGTAG
Organism: Hordeum vulgare subsp. vulgare; assembly: GCF_904849725.1. Taxonomy (NCBI): domain Eukaryota; kingdom Viridiplantae; phylum Streptophyta; class Magnoliopsida; order Poales; family Poaceae; genus Hordeum; species Hordeum vulgare. Next base: position 196,540,541 of record NC_058523.1, on the reverse strand, counting down.
CAATGGTGCAGCAAGTGGCCCCATCCCTTTTTTAGCAAGGGAGAAGCCTGAACAAAGTCTTATAGGAGGAAAAACGCTCCTGAGGACACACGGAAATTTCTGTCATGCTAGTTTCATCATGTTCATATGATTCGCGTTCGTTACTTTGATAGTTTGATATGTGGGTGGACCGGCGCTTGGGTACTGCCCTTACTTGGACAAGCATGCAACTTATGATTAACCTCTCTCGTAAGCATCCGCAACTACAAAATAAGAATTAAGACAAACTCTAACCATAGCATTAAACTAGTGGATCCAAATCAGCCCCTCACGAAGCAACACATAGACTGGGTTTAAGCTTCTGTCACTCCAGCAACCCATCATCTACTTACTACTTCCCAATGCCTTCCTCTAGGCCCAACTATGGTGAAGTGTTATGTAGTCGACGTTCACATAACACCACTAGAGGAAAATACAACATACAACATATCAAAATACCGAACGAATATCAAATTCACATGACTATTACTAACATGACTTATCCCATGTCCTCAGGAACAAAAGTAACTACTCACAAAACATAATCATAATCATGATCAGAGGTGTAATGAATAGCATCAAGGATCTGAACATAAACTCTTCCACCAAGTAATCCAACTAGCATCAACTACAAAGAGTAATCAACACTTGTAAGTGCATCTAGCGCCCCTTAGTGATTTTAGTGGTTTGAAGACTTATAGGTTAAGTATCTAATGTGTTTATGAGTGTACACAGGATCTATAAGTCATTGAGGAGTTTGAGATATTTGAAGAATATCGACCCCTAAAAATGTATGTCTTCAGTTGAAGAAATTGGTCTGAAGCTGAAGAAATGAATCACGAGGAATCTGCGATGAAATTGATATTCCTCATGAAGATACTGATCTTGAGAAGTCCGGTGGCTCGTGAAGAAATTCATTCTGAAGAATTTGAAGCGTGAAGATTTACACTTTCTGTTTTACTTTCTTCGCATTTGAGTAATAGGAACACCGTACTGTTAAAGGGGGTCGAAGTTACACTATGGAATGAGTTTCCTCATGATGCTCAACCCAAGCCTAATCCTACCAAAAGCCTCAAGTGAGGAATATGGGTGACATGAGGACTCTCACAGTTGAGGGTTACGATCGTTTCGATAACCACGCCAAGTCAGTGGTCTTATCCACTCCAACGGTCATATTATTTAAGGGCATTAGTGTAAAATCATGTCGGGATGCTCCCAGGCTATAAATAGCCACCCCCACAACCACTAGCTGGTTGGCTGCTCCGTTAGAAACTGACACTTGTCATAAGAGCAACCCAAATTCGTCCGAGTCTTCGAGAGTAATTCAACAGCGAGGAAATACACCACCCACCGAAACCACAAACCAATCCTAGTGATTGAGCATCACTGAAGAAGTTGTTCCTGTGTGGGACTGAAGCCTTTTACCTTTGAGGAATGTGCATCCTCCAAACGGTTAGGCGTCATGGTCTAGAACGTTCCAGCAGTTAATTGTGGATCGTCGAGTGACCAAGTTTGTGAGGGTTCAGAAGTCTGCCCTGAAGACTTACCACGAGTGTTGGGCGAGGATTGTGTGTCCTTAGCTCAAGGAGAATACGGTAGGGACTGTGTGTCCCGGGACTGAGTGTCCTTTGGTTTCAATACCAAGCCGCTCCAAACCAGATGTACAACTGTCACAACAGTTGGAACTGGGTCATCAACGACTGTCTTCATTGAGAAACGGGTTCTAATTCCTCAACTCTTTACTTTCTCTGTATTATGTGTTGATGACTTTCACTGTGACTGTTTGAGGAATTTGCTGAAGACTTTCTCTGAATTTCCTCAACCCCAAATTCTTCACAATAGTTCATCATCATCTGTATTCTGCGTGCCTGCTTACTGTGCAATCTGTTTTCACATTCTTCACTCTGAAATACTGCTGGTGTGCACGTTTGCACGTCTGTTCCTTTACTGTTTCCGCTGTAAGTTATTCATCAGTGAGGAATTTCCTCAAAAGGAATTTCCACAGTGATGAAATTCTAAAAATCTCCTATTCACCCCCCTCTAGTCGATATAACGCACTTTCAATTGGTATCAGAGCAAGGTACTCCCTTGTTTTGTGTGATTTTGGTTTAACCACCTGGAGTTTTAGTTTTGTCGACTGCACGCATGTTTAAGGTGACTGCAGCATGTCCTAACTACGAAGGAAAGAACTTTCCCTTCTGGAAGAACAAAATGCAAATGCATCTACGAGCTATTGATAATGATCTCTGGTATATTGTGGAAAATGGAGTCCCCATCATCTCTGCCAGTGTCACTGCGGCTGATGTGAAGAAATTCAAGCAACTCGATTCTCAAGCGAAGAACATCATCTGTGGCCATCTGAGCCCTGGCCAGTTTGGAAGAGTAAGTGCTTTGGGCTCTACAACACTGATCTGGGAGAGACTGTGCAAGGTAAATGAAGGAGTATCAACCCAGCGTGACTCTCGTGTTGATATTCTTTGCAATCTCTTCAATTGCTTCAAGAGACATGACAATGAAAGCTGCCAAGACACCTTTGATCGCCGCACTGACATATCAAATGAACTGCAAGCACTGGGAGCTCGAGACATCACTGATCACGAAGTTGTGAAGAAACTACTGAGATCTTTGGATTCTTCATTTGACACTTTAGTTCTGATGATTCAAGAAAGACCAGACTAAAAGATGCTGGATCCAGCTGATATACTTGAAAGGCTAAATACTCATGAATTCCAGCTAGAAGAAAAGAGAGATCTATATGGACGAAGCTATTCCAGACCACGTGCACTGAAGGCTAGAGCAATTTCCTCAACTGAAGAAGAAGACACAGATGACAACATTTGTGACCCTGAAGAATTTGGACAGGAGCTTGCAATGCTTGTGAGGAAATTCCAGAGATTTACACGACATGGCCAGTTCGGTAAATCTTCAAGAAGAGACATGAGGAAATCAGAATCTGCATCTGAGGACTACAAGAAACGAACCTTTCACAAGTGCAAGAAATCAGGTCATTACATTGCTGATTGTCCCCGTTGGGGAAAGGAATCAAAGAAGAAGAAATACAAGGATGACAGTTCTGATGACTCGAAGAAGAAGAAGAAATCTTCAAAATCCTCATCTTCAAAGCTCTCATCACACAAGAAGACTAGTTTGAGAAAGGCTCGGGCACTTATTGGCAAGGAAATGGATTCCGAGGCAGAATCAAAGGAATGTGATGAAGAAGAGGGTTCTAGAGAAGACTCAGAATCTGGACAGGCTAGTCTTGCACTAGCAACCACTTTCTTCAGCAAGTCAATCTTCAATCTTGAAAAAAATGATTGCACCATCCATACTGATGACTATGCTGATGACTTCGCTCCAACCTATTGCTTCATGGCAAAAGGTTCAAAGGTATCAAATAATGCCTCCTCCTCTGATTCAAGTGACTGTGAACCTAATGATTATAAGAAACCCAGTTACAGTAAACTTGCCATCATTGCCACTAAACAACAAACTGCTCTGGAAAAGCTTCAGAAACTGCTAGACAAAAGTGATGATCTGTTGAATGGTGAAATGAACCTTACCCAAATCCTCACTGATGACTTGAAAAGTCTTCAGTCTAGATTTGATAATCTTCAGGATCGTTATGATACACTCCTCACTGATCATGAGAAGCTTTCCTATGAATTTCTTCAAAGGAAGCTTGACCTTGAGAAGCTGAGGATGTCTCATGATGATCTTTGTATGGAAAATGATTCATTACTAGCTCAATAGATCAGCGCTAGTCAAGTTGAATTTATTCCTCCATGTCTTAAATGCATTGAACGCGAAACTGCTAATTCCTCACCAGAATCATCAAATGCTACCATTGCTACAAATTCTTCAACTGCACCTGTTGTGTCTATTTCCTCACTTGAGGAAAACACAAATGTTACTGATGAAAATGCAGGGTTGAAGGAATTGTATGTGACAGGCATGTACAAAAGCCTCAAAGGACATCAAACCCTTTGTGATGTGCTTAAAAAGCAGATCTTGAACAGGAACGCGAGGAAAGAAGGAATTGCCTTTGAGAGGAAATTAAATGCTGATGGATCTTATTGGAAACCTGAGAAGTATCCCAAAACCTCATGGGTTGCTGCTACTGGGCCTCCTTTTGATCCATCTAATCTAACTGGCTTTTCATGTGAATTATCCTATTCCTCGGATGAGTCATTTGATTCCAACTATAAACTGTTCAAAAATCAATCTGGTGAAGTATTTGCTCGATATGTTGGAACTAACTGCAGGAATGGTCCTCCTGTGAGGAAAATCTGGGTTCCCAAAAGTTGTCTTGAAAATCTTCAGGTGAATGTCCTCATGAGACCAAAACTGAAGAATCTGAACCCCAGGTCAAATTCCTCAGGAGGACCAAAGTCTTCAAGAGGATCAAAATCCTCAACTGGTCAAAACTATGGTCGTACCCGTGCTTATGCGTCTAACATGCAGGGAAACTACAAGGAATATGAGTATGAGTGTTACTCCTCAAATCATTATGTTCATAAATCCTCAAACTAGTTCTCTGCATATTCATATGAGTACTTTAATCCCCCTACTGTTAAGAGAAGTGCATTAGCTTCAATGCCACCTTTCTCATATGGTGCTCGCAGGATGATGAACGCTTTGCCACCCCTTGAGATGTGGGTGGTGAAGAAATCAAACTAATCACTTCTGCAGTTCAGGTCTCTATATGAAAATCATCATCTGAAGAATTTGCTGGAGACCTGAGGAAATGCTTGATAGGACGCAAGCTAATGATTGATGAAATAGAAATATTTCACACGTCCTTACATTTCTATTATGATGAAATTACTGAACTGATGAAATTAGTATCATATTCTTCAAATCTGAAGCATATGAGATGGTAAGCTGTACTAATTCATCTGCAGGATGACAAACCCAAAAATACTGAGTGGGTTCTCGATAGTGGCTGCACACATCAAATGACCGGTGATAAAAGCTTACTGATGAATATGTCACTAACTCCATCACCTCTGAAGCAAATCACATATGCTGACAAAGGTAAAAGCAAGGTATTGGGACTTGGCAAAGTAGCTATTTCCAAGGATAGGCATATGGACAAAGTGATGCTTGTTGAATCCCTTGGTTTTAACCTTATGTCAGTCTCGATGCTTTGTGATCTTGATATGATTGTTATCTTTGGTAGATATAGGTGTGTAGTCATCATGGAATCTGACAAAAACCTCAGAAGGATGGCTGTGGCACCGAAGACTAGGTCATGCAGGCATGAGGAATTTGCACATGCTTGCAAAAAAGAAGCATGTCATCAACATCGAATCAGTCAAATTCCTCAAGGATCATCTCTGTGGTGCTTGTGAATCTGGGAAAATGACCAGATCCAAGCATCCCTCTAAAACCATCATGACCACTACACGTCCATTCGAATTGCTTCATATGGATTTATTTGGACCTACTCACTATGCCACACTAAACAATGCAACATCTTTATATGGCTTCGTCATAGTTGATGATTATTCTAGATATACTTGGGTGCATATCATAGTGTATAAAACTGAAGTGCAGGAAATCTTCAAACGATTTTCTTCAAGGGCCTCGACGAACTTTGGCATCAAGATCAAACACATCAGGAGTGATAATGGAACCGAGTTCAAAAACACTGGTCTTGATGATTATCTTGATGAACTTGGTATTACTCACGAATTGTCTCCTCCTTATACTCCTCAGCAGAATGGAGTTGTCGAAAGGAAGAACAGGACTCTGGTTGAAATGGCAAGAACTATGCTTGAAGAATATCAGACTCCTCGTTGCTTTTGGCCTGAAGCAATCAACACTGCATGCCATATCATCAACATGGTATATCTTCACAAATTCCTCAAGAAAACGTCATATGAACTCCTCATTGACAAGAAACCCAATGTAAGTTATTTCAAAGTATTCGGTGCAAAATGCTGGATTAGAAATCCTCACCATAGCTCAAAATTTGCACCTAAGGCACATGAAGGTTTTATGCTCGGTTATGGAAAGGACTCGCACACTTACAAAGTCTTCTACAACTATCACAACAAAGTTGTTGAGACTGTAGATGTGCGGTTCGATGAAACAAATGGCTCGCAAAGAGAGCAATTGCCTTCTGATCCAGATAAGCTGTCTCCTTAGGAAGCAATAAAGCTCAAGCCTACTGAAGACATTGTCCCCACTGAGGAAATTGGTGAAGAAACGATTTCCATCGCTGATAAAAACCAAGAAGATGCTCCTGAGGAAATTGCATCGGCACCAGTTCCTCAGCCCAGACAAAATCCTCAACCAGCTCATCCGAGGATTGCAAACGAAGTAGAACTTGACAAAATCCTCAACGACATCAACGCGCCAGGTCCTCTCACTCGCTCAAAAGCTTCACACATAGTTAACTTTTGTGGGCACTTTTCCTTTGTATCCATCACAGAACCCTCAAAAGTTGCTCACGCTTTTCTGGAACCGGAGTGGATCCAAGCTATGCAAGACGAACTTCTTCAATTCAAGCTGAATGACGTATGGGAGCTCGTCGAACGACCAGATCCTCGCGTGCACAACATCATCGGAACCAAGTGGATTTTTAGAAACAAGCAAGATGAGGACGGTCAAGTGGTGAGGAACAAGGCACGACTTGTAGCCCAAGGCTACACCCAGGTTGAAGGAATAGATTTCGATGAAACTTTTGCACCTGTTGCTAGACTTGAAGCTATTCGAATACTACTTGCTTATGCTAATCATCATAACATCGCCTTATATCAAATGGATGTGAAAAGTGCATTCCTCAATGATAAGCTTGAGGAAGAAGTATATGTTGCTCAGCCTCCAGGTTTTGAGGATCCGAAGAATCCTGACAAAGTCTTCAGACTCAAAAAGGCTCTGTATGGCCTCAAGCAAGCCCCTCGGGCATGGTATGATACATTGAAGGAATTCCTCATGAAGAAAGGCTTCAAACCTGGTTCACTCAATCCAACTCTTTTCACAAAATCCTATGATAATGAGCTTTTTGTATGTCAAATATATGTTGATGATATAATATTTGGCTGTACTCACAAAAGATACAGTAATGAATTTGCCTACATGATGAGTGAAGAATATCAGATGTCCATGATGGTGGAGCTAAAATTCTTCTTAGGTCTTCAAATTCGTCAACAAAGCAATGGAATCTTCATATCACAGGAGAAATACCTCAAGGATGTTCTGAGGAAATTCGACATGCACGAACGCAAAGGTGCCAAGACTCCGATGCCTACCAACGGCCACCTCGGCACTGATGAAAATGGTAAAGATTTCGATCAGCAGGTATACCGTTCTATGATTGGCTCTTTATTGTATCTATGTGCATCTAGGCCAGATATAATGCTTAGTGTATGCATGTGTGCATGTTTTCAAGCAAAACCGAAGGAATCACACCATAAGGCTGTGAAACATATTCTTCGATACTTAGCTCACACACCAACACTAGGATTATGGTATCCCATGGGCTCCAATCTTCATCTGGTAGGGTATTCTGATTCAGACTATGCTGGTGACCGTGTGGATCGCAAGTCAACTTCTCGCACATGCCATTTCCTCGGAAGATCACTAGTTTGCTGGTCCTCAAAGAAGCAGAACTGCGTATCACTCTCCACTGCCGAAGCTGAGTACATTGCTGCTGGTTCTTGCTGTGCTCAATTGCTATGGATGAAGCAAACCCTCAAGGACTATGGCATCAACATGAAGAATGTACCTCTCTACTGTGACAATCAGAGTGCTATCAAGATTGCATACAACCCAGTACAACACTCGAAGACCAAGCATATCCAGATTCGTCATCATTTTCTTCGGGACCATGTCCTCAAGGGCAATATCCTCATCGACTATGTGAAGACTGATGATCAACTAGCAGATATCTGCACTAAGCCCTTGGATGAGAAAAGGTTTTGCAAATTGCGGTGTGAGCTAAATATCTTAGAGTCATCAAATGTTTTGTAAAAACATGCACACATCCTAACACTTATGCAAAGTTGATGACTTAGATGTGCAACACATGATGAAACAATTTTCTTCAACTGATGAAGAATGTCACTCTGAATGTGAAGAAATTAACGAAGAAATTGATTCTCAGGGCCCTACGACAATTGCACGCGGCGTCTGTAATCAACATTCTTATATGGTGGGTAACGCCACCGCCCAATGTGAAATTCCTCAAGTTGATTTTCTTCAAATGACCAATTTCCTCACAATGCATTTTTCTTCAAAACAATTGTTCTTCATTGTGATGATTTATTACAAAATCTTCAAAAACACTTGATGACTTTCATTTGACTAGATAGACTGTGATTTCTAGTCCTCAACAGCATTCACTTATTGCTATTTCTTCAAGTTGATGTTTCTGCTAAGTGAATGTGATCGGACCCTACTTTCCCTCTATGCTATACTTATCCAGTCTATTCAATTCTTCATATGCGTTCTACTTGAAACTTTGTCAAAATCCTCACTTCATCCTTGTCAGCTGATGATTTTGTAACGAAAATCCTCAAATCTTCAAAAATTGTTTTCTTTAAAGGCACAGTAACTGAACCCCCACTTTCCACGATCGGATAACCACGATCTCCACTATCTCCACCGCATCGTACGGGAGCTACACGTGTCCTGCGGAGACATAGAGGCAGGGGCTATTTGGTCCGATATTCTCGCGCCAACAGTAACTTTTGGCTATAAATATGTCCTTATCCCTCTCGGCATCCTCTTCTTCGCCTCATCGCTCTCCTGCCACAGCACACTCCACCGAACCCTAGCGCCACCGCTTGTAGTCTCGTCGCCGGTGAGGAAGAGCTTCACTGCCTTGACTTCTCCGTCGCCGGAACCACGCCAGAGTCGGACCATCTTCGTCCGCCACCGCCGTAGACGTCCTCTGTCGCCGAGTTAGGTTGCATTGGACACTCGAACAAAGAGGCTCTCCAACACAACTTTCTGTGTTCTTCGTACGCACCTTCCAGGGTAAATATATCCCATTTTTAGAGCAGATTATATCTGAAATTTTACATCTTCTATGTGAAATCTGTTTTTGCTCAAGATACGATGCACACATGATTCCTCAAACACTACCTATCACCACAATCATTGATGAACTATGCTAAGCATCTAAGATTTTCACGAGATTCCTCAATTGTGCGAATTTTCAGATCTGTACAACTCTGGAACCCAAGAACAGTATGCTTTGGCAAATTCCTCAACCACTGGTTATATTCCTCAAACTGTCAAACTTTTTCATTTTCTTCAAATCTGAGAACGCATATGAACTCTCCAAATTCCTCGCAACTATACTCTGTTCACAGGTACACACATGTCAGCTAATGAATCTCTCGGTTCTCATCACATTAACTCATTTGCAGCGTTTCTAGAAGAAACTCTTCAAGGCTCATCAGAATCCTCAAGAGTTCAAAATCATCGGCAAAGTCCTCAACTGAAGAAAATGGAGGAAGAAAGAAAACAGAAGGGAGGAAAGAAACTTGAGCAAAACACAACTACTTGGAGTATTGTACGCCTGATGAACATGAGACAATGGCCAAGAGAAAGATACGACTGTAGAAGATTGAACACCGATGGGCGAAGGAATGGAAGGAGTACAGGTTTGTGACTCCCAAATATGCGAAGAAATTCGCTTTGAAGCCTCCTGGCAGAACGGCCCCACTTGAGGATCATCAAGTAGCACATCCCTCAAGCCTCATGACAATTGATGACTATCCAGATGAGAAAGAAAAACATCTGGCCAAGCTCAAGAAGCAAGCAGAAGCTGCAGTGAGGAAATTTATTGAATCCTCAGCTGCTGCCTCCGGTGCTGCTAATTCCTCAGCTGCAGAAACCTCAGGCTCAGAAATTCCTCACATGCAGTCTGTGCCATCAAAGCCAAGGGCTCCAAAGCCTCAAGAGAAGTCTGCTTAGGATTCTGTGATAAAACCCTCAGCACCAAAACCCTCATTACCAAAACCTTCAACACCAAAACCATCAGCGCCAAAACCCTCAGTACCAATCTCCTCAGCACCAAAATCCTCAGCTCCACCTCCAAAGCCTCAAGAGAAACCAGTACAGAAGCATGTCGTGAAACCTACGACCGCCAGCTCCAGCTCCTCACTCCCAGCTGCAACTAGCTCGGAGACAAAGTCTTCAACACCTCTTGTGAAGACTTTGGCAACTTCTGAACGTGCACCTCTGCCCAGCCACAGCAAAATCATCGTAGTCCCATCTGCATCAGAGGGAAGTGATGAATATGATGATGAAACCCTGCAAGCCATCATCAGGAACAAGCAAGAAAGAGTAGCTCAAGCATCAGAGAGTGCTATTCCTCTGGCCAGGGACCCCAAGGTCCTCCTTGACTACATCAATATCTGGTATGAGGACCCAAACACTCCTATTGATGATTTGAAGTTTCCCCCTGGCATCAGCCACATGGTGGCCACCTTCATAAATGAAGCCAAGTGGAAAGAATAGCAGGCCAGGCAAGCAAAGGTTGCAAAGATCAAAAACGAGAAATTCCTCAGGTAGAATCTCCTCAAACTGACTCCTGATGCACTGGTGTCAACACAGGCAGAGCTGCAAATATTGACTGACAAGTACGCCAAGCTGTCAGATCGAAAAAGCATCAAGAGCAATTTGATCAAGCTAGCCACTAGTGTTGTTGATGACTACAACAAGAGAACCGCACCCCCAGCACCAACTCCTCAGCCCTTGGTTGAGCAGCCAGTAGATGCATCTCCTCATGAGGAGGAAACTCCTCAAGCTGAGGAAGAACACCAAGAGCGCCGTGTTGATGAACTGGCCATTGAAGAAATCATCACGGAAACTGCAACTGATGAAACTGTTGCCACTGATGAGACTGCTCCTGATCCAGCTGCTTCATCAAAGCAGGCTGATGACTCTGTTCCAGCTGGTTCCTCACTACCAGCTGAAGAAACTGAAGAAAGAACACCTTCACCAAAAGCTTCAAAGGTGAAGAAGATAATTCCATCTGCATCAGACGTGAAGAAAACAAGGGCTGCTGAAAAGGAAGCCAAGAAGAGAAAAGCCTCCTCAGCAGTAGAAGAGACAGAGGCAAATCGCCTCAATGAAATTGAAGAAACTGCTCCTCTAGACCCGGTGCCTCTCAATGTCGCCCCTTCCTATGAGATGGTCGTCATTGATGACCCAGTAACAAAGGCAGATGAGGAAATGAAGGATGTCGCCCCTGAGGAACACACTGATGAGGAAATTCAGATAGACGACAGTCCTCAACCTCTTATTCCTCAGACAGAAACTGCTCAAGCATGAGCTGCATCAGCTGATGAAACTGCTTCTGCCACAAAGCCAGCTGAGGAAAAACAAGCTGAAAATCCTCATGCTGACGAAATTCAACACTCTGAGAAGACTCCACAAGATGAGGAACAGGCTGACCCAACTCCTCCTACTAAGAAAAAAGCAGAAATTCCTTAGCCTGAAGCTCAGCCAGAGCAAGCATCATCTCCTCAGCATGAAGTACCAGCTGATGAAATTCCTCACCCTGAGGAAAATGCTGAAGAAAATGTACCCGCCCAAGACAATGAATTCATTGTACTCAACCCAGAGACTGCTATTGTTGTCTCCTCCCCTATTCCTCAGGAAAATCTTCAGCCAGTTCAGCGTCAGCCATTCTCCAAGCGTCCAAAGTTTCAGAAAGAAAATTTCTTTGAAGAACGCATGTACTTCATCGGAGAGAACCCTTATGACAAGCCTCAAATGAAGCATCTGAAGTTTTGGACAAGGACTCAGATGAACTACTATTCCTCTGTGCTCTGTGGACGCAACAAGATATTCCAGCACATGCATATTCCTCATGTTGAGCTTCAAGCAATACCTTGCCTGGAGCCAGTCCTCAGTGTACTCCACGATGCAGGTTTGCTCCCAATGTGCTCAGACATATCAGACTGGAACAGCGAGCTTATTCTTCAGTTCTATGCCACTCTTCACATATCTGGCAACGCTGAAGACATCAACACTTGGGTGTTTGACTGGATGTCACAAAACACTCACTACAAGGCTCCAGCTTCTGAACTCCTCAGAGAACTACCCGTACCAATTCCCTCAGATGGGGCTGTGAAGCTATATGGTGAGAGTGAGCTGCCAAATGGAATGATGGAAGTCCTCATGAAGCCTTTGGCTGCAGGAAAACCCTCAAGAACAACCTTCCTCATCCACGAGCTCAAGTACACACCCCGGTCTGTCTACAGAATCCTCTGTAGTGTGCTCGCGCCTATCAAAGGCCATGACGATGCAGAAGATGTTGTAGGCCTCATGAAGAATATCCTCTTCAACATCATTCACGGTATTCCTATCAATATCCATGATTTCTTCTTGAGGACTTTGGCCGACAATGCCATGTGCCCCTATGATCACAAGATATATGCCCCGTGGATTATGAGATTCATCAGGACAAGGACAGTCATCAACTTCCACGCTGATTTCCAAAACCACATGGGTTATATGCCTCCTATCCGGGTCAACAAGAAGACTTTCGAGCCCATTGAAGGAAAAGGAAAAGCTATGATTGAAGAAGGCATCAGGCCCCTTGATGGCCAGTTCAAAGAGCCAGAAGCATATTCTTCATGGGACGATACTGAGACTCGTCCAGCAAGTCGAGTTCCTCCTCGGGTGCTAAACACCAGAGAGCTCCTCCTCAGTCTTCACCAGAAGGTGGAGCGCAACCACAAATGGGTCAAACGCCAGTTTGGTGCCATTGTGAAAACCCTCACTGAAACACACAACTCTGTAAAGATTAACCATCACTATCTACATGAGGTTTTCGATCGCACCTGGGCTACACTTGCACATCTGAAGACTCAGACTGTGCTTGAAGAAATGGACTTTGAGCGAGACTTTGACTGGTCGTGGCCTCCCAAGAGGAAGTTCAGGCCCATTCCAGTGCCAGACCTTGAAGACAGCTCCTTTTCTTCATTCCGCATTGCTGAATGTGATGAGGAACAACTCGACACAGCAACCGGCCCAAGGAAGAAGACTACTCCCAAGAAGCATCACGGCTCTTCCTCAACCGCCAAGAAATGAAGTCTTCACGGGCGTTAGTCCTCATTTTGTCCCTTTTTGTCACTTAATGACAAAGGGGGAGAAACTCGAGAGCTAGTCTTCAAGCGGGATATGTTTGGGGCTTATGAACTATATTTAAGTTACAAACTCTTGGCTCTTCTGAAGTTTTTATGTAATGAGTTGTAACTTAAGCCCGATGGTACTCTGACACTTTTGAACGTTTTTCTTCGCATGCTTATTCTTCAAATTTTAATGCACGCATGCTGAAATTAGTCAGATACCATTTGCCATCATGCATCTTCATTTTCTTCATATGATATGTTATATGTATGCATGATTTACAAGACTCACGGGGAGATCTCCATGATATAAATCATCAATGTGCATTTGCTGTGAAAAGCAAAATCCTCAAGATATGCACATCTTCAGGGGGAGTCTCTCTGAATCTTGTTTTCAAATTCCTCAAATGAGTATTTGCACTTCATATTTTTGATCCCTGTTGAAGACTTAACCTAATTGTCATCAACCACCAAAAAGGGGGAGATTGTAAGTGCATCTAGTGCCCCTTAGTGATTTTGGTGGTTTGAAGACTTATAGGTTAAGTATCTAATGTGTTTATGAGTGTACACATGATCTATAAGTCATTGAGGAGTTTGAGATATTTGAAGAATATTGACCCCTAAAAATGTATGTCTTCAGTTGAAGAAATTGGTTTGAAGCTGAAGAAATGAATCGCGAGGAATCTGCGATGAAATTGATATTCCTCATGAAGATACTGATATTGAGAAGTCCGGTGGCTCCTGAAGAAATTAATTCTGAAGAATTTGAAGCGTGAAGATTCACACTTTCCGTTTTACTTTCTTCGCATTTGAGTAATAGGAACACCGTACTGTTAAAGGGGGTCGAAGTTACACTATGGAATGAATTTCCTCATGATGCTCAACCGAAGCCTAATCCTACCAAAAGCCTCAAGTGAGGAATATGAGTGACATGAGGACTCTCACAGTTGAGGGTTCCGACCGTTTCGATAACCACGCCAAGTCACTGGTCTTATCCACTCCAACGGTCATATTATTTAAGGGCATTAGTGTCAAATCATGTCGGGATGCTCCCAGGCTATAAATAGCCACCCCCACAACCACTAGCTGGTTGGCTGCTCCGTTAGAAACTGACACTTGTCATAAGAGCAACCCAAATTCCTCAGAGTCTTCGAGAGTAATTCATCAGTGAGGAAATACACCACCCACCGAAACCACAAAGCAAACCTAGTGATTGAGCATCACTGAAGAAGTTGTTCCTGTGTGGGACGGAAGCCTTTTACCTTTGAGGACTGTGCATCGTCATGGTCTAGAACGTTCCAGCAGTTAATTGTGGATCGTCGAGTGACCAAGTTTGTGAGGGTTTGGAAATCTTCCCTGAAGACTTACCACGAGTGTTGGGCGAGGACTGTGTGTCCTTAGCTCAAGGACAATACGGTAGGGACTGTGTGTCCCGGGACTGGGTGTTCTTTGGTTTCAATACCAAGCCGCTGCAAACCAGATGTACAACTGTCACAGCAGTTGGAACTGGGTCATCAATGACTGTCTTCACTGAGAAACGGGTTCTAATTCCTCAACTCTTTACTTTCTCTATATTATGTGTTGATGACTTTCACTGTGACTGTTTGAGGAATTTGCTGAAGACTTTCTCTGAATTTCCTCAACCCCAAATTCTTCACAATAGTTAATCATCATCTGTATTCTGCGTGCCTGCTTACTTTGCAATCTGTTTTCACATTCTTCACTCTGAAATACTGCTGGTGTGAACGTTTGCACGTCTGATCCTTTACTGTTTCCGCTGTAAGTTAGTCATCAGTGAGGAATTTCCTCAAAAGGAATTTCCTCAGTGATGAAATTCTAAAAATCTCCTATTCACCCCCCTCTAGTCGATATAACGCACTTTCAACACTACTAGCAACCTTACAAGTACCAATCAGAGTTGCGAGACGAAGATTGGTTACAAGAGATGAACTAGGGATTGGAGAGGAGATGGTGCTGATGAAGATGTTGGTGAAGATGCCTCCCCTCCGACGAGAGGAGTGTTGGTGATGATGATGGCGATGATTTACCCCTCCGGGAGGGAAATTTCCCCGGCAGGATCGTCCTGCCGGAGATCTAGATTGGATCTGGTCAAGTTCCGCCTCGTGGCGGCGGCGAAACCACGAAAAAGCTCCCGAATGATGTTTTTTCTGGACCAAGACCCTTCATATAGCAAAAGAGGGGGGCTAGTGGGCCGTCAGGGAGCCCACAAGCCCCCACTCCGCCACCAGGGGGGTGGCGGTGGCAGGGCTTGTGGCGCCCTGGCAGCTCCCCTCCGGTACTTCTTTCGCCCAGTATTTTTTATATAATCCCAAAAAAATCCAAGTAAATTTTCAGGGCATTTGGATATGTGCAGAATAGTGGACTAAGATTTGCTCCTTTTCCAGTCCAGAATTCCAGCTGCCTGAATTCTCCCTCTTCAAATAAACCTTGCAAAATAAGAGAGAAAAGGCATAAATATGGTACCACAAAGTAATATAACAGTCCATAAAGCAATAAATATCAACATGAAAGCATGATGCAAAATGGACGTATCTACTCCCCCAAGCTTTGACCTTGCTTGTCCTCAAGCGAATACCAAGTTCCGTAAACATGTCCACATGTTGAGGGACGAAGGTGTCGATAAAACATAATACAGACATGAGGGCATCATGATCACACATAGAACAACAATACATCATAAAGATTCTTATGTGAAAGTAACAATTCCTTCACAAAGCAAAGCATGAAGCAAAAACCTTACCGAGAAGTAACCAACAATAGTCCAAAGTCATTGAAGCAATTGCAATTTATCACAACATCAGAAAGAGTCAAATAAGAGCTTGTAAGGCAAATCCACATACTCAATCATCTCTTTTGTTTTCCACATTGTTACAACTCACGTGGTACTCAAGGTGTCGAAGTTTCAGCTGGACACAGAGGAAGATAGGGGCTTATAGTTTTGCCTCCCAACGGTTTACCTCAAGGGTAAACTCAACACCAATAAAGCATAAGTACTCCACTCCAAGTTGATATATGAATATAGATCTTTCCCAAACATGTGACGGTAGCCAAGACAAAGGCAAAAAAAGGGAATTGGTGAATATCACCATGACTCTTACAAGGGTGAAAAGTAAAGGTACAAGATAGGCCCTTCGCAGAGGGAAGCAGAGGTTGTCATGCGCTTTTGATGTTTGAATGTGTGTCCTCTTAGTGCGGAGGAACGCCACTTTATATTGCCTCCTGTGATAAAGAACTTTATTATGCAGTCTGTCACTTTTATGTCTTCCTCATCACAGGTTCGTACAAAGCTTATTTTCCACACACTAATAGATCATACATATTAGAGAGCAATTTTTTATTGCTCGCACTGATGTCAACTTACTTGAAGGATCTTATTCAATCCATAGGTAGGTATGGTGGACTCTCATGGCAAAACTGGGTTGGAGGTTTATGGATGCACAAGTAGTATCTCTACTTGGTGCGGGAGTTTTGGCTAATATGAGGTGGAAGCAATCGTCACATACTAAGGGATCTCTTGTTTGGAACCAAGCAAACACAATTCATTATGTTGTCTTCCTTGTCCAACATCTACTCCTAAGCATGTAATAGTTTGGTGAGTGCTCACAATTGTAAAAAGTGTCTAAGATGATATATTTATATGTGAACCTCTCTTTCCTTATTACTTCTTACTAATTGCAACAATGACTGGGGTCTATGTTGTTTTATTCTCAACAAGTTTCAATCATCATACGTGTCATAAGTGAAGTTATCACTTTCCATAAGATCGTCTCATGATCTTTCATGCTATCGTTCTTTTCATACTTTTGATCATGGAACAAAGAAAATCCCTTAACTAAGATACTCTTTATTATATAGCCCGTAAGCTCGAATACATTGGGGAAGAGACAAAAGCAAAAGACTCAAACTAAACACTAAAGACTTATTCCTCTAAGAGAAGAAATAAAAACTAAAAAGGAAAGAACTAAAACAAAGGTAAAAGAAAAGATATAAACGTGATACGATACCAGGGCATCTCCCCAAGCTTGGAAGAAGCCAAGGGGATTACCCATACCAATGCTTAGTTGTCTCCCTTTGGTGGTGATGGTGGTGTTGTTGGAGCAGTCTTGAGCTTGTCTAATTTCCACTTGAGCAAAAAGTTCTGCTCCCTTAGATCGTCATTTTCTTCCTCAAGCTTCAACACTCTATGGCAAAGTTCCAGCTTACTCTCCTGCAAGAAACGAGAAGGGATAAACAAGGTCTTAGGTTTTTTCCTATGATCAGGGAGGCATGACTTCTTGAACTCCACATGGGTGTTTGCAGGTTGAGGTAGAGGAGCCTCCTCTTCACCGGAACTCGTTTGCTCCTTCCCTTTGGGCTCATAGTCCTCTTCCTCATCAGTGGTCCATCCATATGGTTCCAAGTCCCCATAGACCTTGGGGTTAGCAAGGTAGTCAGCCACATAGCTCTCCCCCTCTGAATCCTGAGAAGACATCTTGACCTAGATCCGCGGCAGAAACAAGCTCGAAACGAAAACACAGGAAAACTGCGCGATACGGAGATCAAAACCTTGGGGCGAGTATATATTGATTTTTTCTGGACCAGAAGGAGTGCTCCGCAAGAAAACGGAGTCCGGGAGGCACACGAGGTGCCCACAAGCTTGCCCTCCGCCACCAGGGGGTAGGGGGCGGTGGCAAGGCTTGTGGCCGCCTCGTGCGCTCTCCGGACTGCTTCTTATTTTTCTAATTTTCAAAAAATTCCAAAATGGAGGAAATTTCCTATTGGAAAAGCATCGGAGTCCAATTTCTTACCGAAACAGATACCTCTTCGTTTTCAGGGTCTGAAACAGGTTGATAAACATCCCTTATGTACTCCTTTGGAGTTATGACATTGATGATATTGGTCTCAACATTTATGGGAGTACCAGAGATGTAATGCTTGATTCTTTGCCCATTTACCACTCTAGGAAAATTTCCTTCCATGTTATTGATTTTGATGGCACCGGAACGATATACTTCCTGGATAACATAAGGGCCTTCCCATTTTGAAATAAGCTTGCCTGCAAAGAATCTCAAACGAGAATTGTATAGCAGGACATAATCACCTACATTGAACTCTCGTTTCTGTATTCGTTTGTCATGCCATCTCTTAACCTTTTCCTTGAACAACTTGGCATTCTCATATGCCTGGGCCTCCATTCATCTAACGAGCTGATATCAAACAACCGCTTCTGACCGACAAGTTTGAAATCAAAGTTGAGCTCTTTGATTGCCCAATAATCTTTGTGTTCCAGCTCAAGAGGTAAATGACAGGCTTTACCGTAAACCATTTTATATGGTGACATGCCCATGGGATTCTTATAAGAAGTTCTATAAGCCCATAGTGCATCGTCAAGTTTTCTAGACCAATTCTTTCGAGATCTATTGACGGTCTTTTGTAGGATCAATTTGATCTCCCTATTCCTCACTCCACTTGACCACTAGACTGAGGATGATAAGGAGATACAACTCTATGGTTGACATCATACTTAGCGAGCATCTTGCAGAAAACACCATGAATGAAGTGTGAACCGCCATCAGTCATCAGATATCTAGGGACTCCAAATCTTGGGAATATGACTTCTTTAAGCATCTTAATAGAGGTGTGGTGATCAACATTTTTAGTGGGGATAGCTTCTACCCACTTAGTGACGTAATCCACAGCAACTAAGATGTGAGTGTACCCATTGGAACTTCGGAAGGGTCCCATATAATCAAAGCCCCAGACATCAAATGGTTCAATGACAAGTGAATAGTTCATAGGCATTTCCTGACGCTTACTGATGTTCCCTATTCTTTGGCATTCATCACAAGACAAGACAAACTTACGGGCGTCCTTGAAGAGAGTGGGCCAATAGAAACCTGATTGCAATACCTTATGAGCAGTTCTATCTCCAGCGTGGTGTCCTCCGTAGGCTTCGGAATGACACTTCTGCAGGATCTGTCCCTGTTCATGTTCAGGCACACAACGTCTAATAACACCATCTACTCCTTCCTTATAAAGGTGAGGATCATCCCAAAAGTATTGTCTCAAATCAAAGAAGAATTTCTTCTTTTGCTGATAGGTGAAACTGGGTGGTATGTATTTGGCTATGATATAGTTTGCATAATCAGCATACCACGGTGCACTATGTGAAGTGCGGATGACATTTAATTGCTCATCAGGAAAGCTGTCATCAATAGGTAGTGGGTCATCAAGGACATTCTCTAGCCTAGACAAGTTATCTGCTATAGGGTTATCAGCACCCTTTCGGTCAACGACGTGCAAATCAAATTCATGTAGCAGGAGAACCCATCTGATCAGCCTAGGCTTAGCGTCCTTCTTCTCCATAAGGTACATAATAGCAGCATGATCAGAGTGAATGGTGACTTTTGAGTCAACTATATAAGATCTGAACTTTTCACATGCAAACATGACTGCTAAAAATTCCTTCTCCGTGGTTGCATAGTTTCTTTGGGCACTGTCTAGAGTTTTACTGGCGTAGTGAATAACATTCAACTTCTTGTCAACTCTTTGTCCTAGAACAACACCAACAGCATAATCACTAGCGTCGCACATGATTTCAAAGGGCAAGTTCCAGTCAGGTGGTTGAACAGTAGGTGCGGTTATCAAAGCCTTCTTAAGTATTTCAAAGGCTTCCTCACAATCCTCATCAAAAACAAAAGGAACATCCTTCTGCAAGAGGTTGGTAAGAGGCCTAGAAATCTTAGAGAAGTCTTTAATGAACCTTCTATAGAAACCAACATGACCTAGGAAACTTCGTATACCTCTGATATCTGTGGGGCAATGCATTTTCTCAATTGCATCAACCTTAGCCTTATCAACTTCAATGCCTCTTTCAGAAATTTTGTGTCCTAAGACGATACCTTCATTAACCATAAAGTGGCACTTCTCCCAATTCAAGACGAGGTTGGTATCTTCGCATCCTGTAAGACTCGATCAAGGTTGCTGAGGCAATCATCAAAGGAAGACCCGTAAACAGAGAAGTCATCCATGAAAACCTCGACAATCTTTTCACAAAAGTCAGAGAATATAGCCAGCATACATCTTTGAAAGGTGGCAGGTGCATTGCATAAGCCAAAAGGCATACGTCTATAAGCAAAGGTACCAAAGGGGCAGGTGAAAGTGGTTTTCTCCTGATCATATTGTGCAACATGTATTTGCGAGAAACCTGAATAACCGTCTAGAAAGCAGAAGTGTGTGTGTTTTAATAGCCTTTCTAGCATTTGGTTGATAAATGGCAAAGGATAATGATCTTTCCTCGTTGCCTTGTTCAGTTTCCGGAAGTCTATCACCATCCTATAGCCGGTAATAATCATTTGTGGGATTAGTTCATCCTTATCATTAGGAACGACGGTGATACCTCCCTTCTTAGGTACGCAATGTACTGGACTTACCCAATCACTATGAGCAACAAGATAAATGATTCCTGCTTCCAGAAGCTTTAATATTTCTTTTCTAACGACCTCTTTCATCTTAGGATTTAATCTCCTTTGATGATCATCAACTGGTTTAAAGTGAGGATCAATTTTAATCTTGTGCTGACATAGAGTAGGACTAATACCCTTAAGATCATCAAGAGTATATCCAATAGCAGCACGGTGCTTCCTCAGAGTTCTTAGTAACTTCTTCTCTTCGTGCTCTGAGAGGAGGGCACTAATAATGATAGGATATATCTCCTTCTCATCAAGATAGGCATACTTAAGAGTATCAGGCAACTGTTTAAGCTCGAACACAGGATCACCCTTTGGTGGGGGAGGATCCCCAAGCAGTTCAACAGACAGATTATTCTTGAGAATAGGATATTGTTCTAAGACAATTTTATCTATCTCATCTCTCTCCTCCATATGCATATCATTTTCATGCTCAAGCAGATATTGCTCCAAAGGATCCGTAGGAGGTACGGCAATAGAGGCAAGAGCAACGATTTCATCTCTACCTGATGACTCTCTTTCATGGGTTTGTCTTCCAAACTTGGAGAAGTTAAATTCATGAGACACACCCTTGAAACTAACTGTGACAGTCTGCTTAATGCAATCAATGTGAGCGTTGACAGTGTTGAGAAAGGGTCTACCAAATATGATGGGACAAAAGCTATCTTGTGCAGTACCAAGGACGAGGAAATCAGTAGGATACTTCGTCTTACCACACAGGACTTCTATGTCTCTCACAATTCCCAGAGGGCAGATAGTGTCTCTATTAGCTAGCGTAATAGTGACATCAATGGGTTCTAACTCAGCAGGCTCAAACTCATCTTTGATTTCATCATATAGAGAACGTGGTATTGCACTAACACTAGCTCCCATATTACATAAACCATGGTAACAGTGATCTCCTATCTTGACAGAAACAACGGGCAGGCCAACTACAGGTCCCTATTTGTCTTTCGCGTGAGGTTTATCAATTCTAGCGGAGTCCTCACAGAATTTGATAACATGACCATCTATGTCTTCGGCTAAGAGATCTTTGATAATAGCAACACTAGGTTCAACTAATATCCTCAGGGGGTGCAAGTGGTCTAATATAACCCCTACGTATCACAGTTGGAGTTTAGAATAATCCTTTATCCTAGTAGGGTATGGTGGTTTCTCAGTTTAAGCACAAGGAACATCAGGATCACTAAAAGCAATGACTTTCTCCTCAACTAGATTGGTTTTGGCTATGCTGCTTTCTACAGGAGGATGATATTTAAACCACTTCTCTTTGGGAAGATCAACATGAGCACCAAAAGATTCACATAGAGAAGCTACTATCTCAGAGTCAAGTCCATACTTAGCGCTAACATCTCTAGAAGTGTTTGTCTCAATAAAAGATTTAACGCAATCAAACTGGAAATTCATACCTGACTACATACCTTCCTCTAGCTCCCAATCTTCAGAGTTGCGTTTGATTCTTTCCAATAAATTCCACTTGTGATCAATATCCTTCTTCATAAAAGAACCGGTACAAGAAGTGTCGAGCATGGTACGATCTTCATGAGAAAGCCGAGCATAAAAGTTTTGAGTGATGATTTCTCTTGAGACCTCATGATTGGGGCATGAATATAGCATTGATTTAAGCCTCCCCCAAGCTTGAGCTATGCTTTCCCCGTCACGAGGCCAAAAATTATAAATAAAGTTCCAATCATGATGTACTACATGCATAGGATAGAACTTTTGATGAAATTCCAATTTCAACCGATTGTAGCCCCATGATCCAGTATCATCACATAGCCTATACCATGTCAACGCCTTATCCTTCGAAGATAAAGGAAATACTTTCTTCTTTACCTAATCCTCGGGCAAACCAGCAAGCTTAAATAAACCACAAACTTCATCTACATAGATCAGATGCAAGTCTGGATGTGAAGATCCATGTCCTGTGAAAGTATTAGCCAACAGTTTCTCAAGCATAGCCGAAGGAATTTCATAATAGATATTTTCAGTAGGTACCTCAGGTTGAGGAACAACTCCTCGTTCTTCCGTTTGTGGTGAAGATACCCCGAACAAACTCCTCAAAGGAACAGTTTCCATAGTGACAAGTGACAATAAATTTCAGCACAGTATATAGATGTTTCCTTACCAATTTCCACTTACCAAAGGCGCATCACTCCCCGGCAACGACGTCAGAAAAGAGCCTTGATGACCCACAAGTATAGGGGATCAATCGTAGTCCTTTTGATAAGTAAGAGTGTCGAACCCAACGAGGAGCAGAAGGCTCTGATAAGCGGTTTTCAGCAAGGTAATAACTGCAAGCACTGAAAGTACTGGTAACAAGCGATGGTGTAGTGAGGTGAAACGTAGCAAGCAAAAAGTAACAAGTAACAAGTAGTAGCCATGGTGCAGCAAGTGGCCCAATCCCTTTTATAGCAAGGGACAAGCCTGAACAAAGTCTTATAGGAGGAAAAACGCTCCCGAGGACACACGGGAATTTCTGTCATGCTAGTTTCATCATGTTCATATGATTCGCGTTCGTTACTTTGATAGTTTGATATGTGGGTGGACCGGCGCTTGGGTACTGCCCTTACTTGGACAAGCATCCCACTTATGATTAAACTCTCTCGCAAGCATACGCAACTACAAAATAAGAATTAAGACAATGTCTAACCATAGCATTAAACTAGTGGAACCAAATCAGCCCCTCACGAAGCAACACATAGACTGGGGTTTAAGATTTTATCACTCCAGCAACCCATCATCTACTTACTACTTCCCAATGCCTTCCTCTAGGCCCAAATATGGTGAAGTGTTATGTAGTCGACGTTCACATAACACCACTAGAGGAAAAGACAACATACAACATATCAAAATACCGAACGAATATCAAATTCACATGACTATTATTAACATGACTTATCCCATGTCGTCAGGAACAAAAGTAACTACTCACAAAACATAATCATAATCATGATCAGAGGTGTAACGAATAGCATCAAGGATCTGAACATAAACTCTTCCACCAAGTAATCCAACTAGCATCAACTACAAAGAGTAATCAACATTACTAGCAACCTTACAAGTACCAATCGGAGTTGCGACACGAAGATTGGTTACAAGAGATGAACTAGGGATTGGAGAGGAGATGGTGCTGATGAAGATGTTGATGAAGATGCCTCCCCTCCGTCGAGAGGATTGTTTGTGATGACGATGGCGACGATTTCCCCCTCCGGGAGGGAAATTTCTCTGGTAGGATCGTCCTGCCGGAGCTCTAGATTGGATCTACTCAAGTTCCGCCTCGTGGCGGCGGCGAAACCACGAAAAAGATCCCGAATGATTTTTTTCTGGACCAAGACCCTTCGTATAGCAAAAGAGGGGGGCTAGTGGGCCGTCAGGGAGCCCACAAGCCCCCACTCCGCCACCAGGGGGGTGGCGGTGGCAAGGCTTGTGGCGCCCTGGCAGCCCCCCTCCAGTACTTCTTTCACCCAGTATTTTTGATATAATCCCCAAAAAATCCACATAACTTTTCGGGGCATTCCGAGATGTGCAGAATAGTGGACTAAGATTTGCTCCTTTTGCAGTCCAGAATTCCAGCTGCCTGAATTCTCCCTCTTCAAATAAACCTTGCAAAATAAGAGAGAAAAGGCATAAATATGGTACCACAAAGTAATATAACAGCCCATAAAGCAATAAATATCAACATGAAATCATGATGCAAAATGGACGTATCATAACCCATTCGAACGGGAAACGAGTACTGGTCACGCATACTGATAATTTATTGTACCTATATCTAGCAAGTTTCATCTGAAGACTGACCCAGAGAAAATTAAGGGGCGAGGAGGAGATGTCATTTGTACTCACCCACGAACGCAGGGGCGGAGCTAGTCGAACGCACGGGGAGGTCTTCGAACAGCAGACCTCGCAGCGATGAGACAACTACACATGTAAATCCACTCGATCAACACAAATATTTTGTGTTCATTAATAAAATCAAAAAATATATGACCTAACACAAATATATGACATATATAGATGTAACTTAGGGTTCCATCAACATTGAGGAACCCCCTTACTCACTCATCCTCGACGCCTCACGTATGGCAAAGCACGGTCGAAGGGTCAGCATGCCAACTCTTCCGGTTCCGGAGACCTCTCTTCTCTGCCTCTCCTCTCCTCTACGAGCATTATCCTGATGAGGTCCGTGGCCGGCAGCCTCTGGAAGGCCGAAGATCACCTTTTCGGTCAACAAGAGGCCGAACAGGTGGAGGGGGTCGGGTGTTGGGGGTCAATGTCGTTGGGGGCAGCGTATTAACACCTCCATGGAGTTTCGTGTCGGGGTGTCGGGATGTTGTGTCGGGGTTTCATGATGTCGTGTCGAGGCGTCGTGTCGGGTTGTCGCGGCATCGTGTCGGGGTGGAGTGGCGTTATGTCGAGGTGTCGGGGCATCATGTCGGGGTGTCAGGGTGTCGTTTTCTTCTTCTTACTCTTCTTCCTTTTCTTCTTCTTCCTCTTCTTAGTTTTCTTCCTTTTCTTCTTCTTCTTCTTCTTCTTCTTCTTCTTCTTCTCTTCTTCTTCTTCTTGCTTCCTTCCTTCCTCCTCTTCTTTTTTCCTGTTCTTCCGTCTCTTCTTCTTCCTCTTCTTCCTTTTCTTCCTTTTCTTTTTCTTCTTCTTCTTCTTCTTCTTCTCTGTGTTGGTGTGGAGGCGGTGGGGAGGACGGGGCTAGGGGAATAAGGCGAAGAAGAAGAAGAATAAGAAGGAGAAGAAGGAGGAGGAGAAGAAGAAGAAGAAGAGGAATAAGAGGAAGAAGAAAAGAAGAAGGAAATTCTTCTTTTGTTCTTCTTCTTCTACTTCTTCTTCTCCTTCTTATTCTCCTTCTTCTTCTTTTCTTCTTCTCTTCTACTTCTCTTATTTTCTTATTATTATTCTTCCTTCTTTTCATTTTTCCTCTTTCTTCTCCTCCTCTCCTCCTCCTCTTCTTCTTCTTTTTCTTCTTCTTCTCTTCCTCCTCCTCTTCTCCTCTTCTCCTCCTCCTCTTCTTCTTCTTCTTCTTATTCTTCTTCTTCTTCTTCTTCCCTTCCTCTTTTGTTCTTCTTCTTCTTATTCTTCTTCTTCTTCTTCTTCTACTTCTTCTTCTTCCTTCTTTTCATTTTCCTCTTTCTTCTCCTCTTCTCCTAAACTAATTAAGTAAATAACAGAACTATTGAACTAAATAACAAAAAACTAAACTAAACTAATGAACTAAATAACACAAAACTAAACTAAACTAATGAACTAAATAATAGAAAACTAAACTAAACTAATTAATCAACTAACCATCAGAAAAAGGAAAACAATTACATGTGGGCGATGGGGGGCCGGGGCCGACAGGGGCTCCAGGGCCGTAGGGGCTCCGAGGCAGTGGGCGGGAGGGGGATGCCGATGGTGGGGAAGAGGGTAATGAAGCCGACGATGGGGAAGGGTGATGGCACCATGCGGATGGGGGGCGCCATGGTGGCGGAAGGGGGTGGATCCGATGGTGGCGGTAGCGGTTGCGGTCGTGCGGTGGGGAGTGCAGGGGCGAGCGAGAGAGAGAGAGTGGTAGAGAGTGGGAGGAGAGTGTTGTTAAGTGGGGACGGCGCTGACCGTTAACTATCGTCCCCTTTTGCCATCTGTAGGCGGACGACAAAGGGGAGGAGGCAGACGGCAAAGTTTCGGGTGGGGTGGTTTTGGCACCAACCGTTAGGGGGGGTGGGGCCTTTCCCCTTTACCGTTTGTCGGGGCCGTCTTTGTCGTCCGTTGGCAGACGACAAATTGCAGGGGTGGGGCCTCGCCCCTTTGCCGTATCCCGGGACCTTCTGTGTCGACTGCTGGCAGATGGCAAATCTTGCCTTTCCCATCAGCCCGGCTTTTGTCGTTTGTTTTCTTCCAGTTGATGGCAAAGAGGCTCTTTGCCCTGAGCCAGCACACGGCCAAGACCAAGCAGATGGCAAATTCTGTGATTCCAGTAGTGATTATCGTACCGCTTTAGAGTAGTATGTTCCCTTGTCGACCTTCGAGGTTTGGTAGTAACTTGATATCGAGCTTCATGATCACCATCATTAGCTTCAAATTCAACTCGTGTAGGTGAGGGAGTCCGGGATTAAGGGGTCCTCAGATGGTCGGACCATCTCTTAGAGGCTGACCATACGGGCTGTATTTTTGAAGACAAGACTACATGACGACCTCGTACTCAAGATGGAAAGCTCCAAAGACTGGTACGTCGTCCAAGATGAGTAGGCTAGATTGATGCATCTATCCCTGACTGGAGGTCGGTGGTATGTAACCCTAGCAACCCCCGGTGTCTATATAAACCAGAGGGTTTCATCCGCATAGACAGGTTGACTCATCTAGGGTTTTGGCTCATACGATCTCGAGGTGGATCAACTCTGTAATCCTCATACACATCAATATATTCAAGCAGGGTGTAGGGTTTTACCTCCTCAAGAGGGCATGAACCTGGGTAAACACTGTCTCCTTCGTCCCTTGCAACCCATCGATCCAAGGTCCACACCTCAGGACGCCCTACCCGAGATCCTCCGGTATTGACACCGACATTCGTGATTTCATTGAGAGTTCCACTTTAGGATCGCCAGAAGGATTGATGGCCCACTCAATTGTAAGCGCCAGAATAAGCAATGGGGACATCTTCCCCGGGCAGGTTCTCACGTTCCGCAGCTTCATGTTACGCGTCGACCCGACCAGCCGCCTCGGCCAGATTGCAGGCTTCGTCCCTGATCAGGAGATAAGGTTCGGCAACCTCGAGTTCTCCGCTGACTCCCGGGGTGATCTTTTCCCCGCTAAGATCATGGTTTCGCCCGACGAGCTCCAAAATCCTGAAGCCTTGACTTCTGGTCTCTTGCCCGGCCATGACCTTGGTCCCTTTGTCGGAGAACTCACTTTGAGCCCTGATCCGACATCAGCGCCCAGGCAACATCAAACATTATTGCCGAACACGCGTCCCTCGCGGAAGCTACGGAGGTCAACTTCGAAAACCATCAAGAAATCGGCCAGGATAGCCTCTCGGTGTTAAATGAGACACTCGACCAGATCCAGTCATTGAAAATTGCGGACGGCCCGAACCCGACCTATACTCGCACCGGTCCAGACGCGGACTATGAGGACTTTTACAGTCCACCCACCACACACTTGGTAGTCACCACCGACGACGCCACTTAACCAGCATGTTGGATTACGCCTCCAAGGAGGTTGAAGACATGGATTATGAGGACGATGACCCCACCCCAGTAAAAACAGGGCGGCGGACTGCCACCTCCGCCTATGGTGTCTACATGGTGGACACACCCAACAGCAATGGCGATCGTACCCCCATCAAAACGCCGAAGGAAGCGTAAACAAGCCAAGGAAAACAAGGGAAGGGGACCATACAGGGCACTGGGGAGAACACAACCCCAGAGGATCCTAGTAACCTCGGTGCTCCCGAGCAGCCATCGGAGGACCCGAACAAGCCCGAGGACCAGCACGATCCCGACGACCCTGACGATTCAGATATGACAACTACCTCCCTCATGACGACGCGGAGGATAGGTTGGAGGCCGACGACTTCACAGTTCCCGAGGACCCTTAGGGTCACAAATGGTTCAGGCAGCAGCTCATAGCTACCGCCTGCAGCCTCCAAGCGAAATAATAGAGGATCCAAGCCAAAGAAGATACCATCAACAATAGATGGACGAAAGTAATGGCAGCTGAAGAAGGATATGTCACCTAGTGCCCGGATCAAAAGAAAAGCTACCCATGCCGGCATCTGTTGCCTCAGTTCGATGATGAGGCCCCTGATCCCGTGTCTACCAGGCGCACACTATACGATCAGCCCGATCGCCCACTTTGAGGGTGTGACAGAGCGGTCGGAGAAGCCAAGTATAGACCTGAGCCTCCCCGTACGAAAGGAAAGGAACATGTGCAACCCAGGGGCAAACACGACCTACATCACGACTTTGACAATTGAACATGTCGCAACAGATCCATCTATGGATCTAGAAGGTACTCTCCCACTCGATGTGATGGAGACCGACCTCGGTTTACCCACAACAATAGAGATCGGGAATCGTACCGGGCACAACCAACAGCCGATCTCCAGCACAGTATAGCCCTGGTGAGAGGCGCTGCCCACCCATTGTGCTTTACAGATGAGGTCATGCAACAACAATTCCGAGGAGGGTTTAAACCCATGAACATAGAACAATACGATGGGACTACGGACCCCACCGTGTGGATAGAAGATTTCCTTCTCCACATCCATGTGGCTAGAGGAGATGACCTCCACGCCATCAAGTACCTACGCCTAAAGCTAAAAGGGCTAGCATGACACTCGCTAAACAGCTTACCCGAAAATTCTCTCATAAGTTGAAAAGAGCTTGAAGAAGCCTTCCTGTCTAATTTTCAGGGAACCTAAGTCCGACCATCGGACTACTCCAACCTAAGCAAATTCTTCCAAAAGTTGGGAAAATCGGCCAGAGAATTCTGTAATATGTTCCTAACCAAGAAGAACCAGATTGTGGATTGTCCGGATGCCGAGGAAAGAGCTTCCTTCAGGAAGATTATCTCGGACGAATGGCTTGCTCGCTAGCTCGGCTAGGATATGCCAAGAACAATGTCCAATCTCACTTCCCTCATGACCCACTTTTGCGCAGGCAAGCACAACTAGCTAGCTCGGTGCGGCCACAATGCGGATGACCCCGGTACATCCAAAGTTTGGGATGGGAACGACAAGCCAAGGCGAAACAAGACCAAACGCTGCCATCGTAATGGTGACGCCGATGACACAACCGTAAATGCTGGCTTTCGGAGCTCCACACCCGGAATGGAGAAGAAACCGTTCAAAAGGGAACAGGGATGGACCAACTGCATTAGATAAAATAATGGAAAGGCCCTGCCAGATCCATGGCACCCAAGACAAGCCCGCCACC
This sequence comes from Hordeum vulgare subsp. vulgare, assembly GCF_904849725.1. Taxonomy (NCBI): domain Eukaryota; kingdom Viridiplantae; phylum Streptophyta; class Magnoliopsida; order Poales; family Poaceae; genus Hordeum; species Hordeum vulgare. Next base: position 196,511,030 of record NC_058523.1, on the reverse strand, counting down.
TACACCAACCGTAACTATTGGGTGTTTAAACAAGACGGTAAACTAGCAGCCGAGGAACAAGGTGAGGGCCCACAAAGTGAGGACGACAAAGAGCCCCATGGTCCCAACGCTGGGGGCCATAAACAGTTCCCCCTAGAGGTGAAAACCTTGAATATGATATATGTTACTCACATACTAAATAAGGAGAGGAAGTGAGCCCTTCGAGAAGTATACACCATAGAGCCCATAGCCCCGAAGTGCAACCCATGGTCGGCTTGCGCGGTCACCTTTGATCGTAGGGATCATCTGACGAGTATCCGTCACGAAGGGTCGGCCGCCCTCGTCCTCGACCCCTTCACAGATGGTTATCACCTCACTAGAGTCCTTATGGATGGAGGAAGTAGCCTTAACCTGATTTACTCAGATACGGTGAAAAAGATGGGCATAGACGCACCAAGGATCAAACCCATCAACACTACCTTTAAAGGAGTGATCCTAGGTGTCGAAGCCCACTGCTCCCGCACGGTAACGCTGGAGTATGTGTTCGTCTCACCCAACAACTTCCACAGCGAAGACTTGATCTTCACCATCGTCTCCTTCTTCAGTGTTGTGCCTCATTACGCCTACTTAAAGCTCAAGATGCAGGACTTAGTGGAGTTATCACTGTTAACAGCAACACAGAACGCTCCCACTAGACTGAGGAGCACACAACAGCCTTGACAGTTGAATGCCAATACAAAAACGAAGCATCCAGTGACAAGCTAGCCATCAAGGCGCGGCAGGCGGGCAAGCGAGCCTGATCTCAACCGGATCCCCCGAAGACAGCTCCGGCTCAAAGCAAATAGGGATATGCTTCCCACGGCATGGTCCGGTCATCTGTAAGGTATGTCCCTCATAGACACAATTTCATTCTTAAAATACCACGGGAAGCTATGGGGATCCACCACCAAGGACCATATGTTTGGCTCGACCAAACTATGTCCCAACCGTCTTCCCGGACAAAAATGAGATGTCGTTAAGGATCTCCCAAGCGTCTAGCTCACCCATAACACGACAGCTTCTCAAGACCCTTTATTCAAGGTTCATCTGCCGACAACAACAACCATTAAAGGTTACTACCCTTCCCTTCTAAGAAGCATATGAGAAATTGCGTAGCTGGAAGCAGGGAGGACATCAAGTCACCCATGGAAGGTCGTGGAGAAAAAGTTTCTTTGAAATATGTTGTTCAAAACAATAGTTACCTGAAGCAGCTGCCTTGGTGCCACGAAATATAAAAATTCTAAGCAAATATTACTCATATACTCTTTTACAGTATCTTTAGATATATATATTTCCCGCTTATTCGCACCAAAGGTAAATTTCTACAATAAAGTATCAAGTGCGATCGGCTAATAGACCGGGGGCTTGGATGATAATACCACCCCGAGAACTACCCCGTCACTACCTTTTGTTAAGTGTTCGGTGTCTTGGATATTGCTTTATATGCATCAATTCTGAATTATGTCTTGGGTCTATAGTTGGGTTGCGCTGCTCCTGTGCTTACCCCCTTACGTTCCACTAGTTTGGCTAAATGGGTAAAGGAAGAACCACCGTGATTGTATTCCCAGCTGGCCTGGCTAAAAATACCTGAGTGGAGAAAGCCGAAAACTGACTATTATAATAAGCGAGAACTCGTGTGCAATCTGAGATTAAGTAGGAAAGACCAATGGAGGTTTTATTCCATGTCATACGGAGGGGTTTGTACCTTTGCAAACCCTGTGGTAACAATTTCAAAATCTGGTTTATCCAACTACCATAAAAAACTAGGCGCTCGTAACCAACCCCCGAATTGATGCTCCTAAGGCCAAGTGAAAGCACTAAACCTACATAGTACGATTGCGTCATTTCCTTCACATACTACCGCCTCCGAGCACCAATATATCGGCTAAGGGTCACAATGCGGATGTCGAAACATCCTTTGATGTTTCTACATGGGGCTGAAGCTGACAACTGGAAACTTTCAGATTAAACAGCTGAACATGAGTCAAAAAATAATATAAAGTGCATTACACTGGGACGAGCTTCATAATAATAATTTGTTCCAAGGCACACTACAATATCCCTAGTCACAAATTATATGTTTCGAACACTGGGCTTCTATTGCCCGAGCACCCTCATTGTGGCAGAGAAATAAAGCTCTGGACGCATGTGCTCCTTTCTAGGAGGCGGAGGTGTGGTTGCCATCGTAAGGGGCTTTACCACTGGCCAGTGAATCATGGTCCTCGCAAAAGCCATCTGAGCTCCCACTATGCAGACAGACCTCTTCAGGACCTCGAGTTGAGGCACGGCGTTGTACAACTTCCACACTAAGCCAAGGTAACTACTCGAAAGAGGCTCAGTGGGCCACAGTCGGATGCAGAGGTCCTTCATGGCCAGTTCCGCCATCCTATGAAACTCCACGAGCTGTTTCATCTGATTGACGAGAAGGCGTTTGGGCTCGTGAGTCTGAAACTGCGCCCAGAGAAGCCTCTGCTCAGCGTCCCCGTCGTGGACCGCGTAGTGCTTGGCCACGTCTATTGCACTCCGCGGGAGGTCCATAAAGGCGTTTGGGGAATGCCATAGCCGTGTAAGAAAGGCAAACCTGTTTCCACCAAAGGCATATTGCATTAAGTATGGCTTACCATCCACAATCTTCTTGGCTTGGCACACTTCTTCTTCAAAGAATCGCATCTCTACCCGCTCCGACATGAGCTCGGCCGCTTGTTCTTTGGATTTTTTTCGAAGGACTTGCTCATAGAGCTTGCATCTTGAAGGTCCTGCTGGACCACGTCCACTCTAGCCTTATGCCCGCCGCTCTCAAACTTCGGCGAGCTTAGCTCGGCAACGGTCTGCTCCGCCGTTAACTTATGAGCGGTGGCCTCCTGCTTGGCCTTCTCCAATTCAACCCTGAATTTCTCAAACTCCACGTCCATAGTTGCTGACATACTCGAAATCAAGATGTCATATACGAAAGCCAAATAGTACTAAACTATTAAGTACAACAAGAGTGTTAGCGGCATATATTACGCTTACCCTGCTTCTCGTCGAGCCGACTACTAAGATGGCTAAGTTCCTCATCGGAAACCTTGAGTTTCCGGTTCAACTCGGCAAGTTCAAGGGTATTGGAGGCCACAACCGAGGAAGAGGCCGGCGATACAAGTTAGGGATTGATAGGCACTCGAGCTAATGGGACTCGGATATTTGGCCAAAGTACCCCCCCTGAGCTTTTATAGTCCATGGGTCCCCGAACAGTTTTTGTTCATGAACATAAGTTCTTCTGAGCCACGGGTAAGTTTTTCAAACTGACCCAAGACTCGGGGGCTATCATACCTATAAGGCATGTAGAAACCTTATAGATAAATATAACACTAATTGGTTTACCTTGAAGCCTGCGAGCAAACCGCCGAAGGAGCCCTTCAGTACGCTATCAACGGATTGGATGCTTTGTAGAATTGCACCCATATGGGTGTGATGTTCATCAGCGATGGATGAGCCGGATAGATCCTCCTCCGTCATTGTAGTACACTTGGTCGTAGCCCGTTCTGTCACACGCGGCACCGAAGGCAAGTTGGAGACGCCAGAGGATCGGAGCTCCCCGGATCTATCTCCGAAGAAAGCTCGGACGCATCATGGCCTTCCTCTCCCCTCGTTGGGACGAAATCGACCTCCTGGGTTCCGGTGACCGAGGTATGAGCCTCAGCCGAGACCTCTTGGTCTTTGGTGGTCGATACTTCGACCTCGGCCATCACCACCTCGCACCCCTTGTTCGGAGGGGCCTGGTGGGACATCACCTCCGCAGCCTCATCCGATGCCTGAGGGATAGTAGTATAGGATGCATTCCCGCTCTCCGCTAGCTCGGCTGGTTGCAAACCCCCCTATGGGACCTGGTCTGGTCCTTCGAGGAACCCTCTCAAAGGCCCCGAAATCCTCATAGGAATCTTGATTGTCATCGGGCAAGGTGACCTTGCTCCTGCCAGGTCTCTTTGGGGCATGAGGAGGCAGGCCCTCCTTGGCCTCCTCTGGCGCCGCCCTATTTCTTGTTTGGAGAGAATCTTTTTCCTCTCCATTCTCCACATCTTCGTCCTCGTATGTGGAGGAAGCGTGGGCGTCTTTGGACTTTGTCTATGGAGGACCCCTCGAGAGGAGACCCTCGCGGGTCTCCCTTTTCTTCTTCTCTTTCTTCTCTGGCGTCGTGTATGGCTCCACCAGCAGCATTGCAGTCAACAATGAGGACCTGGGATCCTCGGGCAAGGAGGCTAGGCCATTTATCTTCTTGGCTTTTTTGAGCCAGCCCTGCAGGATGGTTGGGAAATGAATAAGATCCTTGATAAAGATAAAAAACTTAAAATAAAGAATAAAGACTTGGTCATACCTCCAAGGGAGGGTGATCGGCGTCCAACGCGACGTCTTCTTCCTCGGTCGGCCATTCTTGTTGAGGTTTGAACAACACCTTCCACAATTTCTCATGGTTAGTGTGGTAGAACTGGCTCACACTACTGGGGTCGCAGAGGTTGTAGAACCACATTGGAGTGTCCCGATGGTGGCAGGGAAGGATGCAGCGGGAGAGGATGACCTGAACGACATCGGCCAGCTTGATATTCGCCTCCACCATCTACATGACGCGCTTCTGCAATTCTTTCACCTTCGAGGACGGTCCCTATTCAAGACCTCCTCTAATCCATGAGGTTAGCCTCTCTGGGGGTCTGGATCTGAACTCGGCACGTGCTGACCAGCTTCCCTCCTTAGGCTCAGTGATATAAAACCACTCCTTTTGCCAGGCTTTGATGGTGCCAATAAAAGTGCCCTCCGGCCAATCGACCCATGGGAGTTTGCTGATCACGGCATGTTGGCCGTAGACTGGCTTCAGCTTGACGTTGAAAGTCTTGAGCCATAAGCTGAAGTGCGGTTGAACCCACAGGAAGGTCTCGCAAAGGGTGATGAATGCAGAGATGTGCATCAATGAGTTCGGGGGAAGATCGTGAAAATCTAACCGATAGTAGAACATGAGGCCCCTGACGAAGGGTTGGGGCGGGAAGCCTAGCCCTCGGATGAAGTGGGGGATGAAAACCACCCTTTCTCCTGGCTTTGGAGTAGGAACCACCTCGCCTTCCTCCGGGGCATGTTGGGCAATGTCCGGCGAAAGATAGCTGACATCTTTCAGCACCTACATATCCTGGTCAGAGACGCTTGAATCCTCACACTTGTCATGGGAACCAGAGTCGTCCATGGCTGAGTTTGGGGAAGGGCGGGTAGGAGAGTACGGAAAACGAAATGGGTATGGGTGCTTGGAGCTTGGAAGAAAGGGGGTCGAGTCTGGAATGCTTATAGTGGCTTTGAGAATCTTTTCCCCTTTTATGGGGGGCGCAAAGCCAAGCGTTCCCGTTTATTGCGCCACAAGCCCTGCCACTTCCCGAAACGACCGCACACGTGAACGCGCGGTGGATTACCAGCCATTACTCATATCCCCTTAAACGCGGGGCACAATCTCCTCATTGACAAGATGTTCCCGTAAGAAAGCGGCCTCAAACCGCGAATTGAGTTTTTGTCATAACTGTCTATCGCGACCTTTCGTCAGAAAGGCTGCCAAATGAGGGATTGTTCACACCCGGGCTTTTAAGCATTTTGATTAAGCAGTGCCTGTTTTAAAGGCATGACATCACCAAATGACCAAGTTTAAGCCAGCCGAACATGGAGGGAACTCGCCTCGCAAGCCGATTACTCTGGATGCAAGGAGCTGCCAAACACCGCCTACATCGGCATTAGATGCTAGTTCAGGGGCTACTGAGGGAGTCTGGGATTAACGGGTCCTCGGATGGTCGACCCATCTCTTAGAGGATGACCATATGGGCCGTATTGGCAAGGACCGGACTGCATGACGACCTTGTATTCAAGAGGGAAAGCTCCGAAGGCTGGTGTATCGTCCAAGATGAGTAGGCTAGATCGACGCATTTGTCCCCGGCTAGAGGTCGATGGTATGTAACCCTAGCAACCCCTGGTGTCTATATAAACAAGAGGGTTTCATGTGCATAGGCAGGTTGACTCATGTAAGGTTTTAGCTCAAACGATCTCGAGGTAGATCAACTATGTAATCCTCATACACATCAATATAATCAAGCACGAGTTAGGGTTTTACCTCCTCAAGAGGGTCCGAACCTAGGTAATCACCTTCTCCTTCGTCCCCTGCAACCCATCGATCCAAGGTCCATAGCTCGGGACCCCCTAACCGAGATCCGCCAGTTTTGACACCTACAGTAGGCGCCACAGGAATAGCTTCCCCGCCCTGCTACTCTTTGTTTGAAGTGATGGTTCAATAACCTCATCAAGTTCCACCATCCTCCCACTCGATTCTTTCAAGAGAAACTCTTTCTCGAAATATGGCCCATTCTTAGCAACAAACACTTTGCCTTCACATCTGATATAGGAGGTATACCCAACTGTTTCCTTTGGGATCCTATGAAGACGCATTTATCCGCTTTGGGTTCGAGTTTATTAGGCCGAAGCCTTAGGACATAAGCATTGCAACCCCAAACTTTAAGAAACAACAGCTTAGGTTTGTTGCCAAACCATAGTTCATATGGTGTCATCTCAGCAAAATTATGTGGTGCCCTATTTAAAGTGAATGTGGTTGTCTCTAATGCATAACCCCAAAATAATGGAGGCAAATCGGTAAGAGACATCATAGCACGCACCATATGCAATAGGGCATGGCTACGACAGACGGACACACCATCACACTATGGTGTTCCAGGTGGCATGAGTTGTGAAAGAATTTCCATGTTTGTCTTAAATTTACACTAAACTCGTAACTCAGATACTTACCTCTACGATCATATCATAGACATTTCATTTTCTTGTCACGATGATCTTCAACCTCACTCTGAGACTACTTGAACTTTTCAACATTTTAGACTTGTGATTCATCAAGTAAATATACGTATGTACTCAAATCATCTGTGAAGTAAGAAAATAACGATATCCACTGTGTGCTTCAGCACTAATTGGACTACATACATAAACATGTATTATTTCCAATAAATCACTTGCCCGTTCCATCTCCCTAGAAAACGAGGTCCGTAGTCATCTTGCCCATGTGCCATGGTTCACATGTCTCAAGTGATTCAAAAATCAAGTGAGTCCAAACATCAACCAGCATGAAGTTTTTTCATGCGTTTACACCAATAGGCATGGTTCACATATCTCAAACGATTCAAAATTGACTGAGTCCAAAGATCCATTAGCATGGAGTCTCTTCATGCATTTTACACCAATATAATCTAAGCAGCGGTGCCACAAGTAAGTGGTACTATCATTACTAACTTTGCATCTTTTGGAATCAATGCTATGAACATGTGTATCACTACGATCAAGATTCAATAAACCATTCATCTTGGGTGCATGATCATATAATATATTATTCATGCAAACATAATAACCCTTTATTCTCTAACTTACGTAGATAATCGTCTCGCAATAAGCAAAATCAATATAATGTTCCTGCTCAACGCAGACACCAAATATTATTTATTTAGGTTCATCACTAATTCTGAAGGTAGATGGAGCGTGCGACGGTGATCACATTAACCTTGGAAACACTTCCAACACACATCAACACCTCACCCTTAGCTAGTCTCTGTTTATTCCGCAACTCCTGATTCTATTTATTAATATTAGCAACTGAACCGGTATCAAATACCTAGGGGTTACTAGTAAGGCACACGTCAATAACATGTATATCAACTATACTTTTGTTGACATTGCCAGCCTTCTTATCTGCCAAGTATCTGGGGAAGTTCCACTTTGAGTGACCGTTCCCCTCACAACACAGGCACTCAGTCTCGGGTTTGGATTCAACCTTGGGTTTCTTCATTGAAGCGACAACTAGATTGCCATTCTCGAAGTTTCCCTTCTTGGCCTTGACCTTCTTGAAATTAGTGGTTTTACGAACCATCAACACTTGATGCTCCTTCTTGATTTCTACCTTCGTGGTGTAAAACGTCGCGAATAGCTCAGGGATCATCATCTCCATCCATGGCATGATAAGTTCATCACAAAGCTCTAGTAGCTTAGTGGTAGTGACTTGGAGAACTATGTCAATCACTATCTTGTCTCGAAGATAAGTTTTGACTTGATTCAACAGATTGTAGAACCTAGAGAATCTCAGCACATGCTCACTGATTGAGCTATTCTCCTTCATCCTTCTGTCAAAGAATCTTGTCAGAGGTCTCCTACCTATCAACATGGCACAAGCCTGAAATCCCAATTTCAGTTCTTGGAACATCTCATATGCTCCATGACATTCAAAAAGTCTTTGGAGCCTTACTTCAAAATTGAGAAGCATGACACACTGAACTATCAAGTAGTCATCAAAATGTGCCTGTCTGATGTTCTCAGCACCCATAGACGATGCTTGGGTATGGCACACTGAGTGGTGCATCATGAACATAAGCCTTCGATGGAGGAATGAGGACAATCCTCAGTTTACGGACCCAGTCCGCATCATTGCTACCATCATATTTCAACTTAGTTTTCTCTAGGAACACATCAAAAATTCAGGGGGGCTACAGCGTGAGCTCTTTTTCCACAACATACTTTGCAAATACAACTTAGACTATGTTCATGATAATGGGTTCAATTAATCATATTACTTAAGAACTCCCCCTCAAATCGACATCCCTCACGTTGTTCGAGTGTGACATGATCCAAATCCAACAACCCAAGTCCGATCATCACGTGAGATGAGGTGGTTTCAGTGGTGAACATCTCCATGTTGATCATGTCTACTATATGAATCATGTTCGACCTTTCGGTACCCTACGCTCTAAGGCCATGTTTGTACTTTATAGGCACATCAAGTTTAACCCAAGTGTTCTGCATGTGCAAAACTGGCTTACACCCATTGCATGCGAACGTAGAGTCTATCGCACCCTATCATCACGTGGTGCCTCAAAATGATGAACCTTCGCAATGACACACACTTGGGGTGAACACAATTTTATATTCAAATTTTAGTGAGGGGTCATGTTATAATGCTACTGTCGTCCTAAGCAAAATAAGATGCATAAAAGGATTAACATCACATGCAAATCATAAAAGTGACATGATATAGCTAGCATCATCTTGTGCTTTTGATATCCATCTCCAAAGCACCAACATGATCTCCATCATCACTGGCATAAAACCATGATCTCCATCATCATGTCACCGTTGGGGTTGTCGCACCAACTATGCTTCTACGACTATTGCTAACTCATAGTGATAAAGAAAGCAAAAAGACACTAATTAGTTAAAGACAACCCTATGGCTCTTGCAGGTTGATTTACCCTTTGACATGCAAGTCATGATAATCTATACAAAACATGATCATCTCATACATAACATGTCTCTCATCATGTCCTTGATCATGTCATATCACAACATACCCTGCAAAAACAAGTTAGGTATCCTCTACTTTGTTGTTGCATGTTTTATGTTGTTGCTATGGGTAAGTAGCAAGAATAGTTCTTACCTACGCAAAGCCACAACGATGAGGTTCAAGTTGCTATTTAACCTTCTATAAGGACTGCTTCTATCGAATCCGTTTCAACTAAAGTTGGAGAGATAGATACCCGCCAGCCATCTTTATGCAACAAGTTGCATGTCAGTCGATGGAACCGGTCTCTCACATGTGGACGAGTAAGGTTGTTCCGGGATGCTTCATCCCACAATACCGCCGAATCAAAATAAGACTGAGAAAGTAAGCAATCTGACAATCAACAGCCACAAACACTTTGTGTTCTACTCGTGCATGTTATGTACGTATAGACCTAGCTCATGATGCCATGGTTGGGGAACGTCGCATGGGAAACAAAAAAATCCTACACTCACCAAGATTTATCTATGGAGATCAACAACTACGAGAGGGGGTGCATCTACATACCCTTGTAGATTGCTAAGAACAAGCATTGACAAACGTGGCTGATGTAGTTGAACGTCTTCATGATCCAATCACGATTCGTCATGTGATACAATCACGAATGTCCCGGTCAAGGGCTGAACGGACGACACCTTCGCGTTCAGCACACGTACAACTGGATGACACCTTCACCACCTCAATCTAGCAATAGTGGGTGAATTAGTAGCTGAGTTCTCTGGTAGCACGACGACATGGTGACGGTTGTCGTGGTCCTATTCCGGCAGGGCTACGCCGAGCGCTTCTGGTAGCATTGACAAACCGCAAACGGAGGCTATTCCGGCAGGGCTACGCCGAGCGCTTCTGAGAGCGCGGCACACCAAGGGCTTGGTGTGTCTTCTTGGGGCGCCCCTCCCCTCTATATATAGGTGGAGGGGCGTGGGAAACATCCCCGCCAAGCCCTAGGCCGTAGCCAAGGTGGGAGGAGGTGGAATCCTAGTCCTTCTCCTTCCCTTCCATGCAAAGATGGACTTTCCACCTTTCCCAACTGCATGGGCCTTGAGGGAGTTGTGCGCCTCAAACATTAAGTCCAGGGCGCCTCCCCTCAGCCCATGCAAACCCTTGGGATGTGGTGGAACCCTTCATGGACTTCTGAATAACTTTGGAAGTTTCCGGAACCTTCTAGAAGCTTCCTCATAAAAAAAATTGAAACCTTTTCGATAGACAAAATATGACTTCTCGTATATAAATATTTAACTTCGGACCATTCTGGATCTCCTCGTGATGTTTCAGATCTCATACGGGACTCCGAGCAATATTTGGTCACCAACACAATAACTCAACTATGTCTATATCATCCCCGAATGTTAACTGTGTAGACCATGCGGGTTCAAGAACTATGCAGACATGACCAAGACACCTCTATGGTCAATAACCAATAACGGGACCTGGATACCGATATTGGTTCCCACACATTCTACGAATATCTATATCAGTCGAGCGAAAGATATCAAGGATTCAGTTAATCCCATATGCAGTTCCCTTTCTCCATCGGTATATTACTTGCCCGAGATTTGATCGTCGGTATCTCCACACCTAGTTTAATCTCATTACCAGCAAGTCTCTTTACTCATTCTTTAATACAAGATGTTGTGACTAACTCCTTAGCCACATTTCTTGCAATCTTATTGTGATGTTGTTTTACCGAGTGGCCCCGAGATATCTCTCCGTCATACAGAGTGACAAATCCCAGTCTTGATCCATGCAAACTGCACAAACACCCTCGAAGATACATGTACAACATCTTTATAGTTACGCAGTTCCATTGTGACATTTGATGCACACAAGGTATTCCTCCGGTGTCAGTGAGTTGCATGATCTCATGGTCGTAGGAACGAATACATCGACATGCAGAAAGGAATAGCAGCAAACTGGATACGATCAAACGCTATGCTTAAGGTTTGGGTCCTGTCGATAATATCATTCCCCTAGTGATGTGATACTGTTATCAAATGACAACTCGTGTCTATGGCTAGGAAACCTTAGCCATCTTTGATCAACGATCATGTCCAGTAGAGGCTTACTAGGGACATTGTGTTGTCTATGTATTTGATATGTCTCCAATGTATCTATAAATTTTGATTGTTCCATGCTCATATGTTATGATTATAGTATGCTTTTGCAGTATTTATTTACTATTTTATATTATTTTTAAGTACTAACCTATTGACCCTCTACCCAGTGCCAGTTGTTGTTTTCTACGTGTTTGTCACTTTCCATGTTTTCCATACCAAACAAGATCCAAATGCCTTGATACTTTTTGATTATTTTTTCTGGACCAAAAGAAGATCGATGAGCATCAGAATAAAGGTGGAGGCTGTTAGGAAAATATGCAACTTGTATTTCCATGAGGCCATAGGCCAGTATATATGCATGTACATGCGTACAATATGTAGGAAACCCCTTATACAATGGGGTAAATACAAAAGGTTACATGTACTGTAACAGCCCCATCAAACTCATGGTGGATTAACAACACTGAGTTTGGAGAGATAGAAGCCATGCTGCACTCTAGTATAGGCCCTCGTCAGAACCGCCAACCGTAACTCGGAAGGCAGATACTTAAGAGCAATAACCTGATCCTGCACACCAGCGCCCACATAGAAAGCATCAACACCAATATGCTTGGTGAGCTCATGCTTCACAGGATCATGTGCAATGCTAATAGCACTTGTACTGTCAGATAATAGCAGAGTAGGTGTAGTGATAGAAACACCAAAATCCTGCAGTAACCACTGTAGCCAAGTCACTTCACCATCAAAAGAGCCATAGCTCGCAACTCAAGCTCTGTAATCGAACGTGAAACTGCAGTTTGTTTCTACGTCCTCCAGGAAATTAGAGAACCACCAAGAAAAACACAGTAAGAACTAAGTGAATGCCGATCTAAGGGATCACTAGACCACGCAGCATCCGAAGAGGCCTGAAGCTGTAAAGAACTGGAGCGAGGACTGAATAGTCGACGAGAGACCGTGCCTCGAAGATATTGGGCAACACGAAGGAGGTGACTATAGTGAACCGAAGTGGGATCACAGAGAAACTGCCTCGAATATGAACCAGATAAGATATATCCGGACGAGTGATATCTAGTTAGACAAGACTCACAACAAGATGATGATAACGCTTCGGATCAAGCAAGGGGTCACAATCAATATCGCGGAGGTGAACATTGAGATCCATGGGAGTCTCAACAGTGCGCTCATCAGTAAAAGCAGCACGAGCAAGAAAATCATGTATATAATTTTCTTCGGATATAAAAATCCATTAGAGGCAGAAGAGAATTCAATCCCAAGAAAGTGGCAAAGAGGTCCAAGATCAGACATAAGAAACTGCTCACTAAGAGGAGCTATTACAAAGGCAATATACTCAGGATCATCACCACTATTGATCATGTCATCAACATAGAGAAGAAGAAGAGTCTGTCCATGAGGTGAAATGTGGACAAACAATGCTGGATCATGAGCACTCGCTGAAAAACCAGAGGCAGTCACCAAAGAGCAACGAAGATGACACACCATGCCATCAGGAACAGAATACCCAGGTGGTAGCTACATGTAGACCTCCTCATGCAGCTCACCATTAAGAAATGCAATCTTAACATCAAGCTGAGATACAGACCAGTGGCATGCAGAGGCCACAGAAAGAAGTGTACGGATAGTGGTCATATGAGCCACAAGGGCAAAAGTTTCGTGATAATCACGACCATGCTCCTGCTGAAAGCCACGAGCCACAAGACGAGCTTTGTAACACAAAATAGAACCATTGGAGCAAGTTTTAACCTTGTAGACCCACTTACAAGTGATGGGACAAAGACATGGAGGAAGATAAACAAGATCCCATGTACCGGGACGTTCATGAGCAGCGATCTTCCCTACCATCGCAAACAGCCATTCATGATGAACAATAGCCTGACAATAAGAAGTCGGCTCAAGAATATCAACACAAGTTGTTGGGGATATTACCTGCGATGTAACCCGCCCTGACTAGGCCGGGTTACTAAAGGGGCGACTCATACATGATTAATGCAAGCCTTAGACCAGGGTCCCATGAACCAGATGGCGGTTCAGGATCAATACAGAAGATAAGCGGCCAAGGAGGTTTCCAGTCTTGGAAAGCACGGCGACTTAGAGATATGGAAGACCACGATATGTAGTGTGGCTGGGACTCTTGTAAACCCTAGGGCCTCGACCTGTATATAAAGGCGAGTCTTTGGGGCAGATAGGGTAGGTTAGAAATTATCGAGAGCTAGGTCAGGCGAGTTACGCCCTCCTTGTAATGGAATCCATCATCAATCTACACAAAGCAGGACATAGGCTTTTACCTCCACACGGGGGGCCGAACCTGGGTAAATCTGAGTCTCGCTTTCGCTCGCCCCCTTTGAGTCGCCACCAAGGTGCGATGGCTCCTTCACCAAGTCCTTTCACGAGGACATCTGTCGTGACAAAACCACGACAGTTGGCACCCACCGTGGGTCTAGCGCAAGGTGGAGTTGAGTTCTCAAAGGGAGCCCTTCCAGGGTCAGGAAGCAATGCCGTCGGCATCATGACGAAAAGCCGCTGTAGAAAATACTACATCGACAACTCGCAGTGGGGGACTGAAGCCGATTCAGTTGAATATGGTTATAGTGTCCCCTATGGCAAGATCCACGTCTTCATTGGCATGATCGGGGCACCCATACCTGAGCCGGACATCTTCACCGACATCGTCAAGCCGGCCCGGTACGCCCGCCCCGTCACACGTCAGGATAGGTGACGCCACGTTTTTGTCGGCTTTACGCAGGGAACCAGCTATCAAGATGAACCGGTGGTTTAGGAGGTCAACCCCGTCAACTCTGACGATGAGTCATCCATGGGCGACACAGATTCAATCCACTGTCTCTATGAAGGACATCTCAAAGGGTTGGCACGGGCGACAAACTCCGAGGACTTTGCAGGACCCCGTCGATAAGTCGCCATCTACATGGCGGGCAGAATAACCTCAGCCAAACCCGACCGGCAACAATGAGACTGGCGGGTCGTCGAAAACTCCGGCTCAAACCATGGCGGACATGGCGGCGGAAATCACCAAACTCATGGCAATTGTTGTAACAACGGACAATCTAGAAACGATCAATGCTGAACTGGCGAAGCTGTGGGAGGAGATGGCCAAGAATCAGCGGGACGTGGAAGCGGAAGCCGCCAGGATGGCGGCACAGCAGTCCCGGATCACCGTGGAGATAGAACGGGTGAACACCGAAGGCTGGCGGCTCGAGAGACAACAGCGCGCGTCCGATGCTATTCATCAGAGGAGGCATCATGGTCGCCTCCCGGCCGATCTACATCTGACTCGCCTCTTCGACACCCCACACACTCCCAAGATGGGACCCGATCGGCCTTGGTAGGTCGCTCCAGGGGATGGTCCGGTTCAGCCACCGCCTAACCCGCCATCGCCTCAGCCAACAAAGGCCCATGCACCCCGCTTCCAGAAACGACGGGGCCACTTCTCGAATCCCGTGGATAACGTGGTGACGGCAACCCGCCACTTGGAGTCCCTCCCAATGTATAGAAACTCCCCTGCCAAAGTGGAGGAGAGAAACGCCATCGAGATGCTGAAAATGGTGGTGGTCCAACATGCGCAATATTCGCACAGCCGTGACCGACTACACTCTACTCCTCTGGCAAGTCACACCAGGAGTTGCCATGAGGATCAGCCGCGGTGACCAGCGACCAATGGCGTCCACCACAGACCAACCCGCCCAGGATGCACGATACCCGAGCCCAAGACATTGTGGATGCAGCGCGAGCCGCCCGCCGGATGGAGACGGCGACTGCGGCGGGTCAAGGCTATCCAGCATGTACCCACACCCCACCCGCATTGATCGATACAGGCAGCAGGCACGTTGGGGTGCCCTATCTCATGCCCGCTCTCCGCAACGAGCGAATTCCAAAGGATTTAAAGGGACCGAGGAAGGTACCCAACTACACACCAGATCTCGAGCCAGGGTCATGGATCGAGAGTTACGAGCTTGCAATGGATATGCTCGATGTGAATGAGGCGGTCTGCACCAAGTATTTTACCATGATGCTTGAAGGAATGGCGCACATGGTTGAAAAACCTGCCGCCTAACTCTATCAACACTTGGGCAGAGTTGAAGGAACATTTAATCAAGAATTTCCGAGGGACTTGCAAACGCCCGATGACCATCGTCGACTTACAACACTGCGTTCAGCGACCGGACGAGTCAGCCCATCATTGGACACGATGAGTTGCAGAGGTCATTCATTCATCGGACGGCATCTCGGCGGCTCAAGCAGTGCTGATCCAAGAGAAAAATTGCCATTACGAGCCTTTGGTGCTTAAGCTGGGGCGACTCAAACATAAGGTGTTGGACATGGGCGAGTTGATGGACACCATGACCAGGTATGCAGAGTCAAACGACACTAAGAACCCTGGGGAAGATGATGATAAGGTTAGCACCGCCAGGAGAGGCGAGTCATCCAAGGGTCACTCCCAGTTCTAGGGGCGGGGCAACCACAACCACGCCGGGAAAGGTAAGAGGAGACAACAAGACGGTGCCACATATTTTGTCGCTAATACAAACTCCAACAACGGGAACCAGCGCCAGAAGAAGCGAGGCTTCAGCGGGAAGAAGCCACACAATTATCACAAGATGCTCAAAGGCCCTCGCCTGTAGCACGCCATCGCCAAAGGACCATGTACCAGCTCTTGGGAGGATTGCCATGTGATGCAGGAATTCCGAGCTGAGGTGCTCAAGAAAGGTCAAGGAGGTGATCAAGGCGGGCGACAGGAACAATTCAACACAGTTGGGTCACAACGAAACCCGTTTGGTGGGTTCCCTAACCCGGGCCCGCAGGGCGGGTCACAACCTAATAGTGGATAGTACCAAGTTCACAACCAACTGCGGTATAACCCACAGGGCGTGTTCCAGCAACCGCCCCCGCAAGGAGATCCCCAACGGCAAGATGACAATGGCGGCTTTCAGAATAATCCTAAGCAGTTGAACAGTTGACAGTATCATGTGGTCACCACCAGCACTTGCAAACGGGACCAGAAGGTGAAACATAGAACTTTCAGCGTGGTTGAGCCGGCGCTCCCTAGGTACCTCCATTGGTCTAAGCAGCCCATCACCTGGAGTAGGGAGGATCACCCGCCCCGAGTTGATAACCCTGGCGACTTAGCTTTGGTCGTGGCTCCCCAAGTCGGCGGTTACACCCTTTCCAAAGTCCTTATGGATGGTAGCAGCAGCATAAACATCTTATATTTTGATACCTTTCGAAGGATGAATTTCTCAGAGAAAGACTTGATGCCATCTTCCATGGTTTTTCATGGTATCGTTCCACGTAAGTTGGCATACCCCGTTGGGCGGATCAAACTTAACGTAGCTTTTGGTACGGAGTCCATATACAGGAGCGAGTCCCTCGTGTTTGAGGTTGTCAAGATCAAGAGCCCTTACCACGCATTGTTTGGAAGGTCGGCTTATGCTCGGTTCATGGCCCGCCCATGTTACGTTTACCTCAAGCTCAAAATGCCTGGTCCTAGGGGGGCTATCATAATCAATGGGGACAGGAAAATAGCCCAAGAATGCGAGGAAGGAGACGCAGCTTATGTCGAGATGGCTTGCGCAGCCGAGGAGCTCAAGTTTCACCAAGCCAATGTTGACCCGGCGGATATGATGACGTCAAGAGACGAAGTATTGACTCAGAGCCGCCCCTCAAGTTTAAACCAATAGGTCTGGCGACCCAACCAAGAAGTTCACCATTGGAACGGGTCTGGATCCCAAATAGGAAAGCGCGCTCATCGAATTCATCCGTGAGAATCGGGTTATCTTCGCATGGAAACCTTCACACATGCCAGGTGTACCGAGAGAATTCGCTGAGCACCATCTTAATAATGACCCCAAAGTAAAGCCGGTTCGACAGTATCTTCGCAGGTTTAACAAAGAAAGGCATAAGGTAGTTGGAGAGGAAGTCGCCCGGCTTTTGGCCCCCAGATTCATCATCGAGGTTTTTCATCCTGAGTGATTGGCTAACCCAGTCCTGGTGCTAAAAAAGAATGACACTTTCTGCATGTGCATCGACTACACTGACCTCAACAGAGCCTGTCCAAAGGATCCTTTCGCCCTTCCCCGCATTGATCAAAACATTGATTCGACGGCGGGTTGCGAGCTTTGTATTTTTTGGATGCTTACTTGGGATACCACCAGATCAAGATGGTTGTGGAAGGCCAGGAGAAAAGGTCCTTCATAACCCCCTTCGGAGCCTTCTGTTACGTGTCTATGCCGTTCGGGCTCAAGAGTGCGGGGGCGACTTATCAGCGTTGCATCCAGAATTGCTTGCATAGCCAGATCGGACGTAATGTCCTCGCCTATGTTGACGACATCGTAGTCAGGTCCCAGAAGAAGGAGTCATTCTTGGAGGATCTTAAGGAGACTTTTGACAGTTTGCGCATATACCAGATGAGGCTTAACCCTACCAAGTGTGTTTTTAGTGTTCCTGCAGGAAAGTTATTGGGTTTTCTGGTGTCACAGCGCGTCATTGAAGCTAACCCAGATAAAATTGAAGCGATCACTTCGCTAGGCAAGACGATCAATATCAATCAAGTTCAGCGCATGGCGGGTCGTATCGCGGCTCTATGTTGCTTTATAAGTCGCCTTGGGGAGAAAGCCATCCCTCTTTATCAGTTACTCAACAAAACTGATCGTTTTGTTTGGACGGATGAAGCCAACGAAGCCTTTGAAGCCCTCAAGCAACAACTAGCTAAGCCGCCAGTATTGGCTGCTCCGACGGACAAGGAGCCTATGCTCTTGTACATCGCGGCTAATTCTAAGGCAGTAAGCGTGGCAGTGGTCGTCAAGCGAAAAGAAGAAGGAAAGGAATATCCGGTTCAGCGACCAGTATATTTTATCAGCGAAGTCATGACCCTCTCCAAACAACGCTACCAGCATTGGCAGAAGTTGGTCTTTGGGGTGTTTATGGTGAGCCAGAAGCTGAAACACTACTTTCAAGAGCATCCCATCACGGTGGTCAGTTCTTCCCCCTTGGTGATATTATACAAAATCGAGAAGCGACTGGACGGATTGCTAAGTGGGCCATCGAGTTAGGACCTCACCATGTATGATATACCCCTCGTATGACCCTTAAGTATCAAGCACTAGTGGATTTCATGAATGGCTGGATCGAGTTGCAGATTCCAGAAGACAGGCCTGATCACACATACTGGACCATCCATTTTGACGGGTCTAGGCAGTTGGAAGGCTCGGGGGCTCGCGTGGTGCTAACGTCGCCTCAAGGTGACAAATTCTGCTATGTTCCCATGTACCAACAATGCAGCAGAATATGAAGCTCTGCTCCATGGTTTGCGACTCGCCAAAGAGATGAATCTCACCCGAGTTAGGTGTTTGGGCGACTCAGATCTAGTGACACAGCAGGTTTCTGGCACATGGGATTCGAGAGATCCCTTGATGGCGGCTTACAGGCGAGCTGTGTCAGATGTGGCAGGTCATTTTCATGGTTATCAGATGGATCACATCGATCGATGACTTAATGAAGCGATAGATGCCCTTTCATGCCTCGGTTCACAATGTAATCCAGGTCCCCCCAATGTCTTTTTGGATGTGTTACATAACAAATCAGTAAAGCTGCCTTCAGAGGAAGATTTGGCGGTGCCAGATCCCGAGTCTCAACTTGTGGCGGATCTTCGTGCTACCCCGGATTGGGCGGTTCCCTACATGGCGTATCTCACACGAGGCGAGTTACCCACTAATGAGTTGTTGGCTCGCCAAATCATCCGTCGATGCAAGTCCATGGTCATACATAACGGCGAGTTGCATAAGCGAAGCACTTCAGGAGTATTTCAAAGGTGTGTCTCTTCCGAGGAAGGATGTATGATTCTCAATGAAATTCATGCAGGCGACTGTGGTCATCATGCCGGGTCACGCTCCCTAGTTTCCAAATCTTTTAGGCATGGGTTTTATTGGCTGACGGCTCATGCAGATGCTGAAGATATAGTTCGCCGATGTGATGGTTGACAAAAATTTGGGCGTCAGATGCACGTGCTGGCTCAGGAATTACGGATGATTCCAATCACATGGTCGTTTGCGGTCTAGGGGCTGGACATGATTGGTCCTTTCAAAATGTCGTCCAACAAAAAGACTCACCTATTGGTGGCGGTTGACAAGTTTACTAAGTGGGTCAAAGCGGAACCAGTTAGCAGCTGTGATGCAGACACGGCTGTCAAATTCCTGAAAAAGTTGTTCTTCCACTTCGCATATCCTCATAGTATCATTACTGAAAATGGTACTAATTTATCAAAGGGCGCAATGCAAGAGTTTTGCGGAAGGGAGCATATCCGGCTTGGCATTTCTGCGGTCGCACACCCCTAGTCTAATGGACAGGCAGAAAGGGCGAATCAAGAAATATTGCAAGGAATCAAGCCCCGTCTTATGGTACCTCTGGAGCGTACCCCAGGGTGTTGGGCTGAAGAATTGCCCTCAGTTTTATGGAGCATCAGGACCACCCCAAATCGCTCTACGGGTTTTACTCCTTTTTTCCTGGTCTACAGGGCAGAAGCAATATTGCCAAATGACATCAGACATGATTCACCACGAGTCGCCGCTTATGTGGAACAAGACAATGAGTTAGCATGTCAAGACTCGTTGGATGCTTTGGAGGAAGAGTGAGACTTGGCCCCATCACGATCGGTGATCTATTAACAAGACTTGCGACGCTATCACAGCCACCGCGTCAAGAGCTGGTCTTTTCAAGAGGGTGACTTAGTGCTCCGGTTGATTCAAGACCACACTGGTATGCATAAGTTATCACCACCATGGGAAGGACCGTTTGTCATCAGCAAGAATCTTCGGAACGGTTCATACTACTTGGTGGATCTTCGCCCTCATAGGCCAACGACAGAGGTTGAGACAACTCGCCCTTGGAATATCGCCCACTTGCGGCCTTACTACGCCTAGAGCCATGAGCTCCTTTCTTTTTTACAATCTCAGACTTGTAATCTTTTATTTATAAAGCAATAAAGTCGGCACCCACGAACTTCGGGGTCCTTTGCCATTTCAGATTCTTGCAAGCATGAATCTTTGTTGTTCCATAAGCCGTACAAGCATGGACGCTATAAGTACCAAAGAGCATAAGTTGCCATGCTACACTTATTTCAAAACTGGGTACTGGTAAGCCAAACAGGACCAAAATTGCCATGTTGCACGGTTCAAACATGGGCGCCTTATATGATTTTGACAACTAAGCCGGCTTACTTGGGGGCTACTAGCTCCCAAGTCGTTTTGCAGTAAGTGCGGATACGCTTCTGTAATCCTATGTCTGGCTTTTTCCCTAATCATAGGTCACTTGGGGGGCTTCCACTCAAGGAATTCAACCTGAATACCCTCTTGGCTAGCGAAACATTACCGCATTACAAATGGTTATACTGGACTATGTGTTGGACGAGTCGCCCTATGGACCCATGTACTCTTGGCGAGTCAATCCGCTTTTTGGACCCTGAACTTGCCTTGGTTAAAACATGAAAGGTACCGGCCAGAGCCACACATGGAAAATAGAGAAACCATTGGTTCACAGAACCTGCTTCACTGATTCTTGACTCGCGCCTAATCAGCCGGTCTAAATAACTTGGGTTGTTGCAAAAGCCTTCTTGGGGTAGCACTAGAGTTTTGCAAACTCGTCCTATCTTGTCGTAACTCATCGAGCCGACAAATTTTTATGACTATCTTCGTGGCATTGCCGCAAGGTTTCATAAAGCATTTTTATGACTCGCCGCGACTCACTGAGCCGACTCCTTATTTATAACTCGCCATGACCCACTGGGCTGGTTCATCGCTTGTCGCGACTCATTTGGTATGATGCTTTCCCTGATAAACAGGTTGAAGAAACTTTTTGTCAAAACTATGACACTTCCAAATTACCAAGCATAAAGATTGGGAAAGGCGATTCATGATTCACAAAAAGGATGACAATTCAGATCTGTCAAGCATACGGCATGGGTGGAAGATTGTTTCCCTAAAACCTAAGGACTATTACATGGCTCACTCGGCCATACCGGGTGTCGTTTCCCGGTCAGAAAAGGATCAAATTGTTTTTTGGCGAACCAATTACATGCTGAGTAAAGCTCAAGTCGCCTCCGGGTCACCCTGCTTCGAGCTTTCTCCATCTATGATCTGTAAGTCGCCCAGTTTCCAATTGCACTTGGACAAGGCGACAAATTCATATTCATCGCTCAGATAGATCAGCTTCAAAGTCAAAGGGGTTCTTAAGCTGGCGGGGAGTCAGGCTGGTAACTTCAAACGAAGGAGGAGTCACCTTTCCGTTACTGCCATCATGCGCAGCCTGGTATTTTCTCAAATCTAAGCTGGCCGCTAGCTGACTCGCCGCGGACCAAGACTCTTTCACAAACCGGTGGTAATCTTCTTCTGTGAACTCTGACTCGTCATCCTTTAATTATGGGAAACCAGGAGCTACCTCCTCGGCCTTTAGCTCGGGAGCATAAGCTAGACACTGGCTTAGGGTGCTCAGGGCTCCCTTGCGGGCGGTTGATCTCTTTAGTTCTTCTACTTGAGGGGGTAATGTCGACAGTCAACCAACATATGCTTGATGGACTTTATTGTCTCTTTGTTACCCATGACCGCCTTCATCGTCATCATTCCTCCCATATACAACTGCTCTGCAAAGGTGTAAATCGCCTTCAGCTTCAGCATGCAGTCATTTTGGAGATTGGCAGCTCGCGGACCTACAAAGGACAACATTTGACAGTTAATATTTGCAAAATGTTTTGTGGCTATTTACAGATGAAGGGAATTGACCCTTACCAAAGATAGCTCGGGTCATGTTGGAGATGTGCTTTTTCAAGCCGGAGAGTTCTTGCAGGGCAGCTTCTAGCTTCTCCTTGGCTTCTTCCGCCCGCTTAATAATGGCGGCTTGATCAGCGTGGGCTTTCTTCTCAAATTTTTGATGATACGCCTTCATTTTCTCCATGTCAGCAAGGGCCGACCGATATTTCTTTTCAGATTCAGCCCGAGCATCCTGCTGTTCAGCTATGTTTTTCTTCAAATTAGCTAAGGATGAGTCGGTCCGGGTCAAGGATTCCTGCAAACAAATTTTGCGGAGGCAAGTTTCAGAACTGTTGCAAGCAACATCCCTGACACTTGGGGGCTAATGTATGATTTTTTTCAGAAGTCATACAAAATTCAAAACCCGACTCATCTTTCAAAAGATGACCCGACCCTTGGGGGCTACATGTTCAAGTTTTTATCAAATTCAAGACCCGGCTCATCTTTCAAAAGATGACCCGACCCGGCTCATCTTTCAAAAGATGACCCGGCCCTTGGGGGCTATAGGTTCAAGTTTTTATCTAATTCAAGACCCGGCTCATCTTTCAAAAGATGATCCGGCCCTTGGGGGCTACAGGTTCAATTTTTTATCAAATTCAAGACCCGACTCATCTTTTAAAAGATGACCCGGCCCTTGGGGGCTACATGTTGAAGTTTTTATCTAATTCAAGACCCGACTCATCTTTCAAAACATATCCTGTCCCTTGGGGGCTACAGGTTGAAGTTTTTACCTAATTTAAGACCTGGCTCATCTTTCAAAAGATGACCCGGCCCTTGGGGGCTACAGGTTGAAGTTTTTATCTAATTCAAGACCCGACTCATCTTTTAAAAGATGACCCGGCCCTTGGGGGCTATAGGTTGAAGTTTTTATCTAATTCAAGACCCAAATCATCTTTCAAATAGATGACCCGACCCTTGGGGGCTACGGACAGATATGGGTCTCCCAGATAATGCAACAAACACAGTTCATCAAACAAAACTAGTCTTCTGGAAGGCTAATGGGTTGAAATACAAATAACAAAGGACGTACCTCATGTTTGATTCGCATCATGTTGACCAAGCTCTTCTCCATTTCATAGCTTGTCTCCAAGCGACTTACAAAGCCAGAGTATAGTTGCTCAAATTCAACCTTCTCATAATTGGGAAGCTTCAGCTTGGTGATGTCTTGCTCTGCAGAAGAGTGGGTCTCTTTGGATGCATGTTTCATTAACACCGCTTTTGCAGGCTTAGAATAGCCAGTACCAGTAAAAACTATGGTATCTGGGTCTTCAGCCGCCTTGGAAGAACTCGGCGGGTTAACATTTTCATTCGCCTCCTTCAGAGGGCTTGGATAATCAGTTCGGACATCAGGAATGTCATCCATGAGATCATCATGAGTCGCCGCCGGGTCTTCGTCAAGTTCTGGGACACAGGTGCTCATACCAAACACCTCGGTTGTCTTAGGAGCAGAAGACAAGTCACTAGTTTTCCTCTTCTTTGCTTGTGCTCTGAGATGAAAAAGACACGAAAGTTTGGACATGTATCATTATTGGGAAGGAAAAAGGTTAATAAAAGAACTTACCCCTGTACACGAATCGTTGGGGGAAAAGCCGACATTACTGACTCGCTGGATGAAGGAGGAGAGACCTGATGGAAAAAAGTTCAAGGAGTGAACAAATGGGGAATAAAAAATTTCACAAGAAGGGAAAGGTGTTAACAGGAGTATACCTCACTTTGTCGTTTCCGACCAGTTGTCTTTTCGGGTAACCCGGAAACTAAGTCGCTGGAATGGCTTCGGGTATGACGTTTAGGGGTATACCTTGCCTTCTTCAAAAGGAAATTAGGGTCCATATGAGTATGTGGGTGAGATATGGGAACTTTTCCACTAACCCGCCTGGCTGGCTTAGGAGAAGAAGAAGTTGAGTTGGAAGAAATATAAATTACCTCGACGACGTCATCTTGAGTCTCATAGTCATCCTCCTACGATTAGAGGTAACGGGACATAAGCATAAGTAGGAAGATAGTGACAAGAAGCTAAAGGGTAAATTTTTACCTCTGATTGTTCTTCGCCGGCTCGAGACTCACCCACGACAGATGACTCCTTGGTGGCGGCTTTGCCTTTGTTCTTCTTCTTAGGAGGCAGCTTGGTTGTTTTCTGGACAGTCACATTGGGCCTTCGAGACCAAAATGCTGATCCTTTCTGATTGATGTAATGACAGTTCACATCAAGAACATTGGGAAACATATTGAAAGAATGAAAGGAGGCGGCTTAGATTGTTACCGCTCGAGCCGGGTTGGAGAGGCACATAGGCTTGAGCCCAATATTGGTGCAGTTCTCCAAGGGCTCGCTAGTTAACTTCTTGATCATTTCGAAAATGTCTTCTTCCGTGAGTTTTGTATGGAAGAAACATTGGGGGTGGTTCTCGTTGCCATCATACTCGCACATCAGGCCATCCCAGCAACTCAAAGGAAGAATCCTCCACTCCACCCAACAACGGACTAGGTCAACCTCCATAAGCCCATTATTGGTTAAAGACCTTAGCTAGGAGAAGACGGAGATGAAGGTTGATTCTTCTTCTTCGGTAAGCTTTTCTGGCAGCTTGAAATCCATGGGTAAGTGATCTTCTCTGTAACCCGGAAGTGTGTTCTCCCGGGAGGAGATGTGTCACGGCAATAGAACCATGACTCGGCCCAGCCTTTGGGATGGTTGGGAAGAATGACAGGTGGGAACCCACATTCGCGACGTCGCTGGATGTTAACCCCAAGTTCCAAGGAAGGCCCGCTGGTGAATTCGATTTGGCGGTTCAGATAGAAGAAGTTACAGAACAGTAGCACTGTGAGTTCTATCTGCACATAGGCCTCGCAAAACACCTGGAATTGGCACAGGTTGCTGATGGAGTTTGGCCCCAAGTCTTGAGGGTGAACATTGAGGAAGTGCAAAGCGTCTCTGAAGAACTTTGACCCGGGAGGCTTGAAGCCTCGTCCAAGATGATCAACAAAAACGACTACTTCCCCCTCGGCAGGATGGGGAGTCACCTCGCCTGGGGCAGTCCACCAGCCAACAATTTCTTTGGGATCTAGATAACCCGCCGTAACATATTTATCAAGATAGGCATCATTGAGTTTGGTTGGTACCCAGTTGCATTTCGAGGTATTGCCCATGACTACAAAAGGAAAGAACAAGGAGGTTTATTAGAAACCATGTGAGTGGTAACTCGCCAGTTGGGTGATCTACAGTATCTCTACAGGGACATTATGACTCACCATTCAGTAATCAAGGGCGTAGCTATGGGTATATTCTAACTCGCCAGTTGGGTGATCTACAGTATGTCTACAGGGACATTATGACTCGCCATTTAGTAAACAAAGGCGTATCTATGGGGATATTCTCACTCGCCATGGTGGAAGAAGGTGAGTAGCAACTCTAAATGGGTTTTTTCCTTAGGGATATTCCCGGAAGGTGGATAAACATGTTTCTAAAAACGAGAAATAAATTACGGATCTACGGGTGGACCAAATTGAAAAAATAATGACTGTCGAAACTACGAAGGCTATGAACGCAAAGATGCGACATGGATGCCATATGGAGCTATGAAGTAAACATCAAATGGATGGGAGATGCGGTGAAACTATCGTGATTTACTACTACGAACGATCTACCATAAGCATGTTGACGGATCCAAGATAGAGGGGAGATGTTCATCGCATTCCGAGGCTGGCCTAGAAGGACATAGGGTTCGAGGTCTAACCCTAATGGAGTAAGGGTGTTTACCTGAGAGAGGAGGATGATGCCAGGAGATGGATGCGGAAGATCCGCGACGGGGACCGCGCCTTCGATTGGCTTGGAGACGCCGGGACTGCAGCAGCTCGTGACGGAGCTTCGGGAACGGCGTGAAGGCCGAAGCACAGGTGCGAGGAATACGAAGCTGACAAGGAAGATCAAATGGGGGTAGGTTACGGTGCCCCCACTCCCCTCTGGGGTTATTTAAAGGTCGAGTGCTGGAAACGAAACGGCAGGCGCGGGAATAGAGGCGACAGATTGAAAACCCGCAATGATGGCGCCTGGATTTTCGGGATAATAAGGTGACGATAAAAAAAAGATCCGTTGGGCAATTACATCAACGAATCCCAAAACTGGAGGAAAAGGGTGATATCATCAATAACTACTTGGCGGCTACGACAATTTATGAGGGATAGAGGCTAGTCATTTCTCAAAAGGTAGAAGTAATACAAGTCGCCCAAAGTGAGCGTGGAAGTTCATTTGCATGAATAAATTCAAGTCAATTTGGGGCCTAATGTTGGGGATATTACATGCGGTGTAACCAGCCCTAACTGGGTCGAGCCACTAAAGGGGCGACTCATACATGATTAATGCAAGCCTTAGCCCAGGGGCCCATGAACCAGATGGCGGTTGAGGATCAATACAGAAGATAAGCCACCAAGGAGGTTTCCAGTCTTGGAAAGCACGATGACTTAGAGATAAGGAAGACCACGATATGTAGCGTGGCTGGGACTCTTGTAAACCCTACGGCCTCGACCTGTATATAAAGGCGAGTCTCTGGGGCAGATAGGGCAGGTTAGAAATCATCGAGAGCTAGGTCAGGCGAGTTACACCCTCCTTGTAATCGAATCCATCATCAATCTACACAAAGTAGGACGTAGGCTTTTACCTCCACACAAGGGGCCGAACCTGGGTAAATCCGAGTCTCGCTTTCGCTCACCCTTTTTGAGTCACCACCAAGGTACGATGGCTCCTTCACTAAGTCCTTTCACGAGGAAATCTGCCATGACAAAACCATGACAACAGTGGTGGAAAAACCAAGGTGATCAACTGGCAGAAGCGGATGAGGAGGCAAGAAATAAGTAGGCTGAGATGAGGAGGACGAAACATCAGTAGATGCATCCACATTATGTGAACGACGAGTATAATACTGATGAAAAGACGGGAGAATACGAGGAAGAGTGTCCATAATAGGCGAGGGTGATGGAGAAGACATCGGGGATGAAGGTGCAGAATCTTGTGATAAGTGAGGTGGGGAAATAATTTGAGATGATGGCGTCGAATCGTCATGGGCAGGCAGTACGGCCGTCTCCACTGTTCCCACGCCGAGTGCAGTAATGGAGTGGGAGTTTGACGAGCCGACACTGTGCAGGGTGATGGATCGGAGCCAGAGGAGGTCAGCAGCGTGGCCGCAAATGCTCTACCTGCCGTGCACTCTGATCCAGTACCTTTGGTGACTCGTAGCCACCTTTAACCGTAGGGTCTCGTCATGACCTACGGTCTGATGTGACTTAAGCTCCCTTGCCGGCTAGTCGCTTGACTAGCCGGCCTGGGCACGACCGCCTCACCCCTAGCCGGCTGGCTTGGCCTAGGCGGCCAGGGGGAGGTAGCCGCCTTGCCTCTAGCCGGCAGGTGCCTCCTGGCCGGCCAGAGAGTTGGCCGTCTCGCCCACAGCCGGAAGGTACTTCCTAGCCGGCTAGGGGGACTTGGGCTTTGCAGAAAGGTTCTTGTTATTCCTTCTTGGTTGAAGAAAAAGGAGTAGGCTCGATGAGCCTACCCCGGGTTTATCCCCCCAAAAGTAGTCCCCGAATCTAGGGAGGCCTGTCGCCGTGGAGTGGGCGGCCTCGCCGGCTTAAGTTGTTTGTTGTTGGATTCCTGCCACCGCCTGGGGCAGGGGACTCCAGCTCGGAAGCTGGCTGGCTTCCAAGCGACGCCTCGGCTTCGTCCTAGGTCACGCAAATCGCGCCACATTCCAGGCCCGGCCTAACGTGATGATGGATTGTTCAGATGACGGGGCTAGACCTGAGCCCTGGGTCCCGCCACGACGCCCCCTCGGCCCCCGCGCGGAGGATCCTTTGCGGTTTTACTCCGTGACGGTTGGGTTTCGGGAGTCGTAAAAGCCTCCGTAATAATCGAAGATATTGGGACCGGTGCGCACCGGATCCCCTCCCCACGATCCTTCGTGGGGTTTAAATGGGGTGCCAGGGTATCGAGGAGGCCATTCGCCCCCTTCTCGCCCCGCACTTGAGCTCCCTCCTTCCCTGAGCCTAGAGAAAGAGAGAGTCTCGTTTTCTTCTTCATCTTCGCCGTCGCGCAGACCGTCTCCGCCCCTTCAATCTCTCTCCGCTCGACGCCATGTCGAGCAGCTCTTCCACAAAGGGCCAGCACACGGTGCCTGGCTCGGTAGCGACATATGCGCCGAGCACATCGACGCGCTCCACCATCGCCGAATGCTGCCTCCAGCCTCCCTTGTGACCGTGTGGATCCCCAGAGCCGAGAATGCCCAATGCCCCAATCCCTGGAGCCGAGAATGCCCCAACGCCATCGCCGGAGGGAGAGGTAGTCGTGTTCGACGAACACTTCTACCGAGAATTCGGGCTCCCGGCGAGCACCTTCTTCGGCTTACAGCAGCACCATCTAGCGCCGAACACCATCCTTCAGCTCGCCTCGTTCGTCGTCCTATGCGAGGGGTTTCTGGGGATCGAGCCCCGCCTCGACCTCTGGTAGAGCATGTTCTTCTTGAAGCAACAGTCCATCAAGATGGACAAGGCCGAGGTGGAGAAGCTCGATGGCCCATGCCCGATGACCCCGTGCGGCGCGGCACCGGTGCATCACCGGACGAACATCGGGTTCCCCCAGATGCCGCTCCAAGACTCCATCAAGCAATGGCTGAGGGGCTTCTTCTATGTGAAGAATGCTAGCCCCACCCTTGACGCCATCAACATGCCCCGCTTCGCCATAGGGCCTCCGACGGCGAAGAAGAACTGGCAAGTAAAGTACCCCATGCCGGTTCCCATGGTAGCGCAGATAGGCGTCTACCTCGACAGCTTGAAGGCTCGCGGCCTCGTAGGCCATGACCTACTTACCACCATGATGACCCGTCGGATCCTACCTCTGCAGAGACGGCCTCATCTGATATGCCAGATGAGCGGGCGGCACGATCCTTGCCGGCTCTCTACCAGAAATTTCCACCCCCGTGCAGTGGCGAAGAACGTGAACCAGATCTCCTCCGCCAACATGAATGAAGGAGGAGATTGGGAATGGGGGCTGGTTCCTTAAAACATAAACCATCCTCCCCCAATGGTGACTGTCTTCATGGATCTGGTATTTCTTTGTGTTTTGAAACTGTTGTTTCTTATCGTTAAGCCGACCGTCAACTCTGTTGCACCAGTTGTTTGAGAAGCCACAAGGGCTCACCCTGCCGGCTCCTGACGTGGAGACGTCGGACCCCTCAGAGATTGAGGACGAGGGGATGATCGAGCCACAGGATGCCGTATCGGAGGAGGCGCTGAAGTCGGAAGGCTCCGAGCCATCTGGTGAGCACCTAAGGCCTCCCCTTGTTGACTGGACGGATGATGACGAGACGCCACCATCTTCGTATGATGTAGCCTTCGCGGAGGATGCCGAAGAGGTGGAGGAAGTCACCAGCCCTCCCATGACCCGAGGCCACCGCCATGCTGGCGATACGGCCGTGCCTGGCGAGGTGGCCAAGAACAAGGGCAAGGGAGCCACAACCTCCAAGCCGGCCTCCAAACGCGCCGCTCCTGGACCTCCAGCCGGAGGGCGAGCAGGTGTCGCCAAGAAGCGCCGAGCTGGCGCCAGCAGGAAGCTGGTGCCCGTCGTGGCGGGGTAAGAATCCTTTGTTGTTCTCTTTTTGTTTTGTCGAGTGAGGATGGGTTCCTCAAATTTTCCCTCGCAAGGAGGCAGAATACGTGGAGGAAGAAACCACCTCCGCCGCCGAACGAGACGGCTGGGCAGCGACTGAAGCTGCCCAGAAGGCTCTAGATGATCAACCCGCCCTTTGTTGGGAAGTGGTAGCGAACAAGATGGCCGCGGGCCAATCTCATCCCAGCCGGGCTTAGAAGCCTAAAGGTGAAGCGCACAAAGGCTAGACATGACCCCTGCAAGCGAACTCACGTGGAGGAGGCAGCTAGCGCGGCGGCTTCGAGGCGCACCCAGAGAACCGAGGCGGCCAAGCCTCCCGAGCCGGCCGTCTCCATGCTTGTGGACCTCGAGGTGATCTCCGACACGCTAGAGGCCGAGGTGGGCGACGCGCCGGAGCTGAACCTGGAGGCGCCGGTTGTGACCATGGATGCCCCAGATGCGGCCGATCCTCCCCCAGCTGTAGAGACAACGCCGGCTGGGGAGTCGATGGAGCCGGCCACCAACCAGCCACCTGAAGTCGGCGCCATCATTGTGACCGACCATGGCCTAGCCGCTCTAGGAGCCGGCTCCAGCACTGGAAGCCGGCTCATGAAGACTTGGTGCGTGGCCAATGCCGAGCGCGTGACGATGACCCCAGGCACCGAGCTCAGCGATGTCCCAGAACTGGTGGCGATGTTTGTGAGTAGCCAGGACAAGGTGAAGCAAGCGACCAGGGTGGCCCACAGCGATCTGGAGCGCCTGGAGGAACGTGCCAGGGTGAGTGCTTCATCCTTTGCGTCTTCATTGCCTTTGTTTTTATTTTTTTTCTTCTCTTGAATTAGTGGGGGCGCGCCAGCGCACCCACTGGGTGTAGCCCCCGAGAATCAGGCCGGCCAAGCATTGGGCGGTCCGAATCTCTTCATGCTATGCCTTGTCTTTGCTTTTTTAGTGGGGGCGCGATAGCACACGTACTGGATGTAGCCCCCGAGAATCGGGCCGGCTATGAATTAGCCGGGCCGAATCTTACTTCCTTTGCATTCTTTTGATTTGCTCGTAGGAGCTTCATGATGCCCAAGTGCAGGCGTACAACGCGCTGTGAGCTCAGACCCAGGCGGCTGATGGCCACATTGCTGATATTCAGGGCTGGCTTGGCATGGCCGTCTCGGAGCGAGACGCCTTGCGCAAGGCGGACCAGCGGCTCCAGCAGCAGCTGTGTCACGCCCAAGATGCGCCCCTATCCTCAATTTGGCACGGGGGCCTCGTCAGGGATAGAAGCGCATCTCGTCGTGTCGCAAGAATGGATATCGTCACAAGTACATGTACTGAAAAGAAGAGATATAAATAGAGTTGGCTTACACTCGTCACAAGCTACATCAGAGACACATCGGTACATTACATAATCATCAAGAGTAAGAGTAGGGTCCGACTACGGACGAAAACAAACGAGAAAATAAGAATGACGTCCATCCTTGCTATCCCAGGCTGCCGGCCTGGAACCAATCCTATATCGATGAAGAAGGAGAAGAAGAAGCAACTCCAAATGAACAATCAACGCGCTCGCGTCAAGTAACCTTTACCTGTACCAGCAATCTCATTTCCAAAGGTATCAAGACCAGCAAAGCTTAATGGGTGAGGCATGGTTAAATGGTGAGGTTGCAGCAGCGGCTAAGCATATATTTGGTGGCTAAACTTACGAGTACCAGAAATGAGAGAGGGGAAGATCTACGCATAACGGACGTGAGTACTGATGATCAAATGAATGATCCTGAACACCTACCTACGTCAGACATAACCCCACCGTGTCCTCGATCGGAGAAAGATCTCACGAAAGAGACAGTCACGGTTACGCACTCAGTTGGCATATTTTAATTAATTAGCTTCACGTTATCTAGAACCAGTGTTAAACAAAGTTTCCACGTTGCCACATAACCGTGGGCTCGGCTTTCCGAAAAGATTTAACCCTGCAGGGGTGCTCCAACTAGTCCGTCACAAATTACCACAAGCCGCATAGAAATCCTCAATCACGAAGCTCGCTATCTCGCCGGATTCCCTAGTGGGAAACCTCAACTCCGAGATTACCCAAAGCATCACCGGAGTCCCGATGCACATGATATCTCATCAAAGGTAAAACTAATCTAGCAAGGCCACCCGCTGTGTCGACGAACCCGATCGGAGCCGCGTATCTCGTTCTCAGGACACACCGTCTATGCATAGTGGACGGTAGCCAAACCTCGAGTTGCCCCGAGGTGGCACCGCCGACTGCTAGGTGGGTGGACCAACACTCATGCGGAGCACTGGCTCGGGGGGTTGATTAAATTATCCTCGGGGTCCAGAAAGTCCCTATGCAATTTTATTAGGTGATTAAACAAACGTAGTACGAATGTTGGGCCTTGCCAGACCAGCTTTAATCTAAAACGAATTATCAAGGGGTCCCCATAACAACCCCGATCGTGTTAGGAGCGCTCATTTATGGAACATAACACCGGTAGCCGGAAACTAAGGGGGGCAAAGGTGGAACAAAACACCAGGCAAGAAAGGCCGAGCCTTCTACCTTTTACCATGTATATTGGTGCATTAAATTAAATAGCATTTAAATATGGTGACATAACAAGGAACCCATGTTTTCACATGGAAGCATCTGCACCTGCAACTAGCAACGCTAACACAGGGTTAAGCAAGCGGTAACATAGCCAATCAGTGGTATGCTAAGTCGTTCAGGTTGAAGGTTATCATGGCATTATTGAGAGGCTGAATTTAACATGTGGTAGGCAACGAGACATAATCAATAGAAGCGGAATAACTAGAATGCCAATGATAGTAATGGTATCTGGGGAAATGGTCATCTTGCCTGAGATCCCGCTTGGAAGAAGAATGCCTCCGTGAAGCAGACGAACCAACGTCGTCGAACGGGTCCTCACAATCTGGCACGCTGCGGAACTCTATCGAGACAAAGCAAAACGGAAACACAAATCAACACACGGAATTCACCACATGATGCACAACACAAATGTTGCATGCGCAGCTGAAAACATGCAAGTCACGGCATGACAATCCACACAATCAAACACTACACATTAAGTGAAGTTCAATATGCAACGAGTTGCCTATTGACGAAACTCCACGTTAATTATTTAGTTCTATCCCGATTAGGTACACGGCAATATTAAATGTGGTTAAACATGGCAAGAGGTGAAGCGCAATTCAACTATCTATCTAGGCATTTTGAATGAGGTCGGAAATGACATATAGCACCTCCGAGACGACCTCACAAGTTAATTTACAATTCTGTCCAGATCTGAACTAATGCTTTTAGTTAGTTGTTAAACAGCAAAACAAATAGGTTCACGTGATTCTACGCGTCATCTCAAGAAATCTACACATAGAGAACAGCTCCAACGGAGCTACGGTTCAAAAGTTACAAGCACCGCAAGATATGATGGCATGAATGCAATATGTGTGCAACGACGGTCACGAGCACTTCGAAACATACAACCAGCAAGATAAAATGAAACTGCACGAGATTCTAAGCAAGTTTCATGTATGACACGATCAAATCGGAGCTACGGTTCAACAACTACGAGCAAAACAAGATATCACCACAATCTGCCAAAATCAGCCAAATAGCACTTTCTACGCCCCACAACTACGGGCTACACAACTCCGATAAACTCAAGCAAGGCATGACGCGAAAGAGGTCAAGAAGCACTACTACAAAAAACTAACAACAACTAGCATGGCATCATGGATCACTAGGAAAAGAAGTCACAAAATGGCTTCTCACACACAGTTTCAGACTTAGTGAAAATAACACTTCATGAAAGTGCAGTTTTCGATTTGAAGCAATATTGACGGCAGCAAAAACATAAGCTACAGGACTCCAAACAAGACAAACATATCAGGTCCAAATTCCTAGCACTGAACTAAGGCTAGATCACAACACAATGACCAGCACAACCTCATCT
Organism: Hordeum vulgare subsp. vulgare; assembly: GCF_904849725.1. Classification (NCBI taxonomy): domain Eukaryota; kingdom Viridiplantae; phylum Streptophyta; class Magnoliopsida; order Poales; family Poaceae; genus Hordeum; species Hordeum vulgare. The sequence goes on along the minus strand of NC_058523.1, from coordinate 196,477,155 downwards.
ACAGGAGAAGAAAATGTTCGCAGATTCCCAGACTTTGTGAAATTCCAGATTTCACTAAGCTGGAATTTTCAGCCACATGCCCACTTTGTCTAGGCATAGCTTGCACACAAGTAACACCAAGTGATAATTGACACCACTATGGTGTAGAGCAAAACCCCTACTATTATCACACAAAAGCTCATGCCCTTGGGCTCCACCTATTCCATGGAAACAAAGAGCAAACTTGCAACAAATCTGAATATGTCAACTCCATAAAGTATCCCAATGGCAAGACTAACTTCACCACTAGATTCCTTGGGATATTCTACCCCAAAATCATATATAATATGTGGGCACTTACTTGGAACAGGTGACCACAAATTAAGGAAGAGGAAACTACTTCAAATCGTGCCTAGTGAATAGGGCATCATTTCATGTAGTTCCACTATATCAACAACTACATGGTTGAGCTCATGTGCACAATGACAAAGTGACATGGGGGTTTGAATCCCATGTTTGTGTCATGCACATCAACTTCACTACCCCTTCTACTAAGCTTCCCACACAAACAACATACCATGCCCTCTCACATATGGTCATGTGAAGGTGCAAAGCTTGCTTGCAAAGGTGGAATGCTACTCACACACACATCTACTCCACTTCACCCACAAGCACATCATGCTCAAGATCAACACACATACATACACATGTTATCATAGCAACCATCACTAGAACAAGATCAACTATATTTATACACACACAACCTAGTGCAAACATCAAGTGCTAGTACCTACAACAAAGAAGAACCTACACATGTTATTTCTACACTTGCTATCATATTCCTAGGATCAATTACTAAGAAGCATCACTATACACACACACTCACATGTGGCCAACATCATGTGTATGCACACACATCACATACACCACTCCAATGAACACACACATGTACACATGATATGGCACTACTAGTATTGAAGCAATTACGAACATCCTTCGTCCTAAGATACTAAGAAACCTGAATGATAACGATGTGCTCAAGAATCCCCTGGAGCTCAACTCCCCTGAAACTTAAAGCAGATAGGAGGCACCAAGACAGAACTCTGTCACATCGGCATTATATAAATCTCAAAAATATCCGCGTGATCCTAAATTTTTTTTGAGTGAGAAGAGGAGTAGAATTAAATTATTACGTCAAGATTCCTCACCAGAGCAAAGAAGACGAGAAGAAAGAATCCTACTCTCCGATATATAACTAGACTCAAAGTAGTTTTTCACTAGACTCGACTCGGCCAAGTTCGATCAATCAAGGGGGATCCTAGGTCGGTACTGCTCTGATACCAACTTGTAACGACCAAGATGCGGTCCTTTCCGATCTGGGGGTCGAGGCCCCGAATTGGAAAGAAGCGCATGTAAGCGTTTCGCAAGCAGGTAACACAGCACAAATAATAATAACAGTAGACAATCCGGGATTCAATTGTCTTCTCATTAATAACTCAGAGTACATCACAGATACAATCAAGGTAGTTCCGCTACGGACTACAGAACATAGAAAATCTATGCTACCCTGCCTGCAGGCCAACGATCACGACCACGCCTCAATCTTCTGGATAGTTCACGTAGAGGCGGTCTGTCTCCTCGTCGTACTGCCACGCCAGTTGAGTGCCATCGGGATCATCTGTCTCTGGGGTACCTGTACCTGTTGGGAGTTTCGGAGGAATCCGTGAGCGGAACTACCTTGATTGTATCTGTGATGTACTCTGAGTTATTAATGAGAAGACAATTTAATCCCGGATTGTCTACTGTTATTATTATTTGTGCTGTGTTACCTGCTTGCGAAACGCTTAGATGCGCTTCTTTCCTATTCGGGGCCTCGACCCCTAGATCGGGAAGGACCGCATCTTGGTCGTTACAAGGTGACTCTTCTCCAGACGGAGAATAGGGATCGTGAGGCGGCCCTTCAGGCCGAACTGGGATAGCTGCACACCACCCTTGAGGAGAAGGACTCCTCCTATGCTGCCGACACAGAGCGTCTTAAGACAGCTCATCTCGAGGAGATGAAGCTCAAGGACGCCACCTTGAAGGAGAAGGAGGAGGCCCTGATCCAGAAGCAGGCACAGCTGGCCAAGGCGATGGAGACGGCCGTGGCCCTCTAGCAAGAGCTATCCCGCGCAGCCGCATGCGAGCATAGTGCGGGGACGCGAGGCCCTAGAGGAGGCCCACGAGACCGACGCCCATTTCGACCGTAAGCCCTTCTTTCATTTTGTCTTGAATTTTTCTTCTTTGTTGCCCTCCCCTCTTATTGTTCTTCGCAACCTTTCCCCTACCCCTAATCTTCCCTGAGACACGAGAAGCGGCTGAAACGGTTGTCGAGACCAGCCGCGAGGAGCGTCGTGCCGCTAGTAAGGAGGTGGATGCCAACGTCGGCTGGACTGTGGAGGAGATTGGCGTGGGCCTCAGAGCCAATCTACTTGTCCTGGCTGAATCCATGGAGCGGCTCCAGAGTGTCGGCTCGTCAATGATAAAGGCTCTGTGGCCCGAAGCCGTGGAACCAGCATCGGTGAGACGGCTCTCCCGCTGGCTTGCAGCTGGTGGCGACCGTCTTCACGCCTGGCGTGCCTTAGCCGCGCGTGCGGGTGCCTACATGGCGCTACGCTTGGCCAAGTCCTGGTATCGGAACCTGGACTTGGGCAAGCTCGTCGCCCAGCGTGACGGCTCGGAGTGGGAGCTGCAAGCCGTGGAGGACCAGCTGCGGATGAGGGCCAGCGATATCGCCTCATATGACGCGTGGGACGAGCTCAACTTGGAGCGGGATGAAGACGGCAACGTGGTCCCTGAGAACTTGGACCGTCTTCAGCCATATGATGCCGATCACAGCTCCGACGAGGCGGCCCTTGAGAAGCAAGACGCTGACTCCAGCAGCGAAGTTTATGTCGACTCCTGCAGGGACAGAGCCGAAAGCTCTCATCGAGGAGACGGCACCACCGCCTCAGGAGCAGGCGGCGATGGTGAAGCCACCACTTCAGGAGCTGCAGCCGGGGCAATAGACGAGGCTGCCTCCCCTTAGCCGGTCCTGTTTTTGTTTTTGTTGTGTGCAATGCATTGTCAGCCCAACACTTCCACCCACTCGGGGTGTGTGTAATGAACTTTAGCCTGGGCCAAATGATTTTGAATGTATATATTCTGCATTAAATTCGTAACACAATGTGGTTTGCCTTGTATTTTCATGTTTTGATTCCTTCTTGAATTCTTTTTCTCCAACCCTTTTACTCCCTCTAGCCTCTACCCCGCCAGCCCGATAGTCGGGAGCCGGTCTGTGACTGGGTCAAGGCTTCTGCCTTTGAGAATATTGGACATAGATTTTTCGAAGCCATCCAGACTTAAAGACCCAAACACAAGTCAGCAGAGGCCAGCTAGAATAATAAGATCACAAAAAGGATCAAACCAACCCGAGCCGACAACCCTTTTTGTAGTTGAACTTTTCATGGAGCCAGCCTTACCTGGCGCCGCCTCGTTAGCGTTACAGTCGGGAGCCGGACTGTATCTGTTACAAGACGGCAAGGGTTCGACCCGACGTACACTATATGTTCTTCTACAACTAAGGAAATCGTTCGGGCCTTCTAGCGAGCCCCCGAGCCCATTAGAGCCGGACCAAGGGACTCACAGAATGAGTGAAGACTCTGGTTATGAATCCAAAAGAGGCATGCTAAGCACCGGCTTGAAACACCCATTGCATTCATTTGAAATGCCAAAGAGGGAGAAAGATACATATGTACATGCTCTTTCCATTTTTTCTTACTTTCCTTCTAGCAATAGAATAGGCGAAGCAACGCGACGTTCCATCTCCTGGCCGGTGTCGTCTCTCTTGCGCTTCCTTGGCTTCTGGGCATCGATCAGGTAGTAAGCATTGTTATGCAATGCCTTGCTGATGATGAAGGGTCCCTTCCATGGGGATGGGAGCTTGTGTCGGCCGGTTGTTCGCTGGATTCTTCTGAGCACCAAGTCCCCCTCTCTGAAAGAGAGAGTCTTGATGTTCTTGCTGTGGTAGTATCTCAACTTCTGTTGATAAATGGCCGTCCGGCTCAAGGCTAGATCCAATGCCTCCTCGAGCGGATCAACGTCGTCTTCTCTTGCCTCCTTCGCTTTTGTTTCTGTGTATACGGTGACCCGAGGCGAGTCGAACTCGACTTCCATAGGGATGATAGCCTCGGACCCATATACCAAAAAGAATGGGGTGAAGCCGGTTGACAGGTTGGGCGTGGTGCGGAGGCTCCACAAAACTGTCGGCAGCTCTTCGATCCAGTAGCCGGCTAATTTGACGAGTGGTGCCACCAGACATGGCTTGATGCCGGCCAGGATTAGGACGTTAGCCCTCTCTACCTGGCCATTGGACTGGGGGTGCGCCACCGACGCCAAGTTGAGACGGAAGCCTTCCTTGGATTAGTAGAGTGCCAAAGCAACCTTGGCGAAGTTGGTGTCGTTGTTGGTGATGATGATGTGTGGGACGCCATAATGGATAGTGATGTCCTTGATGAACCTGACGGTCATGGGGTCGTTAAGCTTCTTGATGGGCCTAGCCTCGATCCACTTGGGAAATTTATCAATGGCTACCAAGAGATGAGTCATGCCGCCCCGAGCGGTCTTGAATGGTTCCACCATGTCCAACACCCAGACGGCGAATAGCCATGACAAGGGGATGATTTTGAGGGGCTGAACGTGGCATGTGGCTCTGCGCGCCAAAGCGTTGGCAGCCCTCGCATTTGTTGAACATGTCCACGGCCTCCTCGAGGGTCGTGGGCCAGTAGAATCCATGACGGAACGCCTTGGCCACCAGGGTTCTAGAGGCGGCATGATGCCCGCACTCCCCCTGGTGAATGTCTCTGAGGATCTCCTGCCCCTGTTCTGATTCGATGTAGCGCTAGTCACGCCAGTCACGCTACGTCGAACCAGCTCGTGATTGATGATCTGCGCTGAATCTACCTTGCCTCTGCCTCATCTTGAGGAAGCTCGCCGCGAAGTAGGAAGGCCAAGATGGGTTGAGTCCATAATGGAGCCGACACAAGGGATGGCTCCGTCTCGACCTGAGTGTCGGGGGCTTCTACAACCCCCGCGCTTGATGAAGCAGCCGCAGGCTCGAGACTCTCTGTCTCTCGGCTCACCGTCTACCTCCATGACCTCCACCCACAGGGTGTTGAGACGACAGGATTCAAGGCTTGGTGAAGCCGGATTGGTTGTTATAGCCGACAAAGTATTTGTAGCTCGCGAAGTAGTTGTAGCCGGCGCAGCAATTGGAGTCGGTAGAGCCAGTGTAACCGACACATGAATTATAGCCGGCACAGCTGGCGTAGCCGACGGTGCTTGTACTGAGGGATCAGCCGGCACAAAAAATTCACGCCGACTCCGGAGACGGCTTGATGGACGGCTTCTGCAGCTGTTCGAGGGAGACGCCGGCTGGAATTGCTTGTCTTGTAGAGCCAATCTTGGCCAATGTATCAGCCGCCTCGTTGTCCGCCCTGGGAACATGGTGAAACTCGCAACCCTCAAAAAGGGCCGCTGAGATACTGGATGAGGAAGCGATAGCTCGCCATGTTGGCGTCCCTGGTGTCCCATTTAGTAGAGACTTGCTGCACCACGAGGTCCCAGTCGCTGAAGGCCATGAGCGAGTTGTTCGTACTCGGTGACGTTGTTGCAAGCAGGGAAGTGAATCTGGAGAGCATACTTGAGCTGCTCTCCTTTCGGAGACGTCAAGACAATGCCGGCTCCCAGACCAGTTCGCATCTTTGAGCCGTCGAAGTGCATCCACCAATGAGTGGAATCTGGAGGCGGCGGCTCAAACTGGGTTTCAGCCCAGCCGACAAGGAAGTCGGCCACCACGTGAGACTTGATGGCAGTGCGTGGCTCGTAGCGGATGTCGTGGTCGGCCATGGAGATGGACCACTTGGCAATCCGTCCAGCCGCATCATGGTTGCCCATGATTTCTTAAAGTGGAGCAGTGCTCACCACAATGATGGCATGCTCTTGGAAGTATTGCTTCAACTTCTTTGCGGCAAGGTAAACACCATAACACATTTTCTGGTAGTGGGGGTAGTTTTGCTTAGAGGCAGACAAGACCTTGATGAGGTAGTAGATAGGGCGTTGTACTAACAGTACCTTGCCCTCCTCCTTGTCCTCTACTACCAACACTACACTAACCACGCGAGTGGTCGGTTCAATGTATATGAGGATGGGTTCCCTTTCAGCCGGTGCTGCCGAGATTGGCAGGCTTGAGATGACCTGCTTGAGGTTGCGGAAGGCTTTGTTCGCCTGGTCGTTCCACTCGAAATTGGTTGTTTTCTTCATGAACTAGTAGAGTGGAAGCTCCTTCTCGCCGAGCCGGCTGACGAACCGACTAAGGGACACCAGGAAGCCGGCGAACTTCTGGACGTCGAGGATTCGAGCCGGCTTCACCATCCGTTCGATGGTGCCGATTTTCTTAGGGTTCGCTTCGATGACACAAGGGGACACGAAGAACCCCAAGAGCTTGCGCCTGGAACCCCGAAGACGCACTTCTCCAGGTTGAGCCAGATTTTGTACTCGCGTAGGTTGGCGAACGTCTCCCGCAAGTCGTAGAGGAGGCTGAAGTGCTGCTTGGTCTAGACGATGATGTCATCCACATAGACTTGATCTATCCTGGGCAATGCGACAGGGTCTTTCGGGTATGCCTTATTCAGGCTCGTGTAATCGATAAGCATTCGCCAGCTGTTCTTCTTCTTCAGCACTAGGACTGGATTGGCTAACCAGTCTGGGTGGAAAACCTCCATGATGAAGCCGGCTGCGAGGAGCCGGGCAATCTCTTCTCCAATTGTGCGCCGCTTCCCCTCGGCGAATCGGCGCAAAGGTTGTTTCACCGACTTTGCATCCGGTCGCACATGAAGTTTGTGCTCAGCGTACTTCCTCGGAACACCAGGCATGTCTTTGGGAGACCATGCAAAGATGTCCCGATTCTCATGGAGGAAGTCGACGAGCTTGCCTTCCTATATGAGGCTAAGGTTAGCGCCGATGGTGACGCACTCCTTGGGGTTTGCAGGGTTGAGTGGCACCTGCTTGGTTTCTTTGGCCGGCTTGAGGATGCTTCGCTGGCCAACTGGGATGGAGGAGTAGGGATTGCCGACTGCTTGGTAGCCTGAGCCATGAGCCGTTCGATCTACCTTTTCTCCTCAACAATCACCATGGCGCCGGCCACGAGGCTGCTGTCCTATGCACACTCGAGCGAATTTTTGTAGTCGCCAGCGATGGTGATGATGCCCTCGGACCCGGCATCTTCATCTTGAGGTAGGCATAGTGGGGGATAGCCATGAATTTGGCCAGAGCCGGCCTGCCATGCAGCGCGTGATACGGGCTGCTGAGATCCACCACCTCGAACCATATGGACTCACGGCGGAAGTGAGCCTTGTCACCAAAAAGGACGTCCAGCTGGATTTTGCCGATCAGCGAGCAGGACTATCCCGGCAGGATGCCATGGAAGACAGTACTGGTCGGCTGGAGGTCCTTCTCCTTGAGCCCAAGCTTGAGGAGGGTATCGAGGTAGAGGATGTTGATGCTGCTGCCGCCGTCGACCAAAACCCGGGAGAACTGGCAGGTGAGGCTCTAGGAGGCGAAAGTGGGGTCGAGGACAAGCGCTTATGAGCCAGGGTTTGGCATCACCGCAGGATGGTCAACCCGGCTCCATGTGATGGGCTTTTCAGACCAATGCATGTATTGGGGAACCAGGGGGACCGTGGCATTCACCTCGTGCTGACGTTGGCGCTGGCTGTGCTTGTCGTCACCTTCACCGGTAAAGACCACGAATGCTCCACCTTGGTGGGGGTAGTCGTCGTGGATACGACCGTTGTTGTGAGGCGGCGGCAGTGGAGCCGTAGCTAGACCGGGAGCCGGAGCATGAGGCGCTGCAGCTGCACCTGGAGGAGCCGGCATGCCCTCCCCTTGCGATAGTCGTCGTGCAAAGTTGCACTGTCGAAGGGTATGGGTAGAGGGCTTCGCCCCAGAGTGCATCTTGCAGGGCGCGTCAAGCATCTACTCGAAGCTGAGCTTGGGCTGCCAATCGTTCTTGCCGGTCCGCCTCCATTGAGAGCCGGCTTGAGTAGCCGGCGCCTCTCCCTCCATGTTGGCTACCAGCTTGTTGTTGGAGCGTGAATCAAGTTGATTCGCCTTGCGCTTGTTGTTGTTCTGGCCGCCTCGATTGTCACCAGCCGGCTTGGGAGTAGTTGGCGTGGGGACAACTTTGTCCGAGGCGGTCACCTTGACCCGCATCACGGATTCGACCGTGGCATACTTGTTCGCCTTGGCCATGAGCACCGCCAAAGAAGTGGGCTCGGAGCACATGAGCTTGTGCTTGAGGAGAGTGACGTCTCGGCAGCCGTCGATGAAGTACTGGATGGCCTATACCTCATGCAGTCCCTCGCAGGAGTTGCGAAGCACCATCCAATGCGTTAAGTAGTCGCGAAGGGGTTCGTCGGGCCTCTCGATGCACATGGCCAGCTCGCGAAGCCGGCCAGGGCGCTTGTAGGTGCCAGTGAAGTTGCGGACGAATGCCTCCTCGAAGTCAACCCATGATTTGACGTTGCCGGCTAGAAGGCTGTTAAGCCATGTCCGAGCCGAGCCAGCCAGCATGACTGGCATGTAGCGGACGGCTACGCGCTTGTTGCCCCTGCCGATGCCAATGGCACTGGTGTAGTCGATCAACCAGTCTTCTGGCTTGGATGTGCCGTTGTACTTGGGGGTGTCCCGAGGAAGAGCGAAGCCTCGGGGATCCGTGGGCCGAAGCACGTTGGACCGATAGGACCGTCTTCCTCCAGAAGAGCTGACTGCGCTAGGGTGTTGAGACGCCTGCGGGCGTCGTTGTCGCCATGTGCGACGCGAGCACCGATCCGAGCCATGATCGGAAGGGTGCCTTGTGAGCCGGCAGCGTAGGTCCTCCCCGGACGAGGAACCTCATTCACCAAATCACTCTCATCATCCCCGCGACGCCGTCTCGAAGTTGGCTCGCTCTCGCGCTGAGAGCGCCTGTCGTGGCTGCCATCGCCCTTTCGGTCGGAAGTGCGATGCGAGGAAGATCCCTCGGCTTGATGATGACCGATGGGGTTACGGTGCGCTCCGGGATTGGGTCCCGGAGACTCTGACTGAGCCTGACTAGGGTCAAGCCGTGTCTGCTGCTCGTTGGCGGCGTCAAGAAGATCCTTGACCCGCTTCTCCTGAAGAACGCGCTCCTCGCCCTCCAAGCCTCGCATTTCTGCCATGGCCGCCTCGGCCTCCCATAAGTTGTCCACACGAGTCTCGTAGATGGGCTGCTTGCCGCCTAGGATCTCGGCAATGAGACGGCCGCGGCCGCGGACCGCCCCAAGCCGGCTAGTGCCCTCGGAAACCAGAGTAAGGCCATAGGCAGAGTTATACTCGTGTTGCGTGGCCTCCATCCGGCGTTTAGCCGCGGCGATGGCAATGCCCTCCTCCAAGATTTGCCTGCGAGCCTCCTCCAATGTGGCCCGCGCGTCGGCGGGGTTCGTGGAGGTGGCGATGGGTGTCTTCAAGCCGGTGAGAGCGGCCTGAAGCGTGTCGGTGGAGACAGCAGCAGGCTCACCAGCATCTGCTGACGCCTTGCCATGAGCCTTGCTGGTGCTGCCACTGATAACCATCACCTCCACAACCCTGCAGACAGCGGCGATGTGATACGGGGTAAAGAACCCCGCAGACGACGGAGGACCGTCGAAGACGAGTACGTTATTGGGGTACATGTCAAATGTAGGCATCTCAGCGATAGATAGCCTACTGAAGCTGGCGCATAACACCTCGACATCAAAGTCCTCGCCAGGGTAGTGAGGGCCATCGCCAAGACACAAGTGGCTAAAGAGAATGCCGAGGTTCTCCATAGCAGCGACGACGACGCTGGGGAGCGACTCATCGTCGGACTCCCCATCAGAGTCTGCATGACGAACGGGGACATCGATCATCATCGGTGAAGCCTCATCGAAAGCAGGCTCCACGGGCATGCAGATCGGTCCGGACACGATGCATCCGGCGGTGTAAGCGCAGGGCCCCGCCCAACGCGTGAAGCCAACCGATGCCGCGGACAGCCCCACAGTGGGCACCAAACGTCGGTGTTTACTCACAACATAAGCCATGAGTAGGCTAAAGATGGTGGGAATCGAAGTGGCACCGGAGGGCGCTGGGAACGAGGATGGTACAAGCATGGAACGCATGATGTACCCAGGTTCAGGGCTCTCCATAGAGATAACACCCCTAATCCTGCCGAAGTGTATGATGTATGAATGTGACTACAAACTGCTCATGGAGCTATATTGCGGAGGAGGAAGAAGGAGCTGTCGGCTCGCGTCTACCTCTCCTATGTGGTGTATGTGTGCTGAGTTGATTGACCCTCTGCATGGAGGGGGCTGGGGGGTTTTATAGACAAACCCACCGACCTACAATATGGATAAAAGTACAAGAGTGGGACCCGGCTGGCAGCCTCGCCGGCAGGCTAGGGGTCCCACGGGGTATTGTCTTGTCGCTGGAGTGGACCGCCGGCTGCGAGGTCCTGTCTGGCTGTGGGACCTGCCTGCTGGCCAATAAGATTCTCGCGTAAGGTTGACGCATGACACGTGTGGTACGTCCGACGTCTTCCAACAAGAATCGTCATGGGTAGGCAGTACGGCCGTCTCCACTATTCCCACGCCGAGTGCAGTAATGGAGTGGGAGTTTGACGGGCCGACACTGTGCAGGGTGATGGATCGGAGCTGGAGGAGGTCAGCGGCGTGGCTTCCGGCGCTGTACCTGTTGTGCACCCTGATCTAGTAACTTTGCTGACGCGTAGATACCTTTAACCGTAGGGTCTCGTCATGACCTATGGTCTGATGTGACTTGAGCTCCCTAGCCGGCTAGTCGCTTGACTAGCCAGCCTGGGCACGACCGCCACGCCCCTAGCCGGCTGGCTTGGCTTAGGCGGCCAGGGGGAGGTAGCCGCCTTGCCTCTAGCCGGCAGGTGCCTCCTAGCCGGCCAGAGAGTTGGCCGTCTCGCCCCCAGCGGACAGGTACTTCCTAGGCGGCCAGGGGGAGTTGGGCTTTGCAGAATAGTTCTTGCTATTCCTTCTTGGTTAAAGGCAAAGGAGTAGGCTCGATGAGCCTACCCCGGGGTTATACCCCTGACAAAGAGCCCCCCCCCGGGTACGTACCTTCCTCAGGAGTGAGGAATGCTTTGGGGGCCCTCCTTGAGCCGGGCCTAGGAGGCATGGGAAGGGAGCGTCCCCGGGCCGCGGAGCATGGTGCCAGCCTCCTCCCCTATGGAGGAACTATGAAGAGCCAAACCCCAGGCGTCAGGAGGACGAGTTAGATGCAGCGACGGGACACAAGTGGCATGGGCCACCCGCGGCAACCACAATGCAGGCGTGGGCGCCGAGGGCCAAGCCTCGCGGGGCGCTCCTCAGGATTTACTGCCTTAGAAAGCCTTCGCTGACCGCAGGGACTTCAAATATTCAGGGCATGCCTCTTCCCATCGTATCGTTTGCGAAAGATTCCATAATTTTGTTGGGTATCGTAGCATAAATTCAAAACATTTCCTACGCATATTCAGATCTTCCTATGGAGACACCAGCAACGAGAGAGGGGTAAGAGCATCTTCATACCTTTGAAGATTGCTAAGCGGAAGCGTTACTGGAACACGGTTGATGGAGTCGTACTCGCGGCGATTCAGATCGCGGTGTGATTCCGATCTAGTGCCGAACTACGGCACCTCCGCGTTCAACACACGTGCAGCCCGGTGACGTTTCCTGCACCTTGATCCAGCAAGGAGGAGGGAGAGGTTGGGGAAGAACTCCAGCAGCACGATGGCGTGGTGTCGATGGAGAGACGAGGTCTCCCGACAGGGCTTCGCCAAGCACTGGCAGAGAGGAGGAGGAAGAAGGGCAGGGCTGCGCCGAGGGAGAGGGAGATGTCTGTCTTCCAAGGGCCAAAACCCCTCTCTATTTATAGTAGGAGGGGGGAGGGTTTGCGCCACCCCTAGGGTTCCCTCCCTAGGGGCCGGCGGCCACCAGATGAGAGAGGGGGGCGGCGGCTAGGGTGGGAGGGGGTGGTGCACCACCTGGTGGGCCTAAGGCCCACCTGCGCTTAGGGTTGCCCCCCCTCCCCCCTTCTCTGGTGCGCATGGGCTGGGTGGGGGCGCACCAGCCCACCTAGGGGCTGGTTCCCTTCCCCACATAGCCCATCTAGCCACCCGGGGTCTTTGCCCCCCTTCGGTGAACCCCCGAGGCCACCTCCGTTGGTCCCGGTGGTCCTGGTATGTTACCGGTGATGCCCGAAACACTTCCGTTGTCCGAAACCATCCGTCCTATATATGAATCTTTACCTTCGGACCATTCCGGAGCTCCTCGTGATGTCTGGGATCTCACCCGGGACTCCGAACAAATTCGGTAACCTCGTATAACAATTCCCTATAACCCTAGCGTCATCGAACCTTAAGTGTGTAGACCCTACGGGTTCGGGAGACAAGCAGACATGACCGAGACACCTCTCCGACCAATAACCATCAGCTGGGTCTGGATACCCATGGTGGCTCCCACTTGCTCCACGATGATCTCATCGGATGAACCACGATGTCAAGGGTTCAATCAATCCCGTATACGATTCCTTTGTGTGTCGGTATAGAACTTGCCCGAGATTCGATCGTCGGTATACCTATACCTTGTTCAATCTCGTTACCGGTAAGTCTCTTTACTCTTTTTTTAGCACGTCATCGTGTGACTAACTCCTTAGTCACATTGAGCTCGTAATGATGTTCTACTCAGTGGGCCCAGAGATACCTCTCCGTCACACGGAGTGACAAATCCCGATCTCGATTTGTACCAACCCAACAGACACTTTCAGAGATACCCATAGTGCACCTTTATAGTCACCCAGTTACGTTGTGACGTTTGATACACCCAAAGCACTCCTACGGTATCCGGGAGTTGCACAATCTCACGGTCGAAGGAAAAGACACTTGACATTAGAAAAGCTTTAGCATACGAACAATACGATCTAGCGCTATGCTTAGGATTGGGTCTTGTCCATCACATCATTCTCCCAATGATGTGATCCCGTTATCAATGACATCTAATGCCCATGATCAGGAAACCATGATCATCTATTGACTAACGAGCTAGCCAACTAGAGGCTTGCTAGGGACACATTGTGATCTATTTATTCACACATGTATTACTGTTTCCTGTTAATACAATTATAGCATGAACAATAGACGATTATCATGAACAAGGAAATATGATAATAACCATTTTATTATTTCCTCTAGGGAATATTTCCAACAGTCTCCCGCTTGCACTAGAGTCAATAATCTAGTTACATTGCGATGTATCGAACACCCATGGCATTATGGCGTTGATCATGTTTTGCTCGTGGAAGAGGTTTAGTCAACGGGTCTGCAATATTCAGATCTGTGTGTACTTTACAAATATCTATCACTCCACTCTGGACATGGTCCTGGATGGAGTTGTGGACATGGGCTCCTTGGCTATGGCAATGGCCCCAATGTTACCACACAAGAGTGTCATTGGACCCGACGCGTTTGGAACCACTCCAAGGTCGGTGATGAGCTCCTTCATCCAAATTCCCTCATGAGCCGCTTCTGAAGCAGCTATGTACTCCGCTTCAGATGTAGATGCTCCCATGACTTCTTGCTTGCTGCTGCACCAGCTCACTGCCCCACCATTCAACACATATACGTATCGGGTCTGTGACTTAGAGTCATCCGGATCTATGTCGAAGCTAGCGTCGACGTAACCCTTTACGACGAGCTTTTCGTCACCTCATAAACGAGAAACATTTCCTTAGTCCTTTTCAGGTACTTAAGGATATTCTTGACCGCTGTCCAGAGTTCCATACCGGGATCACTTTGGTACCTCCCTACCAAGCTTATGGTAAGGTTTATATCAGGTCTGGTACACAACATGGCATACAATAGAGAGCCCACGGCTGATGCGTGGGGGACAACTCATATTCTCTGTATCTGCTGCCGTGGTCGGCGACTGAGTCTTACTCAATCTCATACCTTGCAAAACTGGCAAGAACCCTTTCTTTGAGTTTTCCATATTGAACTTCTTCAATATCTTGTCAAGGTATGTACTTTGCAAAAGACCTATGAGGCGTCTCGATCTATCTCTATAGATCTTGATGCCTAATATGTATGCAACTTCTCCAAGGTCCTTCATTGAAAAACTCTTGTTCAAATAGGCCTTTATGCTCTCCAACATCTCTATATTATTCCCCATCAATAATATGTCATCGACATACAGTATGAGGAAAGCTACAGAGCTCCCACCCACTTTCTTGTAAAGACAGGCTTCTCCGTAAACCTGTATGAACCCAAATGCTTTAATCACCTCATTAAAGCGAATGTTCCAACTCCGAGATGCTTGAACCAGCCCATAGATGGAACGCTGGAGCTTGCACACTTTGTTAGCACCCTTACTGTCGACAAAACCTTATGGTTGCATCATATACAACTCTTCCTTAAGGTTCCCGTTAAGGAACGCTGTTTTGACGTCCGTTTGCGAAATTTCATAATCATAAAAGGCGGAAATTGCTAGCATGATTTGGACTAATTTCAGCTTCGCTACGGGAGATAAAGTCTCTTCGTAGTCAACTCCTTGAATTTGTCGAAAACCCTTTGCGACAAGTCGAGCTTTGTAAACGGTTACATTAGCGTTTGCATGAGTCTTCTTCTTGAAGATCTATTTATTTTTCTATGGCTCGCCGGTCATCGGGAAAGTCCACCAAAGTCCATACTTTGTTCTCATACATGGATCCTATCTCGGATTTCATATCTTCAAGCCATTTGTTAGAATCCGGGCCCGCCATCGCTTCTTAATAGTTCGAAGGTTCACCGTTGTCTAACAACATGATTTCCATCACAGGGTTGCCGTACCACTCTGGTGCGGAGCGTGCCCTTGTGGACCTTCGCGGTTCAGTAGTAACTTGATCCGAAGCTTCATGATCATCATCATTAACTTCCTCTTCAGTTGGTGTAGGCGCCACAAGAACAACTTCCTGCGTTGCGCTACTATCCTTTTCGAGAGGGGGTGTAATTACCTCATCAAGTTCTACCTTCCTCCCACTTACTTCTTTCGAGAGAAACTCTTTCTCTAGAAAGGATCCGTTCTTGGCAACAAAGGTTTTACCTTCGGATCTAAGATAGAAGGTATACCCAATAGTTTCCTTAGGGTATCCTATGAATACGCGTTTCTCCGCTTTGGGTTCGATCTTTTATGGTTGAAGTTTCTTCACATAAGCATCGCAGCCCCAAACTTTAAGAAACGACAACTTAGGTTTCTTGCCAAACCATAGTTCATACGGTGTCGTCTCAACGGATTTAGACGGTGCCCTATTTAAAGTGAATGTTGCAGTTTCTAATGCGTATCCCCAAAATGATAGCGGTAAGTCGGTAAGAGACATCATAGATCGTACCATATCTAATAAAGTACGATTACGACGTTTAGACACTCCGTTGCGTTGCGGTGTGCCATGCGGCGTCAGTTGTGAAAGGATTCCACACTTCCTTAGGTCTGTGCCAAACTCGTGACTCAAATATTCTCCTCCACGATCAGATCGTAGACATTTAATTTTTCTATCACGTTGATTCTCAACCTCACTCTGAAATTCCTTGAACTTTTCAAACGTCTCAAATTTGTGGTTCATCAAGTAGATATACCCATACCTACTCAAATCATCGGTGAGAGTGAGAACATAACGATAACCACCGCGAGCTTCAACGTTCATCGGACCACACACATAATTATGTATATTTCCAATAAGTCGGTTGCTCTCTCCATTAGTCCTGAGAATGGAGTCTTAGTCATGTTGCCCATGAGGCATGGTTTGCATGTGTCAAATGATTCAAAATCAAGAGACTCTAATAGTCCATCAGTATGGAGCTTCTTCATGCGCTTAACACCGATATGACCAAGGTGGCAGTGCCACAAGTATGTGGGACTATCATTATCAACTTTACATCTTTTGGTACTCACACTATGAATATGCGTAACATCACGATCGAGATTCATCAAGAATAAACCATTCACCAGCGGAGCATGACCATGAAACATATCACTCATATAAATAGAACAACCATTATTCTCTGACTTAAATGAGTAGCATCTCGCATTAAGCAAGACCCTGATACAATGTTCATGCTTAAAGCTGGTACTAAATAACAATTATTAAGGTTTAAAACTAATCCCGGCAGTAGATGTAGAGGTAGCGTGCCGACGGCGATCACATCGACCTTGGAACCATTCCCGGCGCGCATCGTCACCTCGTCCTTGGCTAGTCTCCGCTTATTCCGCAGTTCCTGCTTTAAGTTGCAAATGTGAGCAACAACACCGGTATCAAATACCCAGGAGCTACTACGAGCGCTGGTAAGGTACACATCAATAACATGTATATCACATATACCTTTAACGTTGCCGGCCTTCTTGTCCGCTAAGTATTTGGGGCAGTTCCGCTTCCAGTGACGTTTTCCCTTGCAATAGAAGCACTCAGTCTCAGGCTTGGGTTCATTCTTTTTCTTCTTCCCGACATCTGGCTTACCGGGCGCGGCAACAGCTTTGCCGTCTTTCTTGAAGTTCTTCTTACCCTTGCCTTTCTTGAAACTAGTGGTCTTGTTAACCATCAACACTTGATGCTCTTTCTTGATTTCTACTTTTGTAGACTTGAGCATCGAGTACAACTCAGGAATGGTCTTCTCCATCCCTTGCATGTTGTAGTTAAGCACAAAGCCTTTGTAGTTTGGTGGGAGAGACTGGAGGATTCTGTCAATTATAGCATCATCCGGAAGTTCGACTCCAAGTGAAGTCAGACGACTGTGTAACCCAGACATTTTGAGTATGTGCTCACTGACAGAACTGTTCTCCTCCATCTTGCAGCTAAAGAACTTGTCAGAGACTTCATATCTCTCGACACGGGCATGAGCTTGATCAACTAGCTTCAGCTCCTGGAACATCTCATATGCTCCGTGTTGCTCGAAACGCCTTTGGAGCCCCGTTTATAAACTGTATAACATGCCACACCTAACCAGAGAGTAGTCTTCACTCCGCGTTTGCCAGACGTTTAGAATGTCCTGGGCTGCTGCGAGAGTGGGAGGGTCACCCAGCGGCGCATCAAGGACATAAGCCTTTTTAGCTGCTTCAAGGATGAGCTTCAAGTTGCGAACCCAGGCCGCATAGTTGCTACCATCATCTTTCAGCTTGTTTTTCTCTAGGAATGCGTTGAAATTGAGGTTGACGTTGGCCATCTACAATATTTATAAAGACAACTTTTAGACTAAGTTCATGACAATTAAGTTCATTTAATCAAATTAAGTATGAACTCCCACTTAAATCGACATCCCTCTAGTCATCTAAGTGATACATGATCCATGTTGACTAACCCATGTCCAATCATCACGTGAGGCGGACTAGTCACAATGGTGAGCAACTTCATGCTGATTGTATTCAACCATACGACTCATATGCGACCTTTTGGTCTCTTGTATTCGAGGTCATGTCTGTACATGCTAAGCTCGTCGAGTCAACCTAGGTGTTTCGCGTGTGTAAATCTGGCTTACACCCGTTGATGCGAACGTTAGAATCTATCACACCCGATCATCAAGTGGCGCTTCGAGACAACGATCCTTCGCAACGGTGCACGCTTAGGGGAATACGTTCTCGAAATTTTAAGAGGGATCATCTTATTATGCTACCGTCGTTCTAAGAAATAAGATGAAAAACATGATAAACATCACAATGCAATCATATAGAGACATGATATGGCCATTATCATCTTTGCCCTTTCGATCTCCATCTTCAGGCATCACATGATCATCATCGTCACTGGCGTGACACCATGATCTCCATCATCATGATCTCCATCATCATGTCTCCGTGAAGTCGTCAAGCCAACTACTACTATCACTACTACTATAGCTAACCGTTAGCAATGAAGTAAAAGTAGTAAGAACATGGCGTTCATCTCATACAATAAATTAAGACATGTCCTATGGCTCCTGCCGGTTGTCATACTCATCGACATGCAAGTCGTGAAACCTATTGTAATAACATGATCATCTCATACATCATACATGCAACATCACAACTTTGGCCATATCACATCACATGTCAAACCCTGCAAAAACAAGTTAGACGTCCTCTAATTGTTGTTGCAAGTTTTACGTGGCTGATTTGGGTTTCTAGCGAGAACGCCTTCTTACCTACGTGACAGCCACAACGATGATATGACAAAGCTAGTTACCCTTCATAAGGACCCTTTTCATCAAATCCAATCCGACTAGAGTAGGAGAGACAGACACCCGCTAGCCACCTTTATGCAAGGTGTGCATGTGTGTCGGTGGAACCAGTCTCACATAAGCGTACGTGTAAAGTCGGTCCGAGCCGCTTCATCCCAAAATACCGCCAGAAAAGAATAAGACTAGTAGCGGCCAGCAAATTGACAAATCATCGCCCACAACTTTTGTGTTCTACTCGTGCATAGAATCTACGCATAGAAAACCTTGCTCGGATGCCACTGTTGGGTACCGTAGCATAAATTCAAAAACTTTCCTACGCATATTCAGATCTTCCTATGGAGAGACCAGCAACGAGAGAAGGGTAAGAGTATCTTCATACCTTTGAAGATCGCTAAGCGGAAGCGTTACTAGAACGCGGTTGATGGAGCCGTATTCGTGGTGATTCAGAACGCGGTGTGATTCCGATCTAGTGCCGAACAACGGCACCTCCGCGTTCAACAGACGTGCAGCCCGGTGATATCTCCTGCACCTTGATCCAGCAAGGAGGAGGGAGAGGTTGGGGAAGATCTCTCGCAGCACGATGGTGTGGTGTCGATGGAGAGACGAGGTCTCCCGGCAGGGCTTCGCCAAGCACCGGCAGAGAGGAGGAGGAAGAAGGGCAGGGCAGCGCCGAGGGAGAGGGAGAAGTGTGTCTCCCAAGGGCCAAAACCCCTCTCTATTTATAGGAGGATGGGGGAGGGCTGCGTCACACCTAGGGTTCCCTCCCTAGGGGCCGGCGGCCACCAGATGAGAGAGGGGGGGGGGGGGCGGCTAGGGTGGGAGGGGGTCGCGCACCACATGGTGGGCCTAAGGCCCACCTGCGCCTAGGGTTGCCCCCTTCCCCCTTCTGTGGTGCGCATGGGCTGGGTTGGGGCGCACCAGCCCACCTAGGGGCTGGTTCCCTTCCCCACTTGTCCCATCAAGACTCCCGGGGTTGTTTACCCCCTTCGGTGGACCCCCGGGGCCACCTCCGGTGGTCCCGGTACATTACCGGTGATGCCCGAAACACTTCCGGTGTCCGAAACCATCCGTCCTATATATCAATCTTTTCCTGCGGACCATTCCGAAGCTCCTCGTGATGTCCGGGATCTCATCCGGGACTCCGAACAACTTTAGTTAACCTCGTATAACAATTGCCTATAACCCTAGCGTCATCGAACCTTAAGTGTGTAGACCCTACGGGTTTGGGAGACAGGCACACATGACCGAGACACCTCTCCGACCAATAACCATCAGCGGGGTCTGAATACCCATGGTGGCTCCCACTTGCTCCACGATGATCTCATCGGATGAACCACGATGTCAAGGATTCAATCAATCTCGTATACGATTCCCTTTGTCTATCGGTATAGAACTTGCCCGAGATTCGATTGTCGGTATACCTATACCTTGTTCAATCTCGTTACCGGTAAGTCTCTTTACTCGTTTCGTAGCACGTCATCGTGTGACTAACTCCTTAGTCACATTGAGCTCATGATGATGTTCTACCGAGTGGGCCCAGAGATACCTCTCCGTCACACGGTGTGACAAATCCCGATCTCGATTCGTACCAACCCAACAGACACTTTCAGAGATACCCGTAGTGCACCTTTATAGTCACCCAGTTACGTTGTGACGTTTGATACAACCAAAGCACTCCTACGGTATCCGGGAGTTGCACAATCTCACGGTCGAAGGAAAAGACACTTAACATTAGAAAAGCTTTAGCATACGAACAATACGATCTAGTGCTATGCTTAGGATTGGGTCTTGTCCATCACATCATTCCCCAATGATGTGATCCCGTTATCAATGACATATAATGCCCACGATCAGGAAACTATGATCATCTATTGACTAACGAGCTAGCCAACTAGAGGCTTGCTAGGGACACATTGTGATCTATTTATTCACACATGTATTACTGTTTCCTTTTAATACAATTATAGCATGAACAATAGACGATTATCATGAACAAGGAAATATGATAATAACCATTTTATTATTGCCTCTAGGGCATATTTCCAACAAATTTCTGCTGCATCCACTTGGTGACCTGACACCTTACCTTCCTTGCATCTTCGGTCGATCAATCCCCCTCGCACGGGGGCTCCGGCCGGTGAGCACGCCCGACGCGAGGACTGGGGATGCCCCGCAGCTCCCCATGTCCACATTCAAAGGGATAAAATGAGAGTCACTTGAGCGTCAAAGGGGGGCTCCTGAGCATCGCGCATCAGGGGCCTTACCGGTCAGAAGGCCACCTACCGCCCTTAATATCGTCCACAGAGATCCGGACATTATGAGGGGTGGAAGGGCTTGACCTTGTAGCTGAGATCGTCCATTTGGTCGCAAGCAGCGGCGGTTGGGAAATATGCGGGACCGGGTCCTCGCGATGCAGAACCGCTTGAGCGTCAAAAGGGGGCTCCTGAGCATCGCGCCTCAGGGTCTTACCGGTCACAAGGCCACCTGCTGCCTTTGATATCGTCCACGGACATACGGTTTTTATGAGGGGTGATAGGGCTTGACCCCGTAGCTACATCCGTGCACTCAGTCACACGCAACGGCGGTTTGGAAATGTGCGGGAATGGATCCTAGCGATGCAGAGTCGCTTGAACGTTAAAGGGGGCTTCTGAGCATCGCGCCTCAGGAGCCATACCAGTCACAAAGCCACTTGATGACACTAGTGTCGTCCAGGTTTGCTCGGTATTGGGGGGTATCAGGGCCTCGCCTCGTGAGGCGACTCACGACGGCAGGGAAATGTGTGGGACTCGGACATGTCGACGTAGAGCCATAAAAAGCCCTTATCCGGCCTCAGGAGAAGGAGCGTGCAGGACCTGCATCGACCCGTGGCACCTCTGCATCGTCTTTCAATCCTTTCGGAACCTACTTCATCCCGTGACACTCTCACGTAATAATGAGCCAAGGTTGCATACGCCCAGGGCCCCCGAGGACGCGGAAGGGGTCCACCCCATGCCTAGTGGAAGACCTATGCTCGGCGCTGGGTACAGAAAGAGGAAATCAACACAGTTCACCAATAACTTTCGGAATCTGGCACCTATCCCTCAAGGGTAGGGACACTCGCGAGGCCAAAGCATCCTTGCGACCTCCCATATACACCCCCACCGTGACACTCTCATGTAATAACAAGCCGAGGGTGTATATGCCCAGGGCCCCCCGAGGACACGGAAGGGGTCCACCCCATGCCTAGTTGAAGACCTATGCTCCGCGCTGGGTGCAGACGGAGGCAATCAACTTAGTCCACCAACGACTATGCCTGCAGCTGGCAAGGAAACCCATATAGTCCACCAATGACCATGCCAGCCTGAGTACCGGACGCGACGTTTGCTTGCTTTTCTTGGATTTCGAACTATCTTCTGCCGGACTTACATTTGTCAATTCCAAAAGTTGATCTTTGAAAACAAAAAGGGCGCTGGAACTTTCTCTTGCACTTTCTCGTATTCGCCAGTTTTGAAGCCTCTGACTCCGGGTGGAACTCTTTTGAGGAGTTGAACACTCCGCACCGCGCTTAGAGGCCAAGGAGCGAAAGCAAGGACTTGTTGTCCTAGGGGCGAACGTCTTCGGCGATAAACCCCCACTCGGGGGTCCGGATCAAAGAACAATATCACCACAAAGAATCTCAGGAAGCCTCAGGGCGTCCTGAGGCAATGATCAGAGAAACAGGGAGAGGAATCACTCAAGCGCCAAAGGGGGTTCCTGAGCATCGAGCCTCAGGAGCCTCACCGGACATGGTGCGGGACCATGGCCTCCAAGCATAGATGGTCGAAAGGGTATTCACCCCAGTCCACCTACGGCGCAGGATCTACTCACGATGAGCTACGGAAGGGACCGACGCAAACCCCACGAGTTAGTCCCATGCCAAACTAATAACAAATTCAAAGCATGCATACTAACGAAGGGATGTAGAGCCTAAGGATTCAGCTGCGGCGAGGAAGGAGGTCATCGACCAAGCATGTGGCGACACGTGTGGTACCTCAGGAGGACGAAACCTCTTGAGGGCCCCGACCATCGTTACTCCCGAGCGACGGCTAGGGCCGCGACGAGCCCTATGCAAAGAAGCCGAGCTGCAACGACTACCGGTAAGTGAGCAATCGACCCATGAGCGAAAGGGAAAACGGAAAACGGCAAAGGTATAAATCAAAAGTTTAACGCCCAATAGGGTAGAGTTCTTGGTCTGATGTTACAGGGATAGGAAACGGAAGCTGGAAGACGCCTAGGAGGAAAGGCCGCCGACGCTGCCCTTGGTGCCTATGGGCTCGGCGTTGGAGGCCTCCTCCTCGCTCGAGACAGGCGCCCGGACGTACCTCTCCACCAGGGCATCCACGTGCGCGCGCACTTTGTCCCGGAGAAGGCGGCGGGTCTCAGCGGGCACAGGCTCGACGACGCGCTGGAGATCGAGCTCCGGGACAAGGTGACTCCGGGACAAGGTGGCGCCTAGGGAAGACAAGCATCAAGGCAAGGCCCATAATCTCGCGTGCGTCGGACGCACTCTCCTCCTCCACCAGGGAAACTCCGGCCGCGAGTGCCTCCACTACCTTCTCAAAGAAGGCGAGGTAGCCCCCGTCGCTCGTCATGTTTGGCAGCGTTGGGGCCTCCCCCGCAAGCCGGGGCATTGCGTCAGCCGCCCGGCGAGTGAGGCCAGCAAACTGCTTAGCCCGCTAGGAGGCCATCATCAGGGCAAATGACCCCTCGTCCGTGGCGGCCAAAACGGTGTCAGTCGCCTCCTGTACTTGCTTCTGCTGCGACGTCAGCTCGGCCTTGGCCTCCGCTTCGCCCTCGCGGGCGGCCTCAGCACTCGCGAGCTGAGCCCACAACCCCTCCACCTCCTCCTGAAACTCACCTAATTTGAGCTTCTCGGCTCTGGGCACTCTGGAGTAAAGGAAAGATCAACCAACAAATAGCAGATGGGCCAACAAGGAAAGGAGATGCAGACGAGGGACTTACTCGTCGCTTAGGGCCCAACTGTGGCCGACGCGCGGCGACTTGGAGGGCCCTCCGCTGCTGCCCCCGGGGACGGACGAAGGCTCAGAAGGTGCCACGCACTTCCCCTGGCTAAGATCACCTCCGGGAGACGCCCATGAGGACGAGGAACAAAGGGAAGAAGGTGTTTTTTAGGGCGAAGCAGAAGAAGCAGAGAAGGAGCTCAAGGTTGTGGTGCCTCCCACTTGGTGGGGGCGTGGCAGATTTATAGGTGAACCACGGCCACCAATTGTCGAGGGAGTGCGAGGCTCGCATGCCCCATGAGGGTCGCCAGGTGAGCCGACTGGAGCGTTGCCGCTCACGTCTCTTCACCTGTGCATGGAGCGGTCACGTCCGCGAAGGGCCGTTGGGTGTGGTCAGGCCGAACCGACACCATTCAATGACAGCAATGATGGCATGCCTGGTTCTTGGGGATTGTGTCATCGTGGCCTAGCGCACCCCGAACACCTCGAGGAGCGAGAGAATCACCACATGTCCACTAGACACCTGTGCCGCCTGGCCCGCAGGCAACTAGGGCCCACGATGCTTCGGGTCGTGGCCTAACGCCCTCAAGGCTTCGCCAAGAAGCCAACCCAGGTGTGCTTTGGGCCCGGGGGGCTACTATCGGCATTCTGGGAATGGGGGTACCCATACCTGCCTGCCTACGGCACAGGGTTGGCCCACTTCTTCAAGAAAACCAACAGGGCCGTCATCACTCAATGCAAGGCCCTTGTGAGGTGCTAAGACTCACAAGGAGGAACAACATCAGGACCCACAGGGGGCCTCCTTAGGACCCCGCCGGAGTAGCGGATATTCCGAGGCAAGGCCCGGCCTCAAGAGTCAAGGATGACTGATACGTCTCCGTCGTATCCACTTTTCCAAACTCTTTTTCCCTTGTTTTGGACTCTAATTTGCATGATTTGAATGCAACTAACCCGGACTAACGCTGTTTTCAGCAGAATTGCCATGGAGTTGTTTTTGCGGAGAAATAAAAGTTCTCGGAATGACCTGGAAATTTGCGGGAAATTTTTGTGGAATATATAAAACATACTGGCGCAAGAATCAACCGGAGGGGTGGAGCTGAGAGCCCACAAGCCCACCAAGCGCGGCCCCCCCTGGCCGCGCCTGGCAGGCTTGTGGGGCCCACGTTGCTCCACCGCCTCCAATCCCAGCTCTATTTTGTCCCTTTCGTCCGGAAAAAAAATCAAGGAGAAGATTTCATCGCGTTTTAAGATACGGAGGCGCCGCCACCTCCTGTTCTTCATCTGGAGGGCAGATCTGGAGTCCATTCTGGGCTCCGGAGAGGGGAGATCGTCGCCATCGTCATCACCAACCTTCCTTCATCGTCAATTCAATGATGCTCTTCACCGTTCATGAGTAATCTCATCGTAGGCTAGCTGGACGGTGATGGGTTGGATGAGATCTATCATGTAATCAAGTTAGTTTTGACGGGGATTGATCCCTAGTATCCACTATGTTCCCAGATTGATGTTGCTACTGCTTTGCCATGCTTAATGCTTGTCACTAGGGCCCGAGTGCCATGATTTTAGATCGGAACCTATTATGTTGTCGTCAATATATGTGTGTTCTTGATCCTATCTTGCAAGTTGTAGTCACCTACTATGTGTTATGACCCGGCAACCCCGGAGTGACAATAGCCGGAACCACTCCCGGGGATGACCATAGTATGAGGAATTGATGTATTCACTAAGTGTTAATGCGTTGGTCTCGTTCTTTATTAAAAGGAGAACCTTAATATCCCGTAGTTTCCATTAGGACCCCGCTGCCACGGGAAGGATGGACAATAGATGTCATGCAAGTTCTTTTCCTTAAGGACGTATGACTACATACGGAATACATGCCTACATTACATTGATGAACTGGAGCTAGTTACATATCTCTCCGTGTTATAATTATTGCATGATGAATACCATCCGGCATAATCATCCATCACCGATCCAATGCCTACGAGTTTTTCCTACTGGTCCTTTCTACGATACTTTGCTGCTACTGCAGTCACTGCTGCTACTGTTACTCTGTCACTACTCCTGTCACTGCTGCTACTGTTACTCTGCTGCTAGTGCTATCACTATTGCTACTTGTTACCGTTGCTACTATTGCTATCACACTACTCTGCTATTGATACTTTTTTGCAGATACTAAATCTTTCAAGTGTGGTTCAATGGACAACTCAACTGCTAATACTTGAGAATATTCTTTGGCTTCCCCTTGTGTCGAATCAACAAATTTGGTTTGAATACTGTACCCTCGAAAACTGTTGCGATCCCCTATACTTGTGGGTTATCAAGACCTTTTTTTGGCGCCATTGCCGAGGAAGCCATAGCTCTATTCTCTGAGTCACTTGGGATTTACGTCTGCTGATCACTATGAGGAATTCGAGAGATCTAAAACCTAAAGTCTTGCCCTCAACTACGAGGACAGGTAAGGAACTGCCATCTAGCTCTGCACTTGATTCACCTTCAGTTATGAGTAAGTTTGCGACACCATCTCCTCCTATAAATTTTGATATGTCGCCTGTGCTTGATGATGCTACTTCTGTTGTCCATAATACTTGTGATGATGCTATGCTTGATACTTCTTTGCCACTAGGTGCATTCCTTGATGCACAAATTACTAGAGTTGCTGCTAGATGTGATGATACTTCTAAAACTGCTGAGATTATTGAAGTAGAACCTGCTATTTCACCTGTTAGAACTAGCTCTCCTAGATATGAATTGCCTGATATGCCTGAGGGTTATGTTATGGAGGGAGAGATAGCTCAAGACTTTCTTGCTTGTAAGGATAGCTATGATGTTGAGAAATTACAGCGCAAGTGGAAAGAAAAATCTTTGAACGCTAAGATGAAATACGACCCGAAGTTTGCTACTTCGCCTATCTTTGTGACCGATAAGGATTATGAATTCTCTGTCGACCCTGAGTTAATCACTCTGGCCGAATCTGATCCTTTTCACGGTTATGAGTCTGAAACGGTTGTAGTACATCTTACTAAGATGCGCGATATAACTACCCTATTCACGAGTGAGGAAAAGATCCGCCACTACTATATCCTTAAGTTGTTTCCTTTCTCGCTAAAGGATGATGCTAAGACTTGGTTCACTTCTTTTGCTCCTCGTTGTGTGCGTAGCCCCTAGAATATGATCTACTACTTCTCTGAAAAATATTTTCCTGCCCATAAGAAGCAAGCTGCCTTGCAGGAAATATACAATTTTGCGCAAGTTGAAGAAGAGAGTCTCCCACAATCTTGGGGGAGGCTTGTCCAGCTACTGAATGCTTTGCCTGATCACCCTCTTGAGAAGAATGAAATACTTGATATCTTCTATAATGAACTAATCGATGCTCCTAAGGACCACCTAGATAGTTGTGCCGGTTGTGTTTGTAGGGAACGAACTGTGGAACAAGCTGAGATCTTATTGAATAATATCTTGTGCAATGAGAACGCTTGGACTATTCCCGAACCACCTCCAAACCCAACTCCTAAGAAAAGAGGTATTCTATTCCTCAGTCCTGAAGATATGCATGAAGCTAAGAAATCTATGAAAGAGAAAAGCATTAAATCTGAAGATGTCAAAAAATCTACCACCTATCGAAGATATTCATGGTCTTGATAACCCGATACACGTAGTAGAGGTAAATTGTCTTCCTAGATTCAATGAGAGTGATATTCCTTTTGATAAACCTGCTAGCTTATGCCTGGATGAATTTGATAACTTTTTTTCCAAACAAATAAGTTTCAATGATTATGTTAGCAGACAATTGGAACAGAATGCTCGTATGCCTAGTCATTTAAGTGCTTGTGTGGACAGAAATGTCAATGATCTTAAGCTTCTGAGTAAACATGCCTCTATGGTTACTACTCAGGTAGAGCAAGTACTTAAGGCTCAGAATGACTTGCTCAATGAGTTGAATGAAAATTCTGTTAGAGTCATCACTAGAGGCGGTAGAATGACCCAGGAACCTTAGTATCCTGAGGGTCATCCTAAGAGAATTGAACAAGATTCTCAAGGAGTTAGCACGGATACACCTAGTCATGCTAGGAAGAAGAAGAAAGATGATAGGAACTTGCACGCTAGCAACCCTGTTGCTGTTACACCTGAGAGTCCAAACGATGTCTCTGGTTCTGATGCCGAAACACAATCTGGTGATGAACATGATCCTAATGATAGTGGTGTTCATGATGATGCTCAACCTAGCAATGATAAGGATGTGGAGATTGAATCTGTTGATCTTGATAACCCACAACCTGAGACTAGGAGATATGATAAGAATGACTTCATTGCTAGGAAGCATGGTAAAGAAAGGGAACCATGGGTTCAGAAACCCATGCCCTTTCCTCCCAAACCATCCAAGAAAAAGGATGATGAGGATTTTGAGTGATTCATTGAAATGATTAGACATGTCTTTCTGCAAACGCGGTTGACAAATATGTTCAAAATGTCTCTGTATGCTAAGTACATGAAGGATATTATGACTAATAAGAGGAGGATACCTGAGGTTGAGATTTCCACCATGCTCACTAATTACACCTTCAAGGGTGGAACTTCTAAGAAACTAGGTGATCCTGGAGTGCCCACTATACCTTGCTCCATTAAAGGCAACTACGTTAGAACTGCTTTATGCGATCTTGGAGTTGGTGTTAGTCTTATGCCTCTATCTCTTTATCATAGACTTGAACTGGATAAGTTGACACCCACTGAAATCTCTTTGCAAATGGCCGACAAATCAACTGCTTTCCCTTTCGGCTTTTGCGAGGATGTACCCGTTGTGGTTGCGAACGTTACTATCTTAACAGACTTCGTTATTCTGGATATTCCTGAGGATGATGCCATGGCGGACATCCTTGGAAGGCCCTTTTTAAACACTGCATGGGGCTTTTATAGATTGCAACAAAGGCTATGTCACTTTCCATGTCAATGGTAATGAGCATACGGTGCACTTTCCAAAGAAACAATATCGAGTACATTGCATCAATGCTAACTTCATCGATTCTTATTGGGAGCTTTGAATGCCCTATACCTACTGTCAAGATGAAGTATGATTTGCTTGTTGGGGATATACACATCCCCATTGAGGTGACCTAGTGACTATTCGAAAATTCTCCGTTCCTTTTTATGCGATTCGAAAAAGTTTGTCAAGGAGACTTGATCAACCTCATTGACGGATTTCTTTCGATGACCATGAGACTGATGAAACGAGGAGTCACAAACCTCTGTTCCAAGCTTTCACTTTCGGTTGTTTAGACGAAAAATGATAGATTTAGTTTAGTTTTCTTGTTTTCTGCTTTTAGCGTCCCATAGAAAAGTACCGTGAAAATAAAAGTTCTCCGAATGTCCTGAAAATCAAGTATGATTTTTTCTGGAATTTTTGAAAAATACTGAGATGGAGAGCTAGTCCGGGGGCTGCACCAGTGGGCCACGAGCCCTGGAGGCGCGGCACCCCCTGGCCGCGCTTACCAGGCTTGTGGGGCCCACGTGTACCCCCTCCACTCATTCTAGCTCCCATTTGCTTCTCCTACCTCCAGAAAAAATCGTTTCACAACTCAAACCCGCGTTCTTGCTCTTCTTGCTGTGATTTTCGATCTCCTTGGGCAAAGCACCATTCACGAAGCTATTTTGGAGATATTGCTCCTTGCTTTGTGACTCCTCCATTGGTCCAATTAGTTTTTGCTCTAGTGCCTTGTTCGTCGCGTATTTTTGCTGCCTTGGTGACCCTGTTCTTGAGCTTTGCATGCTAATTTTAGCTGGTCCCAAGTAGTTTTGATGCGTGATATGGCTTCTAGGCACTTGTGGGAGTAGTTGCTACGAGTTTCATTGGGACTTGTTCACTTTTCCTTAGAATCACTAAAACTTTCATAAATTTTCAGAGAAAGAAAAGGAAAAGATGAGGAGGTTCTTTAGAGGCTCTTCAAGCCGTGACCTCAAGGATGATGGAAGGGAGAAGAAGAAACCCAAGTATCCGGTCCCCCGAGTTGCAGAAGTTCGAGCGTGCGAGTGTCCGAGTGATGTGTTCTTACGCGCCGCCGGACTTTATGAGGCCTTTATTACTTGGTGGAGAAAGCAGGCCTTATCGCCTTCGTTGAAGATAAGTGTCCGCAATACCTCCTCCTCACTAATATTTTCGTGCAAAGCTTTAATTTCTACCAAAGGAAGAATCCTCCTATGGTTGAGTTCAAATTAGATGATATCCCCCAGCGCATGTCACTTCATAATTTTTGCAATGTTTGTAAATTACCTTATGGTGGGGATATTCATGAACCTCGTCTACGGGACTTGGAAGCTTTCATAGATAATATTGATGTAGGAGAGGAGAGAGGAGTGTCTTGTGCTAGAGCTGCTAGCATACATTTTCCCGTGCTTCGGTACTTCTCATTATTCGTGGAAAAATGTTTGATTGGCCGTGGGAAAGCTGGAGCCCTTAGCTCTCCATATCTTGCGGTTTTGCGTGAAGCCCTTTGTAATGATAAAACTTATAGCTTGGGCGCTATAGTAGCTCAACGGTTGAACACGGGCCGTTCTAAAGGCGTTGTCTATGGGGGTATATATGCTACTCGTCTTGCTAGACATTTTGTGATACCTATTAGACTGGATGAGGAAGAAGAGATTCTTCTTCCCGAGAGATATCTAGATTATGATAGCATGGTTCGCCATGACTTTCTTGATAGAGATATAAATAGAGGGATGATTTATAACCTGGTATTTAGTCAGGGTACTCGTGAGACTATTACCTTGCCTGCCCCTTCTTTGTTCAATCTTTATGCAGGCAGCTACATTATTATGCCCTCAGACATCTACGCATATTGGGGCATAGCCCAACCACAGGCGCCCGTGCGCGAGCTACCAGTCGAGTACCAGACGCCAGTTTATCAGTGGGAGCCAGAGGAGCTCACACAGAAGTGGTATCCTCAGTCCACTCCGGAGTACCCCGGAGCTGGTTATTTCCCTCCTTGGGAGTAGACCAACTTAGGCCAAAAGCCTAAGCTTGGGGGAGTACATGTTTCTCACCGACTTTATATTCTTTCTTAGACTTTCACTTTGTTAGTCGGTGTTCACACTTTGCCACTTTATCATCCATGCTAGTTTATTTATTTTTCTCGTTTTCTTTTTGTGTGTTTGTCTAGTTTGAGAAGAACCCAAAAAGATTTTCTTGTTCTTCTTTTGCTTGTTGGGAGCTTTCCCGTGTAAATAGTTTTCTTTTTCTTTGGGTCAAGGTAGAAGACCATGGTTACAATCTTTAGTGGCTCTCACATGCATATCTGTTTATCTGTCAAAGAGCCATATTACTTTGTCTTCTCCTTTGTGTTTGCCTGCAGATTCCAACGTAGTCCAATGCACGAGCACTCTTATTATTGTTCACATCGTTTGGTCGTGCAAGTCAAAGGCAATAATGACGATATATGATGAAGTGACTGAGCCTGGAAAAGTTGGTATGAACTCGATCTATTTTGTTTTTGTAAATATTACTAGCTCATCGTTTCTAGTTCAGCTTTGTTGTGAGAGAAACATGTTTGCAATGACAACTTAGAGATGATCGTTTCTGATGCCATGCTTAATTAGCTAGGAGCTTATAATGGTTTGTCTTGGATGCCGACATGAATCTTGAGATGATTATGATGTAGTATGATAGGATGGTATCCTCCTTTGAATGATTCAAGTGGATTGACTTGGCGCATGTTTACGCATGTCATTGAAACAAAATCAACATAGCCTCTATGATATACATGTTCATGGTGATTTATATCCTACTCATGCTTGCACTCAATTTTGGTTAATCTCAATGCATTTTGATGACTGTTGTCGCTCTCTAGTTGGTCGCTTCCCATTCTTTTGCTAGCCTTCAATTGTACTAAGCGGGAATACTGCTTGTGCATCCACTTCCATAAACCCACGGTTGTTCCATATGAGTCCACCATACCTACCTATATGTGGTATCTACCTGCCGTTCCAAGTAAATTTGCATGTGCCACTCTCTAAACCTTCAAGAAATAATCTGTTTTGCATGCCCGAACCGCTCATGTGGTGACAAGGGGCTATCACTATCTTCCATCCTAGGCGTGTTATCCTCGATATGTGTTTATTTTCTATCATTCACGAGAAAGGGGCCAGTAATTGGAATGCCCAGTTCCATGCTCAAATCGAAAAGATAATTGCAAAGAAAACTCCCCTTGGATTGATGTTGGTACGGACGGCACCCGAGTATTCGGCTAGTCGTGGAGTGTGATTGATTGGTGGTGGGCGAGTTAAAACTTTACTTTTCTGTTTGGGAACCGCCTATAGCATGTGTAGCGTGGAAGATGGTCAAAACTCTTGGTCATTGCGTTGACAATGATAGCATGCCACCCAAAATTATTATCTCTGTTTTCAAAGCTTGAGCTCTGGCACCTCTGCAAATCAATGCTTCCCTCTGCGAAGGGCCTGTCTATTGATGTTCCCGTTGAGTCATCCTCTTCTTATAAAAGCACCAATTAGAGAGCACCTCTATCATTTTTATGCTTTGCTTTTGACTGATATTGAGTATGACTGTGACTGGAATTTCTTTGCCATGAATTACAATGTTTAGTCAGCCCTTGTTCTTTGAAGGTGCTCTGCATTTATGTTATGCGGTCTCAAAAAGAGCTAGCGAGATACCATCTGTTCGCACTGCTTCATGATTGTTTTTATTGAAGTGTTGACGTTTGAAACTTATTATTATTGCTCGCTAGTTGATTATGCCATTGATATGAGTTTGCCGTGAGACCTAGATGTCATTTTCTTATGTGGTTTGCTTGTGATCTTGCTGAAATTCTGGATATGAGTTAGATATAGTTGCAACAACAAGATCAAACAGAGTTCGTAAAAGTTTTTCTTTTGTCTCTTTCAGTTTGTCAACTGAATTGCTTGAAGGCAAGCAAGGTTTTAAGCTTGGGGGAGTTGATACGTCTCCGTCGTATCTACTTTTCCAAACTCTTTTGCCCTTGTTTTGGACTCTAATTTGCATGATTTGAATGGAACTAACCCGGACTAACGCTGTTTTTAGCAGAATTGCCATGGTGTTGTTTTTGCGCAGAAATAGAAGTTCTCGGAATGACCTGGAAATTTACGGGGAATTTTTGTGGAATACATAAAAAATACAGGCGCAAGAATCAACCGGAGGGGTGGAGCTGAGATCCCACAAGCCCACCAGGCGCGGGACCCCCTGGCAGCGTCTGGCAGGCTTGTGGGGTTCACGTTGCTCCACCGCCTCCAATCCCAGCTCTATTTAGTCCCTTTCGTCCGGAAAAAAAAACAAGGAGAAGAGTTCATCGTGTTTTACGATATGGAGGCGCCGCCACCTCCTATTCTTCATCTGGAGGGCAGATCTGGAGTCCGTTCTGGGCTCCGTAGAGGGGAGACCGTCGCCATCGTCATCACCAACCTTCCTTCATCGCCAATTCCATGATGCTCTTCACCTTTCGTGAGTAATATCATCATAGGCTTGTTGTACGGTGATGGTTTGGATGAGATCTATCATGTAATCGAGTTAGTTTTGATGGGGATTGATCCCTAGTATCCACTATGTTCTGAGATTGATGTTGATACTACTTTGCCATGCTTAATGCTTGTCACTAGGGCCCGAGTGCAATGATTTCAGATCTGAACCTATTATGTTGTCGTCATTATATGTGTGTTCTTGATCCTATCTTGCAAGTTGTAGTCACCTACTATGTGTTATGACCCGGCAACCGCGGAGTGACAATAGCCGGAACCACTCCCGGAGATGACCATAGTATGAGGAGTTCATGTATTCACTAAGTGTTAATGCGTTGGCCCAGTTCTTAATTAAAAGGAGAACCTTAATATCCCATAGTTACCATTACGACCCCGCTGCCACGGGAAGGATGGACAATAGATGTCATGCAAGTTCTTTTCCTTAAGCATGTATGACTACATACGGAATACATGCCTACATTACATTGACGAACTGGAGCTAGTTACATATCTCTCCGTGTTATAATTGTTGCATGATGAATACCATCCGGCATAATCATCCATCACCGATCCAATGCCTATGAGTTTTTCCTACTGGTCCTTGCTACGTTACTTTGCCGCTACTGCAGTCACTGCTGCTACTGTTACTCTCTCACTACTGCTGTCACTGGTACTATTGTTACTCTCTCACTACTGCTGTCACTGCTGCTACTGTTACTCTGCTGCTAGTGCTATCACTATTGCTACTGGTTACCGTTGCTACTATTGCTATCACACTACTCTGCTATTGATACTTTTCCGCAGATACTAAATCTTTCATGTGTGGTTGAATTGACAACTCAACTGCTAATACTTGAGAATATTCTTTGGCTTACCCTTGTGTCGAATCAACAAATTTGGGTTGAATACTCTACCCTCGAAAACTGTTGCGATCCCCTATACTTGTGGGTTATCAATGACACAGAGGAAAGACAGGTGGGCAGCGGATAGCAGGACGGAGCAGTTTCCCCTTTGGTGCAAAGGGGGAAGGACGAACGCAGGTTCCCAAGGCGTCTCCTAAAGGTTTCCGTTCTGGTGCAACAAGACCCTGGCCGCTCGCCGGTAGGATGGACGTCGTCCCTGTGCCAGCCCCTGCAGTGCTGGCAACTACTTTGCAAGCGAAGACCACTTTTAGACAGGGGAAGCATGTTCCCCTTCCCCCCTTCAAAATTGGCAGTTGTGGGATCCCTTCCCGTCAAAACGATAAGGGAAGAGGACCAGGGCCGCCACTCTAAATAGAGGATAGGTTGCTTCATAGAGGGGGATCAAATCCAATCCGAACCCCGAACCATTCATTCAGCCATCTTAACTCCACTAGGGCCACCTAGCATCAGGAGGCCGAAGAAAACTGTACTTGTTCATCCACCAGCCCCTACGAGAGCAATCCACCAAAGCAGGAGTAGGGTTTTATGCTTTGCAGCGGCCCGGGCCTGGGTAAACTGTTATGTTCTGTGTTTCCCTCACCATCGAGTGAGTTATTCGTTGTTCTCATCAAATAGCATGCTAGGAGAGGTTAGGCCGTGAGAGATCTTGGTACACGCCCCTGAGTTCGAATCTTTATGGTTTTGCGGAGCCCGAAATCCGACACTATTGAAATAGTTTGGCCAACTAGATTGATATTTCTTCGGTGAGAGAGGAGCGTTGTAGTAGGCTCAACCTCCCGAGTTTCTATATACCGGTGACATAAGGGGACAAGGTGCATCTTCGTGTTGCTGCTACTAAGGGTAAACCGATGGGGTTTATTCATATTGATTGAGTTTACTTTTTCTACATCAAGTCATCTTACTCCAAGCACTACCTCGTTTGTCATGAACTTAATACATAGAGAGGCAAGCATAGAAGCGCTCTTGAAGTGAAGTAATAGTAATAGGTGTAGGTAGGAGTCAACTTATTTGTTTGTGGACATGATTCCTATATTTACATGATCATTGCCATGAAAATAGCATAACTATCAGCTCTTCTATCAATTGCCCAACAGAAATTTGTTTAGCCACCGTGTGCTATATTTATGAGAGATGCCATTAGGGAAAGCTATGGCCCCGGGGTCTATTCACAACATATTGCTAAAACCTCCAATACCTTGCTGCCTTTTATTTTATTTTGTTATATTTTGCATTTTACAATTATTTACTATTATATACACACCTCATTTGCTTGCAAATAACGAGACCAAGGGGATTAACAACCCTCTTGCCTGCATTGGGTGCAAGGTATTTGTTCTTTTGTGTGGAGCCATTCAAGATGGTTGTGGTTGATATTCCTATTGGTTCGATAAACCATGGTTTCATAACTGAGGGAAATACTTACCCACTTTGTGTTACGATAACCCGTTCCTCTTCATGGAAAACCCAACAGAGATCTCGAGTATTAGGAAGGATTTTGGTGCCGTTGCCGAGGAATATCATCACCAACTATCAAGTAACTACACACACAATTTCAATCACTTATTACTGTTTTTATTTTCCTTTATATTAAGTTTGTCTCCAATAAAAAATAAAAATACAAAAATATTTATCTTTGCTTGCTTAGCTTGTCACTAGATTGCATCTTTGCTCTCTAGTTTGCTTGAAAGTTGTTATTATGTGTCAGTTTGAAATTATTGATGCCTCTGCCTCGAGTGCGGAAGCTTATGTTTTATCAACTTCACCTTGTGATGAAAATGCTAAAATAAATCTTGATGAAGTTGTTGGGAAATGTCGCATTGGAAACAAAAAATTTCCTACGCTCACCAAGATCAATCCATGGAGATCAACATCTATGAGAGGGGGAGTGCATCTACATACCCTTGTAGATCGCTAAGCGGAAGCGTATATAACGTGGTTGATGTAGTCGAATGTCTTCATGATCCAAATCACAATCTGTCTCGCGATCCCATCGTGATCTGTCCCACGAACCCATCATGGTCCGTCCCGATGTAGTGCTGAAAAGATGGCTCCTCCACGTTCAGCACACATACAACTCGATGATGTTCTCCACCTCGTTGATCCAGAAAACGAGGGTGGAGAGGTATATGATTTCTCTGACAGCACAATGATGTGGTGGCAGTAGTGGTGGAGCAACCTCAGCAGGGCTTCGCCAGCGCTGTCGCAGATGCATTTTGGAGGAGAAACAAATCTAGGGAGAGAGGGAGGGTTGCATCTATGCCATATCATGTTGCTGCCCTCTCTCTCCCTCTCTATTTATAGGAGGAGAGGGTGGGTGGGGTGTAGCCCTAGACCTTCCTCCAAGGAGGGGTCGGATGGCCAAGATGGGGAATATTCCACCTCCCACAAGGGAGGTGGAAACCCTAGGGAGGACTCCCTCCTCTCCAAGGCACCCCCACCTACCACCTTGGGCGCATGGGCCCTTCAGGGGTTGGTTACCAAGCCCATTAGGGGCAGGTGCGCCAACTCTCAGGCCCACGTGGCCCCCCGAGGTGGGTGGGCCCCTCCCGGTGGACCCCCAGAACCCTTTGGGCACTCCTCGTACACTAACGAAAACACCCAAAACCTTTCTGAAACCCGGATACCACTTTCCTATACATAAATCTTTACCTCTGGATCTTTCCGGAGCTCTCCTTGACGTCCGGGGTCCAATCCCGGACTCCTAACAACTTTCGGCCACCAAAATATATAACTCAACAACACCAAATCATCACCGAACCTTAAGTGTCCAGACCCTGTAGTTCGAGAACTGTGCAGACATGATCAATACACTCTCCGATCAATAACCAATAGCGAGACCCGTATTGGCTCCTACATATTCTACGAAGATCTTTATCGGTTGAACCATGATGTCAAGGATTCAATCAATCTCGTATATTGTTCCCTTTGTCCATCGGTATGTTACTTGTCGAGATTTTATCATCGGTATCTGCATACTTAGTTCAATCTCATTACCGGCAAGTCTCTTTACTCATTGTGTAATACAAGATCTCGTGACTAACTCCTGAGTCACATTGCTTGCAAGCTCATTGTGATGTTGTATTATCGAGTGGGCCCTAGAGATACATCTCCGTCATACGGAGTGACAAATCCCAGTCTCGATTCACGCCAACCCAACAGACACCTTCGGAAATACCTATAGAGCACCTTTATACTCACTCGGTTATGTTGTGACGTTTGATACACACAAGGCATTCCTCCGGTGCCCGATAGTTGCATGATCTCATGGTCATAGGAACACATATTTCACATGCAGAAAACAATAGCAATAAACTAGCACGATCACATGATATGTTCATTGTTTGGGTTTTGTCACTCACATCATTCTCCTAGTGATATGATCTCATTATATGATGACAACCCATGTCTATGGTCACGAAACCTTATCCATCATTTCTCAACGTACTAGTCCTTAGAGGCTCACTAAGGACAGTATGTTGTCTATATATCCACACATGTATTTGAGTTTTCAATCAATACAATTCTATCATGGATAATAAATGATTATCACGAACAAGGAAATATAATAATAACT
Source organism: Hordeum vulgare subsp. vulgare (assembly GCF_904849725.1). Classification (NCBI taxonomy): domain Eukaryota; kingdom Viridiplantae; phylum Streptophyta; class Magnoliopsida; order Poales; family Poaceae; genus Hordeum; species Hordeum vulgare. The sequence goes on along the minus strand of NC_058523.1, from coordinate 196,439,925 downwards.
AATTTATTATTGCCTCTAGGCCATATTTCCAACGGAAGTTGCTAATGAGAAACTTGATAACCTTGTGAATGATGATCCTCCTAAGGTAGAACTTATTATGCAAACCAGTAAACTTTGCATAGGTAGTGGTAATATCATTGGAAAGAGTGTGATTAAATATTTTTTACATGTGCGGGATCATTACCTTTGGTATGAGACTCTATTGTTGCTAGAACTACAAGTTATGCAGATGCTAAATCTTTACTTATAGTGCTATTGGAAAGACAATTTATGCACATGCATCCTTTCATACAAGGGTTGTTCCCAGAATTCACTAATATCCATGAAGCTTCCACTAAACGTCTAGCTACTATATTTCTTTGCCAATAATTTAGTAATGTCAGACAAGAAGTGTGACGTCCCTGGATTATGCTACAAGTGATCAATGTAATTAGGCTACAATAACATGATAATTAAGCTAATCCATTTTTGCTAATCCATGTGTGATCACCTTGGGAATGAAATCCTAATTCATTTTCCTTTGCAATTAAATTTCATTTGAAATGTGGATTTAAATTTTTTGCAAACCTGTAAATAAAAATCATGGTTGGATTGCAAATTTTCACATGGAAATTATAACATATGACTCCATATTTTATGAAGTCTTCTCATGCCTCAAAATAATTAAAACACAGAACAAATAAATTATTAAATCCCATTTTAAATTATGAAGCATTCAAATAAATTCACAAAGGCCCCAAACTTTTTGTGGCACTATCAAATATTATAACTAAAAATATAATAATATATAAAAAAACTTCCCCCCACCCCTCCTCACCCTCGACCTAGCTGGCTCGCCAGGACGGCTTACCCACCTCCCCCCTTAGCCGGCCCACTGTCCCTCTCCATCCAGGACTATAAAAGGCACCCCCTACTAACCTTAAACTTTTCCCCCTGCTCCCCCTCACTACCCTCCTCACCCAGACCGCAGGCGGCTCTCCTATTCAGCGCCCCCTTCGGCCTAACCGGCAACCTCGTTGGCCGCCCTGCCATCACGGGCCACCGCCGCCCCGCCGGATCGTCCTCATCCCCTCCCCGACGAACTTCCACAAGCCACGCCACCCCCTTCTCACGAACGAGAGTGAGCGGCGCTCCCCCTCTCTTCCATCCCTCCCGGTTCGGCCTCCCTCCGGCAAGCCCTTGGCCATGCACGCGCCTCCCCATGCGACTCACTTGTCGGCGGCCCACCCGCTCTCCTCGTGCATCATGCACTCCCGCCGTAGCCGCACGCGCACTTCATGTAGCCCCCGCTGCTTGTTGGCTTTTGAACGTGTGTATGCAGCTGTATAGGCGTGACTACGCGATTCTTGCTTCGGACGGCTACTTGACGGAATTTGCGTAACTAGCGACACGAATAAAACTGATCGATGGATTTGATGGCTAAAGGCCCGTGTCGAGTCTTTGCTTTGTATTGCTTTTCGTTTTTCTGGTGTTACAATCAACACCCCTAGGGTGTCTTTTATACACGTCCACAAGGGACTATGGAAATAGACTAGGCCTAGGAATCCTAATACTACTAGGACTCGGTTTGGCTTTCTTTCCTAATCCTAAAGAAACAACATGATTAACTTCTACACTGCTGCCCCCTCCCTCGAGACCGCTCGCCGCTACTGCTCCCGGCCACGCACGCACACCACGCGTCCCCTACCCCTATAGCGAGCCCTCTGTCCGCTCCCGCACCGGCCGTCGTGCCCCTATCCCTCCGGCGAGCCCCCCCTACGTGCCACTCCCGCGTCGGCCGTCACGCCCCAAGTGGTTGTCGCCCCGCTCCGGTTCCGCTCCTCCATGCCGCGCACGCCCCGCTCACGCCATTTCGCTCCCTGGGCCGCACGCACGCCACGCGTCCCCTACCCCTATAGTGAGCCCTCTGTCCGCTCCCGCACTGGCCGTCGTGCCCCTATCCCTCCGGTGAGCCCCCCCCCTAACGTGCCACTCCCACGTCGGCCGTCACGCCCCAAGTGGTCGTCGCCCCGCTCCTGTTCCACTCCCCCATGCCGCGCACGCCCCGCTCACGCCATTTCGCGCCGTGGGCCGCAACTACTCACCAGGAATCGGGCCGTTGGCCCCACCACTGCCCACTCCGGCTGATGGCTTCGACCTCGGTTGGCTTCAGTTGGTCGGCCCTGTTAACCCGTGCAAATAACCCCCCACCAAATGACACGTGGGCCCACCCCCTTAAATGTCAAAAATATATACATAAATAATAATAAATAAATTAATGAGTAAGTAAGTAGTTAGTTAACTTAATTAAAATCTAATTAATATTTTTAGTTAATTAGGATAATTAAACCTAATTTGTTTAATTTAAAATGTGAGAGTATGACATGTGGGACCCACTCGTCAATTTGATGAGTCAAAGCTAATTGTTGGTTGGTGATGTCAGCATGATGTCATGCTGATGGAATACTTGCATTTATTGAATTAAAATAAATTTGTTTTATTTCCAAATATTAATAAAACTTTAAAAATTAATATAAAATAATCCGTAACTCGGACGAAAATACTTTTATACATGAAAGTTTATTAGTAAAACGAGACGAACGTGGATACGCTCCCGTTCGTCTATCACACGCCCCTAGCATAACAAACATGGAACTTTTCCATTGAATTCATGTGTCTGGTAGGAGCAAGAGACCTAGGAATTACCGTTAGATATTTTCTTGATCCATCCATGACGGGTAGTACGACACTCGCTCATGGCTAGCACCACATATAGCCATGCCATGCATCGTGACGCCCCTTCTTGCTATTATTTATTGTTTCTTCCTCCTCTTCTCTCTGATCGATACCGACACTAACGCTGCAGTTGGGTACGACTACCCTACTAACGACCAGCGTTTTGGAGTAGAGCAACACGGCAAGCAACCGCCGTTGATCATTCTTATATCGCCCATTCTTTCTCCCTCGTGCTTTCACTAGATTTTACTATTGTTGTAGATAGCTCCTATTCTGATACATAGCCTGTTTTATTAAACTGCCATTATACTCTATTGTACATTAAATGATTAGTATTGGTGGAGTTGCGATCCCCATTGATCCCTTAGTCCCAGTTGCCCCGCTTTATCATCGAAGTCTGAATCTACTGATCGACGAGCCAAGACCTGTCACATCACTCACACCCCCTGAGTTGTACAACTCTGCAGAGCTATCATCGAGTACTCAGGATGACACCTCGTTACGTAATCCTGATGTTAGCTCTGTAGTGTAGTTAACTGGTGGTGGTTTATGGAGGGTGATTCCTCCTTCCCTACTTCCGATAACGACTCTATCATGCAACCCCTCAAGCATGTACCATCGAGGGTCATTCCTCCCTGGTCACCTTGACGGTTACATCATTCGGAATCCATCAAGGGTGAGACCTCGGATCCCTCTGATATACAGCCACATAGTTTCTTGACTTTATTCTAGGAACATGATGAAAGGTGTGTTGCGGGTTGATTCCCGCGTGAGTGTGAATAGGCGTGGCTGGGCTTTCTTAGCCCTTGCAACACATCCTCAAGATGGGGCGACGGTACCATATATGGTGGATAGCTGATCGTCGAAGTGGTGTTAATTAAAACTCTAATGGGATTTGGGTATTTGATCTAAGTTGGTCGATGACCTCTTTTGCACTAACCTTCACGTGTGAGAAGTTATGGGTACTCAACGTCGTTGTATCAGCCGACGCTCTTTTAACGTTAGCAATTGAGTAGCGCGCGCCCGAATGGTCCATGTAAACATTGATCTTGTATTGGAAGTTCCAGGACTGATCTCGGCCGCCCATGCAATGTACTTGAGCATAAAGGGCGATTGGTCCAAGATTCCGTCATGTTTAGGAGGTAGAACCGAGGGCTGGCCTCTCTCTTGAGCCTATGTAGGGTGTCGCCGCTGTCGGATTTCGGGCTCCGCAAAACCCTAAAGATTCGAACTCAGGGCGTGGACGTAGATCTCTCCCGGGCTCGCCTCACTTAGCTCGCTACTCGCTGGGGATGGCAGGGAGCTCACTCGATAGTGATGAAGACACATAACACGGTAGTTTACCCAGGTTCGGGCCGCTGAGAAGCGTAATAACCTACTCCTGCTTTGGTGGATTGCCTCTCGTGGAGGTTGGTAAATGCACCACTACAGTGTTCCGGGGGCCTCCAGTGGCTGGGTGGCCTTTCTGTGATGTAGGTGTCTAAATGAACGGATCGTTTCCCCCCATTACGAAGTAACCTATCGTCTACATATAAGGGCGGCCCGAGTCCTCTTCCCTTATCGCCCGGGCGTGAAGGGATCCCACAAAGGCCAATTTTGAAGGGGAACAGGGGAACGTGCTCCCCCTGTCCAAAGGTGGCCTTCGCCTGCAAAGTGGCTGGCAGCGCTGCAGGAACAGGACCAGGGATGACGTCCATCTTGCTCGCGGGCGGCGATGGACTTATTGCACTAGAATGGAAACTTTGGAAGATGCCTTGGCAACCCGCGTACATCCTTCCCTCCTTTGCACGAAAGGGAAAACTGCACCATCCTGCAATCCGCTGCTCACCTATCCTTTCCCCGCGTCATCCTTGACTCCTGAGGCTGGGTCTTGCCTCGGAATCTCTGCCGCTCCGGAGGGGTCCTGAGGGGGCCCTCTGCGGGTCTTGATGCTGCTCCTCCTCGCGAGGCTTGGTCCCTCGCGAGGGCCTTGCCTTGAGTGGTGTCGTGCCCGATTGTGCTTACTTGACGAAGTGGGCCAGCCCTAGGCCGCGGGCAGGCAGGTCTGGGTACCCCCATTCCCAGAATGCCGACAGTAGCCCCCGGGCCCAAGGCGTGCTCGAGCTGGCTTCTGGGCAAAGCCCTGGGGGGCGGCCCGAAGCGCCACGTACCCTAATTGCTTGCGAGCCAGGCCCTACAAACGGCGAACTAAAAGCTTGTCTTCCCTTATTCTACGCGCCAAACCAACCTCAACAAGGCTCAATAAACCACTTGACCCGTATCCGCGAGCCGCCTTCGTCTCTCATCGATTCCGCCATTGGTTCTTCCTCCTGTGCGATCCCAACTCCCTCCTCCGAGCCCCCGCGGGCCGCATCGTTTTTCCCCTCATTCTCCTCGCCATGCCTCCGAAAGGGGGAAAAGGCGGAGGCTCGCGGGGTCCGACTGTCTCAACAGAGCCTCGGCCAGCATTGGGCCGGTCAACAGTCGTGAACTTCGAGGGGTTGGAGAAGATGTGATTGGTGGTCGCGGCCGGCTCCAATGAGAGTGGAGCCAATAAGATCTGGCCAGGTTCATGGCCTCAAGGTGAGATGGCGTCCCCTGTGGTTCCCCTTCATATCCACGCTCTTCTTTCTGGTGTACTGCCGCCGTTCTCAAGCTTCCTCTGTGCAGTGCTTTCGCATTAGCAGATCCACGCACTCCACCTTGACCCCAGTTCTTTGCTTCTCATCTCGGCCTTCGCGTTCTTCTGCGAGGCCTTTATCGGCATCACCCCTTCCGTGCCATTGCTTCTACACTTCTTATCCCTTGAATTGGTCTCCGAGGAGACGTGCTCCGGGTGCGTGTCCTTGAAGATGGCCTACGCATCGGCCCCGGGGGCCCCCAATGCGGAGCTCCTCTCCGAAGCAGAGGGGTTCCGGCGGAAGTGGGTGTAGGTCAAAACTTCCCAGGCCGGAGCCATGTTCCAGCCCCCGTCAAGCCCTGCAACTCAAACTAGGAATGGATGCGCGAGGGTGACAATGGCAATGGTGGTGCGGGAGTTTATCTATCGGCGGATCGCTCCTCTCCAGCGGCACTCCCGTCCAAAGTGGGCCTACACGGGACCTCGTGACCCAATGAGTATCGAGGTCCTGCCCATCTCCCATAACATGTTGCGTGACTTGCTCCCTCGGCTGACTGGTGGCGATCCTAATGAGCTTCCCTAGAATGGTCTCCCATTGTATAACTTCAAGGACCGAGAAGCTCTCGTTGAGGAGATGTTGCTCTTCGATGAGTGGCGGTTCCTCCCTGGAGGGAATGCGCGGCCCCGGGGGGCCTCGGCCCTTGGGGCTCGGGCCCACGAAAACTCTGGTCGTGCCACCCCTCCTGCAGCCAACGTGGGCGGTGTATCGCTACCAGCTCCCCGGGCTCTTGCTCCCGGTCGGGCCGGGGTTGGTGGTGACGATAGGTCGACGGTGTAAGTCACCGCCCCTGCTTTCAAGCTTTAGCCGAGGTCCACTGGGTCTCCACGCCAGGAAAACCGCATCGGCCGAAAGCGAAGGTCGCCTGAGGGCGGCCGCCCCTTGACGTGGTGGGCTCCGGTGAGGAAGAAGCGAGTCGCCATAGACGAGTAAGCGCCCGTACCCTCCTTTGTCCTTTCTCTCTGCACCTCCCTTCTGAGCCTTTGTTCTACAGGCTCTCCACTGGTGATAGGGGAGGCGGGTCGGTGCTGCCCGCCCCTGAGATCGTCGAGCATCTTGTGGTTTCGTCCCTCAAACCCCACGGGCTTCAAGCTCCCGAGTCCCTCGCGCATGAGCCTACTCCGGTCTTCCTCGCCCGCGGCCTCCGGCTCCCTAAAAGAGTGACATTCCCCTCGCCTGTGGCTCTTCCTAGGGTCGTGCTGCACCTCCCTTCTGGACCCCTATTGCTTGGTCGCGTGGGGCCTCAAGGGGCATTTCTTCCCGAGGAAGCGCCTGCGCGTGAGCCCCCAGCCCCCGAGTATGGATTCGGGTTGAGAGACTCCTCGCGCGCCTCTCCCGTTCGTCGTCTAGAAAGTGAGATCTCTCATTCCTACTTGAGCCTATTAAAGGTTTGTGAGCCACGCCGTGGGGCTTGCTTCACACCTCAGTGGACGCGCTTCAGTGTCTAGGAGCGGGGCTTGCCAGAAATTAAGTCCGTCTGGAGGATGAGCGCCGGCACCTTGCGTCAAGGTGGCGCCAGCTTGAAGTTGTCGTGAGCCTTGACCGTCTGCAGCATGAGCGCGCCTACGTGGAGGTAGAACGGTCTCTTGCCACAGTGATGGAAGCCGCGAACATGCTCTCTCCGAGGCTCAGGAGGCTGATTTTCCGCACAGGCCCTCCGAGGATCGCCACAGGGAGCTTTGCACCCTCAACGCCAATCTTGAAAAGCAAGCTCAGCTGAGGGCCACCCTAGGGGGTCCGCCCGCTGACTTCTTCCCTCCCGGCGTGGTCTTTCGAGCATCCTCCGACTCGCTGGCGCTTGTAGAGGTGGAGCAGAGCCTGGAGCGGGAGCGTTTGGAGATGAGGGAGCGCCAGGTATCACTTGCTGAGGACTCCCTTGCCTCTCGTGAGGCGAAGCTTCAGGAGGAGATTGACACAGGGGGGTGGCGGAGGCTCAGCATTCCCTTCTTCTTGACTATCGTGAGGATCTAGGAGTCCCGCTTCCGCGAGCGCTGCGACCACCTGAAAGACGAGGTCAATGCCCTCCAGAAATGATTGGATCACAAAGTGAAACGTCGTCAGGTCGCGCTGGATGCCCAGGCTCTTGCCGAAGGTAAACTATCTCTTCTTTAGACACAGGTGAAAGGCGCGGCTTCCCTAGTTGGAGAGACCTCCAAAGAGGCGATCCATGCTCGCGGCCTCCAACTTGAATGCTCCCGGATGTTTCAATCCCTCGAGGGGAGAGCATCCCGGGCATTGAGGGACATCTGTGGTGAGGGTGTCTCAAGCCCCTGGTCCTCGATGACGCTGGGTACCTCGGCTTCTTCCTCCATGTTGTGGAATTTCTTGAGGCGGGTGCCGAGAAGGCCCACATGCTTGGAGGGGAGAAGAGTCGTGACCTCTTGGGTCAAGGGGCCTCGGACATCTTCGGCCACCTCCTTCGCCTCGACCCAGACTTTGACTTCGCCACCGTGTTGGATCTGGTGCGAGAGACGATCCGCGCCTCCGTGGCCGAATGGGTCGAGGTCTATGTGGAAGACCTGGTGACAAGGCTTGCTCCCTAAGGCTGCGGCGTGAGCTATTGCGATGATGCGTCCTCCTGATCCGCCGTCTTGTCCTCCTGGTATGGTTATGTACTAGGTTTTACAGCAACTTTGATGTATCTAGAGGGTACCTTTCAACGTGTTCTTTGAAGACGAGGTCTGCGCGATGCTTTCCTCCTAGCCGTGGCCGCTGCCACCCCCGTGTTGTCGCGACGCTGACGGTCTAACCCGCGAGCATGGCTTTGTTCGTGATGCTTCCTCCCTACTTGTGGGGCCATTTGAGGACCTTTCGGCACTCTGTGTCTGCAGGTCCCAGCCCCGCACATTTCCCTGCCGCCGTGAGGAGCAACCCGTTACCAAGGTTGTTGCTCACGGACAAATACAGATGCCCTGGGTGCCGATATGGGTGGCACCTGGGTGGCCGAGTGGCCTTGCGATTGGTAAGGCTCCAGAGGCATGTTGCTCAGGAGCCCCCTTCGACACTCAAACCGCTCTACGTCGACAGGTCACAGTCTCGCACATTTCCCCACCACCGTTAGATATGGCCACGAAGGGGGGGCATTTAAGGGGCGGGGCCCCGCCTCCCCCTATACCAACCGGAGTTCTAGGACGGCATCAAAGAGGCAAGTGGCCTTATGACTGGTAAGGCTCCTGAGGCGCGCCTCAGTAGTCCCCTTTGGCGCTCGAGCGATTCCCCATTCTACCCCTCTTTTGGTTGCCTCAGGGGCCCGGCGGTCTCCTGAGGTTCCCACGAAACACCAATCAAAAGAAATGGAGAAAGAGAACTCGAGTTTCAGTAAAACGAGAGAACATAGAGAAGAAATCCCCGCCCTTCTTTTCTTTTCAAAACATTAAGCAAAGAGATCTTCGAGCCTTTGTTAGCTCAAAATACAAAAGAGGCGGCCCTTGAGGGTCACAACTTGAAGCCCAAGAAAAGAACGAGAAAATGGCCGCGTCCGACACCTAAGCTATTCACCACCTCCGTCTCCCCCAGCACGGAGCATAGGGCTTCCACTCGGCGGGGGATGGACCCCTCCACGTCCTCGGGGGGCTCTGGGCGTATACAGACTCGGCTCATTATTAAGTGAGAGTGTCACGGTGGGGGTGTATCTGGAAGGTCGCGAGGACGCTTTGGCCTCGCGAGTGTCCCTACCCCCGAGGCATAGGCGCCTGATTCCTTTTGGGTTAGATGTGGGAATAGTCATTGGTGGACTGAGCTGATTGCCTCTATCTTCACCCAGCGCGGAGCATAGATTGTCCACTCAGCGTGGGATGGACCCCTTCCGCGTCCTCGGGGGGCCCTCGACATATACAGCCTCGGCTCGTTATTACGTGAGAGTGTCACGGGATGAAGTAGGTTCCGGAAAGATTGAAGGATGATGTAGAGATGCTACGGGTTGATGCAAGTCCAGAGGACGCTTTGGGGGCCCGCTCGTGGTCCCCGGGCTCGTAGCGGCTTGGCGTGGTCTGCCTTGGGCGAGATCTCGAGCGTGGGGGAGGGGGGCAGCGCCCGATGGTCGGAAAGCTCGCCCAGACGGTAGGTCCTGAGTCCCTGGGGCATTGCCCCAACGTGCTCGCTGGGCCCCCCCAGGTTCCCACGTTGGTATCCTCGGCCATGCCCCCAGGCAGGGCTAGCCCAACCTGAGGGCAACGGCGGGTACCAGAACACCTGCTCGCGATCGAACGAAGCCTGCACTGATGACATGGGCGTGTGTTCCACCCTCAGTCCCTATGCGGGCGTCGTGCGCCCTCTAGGCAGGGGCGGATATACCACCGACGGGCTCCAGGTTAGGATCGTCTAGCCCGGGAACATGGGCGTGTGCTCAACCCTCCGTTCCCAGGCTGGGGCCTCTCGGCTGGGACACAAGGGTGCATCCACCCTATCCCAAGCGACAGGTCCCCGGTCCCCAGAACTAGACGTTTGCTCGAAGCAGCTCCCAGCCAGCAGGTGTGCCCCGCGAGGACACCCACCCTGGGCGTCCCCGCAAAGCCACCCCCGCGGTGCTGTTCATACCTGTTTACGCGGGGGCTACCTGTGGGGTCGCACGGGTGCCTCCTTCCGTGGTGATGGTCCGCGCTGCTTCCTCCGTAGCCCGGACGTGTTCCAGAGCGGTCGTCGTCAAACTCTGAGTGCCTCCAAGGGTTGATGTAGTCGGGCCTCCAGTACACCATCCTCATTCCTCGAAGCACACCAGGAGACGCTGGATGACACCTCCCCATCACGGCCAAATCCCGTGCCTCCAACAGCTCCCGCCGAGTCCCCAATGGGGGTGGGCCTGAGTGGGTGTTTGTGACGTGCCCGCGTGGTTCCCCTGTTGTAGCCCCTGGTGATGCGGGATGACTAGCGCGGTTCCCACAGGGGCGCGCTTCGATCTCGTCGCGACGTCACGCCCAAGAGCGCGCCGGTACCCGCCAACGCGGCGGCGGGCAGCGTGTCGGCGCCTGAGGTCTTGCGCCACTAGGAGCGTGACATGTTTGTGCGTCGGGTGGTGACAAACTCGGAAGGGGGAAGGGACAGCCTCGACGCGTGGAAGTGTCGGGGCGACGGGGGAATGTTGCGTGGTTGGTGAGGGCGGCAGCCCCCGGCGCTCGTTGGAAGCCAGTCCGGTGTGGATGCCAGCCGACGGGGTGGCGGAGCGTCGCAGGGCGTCCAGGCCCGCCAGCGTCGGCCGCGCCACAAGAGTGGCCCACCTCTCCGCACAGATTTGCCATCTCCGTACCATGAGAGTGACCAGCTTCAGTAGTCCGGGCCCTGGGAGAGACCTTGACACACCCCCTACCTAGCACGCCAAATGTCGGACTTCGGGCTCTGCAAAACCCTAAAGATTCGAACTCAGGGGAGTGAACGTAGATATCTCTCGGGCTCGCCTCACTTAGCTCGCTACTCGTTGGGGATGGCAGAGAGCTCCGTCGATGGTGAGGAAGACATAGAACACGACAATTTACCCAGGTTCGGGCCGCAGAGAAGCGTAATACCCTACTCCTGCCTTGGTGGATTGCATCTCATGGAGGCTGGTGGATGAACTAGTTAAGTGTTCGAGGGGGGCTCCGGTGGTTGGGTGGCCTTTTTGTGATGTGGGTGTGTGAATGAATGGATCGGATCCCCCCGCTGTGAAGTAACCTATCCTCTATTTATAGAGGCGGCCCGGGTCCTCTTCCCTTTCCGCCACCGGTGGGAAGGGACCCCACAATGGCCAATTTTGAAGGGGAACGGGGGACATGCTCCCCCTGTCCAAAGGTGGTCTTCCCCTGCCTAGTGGCCAGCAGCCCTGCAGGAACAAGTGCAGGGATGACGTACGTCTTGCTGGCGGGCAGCGATGGCCTTGTTGCTCCAGAATGGAAACCTTTGGAAGATGCCTTGGGAACCCGCGTACGTCCTTCCCTCCTTTGCATGAAAGAGGAAACTGCACCGTCCTACAATCCGCTGCTCGCTTGTCCTTTCCCCGCATCATCTTTGACTCCTCGGGCTGGGTCTTGCTTAGGAATCTCCGCCGCTCTGGACGGGTCCTGAGGGGGGCCCTTGCGAATCTTGATGTTGCTCCTCATCGCGAGGCTTGGCCCCTCGCGAGGGCCTTGCCTGGAGTGGTACCATTCCCGATTGTGCTTGCTTGATGAAGTGGGCCAGCCCTAGGCCGCAGGCAAGCAGGTCTGGGTACCCCTATTCCAGAACGTCGAGAACTGCCCTAGAGAATGGTTGTAATTAGTTGCATGAGTGAGCATCCGTGCATCATGTTCAAATTCCTGAAACGTCAAATGGGGGTGGCTAACCCAACCCCAAATGGATTAAACCATATATAAAACAAATTTGAGTCAATGAATCGAAAATGGCCTTCATAAAACCCTAGCAAATGGGATATACCTCAAATCAAATAACTGGTCCAAACCAACAAAATTTAGGTTTCAAAAGAAATATTTGAAACCAATGAAAATTATTGTTGGAATTTTTTTAGTTACTTTTGGTTTTCATAAATAGATAAATTTTGCTAAATAAATAAATTTCCTATGTGTGTGGAATAATCCACTCAACCACAGGAACAAGTTGTCAGGTTTTATAATAATGATTTGGATCTAATATCAAAACAAAACAAATGAAACAAATGGAAAACATAATTAAATATGAAAGGAAAAAACTAACCTCACTTACCTGGCCCAGGAGAGAATGGAGCCCAGCCCACTAGAGGCAAGGGGGACTTCTTCTTCCTCCTGCCAGGAGGATAGGCAGGTGTGTGGCGAGCGTTGTCGCTGCCCTGGCCACCTCCTGCTTGCCCCGAGACACGTCGATGCTAGGGATAGACCCCGCGGTGCCGTTCCCATCGAGCTAACAGCCCCATTTCTCCCCCTTCCCTCTCTCTCGCCTCTCCCGACCATGGTCGAGTGCCATCATCGCTGCCGACTGCTGCCACCGTGGCCACTAGCTTCATCGAGACCCCCATTGCTCCAAGCGCCCCCTAGCTAGCTGCCCCCAGGAGCTGAGAGCTCCTTGACATCGGCCATGTCACCACCGTTGTTTTACCTCGCGTCGGTCCCACTTCAGCACTTGGTTGTGCTCCTGGTCGCCTAAGGAATTCGTGGGGCACTTTATCTCGCTCGTCTGTGCCTTGTAACGCTGTGGACACACTAGCTGAGCTCCGACCGTCATTGACCTCATCGCCAGCGTCTCTCTAGTGCGGACCATGCTCCAGGCACCGCCCCCAATGGATGCGGGCGAGTGATGACCCACAAGTATAGGGGATCAATTGTAGTCCTTTCAATAAGTAAGAGTGTCGAACCCAACGAGGAGCAGAAGGATCTGACAAGTGGTTTTCAGCAAGGTAAAATCTGCACGCACTGAAATTGTCGGTAACAAGTGATTGTGTGGTGAGATCATTTGTAGAAAGCAACAAGTAACAAAAGTAGAAACGGTGCAGAAAGGTGGCCCAATCCCTTTTGTAGCGAGGGTCAAGCCTAGACAAAGTATTATAGGAGGAAAAACGCTCCCGAGGACACACGGGAATTTCTGTCATGCTAGTTTTCATCATGTTCATATGATTCGCGTTCGTTACTTTGAAAGTTTGATATGTGGGTGGACTGGCGCTTGGGTACTGCCCTTACTTGGACAAGCATCCCACTTATGATTAACCCCTCTCGCAAGCATCCGCAACTACGAAAGAAGAATTAAGAGAAAGTTTAACCATAGCATTAAACTAGTGGATCCAAATCAGCCCCTTACGAAGCAACGCATAAACTAGGATTTAAGCTTCTTTGACTCTAGCAACCCATCATCTACTTACTACTTCCCAATGCCTTCCTCTAGGCCCAAATAATGGTGAAGTGTTATGTAGTCGACGTTCACATAACACCACTAGAGGAAAAACAACATACAACATATCAAATTACCGAACGAATACCAAATTCACATGACTACTATTAGCTTGACTTATCCCATGTCCTCAGGAACAAAATAACTACTCACATAGCATAATCATCTTCATGACTAGAGAGGTAATGAGTAGCATCAAGGTTCTGAACATAAACTCTTCCACCAAATAATCCAACTAGCATCAACTACAAAGAATAATCAACACTACTAGCAACCTTACAAGTACCAATCGAAGTCACGAGACGGAGATTGGTTACAAGTGATGAACTAGGGTTTGGAGATGATATGGTGCTGATGAAGATGTTGATGGTGACGAGTCCCCTCCGATGAGAGGAGTTTTGGTGATGACGATGGCGACGATTTCCCCCTCCGGCAAGGAAGTTTCCCCGGCAGGATCGTCCTGCCGGAGCTCTAGATTGGTTCTGCTCAAGTTCCGCCTCGTGGCAGCGGCGAAACCACGAAAAAGCTCCTCCCTGATTTTTTCCAGGAAGAAACCCTTCTATAGAAGAAGAGGGGGCCAGTGGGCCAGCAGGCTTCCCACAAGCCCTCATGGCGCGGCCCGGGGGGGTGGCCGCGCCGTGCAAGCTTGTGCCCAACCCCTAGCGGCCCTCTGGCGCTTCTTCGGTCCAGTATTTTTTCTAAATCAGGAAAAAAATCCTCGTTGATTTTTACGGCGTTTGGAGTTGCGCAGAATAGGTATCTCAACTTTGCTCCACTTTCAGGCCAGAATTCCAGCTGCCGACATTCTCCCTCTTCATATAAACCTTGCAAATACGAGAGAAAAGGCATAATAATTGTACCCTGAAGTGATATAACAGCCCAAGAAGCAATAAATATCAACATGAAAACATGATGCAAAATGGACGTATCAACTCCCCCAAGCTTAGACCTCGCTTGTCGTCAAGCGAAAGCCTAGCTCAATAAATATGTCCACATGTTTAGGGAGAGAGGTGTCGACAAAACAAGATACGAACATGCATGCATCATGATCATGATCGGAACAATAATACCAACATATAATCTCTCATGCTAAAGTGATAATTCCTTCACAAAGTAAAGCATGGATCAAGAACCTTACCGAGAAGTAACAACCGATAGCCTTTAGTCATTGAAGCAATTGCAATTTATCACAACATCAGAAAGAGTCAAATAAGAGCTTGTAAAGCAAATCCACATACTCAATCATTCTTCCGTTCTCTACAATTGCTACAACTCACGTGGTACTCATGAGATCAAAGTTTCAGCTGGACACAGAGAAAGATAGGGGATTATAGTTTTGCCTCCCAAGTGCTTACCTCAAGGGTAATGTCAACAACAATGATCCTTGAATACTTACCTCCAAGTTGACATATGAATATAGATCTTTCCCAAGCATATGACGTTAGCCAAGATAAAGGCGAAACAAGGAATTGGTGAGGATCACCATGACTCTTTCAAGGGCAAAAAGTAAAGGTACAAGATAGGCCCTTCGCAGAGGGAAGCAGAGGTTGTCATGCGCTTTTTGGATGCGTGTCCTCTTAGTGTGGAGGAACGTCACTTTATATTGCCTCCTGTGATAAAGAACTTTATTATGCAGTCTGTCGCTTTTATGTCTTCCTCATCGCAGCTTCGTCCAAAGCATATTTTCGACACACTAATAGATCATACATGTTAGAGAGAAATTTTTATTTCTTGCACCGATAACAACTTACTTGAGGGATCTTATTCAATCCACAGGTAGGTATGGTGGATACTCATGGAAAAACCAGGTTGAAGGTTTATGGATGCACAAGAAGTATCTCTACTTGGTGCGGGAGGTTTTGGCTAATATGAGGTGGAAGCAATCGTCACATGCTATGGGATCTCTAATCATATAAGATTGTTCGGAGCCAAGCAAACACAATTCATTATGTTGTTGTCCTTGTCCAACATCTACTTCTAGGCATGCAATAGTTTAGTGAGTGTTCACAATCATAGATGGTGTCAGAGATGATATATTTATATGTGAACCTATCCTTCTTTATCACTTCCTATTAATTGCAACCATGACCAAGGTCCACGTTTGCCTACCCTCAACAAGTTTCAATCTTCATTCTTTTTTATATGTGAACCATCACTTCCCATAAGATCATTACATGATCTTTCATGCTTTTGTTCTATTCTCACTCTTTTGATCATGGCAAGAGGCAAAGCCCTTCAACTAAGACACTCTTTTTTATATGGCTCACGATCTCGAATACATCAGGGGTGACACAAAGCAAAACTCAAGACTAAAACATTGAGACCTTTAATCTACTAGAGAAAGAGAAAACTGAAAAGGAAAACTAAAACAAAGGTAAAGGCAAAAGTTGTGATGGTGATACGATACCGGGGCAACTCCCCCAAGCTTGGTGCAAGCCAAGGGGATTGACCATACCCATGCTTAGTTGTCTTCCTTAGGAGGTGATGCTGGTGGAGTTGTTGCAATCTTTGACTCCAAGAGGGCCATTAATCTTTGATTTATACCTTGGAGATCTGCGATATGTTTTTCTAGCAAAACAACTTCACAAGTGAGACAAGTATTGCGAGCACGAGTTGTTTCACAAAACCTCAAGAGTTCAATAAAGGATGGAGATAGTAGGTAGAGGCAGGGTTGGAGGAAATCCACTTCTTCAACTTCTTCCCTGTTGAGCACTGATTGCACCTCGTCCCACGCCTGATTCCTCTCCTTGGTTTTGCCCTTGGTTTCTTTAGGTAGGCCTTCCTTAGCCTCCATCCTTTTCAGGTCAGCACTTGCTTCTCCATAAACTTGGGGGAGAATGTTCTCCCCCACAGATTCCTTAGATGACATCTTGCTCTAGATCTGCGGCAGAAAACAAGCTGGAAAAGAAAAACAGAGGAAATCTGCGTGATGCGGGTGTCAGACCAAATGGGAGTTTATATAATGATTTTTTCCTGACCAGGAGGAGTACCCTGCACGAAAACGGAGTCCGGGAAGCGCATGAGGTGGCCACATGCCCTCACGGCGCGGCCAGGGGGTGGGCCCGCGCCGTGCAGGCTTGTCGCCTCCTCGCGCACTTTCCGGACTACTTCCAATTTTCGTATTTTTTCAAATACTCCAAAACGGAGAAAATTTCCTACTGGAAAAGTTTTGGACTCTGTTTTCTTACCGAATCACATACCTCTTCGTTTTCGGAGTCTGAAACAGGCTGATAAATATCCCTTAGGTATTCTTCCGGAGTTATGGTATTGATGATATTGCTTTCAACATTTATGGGAGTACCTGAGATATAATGCTTGATTCTCTGCCCATTTACATCTCTCGGACAATTACCTTTCGTGTTGTTGATCTTGACAGCACCGGAATGATATACTTCCTCAACAACATCGGGACCTTCCCATTTAGAGAGAAGCTTGCCTACAAAGAATCTTGAACGAGAGTTATATAGCAAGACATAATCACCTACATTGAACGCACGCTTTTGTATCCTCTTATCATGCCACCTCTTAACCTTCTCTTTAAATAGCTTGGCATTCTCATATGTCTGAGTTCTCCATTCATCAAGCGAGCCAATGTCAAATAATCTCTTCTCACTACCAAGTTTGAAATCAAAGTTGAGCTCTTTGATTGCCCAATAAGCTTTATGCTCTATCTCAAGAGCTAAATGCCATGCTTTACCATACACCATTTTTGACGGAGACATGCCCATGGGATTCTTATAGGCAGTTCTATAAGCCCACAGTGCATCATCGAGCTTCTTAGACCAATTCTTTCTAGACTTGTTGACTGTCTTTTGCAGAATCAGTTTAATCTCTCTATTACTTAGCTCAACTTTACCACTGGACTGAGGGTGATAGGGAGACGCAATTATATGGTTGACATCGTACTTAGAAAGAGTTTTACGGAAAGCACCATGAAAGAAGTGTGAACCACCGTCGGTCATTAGATATCTAGGGACTCCAAATCTAGGGAAGATAACTTCTTTCAGTATCTTGATAGAAGTGTTGTGATCAGCACTACTAGTGGAGATAGCTTCTACCCACTTAGTGACGTAATCAACAACAACAAGGATATGAGTATACCCGTTCGATTTTGGAAAAGGTCTCATATAATCAAAGCCCCAAACATCAAATGGTTCAATGACAAGTGAATAGTTCATAGGCATTTCCTGACGTTTGCTAATATTACCTATTATTTGACATTCGTCACAAGAGAAGACAAACTTACGGGCATCCTTGAAGAGAGTGGTCCAATAGAAACATGATTGCAATACCTTATGTGCAGTTCTATCTCCTGCATGGTGTCCTCCGTAGGCCTCAGAGTGACACTTCTGTAGGATCTGTCCCTGTTCATGTTCAGGTACACAACGTCTAATAACACCATCTACTCCTTCCTTATAAAGGTGAGGATCATCCCAAAAGTAGTGTCTCAAGTCAAAGAAGAATTTCTTCTTTTTCTGGTACGTGAAACTAGGTGGTATGTATTTGGCAACGTTATAGTTTCCATAATCAGCATACCACGGTGCACTACATGAAGCATTGATGACATTCAGTTGCTCACCGGGAAACCTATCATCAATAGGTTGTGGGTCATCACGAACGTTCTCCAACCTGGACAAGTTATCTGCTATAGGGTTATCAGCGCCCTTCCTGTCAGCAACATGCAAATCAAATGCTTGTAGCAAGAGAACCCATCTGATAAGTCTAGGTTTAGCATCTTTCTTCTCCATGAGGTACTTAATAGCAGCGTGATCAGTGTGAATAGTGACTTTGGAATCAACTATGTAAGATCTGAACTTTTCACATGCAAACACGACTGCTAAAAATTCGTTTTCCGTAGTAGCATAGTTTCTTTGGGCACTGTCTAGAGTTTTACTAGCATAGTGAATGACATTCAACTTCTTATCAACTCTTTGTCCTAGAACAACACCAACAGCATAATCACTAGCATCACACATGATTTCAAAAGGTAAGTTCCAATCAGGTGGTTGAACAATAGGCGCAGTTATCAAAGCCTTCTTAAATATTTCGAAGGCTTCCTCACAATCATCGTCAAAAACAAAAGGAATGTCCTTTTGCAAGAGATTGGTAAGAGGCCTAGAAATCTTAGACAAGTCTTTAATGAACCTTCTATAGAAACAAGCATGACCAAGGAAACTTCTTATACCTTTGATATCTGTGGGTCATGGCATTTTCTCGATCGCATCAACCTTAGCCTTATCGACTTCAATACCTCTTTCAGAAATTTGATGTCCTAATACGATGTCTTCATTAACCATAAAGTGGCACTTGTCCCAATTCAAGACAAGCTTGGTGTCTTTACATCTCTGTAAGACTCGATCAAGGTTGTTGAGGCAATCGTCAAAAGAAGACTCGTAAATGGAGAAGTCATCCATGAAAACCTCAACAATCTTTTCACAAAAGTCAGAGAATATAGCCATCATACATCTTTGAAAGGTGGCACATGCATTACATAAGCCAAAAGGCATACGTATATAAGCAAAGGTACCAAACGGGCAGGTGAAAGTGGTTTTCTCCTGATCAGATTGTGCAATTGGTATTTGGGAGAAACCAGAATAACTGTCTAGAAAGCAGAAGTGTGTGTGTTTAGATAGCCTTTCTAGCATTTGGTCGATAAAAGGCAAAGGGTAATGATCTTTCCTGAAATTGATCACCATCCTATAGCAAGTAATAATCCTCTGTGGGATCAATTCATCCTTATCATTAGGGACGACGGTAATGCCTCCCTTCTTAGGAACGCAATGCACCGGACTCACCCAATCTCTATGAGCAACATGATAGATAATACCCGCTTCAAGGATCTTTAGTATTTCTTTTCTTACTACCTCTTTCATCTTAGGATTCAATCTCCTTTGATGATCAGCAACTGGTTTGAAGTGAGGATCAGTTTTAAATATGTGCTGGCATAGGGTGGGACTAATGCCCTTAAGATCATCAAGAGTTTATCCAATAGGAGCACGGTGCTTCCTCAGAGTTTTTAGTAACTTATTTTCTTCATGCTCTGAGAGGCTAGCACTAATAATGACAAGATATATCTCCTTTTCATCAAGATAAGCATACTTAAGAGTAGCAGGCAACTGTTTTAGCTCGAACACAGGATCACCCTTTGCTGGGGGTCGATCCCCAAGAAGTTCAACAAGCAGATTATTCTTAAGAATAGGATATTGTTCTAAGACAACTCTATCTATCTCATCCCTTTCGTCCATATGCATATCATTTTCATTCTCAAGCAAGTATTGATCTAAGGGATCAGTAGGAGGCACGGCAATAGAAGCTAAGGCAATAGTTTCATCCTTACTAGGAAACTCCTTTTCATGAGGGTTGCCTACCAAACTAGGAGAAATTTAACTCATGTGACACACCTTCAGAGCCAACAGTGACAGTTTGCTTCTCACAGTCAATGTGAGCATTGACGGTATTGAGGAAGGGTCTGCCAAATATGATGGGACAAAAGCTATCTTGTGCGGTAGCAAGAACGAGGAAATCAGCAGGATACTTCGTTTTACCACACAAGACTTCAACATCCCTAAGAATTCCCAAAGGGCAGATAGTATCTCTATTGGCAAGCTGAATAGTGATATCAATAGGCTCTATCTCAACAGGCGCAATCTCGTATTTGATTTCATCGTATAAGGATTGAGGTATTGCACTAACACTAGCACCCACGTCACATAAACCAAGATAACAATGATATCCTATCTTAACAGGAACCACATGCATGCCAACAACAGGCCTATGTTTGTCTCTAGCGTGAGGTTAAGCAATTCTAGCAGCATCTTCACAGAAGTGAATATTATGTCCCTCAACATTTTCAGACAGAAGATCTTTGATAATAGCAATGCTAGGTTCAACTCTAATTTTCTCAGGGGTGTAGGTGTTCTAATGTAGCCTCTACGTATCATAGTTGAAGCTTTCGAATGATCCTTTATCCTAAGAGGGAAAGGTGGTTTCTCAATGTAAGCACTGGGAACCACACGATCATTATAGGAAATGACTTTCTCTTCAACTGGAGTGGGTTTACCTACATTGACTTCTAACGAGGATAATATTTAAACCACTTCTCTTTGGGGAGATCAATATGATCAGCAAAAGATTCACACAGTGAAGCTACTATCTCAAAGTCAAGTCCATACTTAGCGCTAAAGTCACAAAATGTATTTGTCTCAACAAAGGATTTAATGCAATCAACCGTGAAATTCATACCTGACTCCTTACCTTCTTCAAGCTCCCAATATTCAGAGTTGCCTTTAATTCTCTCCAACAAATTCCATTTGAAGTCAATACCTCTCTTCATAAAAGAACCGGTACAAGAAGTGTCAAGCATGGTGCGATCATCATGAGAAAGCCGAGCATAGAAGTTCTGAATGATAATTTCTCTCGAGATCTCATGATTGGGGCATGAATATAGCATTGATTTAAGCCTCCCCCAGGCTTGAGCGATGTTTTCTATGTCACGAGGCCAAAAATTATAAATATAATTCCGATCATGATGTACTAAATGCATAGGATCAAACTTTTGATGAAATTCCAATTTCAACCGATTGTAGTCCCATGATCCAGTATCATCACATAGCCTATACCATGTCAACGCCTTATCCTTCAAAGATAAAGGAATTACCTTCTTCTTGACCTCATCCTCGGGCAAACCTGCAAGCTTAAATAAACCACGAACTTCATCTACATAGATTAGATGCAAGTCTGGATGTGATGTTCCATCTCCTGTAAAAGGATTAGCCAGCAGTTTCTCAAGCATACCCGAAGGAAATTCAAAGAAAATATTTTCAGTAGGTGCATCAGGTTGAGGAGCAACTCTTCATGCTTCCGTTCATGGTAAAGATACCCCGAACAAGCCCCTCAAAGGATTAGTATCCACAGTGACATGTGACAACAAATTTCAGCACACTATATGAATGTTTCCTTACCAAGTTCCACTTACCAAAGGCGCTTCACTCCCCGGCAATGGTTCCAGAAAAGAGTCTTGTTGACCCACAAGTATGGGGGATCAATCGTAGTCCTTTCGATAAGAGTGTCGAACCCAACGAGGAGCAGAAGGATCTGACAAGTGCTTTTCAGAAAGGTAAAATCTGCAGGCACTGAAATTGTCGGTAACAAGTGATTGTGTGGTGAGATGATTCATAGCAAGCAACAAGTAACAAAAGTAGCAACGGTGCAGCAAGGTGTCCCAATCCCTTTTGTAGCAAGGGACAAGCATGTACAAAGTCTTATAGGAGGAAAAACGCTCCCGAGGACACACGGGAATTTCTGTCATGCTAGTTTTCATCATGTTCATATGATTCGCGTTCGTTACTTTGATAGTTTGATATGTGGGTGGACCGGGGCTTGGGTACTGCCCTTACTTGGACAAGCATCCCACTTATGATTAGCCCCTCTCGCAAGCATCCGCAACTACGAAAGAAGAATTAAGACAAAGTGTAACCATAGCATTAGACTAGTGGATCCAAATCAGCCCCTTACGAAGCAACACATAAACTAGGGTTTAAGCTTCTGTCACTCTAGCAACCCATCATCTACTTACTACTTCCCAATGCCTTCCTCTGGGCCCAAATAATGGTGAAGTGTTATGTAGTCGACGCTCACATAACACCACTAGAGGAAAGACAACATACAACATATCAAATTACCGAACGAATACCAAATTCACATGACTACTATTAGCATGACTTATCCCATGTCCTCAAGAACAAAAGTAACTACTCACAAAGCATAATCATATTCATGACCAGAGAGGTAATGAGTAGCATCAAGGATCTGAACATAAACTCTTCCACCAAATAATCCAACTAGCATCAACTACAAAGAGTAATCAACACTACTAGAAACTTACAAGTACCAATCGGAGTCGCGAGACAGAGATTGGTTACAAGTGATGAACTAGGGTTTGGAGATGAGATGGTGCTGATGAAGATGTTGATGGTGATGAGTCCCCTCCGATGAGAGGAGTGTTGGTGATGACGATGACGATGATTTCCCCCTCCGGGAGGGAAGTTTCCCCGGCAGGATCGTCCTGCCGGAGCTCTAGATTGGTTGTGCTCAAGTTCCGCCTCGTGGCGGCGGCGAAACCACGAAAAAGATCCTCTGTGATTTTTTTCCTGGACAAAACCCTTCATATAGCAGAAGAGGGGGCCCAGTGGGCCAGCACGTTGCCCACAAGCCCTCATGGCGTGGCCTGGGGGTGGCCGCGCCGTGTAGGCTTGTGGCCAACCCCTGGCGCCCCTCTGGCCCTTCTTCGGCCCAGTATTTTTTATAAATCAGGAAAAAAATCCTCGTTGATTTTTATGGCGTTTGGAGTTGCGCAGAATAGGTATCTCAACTTTGCTCCACTTTCAGGCCAGAATTCCAGCTGTCGGCATTCTCCCTCTTCATATGAACCTTGAAAAATAAGAGAGAAAAGGCATAAGAATTGTACCGTGAAGTGAAATAACAGCCCAAGAAGTGATAAATGTCAACATGAAAACATGATGCAAAATGGACCTATCAGCGAGTGTGAGCTCCAAGTAGAGCACATATGTTGTTCATTTGGTCGCCCAAGGACCATATGTGAGCAATCCACCGTGTCTGCTGCTATCGACGGCTAAACGTCGGCGGGTGTGACCCCATGGACCAGGGGTTGACCTCCCTGGGTCAATGACATGTGGGGCCGCACCCCTAACTAATTGTAATTAGATGAAACTTGATTAATTAATTTAATTAAACTAACCAGTCACTCACAACGGGCCTTAGAACCTCATAATTATTCGCTTAATTAAAAGTAGACTAGACTAAATAAGTTTCACTGAGTGATGGGCCCCAAAGGTCAGCTTTGACCAGGCCACATCAGGGTTGACTGGACCCACGAGTCACCATCTAGAGATGCCCGTGTGTCATTGACATGTGGGTCTAGCCAGTTAGGTTTGACCTAGAAGGCCATGTTGACTGGTGACGCAAGGATGACCCCCTCATGACTCAGTTAATAATTTCTGGAAATAAAACAATTGAGGAAATTCCAGAAAATGCTGAAAACTTTGAAAAATCATAGAAAATAAACTATAACTTAGATGGAAATAAATTCTATATCAAAAATTATCACAAAAATGCAAGGAATCTCTTTATGCCATGTTCATGCATGTTTGAACGAGTTAACATCACCAAGTAGGGAAAGTGATGGTTAGGACAATTTGATAAATAAAGTTAGAGTTGGAATTTAATATATATTTGATTTCTACTTCACTTAATATGACTATACATTGCATTAGGTATGTTCAATGCTTTAACATGGCATATAATCCATCTACTTGTGTGTTGCATGAATTGAATGTTGTTCCCCCTGGTTTTCGGTGGTTGTTCTTCCTCGGAAGATGGTTCCTACATTGTGATCGATGTCACCAATGGCGACTCATTGTTCACTTCAGAAGTGTCAAGAAAGCACCCCCCCCTTTAGCATAGTGATATAAACCCACTCTCTCGCTCCTTCTCTCTTTTACTACATTAGGACAATCATGATTCAATTGTTACATGTTCTCGGTAGTTGAGCCCATTCCTTTGCATGACCTATCTTTCTCACAGTAAATAGTTGAAACCACTTAGCATGAGTAGCAACTTGTTGACCCTTGTTGTGCTTACTCATCCATGCTTGCTTAGCGTGTCTGCTATGCTTAGAGTCGTGTCTGGTCTAATTCCTCTAGATGATGAATCGGAATGGTTGAGCTCAGGTCCTACTTTGTAAGAGTTAAGTGAGTGAACACGATTTGGTGAAGGTAGCCATGAGAGGCCATGTAGGAGTACATGGCAGGTTGTATCATTGGGACCGTCTTTAAGAACTGAGTTCTATGTATGTTATCCAAGACAAGATACTACCACGCATTGGGACCGAAACTAATGGACCCTCTCAGATTATTAATCACCTAGATGTTTGTCCAGGAGTTGCAACTAGTTTCTGGTGTTTGTAGGAAAAGTGATGGCGACTGTGTTTAGTTTTGTCCGATGGGATAGGCTTCTGTGCAATAGATACATAGTGGCACCGTGTACCAAGTGGCACCCGTATGGGGGCTTGTGGAACCTTGTGCACATCATTTGAGGTTGTAGAGGAAACTTTGACCGGACTTCCTTGCGGGTTCAGTCTAAAATAGGCGACAAACCTGGACTAGGGTCTTGTGTGGTTAACGGTCGTCGCCGACGCCCACGCTAGTGCTTCCTCTTGAAGGTTGACGAGATGCATGACGTGCATATTGTGATAAGTGGTGAGTGTGTGTGTGAAGAATTATACCCCTGCAGGGTGAATTAATCTATTCAAATAGCCGCGTCCTCGGATATGGACTACTTGGAAACATTACGTGGTACATAGACAACTTGAAATGGATACTCTAAAATACACAAGATAAGTGTGAGTGCTATGGATGGTCTTCTCGTACGGAAACATGAATGGATCTATATTGCTGTAATGATTTGGTGAATATGTGGACTCGTGTGCGGTACCCCACTTCAAAGAAAGTGTTTGTGGTCATAGCACAGGTTAGCCAAGAGTCAAAGCTTGATTCTCGCAATTAAACTCCACAACCCCTTTGTTGACAATGATGCATATGTATATAGTTCTGTTGTAAGTATTGGTGAGTACCTTTATACTCACGATTGCTTAATTATGTTTTTGCACAGGAGACCTTAGTTTCATTAAAGGTTTCTACACGATGATTTTGACATTGATCGGAATAGCTTGGAAATCCCACACACAGGTCTGGCTCCTTTGGTAGGGTCATTGTAGATTTTCAGGCTCCTCCACCCACTTTTAGTAGATGTGTGTACTCAGACATGTTCTGCTTCCACTTGATGCTTGTATAACTGAGTGTTGGGTCATGTGACCCCTATTGTAATATCATACTATGTTGAATCTTATGAGTCTTTAATAAATGCTTGACTCGAAGAGTTGTGTTGTGATGCCATGTTGTATCTACACATATCATGGATATTGTGTGTATGCTTTGAAATGCATTGGTATGTGTGGGATTCGACGCCTAGTTGTATGCCTTTAGGAGCCTTATTTACGCGGAAATGCCTCTTTGTGCTTCCACTTAGCCATGGTAGCTTGCTACTGCTCCATACACATTGATTGATTGTCGTGTGTCGAATTTCGGGCTCCGCAAAACCCTAAAGATTCGAACACAGGGGTGCGTGTGGAGGCCACTTGGCAGCTTTGGTTCGCCTGACTCTCTACTCACAGGGGATGCCAGATAACTCACTCGATGGTGAGGAAGACACAAAACATGGCAGTTTACCCAGGTTCGGGCCGCTGAGAAGCGTAATACCCTACTCCTGCTTTGGTGGATTGCCTCTCATGAAGGTCGGTGGATGCATTAGTACAGTGTTCGAGGGCCTCCGGGGGCTGGATGACCTTTGTGTGGTGCCAGTGGATGAGTGAATGAATTCCTCCTTCTACGAAGGACGGGATCCTCTTACCTTATCATTTCCGCAGGAAGGGATCCCACAACGGCCAATTTTCAAGGGGGACAGGGGAACATGCTTCCCATGTCCAGAAGTAGCTTTGTCCTGCAAAGTGGCTGTCAACGCGGCAGGGACGGGTCCAGGGATGACGTCCGTCATGCTGGCAGGCGGTGGTGGCCTTGTTGCACCAGAATGGAAACCTTTGGGAGATGCCTTGGAGACATGCGCGCGTCCTTGCCTGCTTTGCATTAAAGGGGAAACTGAACTGTCCTGCTGTCTGTTGCCTTCCTGTCCTTCCTCCGTGTCATCCTTGTCTCCTGAGCCAGGTCTAGCCTTGGAATTTCCACCGCTCCAAAGGGGTCCTGAGGAGGCCCCCTGCGGGTCTTGGTGCTGCTTCTCCTCGCGAGGCTCGGGCCCTCGCGAGGGCCTTGCCGTGAGTGATACCGTGCCTGGTAGCGCTTCCTTGATGAAGTGGGCCAACCACGGGCCGCAGGCACGCAGGTCTGGGTACTCCCATTCCTAGAACGCTGACATTAGCCCTCGGGCCCAAGGCGCTATTGGGTTGGCTTCTTGGCGAAGCCTTGTGGGCGGCCTGAAGC
This sequence comes from Hordeum vulgare subsp. vulgare, assembly GCF_904849725.1. Taxonomy (NCBI): domain Eukaryota; kingdom Viridiplantae; phylum Streptophyta; class Magnoliopsida; order Poales; family Poaceae; genus Hordeum; species Hordeum vulgare. The sequence continues at coordinate 196,413,662 of NC_058523.1, read as the reverse complement.
GTCACGGGCCCTAATTGCCTGCGGGCCAGGCGGCACGCATGCCTAGCCGCCATGCGGTGACGCTCTCGATCCCCATGGCGCTCGGAGACCTAGGTCAAACAGACGCGGCGCCGGGGTGTTGCACCAGGCATCATCGCCTCTTGGGGACGTCACCTCTTCGCATGCCACATGGGCGCATTTCTTCATGAACCGCATGGGCCCAGGAACGCGGAGGGACGCCAGTCTGCCCTCGGCCATATATTTGATCTGGCGATGGCGATAAGGTCCACATTGCCTCCGTCTTCTTCGTGTCCCACCGCGAGCCCTCCACCCCTCAGCATGGCGCCACTGAGGAGGTATTCCGCTGTAGAGAAGGGGAAGGCTTCCGGAGAAGGTTTTGCTGCCCCGCCACCCAAGAGGGGCCACGGCCGCCCTCAGAAGTATGCGGCGGTGTCGACGGTGGTCTCAGGCGGCCGCGGCCGTGGTTCCGCCCGCCCTGGAATCTCCTTCGGCGACATTGGTGGGGAGTCGATTAGCGCAAGCGTCCGCAGTGGCTGAGGTGGGAGGTCGACGGTGGCCACCCGACCACCATGCCCGCGGCTTCATTCAGTCGACATGGCGATGGAGTTCATGATGTGGGTGGATAGGCCGAAAATCACATGGTTCCAGCTCCCAAACTTCTTCGCGAAGGTGATGCCGGCCGGCGGGCTTCGAGGCCTCTGGTTGCAGGCCGACGGCTGCTGTGGTGGGGCGTCCTAGGTGGAGGTCGAGGTCACCCCCCCGGGCTACGTGTACCTGAACCACAGATGGCACACGTTTGCCCGCGCTCGAGGCCTGAAGGGGACGTGCTACCTCCACTTCAAGTATGACGGGGAGGCGACGCTCTTCGTCAAGATCTTCGGGGACAAGGGCGAGCGTCTAGGTTGCTGCCCGGAGGTCGCCAGCCGCGACGATCTTGCAGATGAGCCCACCTCCGGCAGTGGGCGCCTCGCCTTTGGTAGCAGAGACACCCCCTCCGGAGGGAGCCCGGGCGATAGAAGCGACATCAGCTACAACAAGCTGCCTCGGCGCCGCGCCCGGACCAAGGGGGGAGGCCCCCAAGAGCGGTGCCGCTCGTCTGCTCCTGTGGTGCCCGTGAAGGAGGAGGAGAGAACGGACTAAGTGTCGGCACGCGGGTATCGGACACCTGAGGCGGCAAGCCCCTTGGGACCTCCACCGCTAGGTGTCTCCTCCTTGCTTTTGACCCTGCGTCCATGGATTTGTGCGACTGCCCCTTTTGTTAGTACTGTTGTGTTTGGTCGGTTTGGATACATAGCTCGAGAGTGAACCTCTTTGGTTGTGAGGCGTGGTTATGGCATTCGAGGGGCTTGTTGCTTGGTTGGCTTCTCATTGTTGCGGGTGAAGTGGGTCGATGCTCTATGTCAGTAGGCCCCAGTCCCGCACATTTCCCTGCCGTCGTGAGGCGCGACTCGTTACCAAGGTCGTTCCTCACGGGGTGAGGTCCTGACACCCCTGATATCGACCGAATGTTCCTGGACGGCACCAGGGTGGCCAAGTGGCTTTGCGACCGCTAAGCCTCCTGAGGTGCGATGCTCAGGAGCCCCCTTAGACATTCAAGCGGCTCTACATGACAGGTCGCAGTCCCACACATTTCCCTGCCATCGTGAGGCGCAACCCATTACCAAGGTTATTCCTCACGGGGCAAGGCCCTGACACCCCTGATACCGACCCAATGTGCCTGGACGGCACCAAGGTGCCCAAGTGGCTTTATGACCAGTAAGGCTCCTGAGGCGCGATGCTCAGGAGCCCCCTTAGAGGTCGAAGAGGCCCTCAGGGATTCTGCTTTGTGCTTTTGAAGGGTTTGGTTTCCTCAGATCCCTAATCTACATTCAAGAAGCTCTGCGTCGGCAGGTCACGGTCCCGCACATTTCCCTGCCGTCATGAGGCGCGACCCGTTACCAACGTCGTTCCTCATGGGGCAAGGCCCTGACACCCCCGATGCCGACCGAATATGCCTGGACGGCACCAGGGTGGTCAAGTGGCCTTGTGCCCAGTGAGGTTCCTAAGGCGCGGTGCTCACGAGCCCCCTTAGACGCTCAAGTTGTCCCAAGAGAAACAATTGTTGTAAGAACAGATGAAATTTTGTTTCCTCTCCAAGATGGCGTGCCGAGCCATAAATGGGACTCTTGAGCGAGTACCATATGGCATGAGTCTACCGACTCGTCCGTGAGTACCACGTGAGGGTCCGGGCGCCAAGGCCTTGGCAAGGTGTCGGCACCGTGCCCCCAGCCCCTGCTCGCGGGGTACAAGAGGGGGGCGGGGGGAGGGTGCAGGCGAAAGCTCGACTTAGAGGAAGAGAGTGCATTATGAAGAACGGCCAAGAAAACAGGTTTTCGTAAAGACTTCATTTGGAAATGTCGCGAGTTTGATTTCGTAAATATCAGCAAATCCAAGCCAGAAAAAGCAAATGAAAGCCGCATCCGATGCCTAATCTATTCTCCGCCTCCCCCCAGCCCAGAGCATAGGGCTTCCACTAGGCGTGGGAGGGACCCCTCCGCATCCTCGGGGGGCCCTGGCGTATACAGCCTCGAATCGTTATTACGTGAGAGTGTCACGGGGGTGTATGTGGGAGGTCGCAAGGACGCTTTGGCCTCGCGAGTGTCACTACCCCCGATGCATAGGCGCCTGATTCCTTTTGGGTCAATGGTGGACTATGTTATTTTCCTTGTCAGCTGCGGGCATACTCATTGGTGGACTGTGTTGATTGCCTCTGTCTTCACCCAGCGTGGAGCATAGGTCATCCACTTGGTGTGAGATGGACCCCTTCCGCGTCCTCGTGGGGCCCTGGGCGTATACAGCCTCAACTCGTTATTACGTGAGAGTGTCATGGGATGAAGTCGGTCTCGAAAGAATTGAAGGACGATGCATAGGCGGTGCAGAGGCATTACAGGTAGAACTTCCAGAGATGTTGGATGTTCCACTCGTTCTGCATGGGAACTCCGTCATGAGTCTCGAGGCGCACGGCACCAGGCCTGGAGACATGGGCAACCTTGAACGGGCCTTCCCACTTGGCTGAGAGCTTATGCAAGCCCTCCCTGGATTGAACCCGCATCAGGACGAGGTCGCCGACTACAAGGGTCCTGGAGCGGATGTTGCGCCAGTGATAGCGCTGTAAGGCCTGCTGGTACCTCGCGGCTCGGAGTGAGGCCCAGCGGCGCACCTCCTCTCCAAGCACGAGGTCCGTCCCCCGCGCAGCCTCCTGACGCTCCTCATCGAACGCCGTGACCTACGGGGACCGGTGCTTGATCTCGTGGGGAAGGACCGCCTCGCCTGTGTAGACGAGGAAGAACGGGGTTTCGCCGATGGGCTTAGTTGCAGTGGTGCGGATGGACCACAGCACCGACAGGAGCTCGTTGACCCCACCCCGGCCGCAAGCTTCGAGCTTCTTCTTGAAGCTCCTACCTTGAGGCCTCGCAGGACCTCTGCATTGGCGCGCTCCACTTGTCCATTGCTCCGTGGGTGGGCCACCGATGCATAGCATACCTGCGTCCCTAGGTTAGCACAGTAAACCTTGAAGAGCTGACTGGTGAACTGCGAACCATTGTCAGTGATGAGGCGGTTGGGGACGCCGAAGCGGCTCACGAGTCCCTTGATGAATTTGATGGCCGACCCTGCATGGATGGTGCGTACGGGCTCCACCTCTGCCACTTGGTTAATTTGTTGATGGCGACATAGACGTAGCGGAAGCCGCCCGCCACCCGCGGGAAGGACCCCAGTATGTCCATCCCCCAAACCGCGAAGGGCAAGGAAAGCGAGATGGTCTGGAGGCCCTGCGCGGGCTGGTGGGTCTGCTTGGCGTGGATTTGGCAGGCCTCGCAAGACCTGACCAACTCGGTGGTGTCGTCCAACGTTGTAGGCAAGTAGAACCTTACCAGAACGTCTTACCTGCGAGCGTGCGCGAAGAGGAATGATGCCCGTAGTTGCCTCCGTGGATGTCGGCCAGCAGTTCGCGTCCCTGCTCCTTGGAAATGCACCGAGCGCGACGTCTTCCGGGCGCGTGCGGTACAAATGACCGTCCCGTAAGCAGTAGGTCAAGGCTTGTCATGCTACGCACTCCGCGTCTTCCTCCTTCTCCGACAATGTTTCGTGGAGCAGGTACACCCCGAGTCCCTACATCCAATCGTCAGCCCACGCCTCCAAGGCGAGGAGCAGTCGAGCCCCGAGGTCAGTCCGCAATACGAAGCCCTGCTACTGCAACAAAAGATCTTCCAACGGCGCCAGAAACAAGCGTGCTGACGGGAGACTATTCTTATCTTGATTCTCCTCAGCAACAGCACCAGGAATCCTTTTGCTACGGCTACGCCTCTAGGGACTTCCTAGGAAAATATGCAAAGGATTCCCCAATGGCCTTGGAGCCTTGGGTTGGTGTTCCCTCGAAGCGGAAAAGGTGATGTAGCACAGCGGCGGTAAGTATTTCCCTTAGTTTTGAGTACCAAGGTATCGATCCAGTGAAAGAATATCACAAGTACCTTCACAAACACAAAGAGCTTGCTCCCAACACTATGAAGGGATTGTCAATCCCTTATAGATTGTTTGCCAAGTGATAACTGAAAGCAACAAAGAAACAAAGCAAAGTAAAAGCGAAAGTGGAAACGGTAGGTGTGAATAGACCCTAGGGCCATAGTGTTCACTAGTGGCTTCTCTCATGAAAACAAGTAGACGGTGGGTGAACGAATTACTGTCGAGCAATTGATAGAACCGCGCAAAGTCGTGACGTTATCTATGGCAATGATTTTATCTATACGCATCACGTCCAAAACAAGTAGTCCGATACTTTTTGCATCTACTACTATTACTCCACACGTCGACCGCTATCCAGCATGCATCTAGTGTATTAAGTTCATGAGAACAGAGTAACGCCTTACGCAAGATGACATGATGTAGATGGACAATCTCATATCTACGACAAAGCCCATCTTGTTAGCCTTGATGGCAACAACATGATGCGTGCCTTGCTGCCCCTTCTGTCACTGGGAAAGGTCACCGCACGGTATGAACCCAAAACCAAGCACGTCTCCCATTGCAAGAATCATAGATCTAGTTGGCCAAACAAAACCGAAGACTCATAGAGACTTACAAGGATATCAAATCATGCATATAAGAAATCAGCAAAGACTCAAATATATATCATAGATAATCTGATCACAAATCCACAATTCATGGGATCTCGACAAACACACCGCCAAAGAGGATTATATCAGATAGATCTCCATGAAGATCATGGAGAACTTTGTATTGATGATCTAAGAGAGAGAAGAAGCCATCTAGCTACTAACTACGGACCCGTAGGTCTGAAGTGAACTACTCACGAGTCATTGGAGGGGCGATGATGTTGATGAAGAAGCCCTCCAAGTCCAAAGTCCCCTCCGGCAGGGCACCGGGAAGGGTCTCCAGATGAGATCTCGCGGAAACGAAAGCTTGCGGCGGTAGAAAAGTGTTTTCGTGGACGCCCTGATTTTTTCTATATTTTTAGGGAATTTATAGGCCAAAGACCTAGGGCAGGGGAGCGCCAGGGGGGCCACAAGCTTGGTTGTCGTGGCCTCCCCCCTGGCCGCGGCAACAGGGCTTGTGGGCTACCTATGGTCCCACTTGCTTGGCCCTTAAGCCTCCCGATCTTCATCCTTCTGGAAAAAATCATTTTGGGGATTTTATTCCGTTTGGACTCCGTTTCAAAATCAGATCTCAAAAGAGTCAAAAACACAGAAAAAACAGGAACTGACACTTGGCACTGAGGTAATAAGTTAGTCCCAAAAAAGATATAAAAGGTAAACAAAACATCCAAAGTTGACAAGATAACAGCGTGAAACCATCAAAAATTATAGATACGTTTGAGACGTATCAAGCTTCCCGAAGCTTAACTCCTGCTCGTCCTCGAGAAGGGAAGTGATAAAGAATGAATTTTTGATGCTTTCATGCTACCTAGCATAGATGTCCTTTGTAACTCCTCTTATGTGACGTGAATGTTCAGATCCATTAGATTCAAAACAATAGTTTGCTATTGACGTGGAGACAATAATAATTCAAGCAAACTAGCAAAGTAATCATGAACTTTGAAAATAACAAGGCCAAAAGGAAGTTATCTCTACAAAATCATATAGTCTGGCTATGCTCTATCATCATTGCACAACGAATTTAAATCATGCACAACCCCGGTATTGGCTAAGTAATTGTTTTCACACCTATACTTTCTCAAACTTTTTCAACTCTCATGCAATATATGAGCGTGAGCCATGGTTTTAGCACTATAAGTGGTGTGGAGTGTGGTGCAGGTTGCAAGGAAAACAAGGAGAAGATGGTCACATTGACTAGGCATATCAATGAGCAATGGAGATGCTCATCAATAGATATCAACGTGAATGAGTAGGGATTGCCATACAAATGATGCACTAGAGCTAAGAGTATGTGAAATCTCTTAAAGAAAACTAGTGGGTGTGCATCCAACTTGCTTGCTCACGAAGACCTAAGGCAAATTTGAGGAAGCCTATCATTGGAATATACAAGCCAAGTTATATAATTAAAAATTTCCCACTAGCTATATGGTGGTGACAAAACGAGAGACTCTCAATCATAAAGATCAAGGTGCTTAATATGCACAAGTGTGGAAAGGTGGTAGCATTGTCCCTTCTCTCTTTTTCTATCATTTTTTTGGATGGGCTCTTTGGCCTTTTTTTAATTTATTTTGGTGGGCATCTTTGGCCTCTTTTATTTCCTCACATAGGACAATGCTCCATCAATGATGATCATCACACTTACAACTCAAAACTTAGAGCAACGATGACTCTATATGGATTGCCTTCGGTAGTGTACCGTGACAATGATCTATCATGGCATGGACATTAATGGAAACATCATGCTAGCTATCTTACGATCATGCAATGGCAATGTAGACGTGGTGGCACATGTCATGGTGGTAGTTGCATGGCAATATATCTCGGAATGACTTTGAAAAATCCATAGTAGGTAGGTATGGTGGCTATTTTGAGGGAGGCTAATGGTGGGTTTTGTGCACCGGCGAAAGTTGCACGGCACTAAAGAAGATAATGATGGTGGAAGGTGAAAGTACATCTAAACCATGGACTCAACATTAGTCATGAAGAAGTCATATACTTCTTGCAAAAGTTTTAGTAGTAATCGAAACAAAGGATTCAACGCATACTCCTAGGGGAAGGGTTGGTAGGTATAAACCATCGCGCGATCCCGACCGCCACACAAAGGATGACAATCAATAGACTAATCATGCTCAGACTTCATCAAATAGCGGTTCACCATACGTGCATGCCACGGGAATCACTAACTTCAACAAAAGTGTTTCTAGATCCACAACACCTTACTAATATAACTTCAATATTACCATAACCACAATTCAAAATAGTTGAGATGAATCAAACTTCTCTAACTATTCAATGCACATGAAGGTGGAAGTTTTCGTATCCCTTTGGATAACTACCCCTTTTGAGACTACTTTCAAAGCATAGATCAACTACCAAGCCACGCACCGCCGTGCTCTTAAAGATATAAGTGAAGCACATAGAGCAAAAGCAACTAGCACAAAAGATATAAGTGAAGCACATGTGAGTTGAATTGTCTACCAAAGGATATAAGTGAAGCTCGACAAAATCACGGTGAGTGCATGTCTCTCTCTCTACATGTGCAGCAAGGATGATTGTGACACAACAAAAATAAAAGACTCCTACGATAGAAGACGCTCCAAGCAAAACACATAACATGTGGTGAATAAAATTATAGCCCCAAGTAACGTAACCGATGGATTGAAGACGAAAGAGGGGATGCCTTTCTGGGGCATCCCCAAGCTTAGGCTTTTACGGCATCCTTGAATCATCTTGGGGTGCCTTGGGCATCCCCAAGTTTGAGCTCTTGACACTCTTTATCTTTTTGTCTATAAGAACTTCACCCAAAACTTGAAAACTTCACAACACGAAACTTAAACAGAAACTCATGATAACATTAGTATAAGAAAGCAAACCACCACTTCCTTAGGTATTGTAGCAAACTTAAATTCTACTTATGTTGATGTTGGGTTACTGTATTTTCAATCTTCCATGGCTAATACCTCCCCCCCCCCCCCCCCCGATACTATCCGTAGTTTCATCAAAATAAGCAACCAACACAACAAAAACATTATCTGTTAACAGCAGACCAGTCTGTAGCAATCTGTATACTTCGTATACTTCTGATACTTCAAAACTTCTGAAAAATTACAACAGTCTGAAGAGTTTGCGTAGCAATTAGCAGCAAAAATAATCAACTCACAAGCTCTTACAAAAAATATTCTTTTCGTGAGCAGAAAGTTTCTATCTTTTCCAGCATGACCAAATGATCATCCCCAAGACTAATCATAACGATTTTGCTTGCCACAAACGCAAAAAGAAACACAAAAAACACAATCATAACAGAATTATGAAAGTGTGGAAAAGACAAAACAGAAAGAAAAAGGATAGATTCGTTGGTTGCCTCCGAACAAGCGATATTGTTTAACGCTCTTAGCTAGGCATAAAGTGATGGAATCACGTATAGTCATCTTTGGTGCTCAAAACATAAGTAGCCCTCATCATAGATTCATAAGGCAATCTTATTTTCTTTCTAGGAAAATGCTCCATGCCCTTGTTTAGAGGAAATTGAAATCTAATATTCCCTTCCTTCATATTGATGATAGCACCAATAGTCCTTAGGAAAGGTCTACCAAGAATAATGGGACATGAAGGATTGCAATATATGTCAAGTACAATGAAATCCACGAGTACATAGTTCTTATTTGCAACAATAAGAACATCATCGATCCTTCGCATGGGTTTCTTGACAGTAGAATCAGCAAGATGCAAATTAAGAGAACACTCTTCAATCTCATGAAAACCAAGAATATCACATAGAGACTTTGGAATCGCGGAAACACTAGCACCCAAATCACACAAAGCATTGCACTCATAGGTTTTGATCTTGATTTTGATAGTAGGTTCCCACTCATCTTGAAGTTTTCTAGGTATAGAGACTTCTAATTCGAGGTTCTCTTCAAGAGATTTCATCATAGCATCTACGATATGCGCGGTAAAGGCTTTGCTTTGGCTATAAGCATGTGGAGATTTGCAATGGATTGCATCAAAGAAATGCATTCAAACAAGGAGCAATTATCAAAATTGAATTCCTTGAAATCCAAAGTGGGAGTTTCATTACTACCCAAAATTTTGATTTCTTCTGCTCCACTCTCCACACCTTTATCATCAAGATAGGTGGACTCCGAATCATTGGGGTGTTTTTCAACCAAAGTGGATTCATATCCAACCCCTTCATCAATAGGTTTGACACGCGAAAAGAAAGATTCAAGAGGAGTCACACCAAGCACTTTAAGATCTTCGTGATTTGCATCACTAGAACGCACCCTTTTAAATCATTCATGCCTAGCGCGAATTTGGGCGGTTCTTTCTTTGCTCTCATTCATGGAGACACGCATAGCTTTAAAACTTTCATCCAAGTTGACCTTGGGAGGAGCACATCTAGCTTTCAAAGCATCAATATCACAAGACATCCTATCAACGCTCTTAGCCAAATCGTCAATTTTGAGTAGTTTTTCCTCTATGGACGCATTGAAAATCTTTTGAGAGTTGATGAACTCTTTGATATTACTCTCTAAATAAGAGGGTAATTTGTTATGATTTCCATAAGCGTTGTTGTAGGAATTGCCATAATTTTTAGAGGAGTTACTAGGAAAAGGCCTAGGAACATAGTTTCCTCTAAAAGCATTGTTGTTGCCAAAATTGTTCCTACCAACAAAATTAACGTCCAAACTAGCGTTGCTACTCTCAATCAAGGAAGAGAGTGGCATGTCATTAGGATCTAAAGGAGCATTTCTACTAGCAACCAAATTCATCAAATCGTCCATCTTAGCACTAAGCGAGTTAATTTCTTCTATAGCGTGTACCTTTTTGCTAGCAGGTGACCTTTCAGTGTGCCACTGAGAGTAGTTGGTCATGATATTGTCTAGGAGTTTTGTAGCGTCTCCTAACGTGATTTCCATGAACGTTCCACTTGAGGTGGAGTCCAAGATATTGCGAGAAGCAAAATTCAAACCAGCGTAAAAGATTTGTATAATCATCCACAAACTCAAGTCATGAGCGGGACAATTTCTAATCATTAACTTCGTCCTCTCCCAAGATTGTGCAACGTGTTCATGATCAAGTTGCTTGAAATTCATGATATCGTTACGTAAGGAGATAATCTTAGCTGGCGGAAAATACTTGGATATGTAAGCATATTTGCACTTATCGCAAGAATCGATACTATTTTTAGGCAAAGAAGAAAACCAAGTTTTTGCGCGATCTCGCAACGAGAAAGGAAAAAGCTTCAACTTAATCACGTCATTATCCACATCTCTTTTATTTTGCGTATCGCAAAGCTCAATGAAGGTATTGAGATGGGATGCGACATCTTCACTAGGAAGGCCAGAGAATTGCTCTTTCATAACAAGATTCAGCAAAGCTGCGTTGATTTCATACGATTCCGCACTAGTGGCGGGAGCAATCGGAGTACTAATAAAATCATTATTATTGGTACTCGAGAAGTCGCAAAGTTTGGTGTTTTTAGCCATGATGACTTCAATAAACAAACAAGCACACAAACAAGGAAAAAAATAGGAAAGGAAAACGGCAAAGGGGCAAAAGAAAAAGGCAAAGGAGAAAGGCAAATGAAAACGGCAAATGTGAAGTGGGGGAGAGCAAAACAAGAGGCAACTGGCAAAAAAGTATATGCAAGAGATGAGTTTGTGAGACCTACTTGGATAGATCTCTCCTTCCCCGGCAAAGGCGCCTGAAATACTTCGGCTACTGCAACAAAAGACCTTCCAACGGGGCCAGAAACAAGCGTGCTGACGGGAGACTATTCTTGTCTTAATTCTCCTCAGCAACGACACTAGGAATCCTTCTGCTACGGCTACGCCTTTAGGGACTTCCTGGGCAAATATGCAAAGGATTCCCCCGTGGCCTTGGAGCCTTGCGTTGGTGTTCCCTCGAAGCGGAAAGGGTGATGTAGCACAGTGGCGGTAAGTATTCCCTCAGTTTTGAGAACCAAGGTATCGATCCAGTGAAGGAATATCACAAGTACCTGCACAAACACAAAGAGCTTGCTCCCAACACTATGAAGGGGTTGTCAATCCCTTATAGATTGTTTGCCATGTGAGAACTAAAAGCAACAAAGAAACAAAGCAAAGTAAAAGCGAAAGTGGAAATGATAGGTGTGAATAGACCCCGGGGCCGTAGTGTTCACTAGTGGCTTCTCTCATGAAAACAAGTAGACGGTGGGTGAACGAATTACTGTCGAGCAATTGATAGAACCGCGCAAAGTCGTGACGTTATCTATGGCAATGATTATATCTATAGGCATCACGTCCAAAACAAGTAGACCGATACTTTCTGCATCTATTACTATTATTCCACATGTCTACCGCTATCCAGCATGCATCTAGTGTATTAAGTTCATGAGAACAGAGTAACGCCTTAAGCAAGATGACATGATATAGATGGACAATCGCATATCTACGACAAAGCCCATCTTGTTACCCTTGATGGCAACAACACGATGCGTGCCTTGCTGCCCCTTCTGTCACTGGGAAAGGTCGCCACACGGTATGAACCCAAAACCAAGCACTTCTCCCATTGCAAGAATCATAGATCTAGTTTGCCAAACAAAACCCAAGGCTCCGAGAGACTTACAAGGATATCAAATCATGCATATAAGAAATCAGCAAAGACTCAAATATATATCATAGATAACCTAATCACAAATCCACAATTCATCGGATCTCTACAAACACACCGCCAAAGAGGATTACATCGGATAGATCTCCATGAAGATCATGGAGAACTTTGTATTTAAGATCCAAGAGAGAGAAGAAGCCATCTAGCTACTAACTACGGACCCGTAGGTCTGAAGTGAACTACTCACGAGTGTTGGAGGGGCGATGATGTTGATGAAGAAGCCCTCCAACTCCAAAGTCCCCTCCGGCAGGGCACCGGGAAGGGTCTCCAGATGAGATCTCGCGGAAACGAAAGCTTGCGGCGGCGGAAAAGTATTTTCGTGGATGCCCTGATTTTTTCTGGATTTTTAGGGAATTTATAGGCCAAAGACCTAGGGCAGGGGAGCGCCAGGGGGGCCACAAGCTTGGTTGTCGCGGCCTCCCCCTGGCTGCGGCAACAGGGCTTGTGGGCTCCCTGTGGGCCCACTTGCTTGGCCCTCAAGCCTCCCGATCTTCTTCCGTTCTGGAAAAAATCATTTTGGGGATTTTATTCCGTTTGGACTCCGTTCCAAAATCAGATATGAAAAGAGTCAAAACACAGAAAAAACAGGAACTGGCACTTGGCACTGAGTTAATAAGTTAGTCCCAAAAAAGATATAAAAGGTCAACAAAACATCCAAAGTTGACAAGATAACAGCGTGAAACCATCAAAAATTATAGATACGTTTGAGACGTATCAAGCCCCCGAGGGCGATGCAGGGGGGAGATCCTTTCCACGTGGCGCCAGGCCCTCGGGTGACGTCATCGCGGAAGGCTTGAAGACTCGCTCCTCGAAGACGCCTAGCTCTTCAGCCTCGCAACGCGAAGCTCTTTTGGCGATGTTGTCCACCTCCTTGTTGTCGCCACGCAGGATGTGCTGCAGCTCCAGGCCCTAAAAATCTTTCTCAATCTTATGTACCTCTTGCAGATATGCTTCAATGTGCTCGTCCTTGGGCGTGTACTTTGGAGAAGTTGACGAGAAGCTGGGAGTTGCCCATCGCGGCGAGGCGTCGGACCCTCAAGGTTGCCGCCGCTTTGAGACTGGCAATGAGGCCCTCATACTCTGCTATGTTGTTGGAGACCTTCTCCCCGCGCTGGAAGCAGAGCTGCATGGCGTAGCGGAGCTTGTCTCCCGTCGGGGAAGTGAGCGTGACTCCAGCCGCTGCTCCTGTGCGTGTGAAGGCTCCATCAAAGTGCATGGTCCATCCCTCGGGTGCCTCCACACCCGGGGCAGGGTATTGGCTCCCTTCCAGCCCCCGATCCGGTGCGTCCGTCCATTCCGTCACAAAGTCGGCCAAGTCCGCTCCCTTGATGACCCTGGTCATGCTGAATTCGATGTTGAAGGCCTGAAGCTCGATGTTCCATTCGACAACCCTTCCCAATGCATTTGGGTTATGCAGGATCTTCTCCAAGATTGGGTGCCCGTGAAAGTAGTGATGCAGCTTGCGCAATGCAACGAGGAGCGCTAGAAGGAGTTTTTGCTGCATGGGATAGCGCGAGTGCGCATCCCGCAGCATCGTTCTGACAAAGTACATCGGGTGCTTGACAAGGATGCACCCCCTCCCCCAGGGGCGTAGTGCTCCTCGGCGAGATTAGGAGGTTCGGGCGTCTCGCGATCCAGAGGAGGGACCGGGGCCTCAGAAGGGTTGAGTATCTCATGCCCCGACCCTGCGGCCTGAGCCTCGGGGTCCTCTACGTGTGGGGGAATCGGAGCTCGTGAACCGTGCGAGCCCCTAGAGTCCATGGGTGGGGGCCGACCGGGGTTCCCCGAAGTGGCACCCTTGCTGATTCGCTCCTCCCTTACTACCACCAACACGGCACTGGCGGAGTGGGGGTGGCAGCAAGATACAGAAGCAGATGCTCCCGTGGGTGAGGTGCCACAATGACCGGCGGGCTTGTGAGGTATTGCTTGAGTTCATCGAAGGCTGCGTCGGCCTCCTGGGTCCATTCGAAGGGCCTCTTTCTTTCATGATCTTAAAGAAAGGCAGGGCCCGCTCGCCGAGCTTGGAGACGAAACGACACAAGGAGGTAACACACCCTACCAACTTCTACATCTCCTTGAGAGTTGTGGGCACACTCATCTTGTTTATGGCATTGATCTTCACTGGGTTTGCCCCGATCCCCCGGGGCGACACCAGGAAACAGAGCAGTTTGCCTGATGGGACCCTGAAGACCCAGTTCTCGGGGTTAAGCTTCAGGTTCACCTCTTTCAGGATAGCGAAGGTCTCCTCCAGGTCCTCCACAAGGGTTTTTGCCTGCCTTGAATTGACCACGATGTCGTCGACGTAGGCCTCTGCGTTGCTCCTAAGCTGCGGTCCCAGAGCGATATGCATTAACCGCTGGAAGGTTGCCCCGACGTTCTGCAGCACATCTTAATCTGGTGGTAGCCCGAGAATGCACTGGTAGAGAGGAAGGTTGTCTTCTCGACATCCTCCACCGCCATCTTAATCTGGTGGTAGCCCGAGAATGCATCCAGGAAGCACAGGAGATTGCACTCCACGGTGGATTCCACGATTTGGTTGATACGTGGTAGCGGGAATGGGTCCTGAGGGCAAGCCTTGTTGAGTCTCGTGAAGTCGACGCACATGCGCTCCTTCCCGCACTTCTTCGGGACAACCATCGGGTTGGCCACCCATTCCGGGTAGCGCACCTCTCGAATGAACCCTGCCTCCTTCAGTTTGCGCACCCCCTGAGTGATGAACGCCTGCTTCTCCGGGGCATGCCTCCTTGCCTTCTGCTTCACCGGGCGCGTGTTCGGGCATACCATGAGGTGGTGCTCAATAACGTCCCTCCGGATCCCCACTAGGTCGGAGGCACTCTAGGCGAACGCGTGCATTTTTTCACTAAGGAAACCCACCAATGCCTTCACTTGGTCTTGCGGGAGGTTTGCGCCGATGGTGAAGGTGGGAGCCAAACTTTCTCATCAACCGGTACTTGCTTTGTTTCCGCGTGGTCCTGGGAGAACAACTGCTTCTTCTTCACGGGCGCGATGTCGGGTGTGTCCCCAGGTCCCTCCGTGGCGTGCGCCGTGCCCCTGAGGTTAGCACGTGCCACGGCCACGGCCTTGCGAGAGAGCTCGAGTACCCGAGATGCATCCTTGAAGTCCCTCACAACGGTGAGCATGTCGCCGCTCCCGGGCATCTTGATGACGTTGTAGCCTAGTTTGTTGCCCCCATAAACTACGCGAGGGCGGGGTAGCCGAGTATTGCATTGTATGGAAGGTGTATGCGGGAGACGTCGAAGTCGATCTGCTCGGTGCGGAAGTTGGAGCTGATGCCGAAGGTGACCGGGAGGCGAATCTGTCCCATAGGGGTGACAGATCCTACCACCACCCCGGAGAAGGGCTTTCAAGGAGCAAGTTGCTCTCGGGTCAACTGCAGCGCGTCGAAGGCCTCTACTGATATGACGTTGAGGCCCGCACCGCCATCGATGAGGATCTTGGAAATGTCCACGCCGCATATGGTCGGCGTGCACAACATAGGAAGTATCCCCTTGGACGTCATGGCCTTGGGGTGGTCGTCGGGGCCGAAGGTGATGTTGACCTCCGGCCATACGCGGTGTTCCGTAGGCTGGGGCCTTGGGTGAACCGCCCCATCATGCTGTAGGAAGCGCTTGACGTGACGGCTGGAAGGTGGCGCCTGTGATCCGCCAAGAATGCACGCGACTGCAGGGCGGCCCTACTCACCTGGACCCCATCCACCACCGGGGACCGGCAGCTGTCGGAGTTCGCGCTTGCCATGGAGTCGCTAAGTCGAGGTCTGGCTCTTGATTAAAGCATGGAGGCTCCAACACGCACCCCCTACCTGGCGCGCCAAATGTAGGATTTCGGGCTCCACAAAACCCTAAAGATTCAAACACATGGGCGTGTGCAGAGGCCACTTAGCAGCTTGGGCTCGCCTGACTCAAAACTCACTGGGGATGGCAGAGAACTCACTCTATGGTGAGGAAGACACAGAACACGGCAGTTTACCCAGGTTCGGGCCACTTGGAATCCTAATACCCTACTCCTGCTTTGGTGGATTGCCTGTCGTGGAGGTCGGTGGATGCACTAGTATAGTGTTTGAGGGCCTCCGTGGGCTGGGTGACCTTTGTGTGGTGCCAGTGGACGAGTAAATGAATCCCCCCTTCTACGAAGTAACCTACCCTCTATACATAGTGGGGGCCCCGGTCCTCTTCCCTTATCGTCTACACGAGAAGGGATCCCACAACGGCCAATTTTAAAGGTGGACAAGGGAACGTGCTTCCCCTGTCCAAAAGTAGTCTTCACCTGTAATGTGGTTGTCAACGCGGTAGGGACGGGTCCAGGGATGACGTTCGTCCTGCTGGTGGGCGGTGGTGGCCTTGTTTCACCAGACTGGGAACCTTTGGGAGATGCCTTGGAAACGTGCACGCGTCCTCGCCCCCTTTGCATCGAAGGGGAAACTACACCGTCCTACTGCCTGCTGCCCGTCTGTCCTTCCTCCGTGTCATCCTTGACTCCTGAGGTCGGGTGTAGCCTCGGAATTTCCACCGCTCCGGAGGGGTCCTGAGGAGGCCCCCTGCGGGTCTTGGTGCTCCTCCTCCTCACGAGGCTCGGGCCCTCGCGAGGGCCTTGCCCTGAGTGATGTCGTTCCTCATAGCGCTTGCTTGATGAAGTTGGCAAGCTCCGGGCCGCAGGCAGGCGGGACTAGGTACCCCCATTCCCAGAACACCGACAGCATGTATACTTCTTTGTTGTTGTGTCTGTCCCCACGGGGAAATGGCACGCGGTGTAATTGAGTCCATGTAGCTTGCTATGACTCGTCTACACACGCAAATGACCGACACCTGCATTGTTGGGTTACGTATGCCTGTCCCTGTACGGTGGTGCCACTTGGGTCTATAACTAGTCATGTCGACCCGGGCTCTCTGATATATGATTGCTAGAGATACATCAATATACGTGAGCGAAAAGACGCAAACGATCCCGCCAAGGTAAGCTGGCAGCCGTGGAGTTTACCGTGCATGAGGCCACAAAGTGATGTGATGTGTTACCTGCTAGATTTGTCTGGCTTAGGATCGCGGTCCCCGGAGCATTGGTATCAGAGCTTGACTGCTTGTAGGTTTACCAAGGCAAATTGGTCGATGTTGAGTCTAGAACTGCTTTAGTTATATAATGGAATTGATTGTGGAAGGAATGTAAGATTCTTTTTAGTCCCTTCCTCGTGTCATTCTAGTTCCGAGTCACCCTCTTCTTTGTTCTACGGGGTTTAAGAATTAGGCTTATTATCTATCTATCAGGATGACGGGTTACTACGTTGGATTCATATAGGAAAGTTGTTGTCTTCCTGGATCAATGTCTCCATAAGAATTCATCTCCATGTTGCCAGTTTTCATGCAGCTTGCCTTATATTTCATGCACGTACAGACATTATGTTGTCCAAGTTATCCAAGGGTTAATAAATCTGATGCAATTAAAAATTCATTTCTCCTATACATAATGTATTTTTGGCCAAAGCACACCAATTATTGTGTTAAAATACTACATTGCCTTGACGTATATGTTAAAGGAGTTTAGGAAACTATGTTATTCTAATGAACCACCCATCAGTCTAGTTATGTTTTGTGTTTCCGGTGTGATAATTTTGTCCATCGTTACCAAAAGCATCCTTTGATGCTACTTAGTTAGTAGGTATTCAATTTCTGGGTTCTTGGACCCAAGGATCATTCTACTCACTCCCTTTGATAGTATTTGCTCATTCCATTAGGATATTAGAAACCTTGTGATAGCCATCAAGGTTCATGGTTTATCATTCTTCCAATGCCATTAACCAACAGCAGCAGTAGTTCTTCACGATCTAAAGATCACAATATGAGTGCTCATAATGAGTTCTCCTTTCTACATTGTGACTCTCCTAGTCCTACCTTTCTGCATGGATTATTTGGAGCACACATGTTGAACTTTGTTTGACGTATACAATCAATGCATCTACAACTCGGGAAAATGAGGTGCCTTGAGTTTCCCCTCTTCAATTGTATTCCGACCTTCATCTATCAATGGATAATCAAGAGTAGTTGTGCATTCGTGATCTCCGATGCCTATTATTTTTCTGATCTGTCAAGCCATTCTATTTTAGAATGAATTGGAGAAGCAAACTCCAGTACCTCATCGAGTTCTATGATTGGGTCAAGGAAGTTGTATTCCATAGGTCAAATGCCAATCTAGCTTTTGCTCTGTTCTACCTTGAAGTATTACCCTCTTCATGTCAAGGTTATCATGAGAATTGCACTCCCCCCTCTTAAGACTTCTTCCTACAGTGATACTTCTCGCCATCATTATTCAGTTCTCAGTCTCCGTGTTGGTTGTAACTGGAATGCCGACAAATGAATCATGATGTGCGAAATCAATACTCCTAGAAACCATGTTGCCTTGGAAGTTAATGTGCAATAAATTCATTCTTAGCTTGTTGGTTACAGAACCACCATTCTAATGACTGATCGTGCGACCTAGTCCATTTTTCCTGGTGCACTTTTCGGTCAATGAGTTAGGATTGTGTCAATCCCTCGCTCTATTGATCATATCATCTTGCCGTGAAAATCGAGATTGTTCTCGAGCTCAATAACATGTCGGTGGATCGTGACTTTCCGAATATCTTCTCAAAAGTATTGCCATGTTGTTCCCTGACTATTATGTTGAGTTCGTGATCAAGTTGGTTTTCCTGTAAACAACCCCTTCTCAAAGAATCCATGTTGGATACCCCTTAAACTAGTTGGTTAAGCTAAACTACAACTTGAAGATTTTGAAGATAAAAGCTTTGCTTGGCTTAATTCGTTCCAAAGGGATATCGTTTGTGCTGTGTGAGTCTTGAAGAAATAGGATATCTTCATTCATTTCCCCTTGTGAGCAATTGTTGAAGAAAGAGGATATCGTCTTGTCCAATCTTTGATTTGAGTGTGGGTATCGTCAAATCAAAACCATAACCAATGATCTTCTTAATGTTGTCTTACTCGTGGTTGTTTTCGTCAAGCATACACCATTATTTATTTTGGTGTGCCAATGCTATCACTTGCTCATGTAGTTGTGGAATTTATTTTATATGGAAATCCAGATAGGTTGTTGTTGAGCCCATCGACAACATATTTATCTTTTCCATGACTATGTTGAACATTAAAACTACTGTTGTAAACTTTTGTAGGCAATATCTTCCTGTTCCGTACATTAAGTATATATTTGATGAAAGAAGTGACTTCCTCTAATTCATGTGCATTATATGCAAGTTGTTGCCGTGAATACGAGAAAAGTTGTTTTGCTTCCTATGGAATCATTCCAAGTCACTCATGCATGTGCAAACTATTCTATGATTTGATAGACTGATCATCTCCATTCCATATGTATCTCCTAGAACACCAAGCCACATATTGATATGTTTGAGAAAGAGAAGTTAAGTGATACTCCCGAAGGTACCAGACGGACTTGCACCCGACTTCGCCATCCTCCGATGATGGTTCCCAACTTGAACTAGGTAGTGTTTCGTTGTAAGACTTTCCATGTGGACATCATTGTCTTGGACAATGTGTTCACATGTGTCGTGCACTCGAGCTAATGTTTTGGAGTTATCTTACGTAGTTCATTTCCTGAGAATCTCGCAATGTTATCTTGTCGATTTGAGTTGCAAAACTTTATTTTCAGACATGCTCAGTGTGAAACATCCCGTCATCAACCAAATCTGAATCTCAGGGAGATATGATGGTTTGAACATCTCCCAAGGATTATTATATTGGTCTCTCCGTAACCCGGTAAAGTGATGTCGTGGCTAACACACTTAGCCAGATGACCTATTATTAGAATATCTTGTATCAGCAACATTAGCAGCTTCCCCATGAGGAATTTATATGACTTGTTCTAGAAGTTATTCCTCATGGACCACCTTTAAACCCCAAAGTCCGACCTTTTACTTGATCTTCTAGGTACCAAACGTTACCTATAATTGGGTTACGCGAGAACACCATGGAGAACATTAGAAGCGGTGTGCTAAATGTCTCTTGGTCAATCATCCAGATTTCGTTCCCTTGGCATAGCTGAGGTGACATATGAGAAAGTGATGTCTTTCTTTGCATTTGCATCCTCCATCGTTATTCATCATGGTAGTATCATGTGTTGCCAGGATCCTTGGTATGGATGTTGGTAAAACCCTGATGAATACGAAAATGCTCAAGTTCTTGAGAGCATGCTCAGATACTAGGTTATATCCTTGGTATCTATTGGAATCTACCTTCCGTTTGCCGAGTTGCTCTATAACTATAATTTTCTTTCCAACTTGAGTATGCCATCTTTCAGATTCTTTGAAAAGATCATTTGTCGATTGCCTTAGGCTGGTATAAAGAGTTCCAATATTCTATGTATCAAAAGTAATTTATTTTGCCACTCAAGGAATTAACTCTACGAGTCACCTTCCTAAGGTGCCCCATTATGGTATGAAGAGCAATTAATTCCTCACTACTTTGAAACCTTGTCACCATCCATTTTAAGCATGGAATTGTTGCCTATCCATTGAACCTTTGTCATATGCCTCATTTCATCATCCATGTTATGTGTTTTGAGTCTCAGCTCAACAGATGTTTTACGTCTCATTCCATGGGTTGATCATGAGTCGCTCAATCTTTGTGAAGATCGATTCTGGTAGAGTTCTCCATTCCTTTGTCGTTTTGTTGAGTGAAGGTTCTGAAGCCAAAGATGTCAAGATCAGCATAATGAAATGAATCAACATCTTAGAGAAGGGCAATTGGCTCGTGAATATTGTGATAGCTAGTGCCCGCTCTTCCTCTTACCCTACGCCTGAATCTCGGGATGAGATTCTTGTTTAGTGGGGGTGAGTTGTCACAGCCCTAGAAAATGCTTGTAATTAGTTGCATCAATGAGCATACATGCATCATGTTCAGATTCTTGAATCCTAAAATGGGGGTCAGCTAACCCAACCCCAAATGTATTAAACCAAATATAAAACAAATTTGAGTCAATGAATCCAAAATGGGCTTCATAAAACCCTAGCAAATGGGATATACCTCAAATCAAATACCTGGTCCAAACCAACAAAATTTAGGTTTAAAAATAAATATTTAAAACTAGTGAAAATTATTGTTGGAATTATTTAAGTTATTTTTGGTTTCCATAAATAGATAAAGTTTTCCAAAATAAATAAATAAATTCTCTATGTGTCGAATAATACACTCAACCACACGAACAAGTTTTCAGGTTTTATAAAAACGATTTGGATCTGAAATCAAAACAAATAAAACAAAAATGAAAAACAGAATTAAACAGAAAAGGCATAAAGTAACCTGGCTTACCTGGTCTAGGAGAGAAGCCAGCCTAGCCCACCACGGGCAAGGGGGTCTTCTTTTTCCTCCTGCCAGGAGGACAGGGAGGTGCGTGGCGAGCACCGCCGCTACCCTGGCCACCTCGTGCTTGCCCTGAGCCACGTCGAGACAGGGGATAGACACCGCGGTGCCATCCTGATCGATATGACGCCCCCATTCCTCCCCATTACCTCTCTCTCACCTCTCCCAGCCATGGTCGAGCGCCATTGTCGCCGCCGACTGCTGCCACCCCGGCCATAAACTTCGCCGAGGCCCCCCGACGTGTCCCCTACCTCTGTCATGCTCCTCCCCATCTTGACGGAAGAGGAATTGAGCCCGAACGCCCAGGATTGAAGCCATCGAGCTCCTCCTCTTCGCCGGCGACTGTCAGATGGCATCGACGATTCGTTCCATCTAGAGCCTCCCCGAGCCTATGGTTGCTTCTACTAGAACCGGGGTGAGTCGTTGCTCCATTTCCCCAACCCCCGTTGCTCCAAGTGCCCCCTAGCTAGCTGCCTGCTGGAGCTGAGAGCTCCTTGATACGTCCATTTTGCATCATGCTTTCATGTTGATATTTATCGCTTTATGGGCTGTTATTACACTTCACGGTACAATACTTATGCCTTTTCTCTCTTATTTTGCAAGGTTTACATGAAGAGAGAGAATGCCGGCAGCTGGAATTCGGGCTTGAAAAAGGAGAAAGTTTGAGATACCTATTATGCGCAATTCCAAAAGTCGTGAAAATCAACGAGGAATTATTTTGGAATTTATAAAAAATACTAGGCCGAAGAAGTACCAGAGGGGAGCCACCAGGAGGCGACACGCCTGCTAGGCGCGGCCTACCCCCTGGCCATGCCTAAGGGGCTTGTGGGCTCCCTGCTGGCCCTCTGGCTCCCCTCTTTTGCTATAATAAGGGTTTTGTTCTAGAAAAAAATCAAGAGGAGGCTTTCGGGAGGAATCGCCGCCGCCACGAGGCGAAACTTGAGCAGAACCAATCTAGAGCTCCGGCAGGGTCGTCCTGCCGGGGAAACTTCTCTCCCGAAGGGGGAAATCGTCACCATTGTCATCACCAACACTCCTCTCATTGGAGGGGATTCATCACCATCAACATCTTCATCATCACCATCTCATCTCCAAACCCTAGTTCATCTCTTGTAACAAATCTCCATCTCGCGACTCCGATTGGTACTTGTAAGGTTGCTAGTAGTGTTAATTACTCTTTGTAGTTGATGCTAGTTGGATTACTCGGTGGAAGATTATATGTTCAGATCCTTGATGCTATTCAACACCTCTCTGGTCATGAACATGATTATGCTTTGTGAGTAGTCACTTTTGTTCCTGAGGACATGGCATAAGTCATGCTATAAGTAGTCATGTGAATTTGGTATTCGTTCGGTATTTTGATGCATTGTATGTTGTTTTTCCTCTAGTGGTGTTATGTGAACGTCGACTACATAACACTTCACCATTATTTGGTCCTAGAGGAAGGCATTGGGAAGTACTAAGTAGATGATGGGTTGCTAGAGTGACAGAAGCTTAAACCCTAGTTTGTGCGTTGCTTCGTAAGGGGCTGATTTGGATCCACTAGTTTAATGCTATGGTTGGACTTTGTCTTAATTCTTCTTTCCTAGTTGCGGATGCTTGCCAGAGGGGTTAATCATAAGTGGGATGTTTGTCCAAGTAAGGGCAGCACCCAAGCACCGGTCCACCCAGATATCAAACTATCAAAGTAGCGAACGTGAATCATATGAACATGATGAAAACTAGCTTGACAGACATTCCCATGTGTCCTCGGGAGCGCTTTACCTCCTATAAGAGTTTGTCCAGGCTTGTCCCTTGCTACAAAAGGGATTGGGCCACTTTGCTGCACCTTTGTTACTATTGTTACGTGCTACTTTCTACGAATCATATTTTCACACAACTATCTGTTACCGCTAATTTCAGTGCTTGTAGAGATTACCTTGCTGAAAACCACTTGTCAGATCCTTCTGCTCCTCGTTGGGTTCGACACTCTTACTTATCAAAAGGACTACGATAGATCCCCTACACTTGTGGGTCATCAAGACTCTTTTCTGGCGCCGTTGACGGGTGGTGAAGCGCCTTTGGTAAGTGGAATTTGGTAAGGAAACATTTATATAGTGTGCTGAAATTCATTGTCACTTATCACTATGGAAACTAATCCTTTGAGGAGCTTGTTCGGGGTATCTTCACCTTGAACGGAAGCACAAGGAGTTGCTCCTCAACCTCCTGCACCTACTAAAAATATTTGCTATGAATTTCCTTCGGGTATTCTTGACAAACTGCTGGCTAATCCTTTTACAGGAGATGGAACATCACATCCCGACTTGCATCTAATCTATGTAGATGAAGTTTGTTGTTTATTTTAAGCTTGCATGTTTGCCCGAGGATGAGGTCAAGAAGAAGGTATTTCCCTTATCGTTGAGGGATAAAGCATTGACATGGTATAGGCTATGTGATGATGCTGGATCATGGAACTACAACCAATTGAAATTGGAATTTCATCAAAGGTTTTATCCTATGAATTTGGTACATCGTGATCATAATTATATTTATAATTTTTGGCCTCGTGACAGAGAAAGAATAGCTCAAGCTTGGGGGAGGCTTAAATCCATGTTATATTCATGCCCCAACCATGAGCTCTTGAGAGAAATTATCATTCAGAACTGCTATGCTCGGCTTTCTCATGATAATCGCACCATGCTTGACACTTCTTCTACCGGTTCTTTTATGAAGCGAGATATTGACTTCAAATGGAATATATTGGAAAGAATTAAACACAACTCTGAAGATTGGGAGTTTGAATAAGGTAAGGAGTCAGGTATGAATCTCAAGTTTGATTGCGTTAAATCCTTTGTTGAAACAAATACTTTTTGTGATTTTAGCACTAAATATGGACTTGACTCTGAGATAGTAGCTTCATTGTGTGAATCATTTGCTGCTCATATTGATCTCCCTAAAGAGAAATGGTTTAAATATCATCCTCCCTTAGAATTCAATGTAGTTAAACCCAATCCAGTTGAAGATAAAGTCATTGGCTATAATGATCCTATTGTTCCTAATGCTTACATTGAGGGACCACCTTTCCCTGTTAGAATAAAGGATCATTCTAAAGCTTCAACAGTGATACGTAGAGGCTACATTAGAACATCTACACCCCCTGAGAAAATTAGAGTTGAACCTAGCATTGCTATTATCAAAGATCTCCTGTTCAACAATGTTGATGGCCATGATATTCACTTCTGTGAAGAGGCTGCTAGAATTGCTAAACCTCATGCTAGAGACAAACATAGGCATGTTGTTGGCACGCCTGTTGTTTCTGTTAAGATAGGAGATCATTGTTATCATGGTTTATGTGACGTGGATGCTAGTGTTAATGCAATACCTCAATCTTTATATGATGAAATTAAAGACGAGATTGCACCTGTCGAGATGGAACCTATTGATGTCACTATTCAGCTTGCCAATAGAGATACTATCTGCCCTTTGGGAATTGTTAGCGATGTTGAAGTCTTGTGTGGTAAAACTAAGTATCCTACTGATTTCCTCGTTCTTGCTACCACACAAGATAGCTTTTGTCCCATCATATTTGGTAGACCTTTTCTCAATACTATCAATGCTCACATTGACTGTGACAAGCAAACTATCACTGTTGGCTTTGAAGGTGTGTCACATGAGTTCAATTTCTCCAAGTTTGGTAGACAACCTCACGAAAAAGAGTTGTCTAGTAAGGATGAGATTATTGCTCTAGCTTCTATTGATGTGCCTCCTACTGATCCTTTAGAGCAATACTTGCTTGAGCATGGAAATGATATGCATATGGATGAAAGGAATGAGATAGATAGAGTTATCTTTGAACAACATCATATCCTTAAGAATAATTTGCCTGTTGAACTGCTTGGAGATCCACCCCCACCAAAGGGTGATCGTGTGTTCGAGCTTAAACAGTTGCCTGATACTATTAAGTATGCTTTTCTTGATGAAAAAGATATATATCCTGTTATTATTAGTGCTAGCCTCTCAGAGCATGAAGAAAAGAAGTTACTAAAAACTCTGAGGAAGCACCGTGCTGCTATTGGATATACTCTTGATGATATTATGGGCATTAGTCCCACTCTATGCCTGCACAACATTAAAACTGATCCTGATTCCAAACCAGTTGTCGATCATCAACTAAGATTAAATCCTAAGATGAAAGAGGTAGTAAGAAAACAAATACTAAAGATCCTGGAAGCAGGTATTATCTATCATGTTGCTCATAGTGATTGCATGAGTCCGGTGCATTGCGTCCCTAAGAAGGGAGGTATTACCGTTGTCCCTAATAAGAAAGATAAATTGATCCCACATAGGGTTATTACTGGCTATAGGATGGTGATTGATTTTAGGAAATTGAATAAAGCCACTAGGAAAAATCATTACCCTTTGCCTTTTATCGACCAAATGCTAGAAAGACTGTCTAAACACACACACTTCTGCTTTCTAGATGGTTATCCTGGTTTCTCCCAAATACCAGTTGCACAATCTGATCAGGAGAAAACCACTTTCACCTTCCCTTTCGGTACCTTTGCTTACAGATGTATGCCTTTTGGCTTATGTAATGCACCTGCTACCTTTCAAAGATGTATGATGGCTATATTCTCTGACTTTTGTGAAAAGATTGTTGAGGTTTTCATGGATGACTTCTCCGTTTACGGGTCTTCTTTTGATGATTGCCTCAGCAACCTTGATCGAGTCTTGCAGAGATGTAAAGATACCAACCTTGTCTTGAATTGCGAGAAGTGCCACTTTATGGTTAATGAAGGCATCGTCTTAGGACATCAAATTTCTGAAAGAGGTATTGAAGTCGATAAGGCTAAGGTTGATGCGATCGAGAAAATGCCATGACCCACAGATATCAAAGGTATAAGAAGTTTCCTTGGTCATGTTGGTTTCTATAGAAGGTTCATTAAAGACTTGTCTAAGATTTCTAGGCCTCTTACCAATCTCTTGCAAAAGGACATTCCTTTTGTTTTTGACGATGATTGTGAGGAAGCCTTCGAAATATTTAAGAAGGCTTTGATAACTGCGCCTATTGTTCAACCACCTGATTGGAACTTACCTTTTGAAATCATGTGTGATGCTAGTGATTATGCTGTTGGTGTTGTTCTAGGACAAAGAGTTGATAAGAAGTTGAATGTCATTCACTATGCTAGTAAAACTCTAGACAGTGCCCAAAGAAACTATGCTACTACGGAAAACGAATTTTTAGCAGTCGTGTTTGCATGTGAAAAGTTCAGATCTTACATAGTTGATTCCAAAGTCACTATTCACACTGATCACGCTGCTATTAAGTACCTCATGGAGAAGAAAGATGCTAAACCTAGACTTATCAGATGGGTTCTCTTGCTACAAGACTTTGATTTGCATGTTGTTGATAGGAAGGGTGCTGAGAACCCCGTAGAAGATAACTTGTCTAGGTTGGAGAATGTTCTTGATGACCCACAACCTATTGATGATAGCTTTCCTGATGAGCAATTGAATGTCATCAATGCTTCACATAGTACACCGTGGTATGCTGATTATGCAAATTATATCGTTGCCAAATGTATACCACCTAGTTTCACATACCAGCAAAACAAGAAATTTTTCTTTGATTTGAGACATTACTTTTGGGATGATCCTCACCTTTATAAGGAAGGAGGAGATGGTGTTATTAGACGTTGTGTACCTGAACATGAACAGGGACAGATCCTATAGAAGTGTCACTCCGAGGCTTACGGAGGACACCATGCGGGAGATAGAACTACACACAAGGTATTGCAATTAGGTTTCTATTGGCCCACTCTCTTCAAGGATGCCCGTAAGTTTGTCTTGTCTTGTGACGAATGTCAAAGAACCGGTAATATCAGTAAACGTCAGGAAATGCCTATGAATTATTCACTTGTCATTTGAACCATTTGATGTGTGGGGTTTTGATTATATGGGACCTTTGCCAAAATCCAACGGGTATACTCATATCCTAGTTGCTGTTGATTACGTTACTAAGTGGGTAGAAGCTATCCCACCTAGTAGTGTTGATCACAACACCTCTATCAGGAAGCTTAAAGAAGTTATTTTCCCTAGATTTGGAGTCCCTAGATATCTAATGACTGATGGTGGTTCACATTTTATTCATGGTGCTTTCCATAAACGCTTGCTAAGTATGATGTCAACCATAGGGTTGCATCTCCCTATCATCCCCAGTCCACTGGTCAAGTAGAGATAAGCAATAGAGAGATTAAACTAATTCTGCAAAAGACTGTTAATAGGTCTAGAAAGAATTGGTCAAAGAAGCTCGATGACGCACTGTAGGCTTATAGAACTGCTTATAAGAATCCCATGGGTATGTCTCCGTACAAAATGGTTTATGGTAAAGCATGTCATTTACCTCTTGATCTAGAGCAGAAGGCTTATTGGGCAATCAAAGTGCTCAACTTTGATTTCAAACTTGCTGGTGAGAAGAGGTTATTTGATATTAGCTCACTTGATGAATGGAGAGCTCAGACATATCAAAATGCCAAGTTGTTCAAAGAAAAGGTTGAGAGGTGGCATGATAAAAGGATACAAAAACGTGAGTTCAATGTAGGTGATTATGTCTTTCTATACAATTCTCGTTTAAGATTTTTTGC
Organism: Hordeum vulgare subsp. vulgare; assembly: GCF_904849725.1. Classification (NCBI taxonomy): domain Eukaryota; kingdom Viridiplantae; phylum Streptophyta; class Magnoliopsida; order Poales; family Poaceae; genus Hordeum; species Hordeum vulgare. The sequence continues at coordinate 196,385,861 of NC_058523.1, read as the reverse complement.
AGGCAAGCTTCTCTCCAAGTGGGAAGGTCCTTACATTGTTGAGGAAGTATATCGTTCCGGTGCCATCAAGATCAACAACACGGAAGGTTATTTTCCGAGAGTGGTAAATGGGCAAAGAATCAAGCATTATATCTAAGGTACTCCCATAAATGTTGAAAGCAATATTATCAATACCATAACTCCGGAGGAGTACATAAGGGATATTTATCCGCCTGTTTCAGACTCCGAAAACGAAGAGGTATGTGATTCGGTAAGTAAACCGAGTCCAAAACTTTTCCAGTAGGAAATTTTCTCCGTTCTAGAATTTGTACAAAATTAGAAAATTTTAAAGTAGTTCGGAAAGCGCAAGAGGAGGCGATAAGCCTACCAGGCGCGGGCCACCCCCTGGCCACGCCTGGGGGGCTTGTGACCACCTCGTGTGCCTCCCGGACTCCGTTTTCTTACGGAGTACTTCTTCTGGTCGGAGAAAAATCATTATATATTCTCCCAAAAGGTCTGACCCTCGTATCACGCAATTTTCCTCTGTTTTCGTTTCGAGCATGTTTTTGCTGCAGATCTAGATCGCTATGACGTCCCCAAAAGCTCCGAAGGACAAGATCTTCGAGAAGGACATCAATCCCTACCTCGCGGGAGTGCTGCAACACTCTCAATCTATCGGGATGCGTGAGGGGCTGATGCACATCCGTGATGTTGAGGGGCCCAAGAAGACCGGAAGCATGGAGGCAAGGCTCGAGGCAATGGAGCAGCAAGTCTTCAACTGCCAAGGTATGGTGGAGCGTGGACTCAACGCCAACGACATGATGATCACAGAGTTCACCAAAAAGCACAAGATCGATGCCAATGACATCGGGAAGCACCTCTCCAGGCTCTATGACAGAATTGATCACCTCCAAGCCCAGATCTATGACCTGCAGAACCAAAACTGTGAGTATGAGTATAGATTTAAATCAATACGGTTGGCTGCAGATTTGAGGATTCCGGAGACTCGGTCATCTTTCCATGATGGAGCACCTATGCCTTGGAAGACGAAGGATCAAACCCAGGTTGCAACAACTCCACCACCATCACCTCCAAAGGAAGACAACTAAGCACGGGTATGGGCAATCCCCTTGGCTTGTGCCAAGCTTGGGGGAGTTGCCCCGGTATCGTATCACCATCACATCTTTTGACTTTACCTTTTCTTAGTTTGATCCTTTTTGGTTTTATCTTTCTCTAGTAGATCAAAGTCCTTAGTGTTTTAGGCTTGAGTTTTGCTTTGTGTCACCCCTGATGTATTCGAGTTCGTGAGTCATATAATAAAGAGTGTTTTAGTTAAGGCCTTGCTTCATGCCATGATCAAAAGAATGATAAAAGAACAAAAGCATGAAAGATCATGTAATGATCTTATGGGAAGTGATGGCTTCACATATAAAAAGAATGTTGATTGAAACTTGTTGTGGCTGGACAAACGTTGACCTTGGTCATTGTTGCAATTAATAGGAAGTGATAAAGAAAGAGAGGTTTACATATAAATATATCATCTTGGGAACCATCTATGATTGTGGACACTCATTAAACTATTACATGCTTAAAACTAGATGTTGGACAAGGAAGACAACATAATGAATTATGTTCGCTTGGTTCTGAACAATGATTATATGACTAGAGATCCCTTAGCATGTGACGATTGCTTCCACCTCATATCAGCCAAAACTTCCGCACTAAGTAGAGATACTACTTGTGCATCCATAAACCTTCAACCCAGTTTTGCCTTGAGAGTCCACCATACCTACCTATGGATTGAATAAAATCCCTCAAGTAAGTTGTCATTGGTGCAAGCAATCAAAATTGCTCCCTAAATATGTTTGATTTATTAGTGTGTGGAAAATAAGGTTTGTACAAACCTGTGATGAGGAAGACATAAAAGCGACAGACTGCATAATAAAGTTCTTTATCACATGAGGCAATATAAAGTGATGTTCCTTCACACTAAGAGGACACACATCCAAACCTCAAAAGCGCATGACAACCTCTGCTTCCCTCTAAGAAGGGCCTATCTTGTACCTTTACTTTTCGTTCTTTAAGGTGTCATGGTGATCAATACCAATTCCTTATCTCGCCTTTATCTTGGCTAACGTCATATGCTAGGGAAAGATCTATATTCATATGATAACTTTGAAGTAAGTATTCATGGATTATTATTGTTGACATTACCCGTGAGGCAAGTAGTTGGGAGGCAAAACTATAAGCCCCTATCTTTCTTTGTGTCCAAGTAAAACTTTGATCTCATCAGTACCATGTGAGTTGTAGCAATTGTAGAAGACGAAAGGATGATTGAGTATGTGGATTTGCTTTACAAGCTCTTATTTGACTCTTTCCGATGTTATGATAAATTGCAATTGCTTCAATGACTAAATTCTATCGGTTGTTAATTCTCATTAAGCTTCTAGATCCTTAATTTACTTTGAGAAGGAATTATCACTTTAGCATGAGAGATTCTATGATGATATTGTTGTTCTGATTATGATCATGATGCCTGCATGTTCGTATCTTTTTTTATCAACACCTCTATCTCTAAACATGTGGGCATATTTATTGATCTCGGCTTTCGCCTGAGGACAAGCGAGGTCCAAGCTTGGGGGAGTTGATACGTCCATTTTGCATCATGCTTTCATGTTGATATTTATCGCTTTATGGGTTGTTATTACACTTCACGGTACAATACTTATGCCTTTTCTCTCTTATTTTGCAAGGTTTACATGAAGAGGGCGAATGCCGGCAGCTGGAATTCTGGCCTAAAAAAGGAGCAAGTTTGAGATACCTATTCTGCGCAACTCCAAAAGCCGTGAAAATCAACGAGGAATTATTTTGGAATTTATAAAAAATAGTGGGTCGAAGAAGTACCAGAGGGGAGCCACCAGGAGGCCACAAGCCTGCTAGGCGCGGCCTACCCCCTGGCCACGCCTAGGGGCTTGTGGGCTCCCTAGTGGCCCTCTGGCTCCCCTCTTTTGCTATAAGAAGGGTTTCCTTCCAGAAAAAATCAAGAGGAGGCTTTCGGGAGGAATCGCCGCAGCCACAAGGCGGAAATTGAGCAGAACCAATCTAGAGCTCCGGCAGGGTCGTCCTACCGGGGAAACTTCTTTCTCGGAGGGGAAAATCGTCGCCATCGTCATCGCCAACACTCCTCTCATCAGAGGGGATTCATCACCATCAACATCTTCATCAGCACCATCTCATCTCCAAACCCTAGTTCATCTCTTGTAACAAATCTCCGTCTCGCGACTCTGATTGGTACTTGTAAGGTTGCTAGTAGTGTTAATTACTCTTTGTAGTTGATGCTAGTTGGATTACTCGGTGGAAGATTATATGTTCAGATCCTTGATGCTATTCAATACCTCTCTGGTCATGAACATGATTATGCTTTGTGAGTAGTCACTTTTGTTCCTGAGGACATGGGATAAGTCATGCTATAAGTAGTCATGTGAATTTGGTATTCGTTTGATATTTTGATGCGTTGTATGTAGTTTTTCCTCTAGTGGTGTTATGTGAACGTCGACTACATAACACTTCACCATTATTTGGGCCTAGAGGAAGGCATTGGGAAGTAGTAAGTATATGATGGGTTGCTAGAGTGACAGAAGCTTAAACCCTAGTTTATGTGTTGCTTCGTAAGGGGCTGATTTGGATCCACTAGTTTAATGCTATGGTTAGACTTTGTCTTCTTTCGTAGTTAAGGATGCTTGCGAGAGGGGTTAATCAAAAGTGGGATGTTAGTCCAAGTAAGGGCAGCACCCAAGCACCGGTCCACCCATATATCAAACTATCAAAGTAGCGAACGTGAATCATATGAACATGATGAAAACTAGCTTGACAGACATTCCCATGTGTCCTCGGGAGCGCTTTACCTCCTATAAGAGTTTGTCCAGGCTTGTCCCTTGCTACAAAAGGGATTGGGCCACTTTGCTGCACCTTTGTTACTATTGTTACGTGCTACTTTCTACGAATCATATTTTCACACAACTATCTGTTACCGATAATTTCAGTGCTTGTAGAGATTACCTTGCTGAAAACCACTTGTGAGGTCCTTCTGCTCCTCGTTGGGTTCGACACTCTTACTTATCGAAAGGACTACGATAGCTCCCCTACACTTGTGGGTCATCACTCCTCAATGCGAGCCATGTCGGCACCATTGTTTTAGCTCGCATCAATCCCACCCGAGAACCTAGTTAAAACTGTAGAGACTAATTAGATTAATCTTAACTAATCAAGTTAATTAAACTAACCATTCACTCACAGCAGGCCCTAGCGCCTGCTAATTAGTCGCTTAGTTAAAACCAGACTAAAATAAATAACTGTTTGAGTGGCTAATGGGCCCCACAGGTTACTTTGACTAGGCCACGTTAAGGTTGACTGGCCCGACGAGTCACCCTCTGGAGATGCCCCTGTGTCATTAACATGTGGGTCCAATGAGTCAGGTTTGACCTGGACGGCCATGTTGACTACTGACGCAAGCATGACCCCCTTATGACGTGGTTAGTAATTTCTGGAATTAAAACAATTTAGGCAATTCCAAAAAATGATAAAACCTTTGAAAAATCATAGAAAATAAACTATAACTCGGATAAAAATAAATTATATTTAAAAAATTATCAGAAAAATGCAAGGAATTTGTTTATGCCGTGTTCATGCATGTTAGAACAAGTTAAAATAACCAAGTAGGGAAAGTAATGGTTAGGACAATTTGATAAATAACGGTGGAGTTAGAATTGAATATATATTTGAATTCCACTTCACTTAATATGACTATATATTGCATTAGGTCAATTAAATTCTTTAACATGACATATAATCCATCTGCTTGTGCATTGCATGAATTGAATGATGATCCCTCTTGTTTGTCGGTGGTTGTTCTTTCTCGGTAGATGGTTTCGGTGTTGTGACTTATGTCGCCAATGACGACTCATTGTTGTCTTCATAAGTGTCAGGCAAGCAACCCCCCTTGATCATACTCATGTAAACCCACTCTCTCGCTCCTGCTCTCTTTTACAACATTAGGGCAATCACGATTCAACTGTTACATTTTCTCGGTAGTTGAACCCATTCCTTTGCATGACCTATTTTTGTCACAGTAAAAGCTGAAACCACTTAGCATGAGTAGCAACTGATTGAGCCTTGTTGTGCCTACTCATCCATGCTTTCTTACTGTGCCTGCTATGCTTAGAGTCGTGTCAGGTTTTATCCATATGGATGATGAATCGGAATGGTTATGTTCATGTTCTACTATGTAAGAGTTAAGGGTGTGAACACGATTTGGTAAAGGTAGAGATGAGAGGCCATGTAAGAGTATATGGTGGGTTGTCTGATTGGGACAGTCCTTAAGAACTAAGTTTTGTGTATGTTATCCAAGACAAGATACTACCATGCATTGAGCCTGAAACAAATGGACCCTCTCGGCTTATTAATCGCCTAGATATCTGTCTAGGAGTTGCAACTAGTTTCTCGTGTTTGTAGGAAAAGTGTTGGCAGTCGTGTTTAGCTCCGCCCGATGGGGTAGGCTTTAGTGCGGTAGATACATAGTGGCACGGTGTAGCAAGTGGCACCCGGATGGTGGGCTTGTGAAATCCAGTGCACATCATTTGAGGTTGTAGAGGAAACTTTGGCCGGACTTCCTTGCAGGTTCAGTCTCAAATAGGCGATAAACCTAGAGTAGGGTCTTGTGTGGTTAACGGTCGTGGTCGACGCCCATTCCAGTGCTTTCGCTTGAAGGTTGCCGAGTTGCATAACGTGCATATGGGGATAGCTGGTGAGAGAGTATGTGAAGAAATATACCCCTCCAGGGTGAATGAATCTGTTCGAATAGCCACGTCCTCGGATATGGACTACTTGGAAACACTACGTGGTGCATAGACAATTTGAAAAGGATACTCTAAAATACGCAAGATAAGTGTGAGCGCTATGGATGGCCTTCTCGTAGGGAGACGGGAATGGATCCATAGTGGTGTATTTATTTGGTGAATATGTGGACACGTGTGTGCTACCCCACCTCAATGAAAGTGCTCATGGTCATAGTAGAAGTTAGACAAGAGTCAAAGCTGGCTTGCTGCAATTAAACTCCACAACCCCTTTATTGACAATGATGCATATGTAGATAGTTCTGATGTAAGTCCCGCTGAGTAACTTTGTACTCACGGTTGCTTAATTATGTTTTCCCAGAGGAGAGCGTAGTCTCATTAATGGTTTTCACACGATGAGTTTGGCATTGATCAGTATAGCTTGGAAATCCCACACAGAGGTCTGGCAACTTTGGTAGGGTCGTTGTAGATTTTCAAGCTCCTCCAACACTTTTAGTAGATGTGTGTACTCAGACATGTTGTGCTTCCGCCTGATGCTTGTATGACTTAAGTGTTGGGTCATGTGACCCCCGTTGTAATATCACACTATATTGACTCTTATGAGTCTTTAATAAATGCTTGAGTCGTAGAGTTGTGTTGTGATGCCATGTTGTATCTACACATATCATGCATATTGTGTGTATGCTTTGAAATGCATTGGTATGTATGGGATACGTGACCTAGTTATATGCCTTTAGTAGCCTTCTTTACAGGGAAATGCCTCTTTGTGCTTCCACTGAGCCTTGGTAGCTTGCTACTGCTCCGGACACATTGATTGATCGGCATGTATCCTTCTTTGCTGCACTGACTGTCCCCACGGGGAAATGTCACACAGTGTAATGGAGTCCATGTAGCTTGCTATGAATCATCTACACACACTGGTGACCAACACCTGCATTTTAGGGTTACGTATGCTTGTCCCTGTATGGTGGTGCCACTTGGGTCTATAACTATTTAGGTCGACCCAGGTTCTCTGACCTATGATTGCTAGCGACACATTCATATACGTGAGCCAAAATATGCAAACGGTCCCGACCAAGGTAAGGTGGTAGCTGTGGAGTTTACCGTGCGTCGGGCCGCAAAGTGGTGTGATGTGTTACATGTTGGATTCGTATGGCTTAGGATCCGGGCCCCGACAGCGTTGGCATCAGATCTTGACTGCGTGTAGGAATACCAAGCCAAATTGGTCGATGTTGAGTCTACAACTGCTTTAGTTATATAAGTGAATTGATTGTGGAAGGGAACATAAGATTCTTTTTACTCCTTTCCTCGTGTCATTCTAATTCCGAGTTACCCTCTTCTTTATTCTACGGGGTGTTGGTGCACTAAAGACTGGGGTCCCTAGTGCTCCAGACTTGTGCACGGGCACGAAGAGCCCCTGCCGGTAGGGCAGGGCAGGACCCGGTCAAGATGCAACCCCCAAGATTATCAAGGCCTCGGCAAGCCTGCCTTGCCGGGAGGATTACCAAGGCCGAGTCCATTCGGTGGGCGCGATGAACTAACCAAGTACAAGACCCCAGCAAGATCCCTTGCCGGGATGATAGCTGAAGCCCCGGGCAAGCTTCCTTGCCGGGACAGAGACTCAAGCCCCCGGCAAGCTCCTTGTTGGGATGACGGGCCTAGCCACTAGTGGGCAACCACCCTTGCCACAGTGGCGCCGCCGCCCAAGTGCTAGCGCATTCCGCATGCGCCAGCGTAGCGTCCAGGTGTCAAAAGACCTGGATACGTGTCTTCACCAGCACATCACTGACAAGGACAAGACGTGCATTAAATGCACCTGACAGTGGTAGATGGATAAGCACCGCCCTAGGTTCACTATAACTCCTCGTGAACCTACCACCAAGAACTGTAGGTGACCCCTTTGCCTATAAAAGGAGGCCCTTAGCTCATTCACAAGGGGTTAGACTCTTTGGACATTGGCCGATAAGACGGTTATCAACAGTCACTGTAACAATCAACAACAAAATGCTTAATACAATCAGGCAAGCAGGACGTAGGGTTTTACGCGTAAGCGGCCCAAACGTGGGTAAAAAGGCTTGCCGAGTGGTGATCGTTAGCTCTGCTCTTGACGTCACCTCTCCCCGCCCTACGATCACAATGGTTTCATGTTGATTCCTATAGGTGTCGACCTCGCATCACCGACACGGGTTTAAGAATTAGGCTTCTCATCTATCTATGAGTATGACGGGTTACTGTGCTGGAGACCTATATGAAAGTTGTTGTCTTCATGGATCGATGTCTCAATAACAATTCATTGTTATGTTGTAAGTTTTCATGCAGGTTGCCTCATATTTCATGCCCGTACAACTGTTATGTTGTCCAAGTTATCCAAGGGTTATAAATTTTGATGCAATTGCAAATTGCTTTCTCTTGTACCCGATATCTTTTTGGCGAGACAAAGCACACCAATTATTGTGTTAAGGTACTCTATTGCCTTGATGTATATGTTAAAGTTGTTCAGGAAACCGGGTTATTCTAGTGTGGTAATTCTAGCCATCATTACCAAAAGCATCCCGTGATGCTACTTGGTCAGTAGGTATTCCACTTCTGGGGTCTTGGACCCAAGGATCATTCTGCTCACTCCCGTTGATAGTATTTGCTTGTTCCTTTAGGATATGAAAACCTTTTGATAGCCATCAAGGTTCGTGGTTTATCATTCTTCCAATGCCATGAACCAACTGCTCAGTAGTTCTTCGTGAACCAACTACGACGTGTTGATCTTCCGAGGCTGGGCTTGATTAAGGAAAGTGTGTCCAGCCAGAATTCATGAAGCGTGTTGGGAAATGTGGTGCGTCCTTGTAGGGATGAAATTTATCCATTGGGATAGCCGTGTCCATGGTAACACGATGACTTGGAATTTTAGACCAATCTAATACAACTAGAATGGTAACTTATCCGAAATGTTTGGCTCCGAGATTGCTTTCTCATAGGGAGTCCAGAAAGAATCTCTGGGCGCAACTTAATTAAATTTGCTGCAACAATATGATTATAATTGTGTTATTGCTCTACTCTCTCCTAATGCTCAAGACACTGAATATGCTAGTCTTTGATAGGACTAGACCTTCTCTCCATTATTGCATTGCTGCATTCACTCTAGATATACCCGTTCCTTTGATACTGATGCATACTTAGCATAGTTCTGATGTTCGTCTTGCGAGTACTTTGGATAAGTACTCATCCTTAATTTCCTCCCTCTTTTCCCCTTGATATGTTTGTCGCGACCAGATGATGAAGCCGAGGAGGTGGCATATCCCACCGATCACGACTACTACACCGACGGTGCCTACTACTACTTGGAGGCTGCTAACGACGAGGAGTAGTTCAGGATGTTCCCTAGCAGTAGGCCTCGCCTCTTTCGATCTATGTATCTTTTGTGCTACCCTTCTCTACGGCAAAACTTGTCTTCTATGTCTGTTCTCATATATTCTTGCTACTGATGGCTCGTGTATTTCCAATCTTATGCATTCGGGCCCTCGAGACCCGTGGCTTGTAATATGAAGCTTGTATGACTTTAAATTTTTGTGTCTAGAGTTGTGTTGTGATATCTTCCCATGAGTTCATAATCTTGGTCGTACGCATTTTCGTGTATGATTAGCGTATGATTAAGTTGGGGGTGTCACAAGTTGGTATAAGAGCTGACTACCTATAGGTAGCCCCCTTTCCAACCGCTTGGTCGTAGTTCAGTCTAGTACTTGAAAAACTTTACTAACTTTGTTGTGTGGAATACGGACCCACATCTCAATCGGGTAGTATTAGTATATTTTACTCCTCTTCTATACTATATGTTCTAATCTCTCTTCTCTTTCGGGTTAAATATTTTTGCTAACTCTAACATTAGGTTCTCGTAATCACATGAACCTAGAGAGCAAGATTATCTACTACTATTCTTTTGAAAGTATATTGCACACACTGGCATTCGACATCCTTGAACCTTCCTTTTCAGACGCGTCCCGAAAGACAACTCGTACGCGTGACTATGGTCGTCGATGCGACTCGGTTCCCGACCATTCTGTTCGACCTCTTGATGAGGCTGGATATCGCTGGTAGCCCGAGTACACTATTTATGAGGACTTCCACAAGTTCAACCAGGAGAAGTACCAGGCTGACGTTTGCATCTACGACCGGGAGGAATCTCCATCACCGAGATGCACACTTTCAATGGTGTTGGGGTGACGATATATATGTCCGTCCATGATGTAGCCCATATATCTATCACCCGCCTACGTGGAGAGCACCCTCGCTTAGAGGAGGAGACTGCATTCAGATACATCTCATATCCTCCTGCTGGGGATGAGGCTGAATCTGACCTCATTGCCTACACTGCTTTCGTGTTGGAGCATAATGATGCATCCTACACTGTTGTCCATACCCCCTACAAGAATCGTTGCTATGACCCACAGGTGCTGGTTCAGTACACCGAGGCAGTGGATCGTGCTTTACGAGATCTGACTATTGAGTTGTACACCACGCGCACTTATCTTTACAACGCGATGACACCGTTGCTACCAGGAGTCAGTGCGAGGATCCATCCTTAGTGCATTGTGTACCCACGCAGAACAAAGCTACCACCAAGCCTTGAGCGGTCTCCTGTTCGAGGTCGTACACCTGCACTTAGCCATATGCTCTGCGTTCGGAGCTAGTACCTGCACATGAATATTCATGGGATGTAGAATCCTACCCCTAGGTTCTCCGTTCAGGGTCACTGTCAGTTACCCGATTTCAGTGGTTGTCCTAGACGTTGATGTACCATTATCGCTATGTCTTGTTGTTTTATCTCTCCACCACATGCATGCGTGTCGCCTAGTGACTCTAGGTTATCGCCACATTTCGAACTTGTAATTGATGCTCTGTAATCAGACTTATGTATGGATCTGTAATTGTAGTATGCTAAATTATCCATGTTAAATGTTAGCATGATGGTTAGACGAGTTAGCCGCCTGAGTGGTGCCGCAAACAATCCACCATCCCCACCCCCTGAGTATATGGCTACTATGATCTAACGGTTCGAACTGAACCGCTAGTTTATGCAAGGACTCATGGACCAATTCCCAAGGCCAAACATGAACAAGCAGCAAGGTGTGACACTGCAAGACTTCTGCCGCCTCAACCGTGTGATTTACCGCAGCTCCACTCTTCCCCTTGATGCTGATGACTGGCTTTGTGACATAGCTTATGAGCTGGAGTCTGCCAATGTTCCCATGGAAATCAATGTCAACTTTGCGGCATACTTCTTGAAGGGTCCTGCTGCTCAATGGTGGGGCAGTCACACGCGTCCTCAGCCTGCTGGAACTATCATCACATGGTCGGAGTTCCAAGCTGCTTTTCATTCCCCCTACATTCCTAAGTGGATCATGGACCGGAAGAAGTGTGAGTTCGACAACCTAGTCCAGGCCAATAAGACTGTGGATTCTTATCAGCAGGAATTTCTGGACTTATCACGCTATGCTGAACAAGACATTGCAACTGATGCTCGCAGATAGGAGAATTTCCGTGATCGCCTCTGATAACCCACAAGTGTAGGGGATCATTTGTAGCCTTTTTGAGAAGAAGAGTGTCAAACCCAATGATGCGCTAAAGGTAGAAAAAATAGTCCTCAAGTTCTATCGACCACCAATACAACTCTATGAACACTTAAAGTTTGATTTACCTAAAACAAGAATAAAAGTACAAGTATTTTGCAAGAAAATAAAGAGCAAGTAAATAAAAGTTTGGGGTTGTTTAGTACAAAGGTTTTTACGTAACGCAAGAAAAAGAATGTCCATGGGCGATTGAATATAACATGATAGATACTTATCATGTGCAATGAGGGAGAAACATACGCTAACACACTTTCCGTACTTGGATTGTATACACTTATGTTCAGACCTCTAGCAAGCATCCGCAACTACTAGAAATCATTAAGGTAAACTCAACCATAGTATTGAACATCAACTGCTTTGTACTCCCATACGTGCACAACTCCCTTAGTATTGAACATCATCTGTCACTCTCGCCATCCACTATAAGCAAATCATGAACATATTGCAAACCCTCCAGGGTGTATCCTTCACGTGTGCACCTCACGGAAGGCTGTTAGAGCATATTTCTCCATATGTGGTTTTGGTAATTGATGACAATCCCTATGAACTAATGGTTTCCCTAAGTTATATTTGAACGATTTGTCCATAGGCACTTCTTGAAGTCCATCTGTTGGTTTCAAGGAGTTTATATGATGACCAAGGTGGTATTCAAGGTATTATCCAAAGATTGGTCATAAAGACACAAGGTTGATCAAGACTAAGCAAAGAGTAAATCAAGATGATCAACACACAAAATGTACAAGATGTACCGAGAGGGATCAAGTGACCCCATGGTACGGTAAGCATTGTCCATAACGCTTTTGTGTACTAACCCATTGTACTTGGGAGAGTTCTATGTTGGTTTAGGTGTATTTCCATGGGTTTGCGTCAAGAGGAAGATCTACGTCAACATATGAAGTATGACATCAAGTGGTGATCGTCATCAAGAATGCGGTCCGCAAGTTCAAGTGGAGCATCACGAAGATATCATGCTTGAATCTTGTCATCCATTGTGGTGGCAATGCACTTGTGAAGATGTGCTGAAGAGTTGCTCATCCATAGTGAGTACGGGGGAGCAATCAACTCGTCTTGATCAAACCAACGCAATCAAGAAAGGCGGTCCATCTTGAGGAAGCCAAGATCATCATCAGCTAGCTCAAGAGGACAAGGTGCAATGTATAGGTTTGCCCTTGATAGGTTCTCTATTTTAGGATAGATTGTCGTACTGTCAAGGGGGCTCTCAAGTGATTAGCTTGATCGTATCGTTCGTTGAGAGCTCAAACCAGTTGCATCCTTGCATCATATTTCTTGGTTCTTGTTTGGTGTTTCTCTTTGTGTGTTTTAGAGCTTATGGTCATCTTCATGACAAGCTCGAGTTCCTCGAAAACAAAGTCCATATGCATTTTCCATGATGTTTTTTATGTTGGAAGTTTTTGATGGTTCTTCATTCATAGAGGTCTCTCATCTCTATATCATTGGCATTTTCATAACTGCATGTTCTTAAGATTTTCATATCTCTATTGGATACCTCTTTTCATTTTGAATTCAACAAGCTTGAGTTTCCTCGATTCAGAGTTCGTATGCGAAAGTTATAGCAGTTTCAGTATCCAGCGGTAGTACCGCTCCTGGTGCCAGCGGTAGTCCAGCTCTTGGAGCGGTAGTAATTTTTTACTACCGCTCCCGGGTGGTAGTACTGCTCCCTCGGACATTCTGGGAGCGCTAGTACCGCTCCGACCAGCAGTAGTATCGCTGCGGTTGGGTTGTGAGTGGGGGTAACAGTTGGATTCATTCCCCCACTATATAAAGGAGGTCTTCTTCCCCATTGGACCTTATCCATCCGTTGAGCTCGTGTTCTTCCCCCATTGTTGACCTTCTTAGAGCTTGCTAACTCTCAATCCCTCCAATGATTCTTGCTAGTTCTTGAGGGAAAAGAGAGAGGAGATCTAGATCCACATCTCCACCAATCACTTTCTCCTCTATGTGAGGGGAACCCCTTGGATCTTGATCTTGGAGTTCTTTGTAAGCTCCTTGTTCTTCCTCTCAAATTTCTCCATAACTTTTGTTGTGGTGGAGGTATTTGAGTGTGAGGGATTTGATCACTTCGTGTGTTCTTGCCATTGCATTAGTTGCATCGGTTTGAGTTCTCCATGGTGATACGTGGAAGTGAGAAGTTGAGAAGCTTTTTACCCATGGGTACTTGGTACCCGTAGAGATTGTTCTTCGTAGATGCTTTGGCGTCCTAGAAGCTTGGTGGTGCCTCAGAGCTTAATCATTGTGGTGTAAAGCTCCGGGCAAGCATCGGGGTCTCCAATTAAGTTGTGGAGATTGCCCCGAGCATTTGTGGTCACCTCGAAGCCATATGCCATTGTGGTGAAGCTTCGTGGTATTGTTGGGAGCCTCCAATTAAGTTGTGGAGATTGCCCCAACCTTGTTTGTACGGGTTCGATGACCGCCCTCAAGGGTCCCTTAGTGGAATCACGACATCTTGCATTGTGCAAGGGCGTGAGGAGATTACGGTGGCCTTAGTGGCATCTTGGGAGCATTGTGCCTCCACACCGCAACAAACGAAGATTAGCATCCGCAAGGGTGTGAACTTCGGGATACATCGTTGTCTACGCGTGCCTCGGTTATCTCTTACCCGAACCCTTTACTTATGCACTTTACTTTATGATAGCCATATTGTTTCTTATCATATATGTTGCTATCACTTAGTTGTTTATCTTGCTTAGCATAAGTTGCTGGTGCACATAGGTGAGCCTAGTTGTTTTAGGTATTGTGCTTGACAAATTGAACATTAGTTTTATTCCGCATTTGTTCAAGCCTAAACCGTAATTATTTTAAAGGGCCTATTCTCCCCTCTCTAGGCGACATCCACGTCCTTCCAATTGGTATCAGAGCTAGGTCTCTCATTATTACGTTTAACCACCTAGAGAGTAAGGATGTCGACTAGGGGATTAGGATTCTCTAACACAATTAGGTTTGATGGGACAAATTTTGATGTTTGGGTAATTCGCATGCTTAATCAATTTAGGGTCATGGACCCAAATTTGGAGCTTATTGTAGATATGGGTTTTTCTCCTCCAAAGGATTCTCAAAATATATCTTTAGAGGATGAGAAAAACTCTTATCTCAATGCTCAAGCTTCTAATGTGTTTTTTGATGCTTTGAGGAATGTAGTTATATTTCAACTCATGCAATTCCGGGATGCCCATGAGCTGTGGATGAAGCTTAAAGATAAATATGGTGTGTCCTAGACTTGTGTAAATGATTGTTCTCCCTCCACCTCCAGTCGTGTGGTCTTCTCAACTTCATCTACTCCACCTACATGTGGATTGCCACAAGGTAATGATATGGTGAGTAGTGGTGATCACTGCAATGATGATAGTGGGCTTATTCTTGATGATCCTTCATCACTATATTATTGCAATACTTCATCTTTGGGCATTACCACTTCAAGCACTCTAAATTTTTTACATGCTTGTGTTGATAATCCTTTCATATTATGTAAAAACTGCTTGACTAAATCTCATGATGATATGCTTTCTATATCTTGTTACCATGATAAAAAATGTATCCATTTCCACAAGTTATTGTGCTAACAATGAGTAAATTCATCACTCCATGGAACAATATGTGGCCTTGAGTGATGCTTCAAGGGATCCTACATCATCATCTATTGTTTATCACTTTTGCTTTATGGCTAAGGCTTCAAAGGTATCTCCTAACTTGAATCCCAATATATCTCTTGATTATGATGATGATGATGATGATGATGAAGAGAGTGATAATGTTGCATCCTTAAAAATTAAGGGTGAAATGATTTTTAAATCCCTTTATAAGAATAAACTTGCTTGTCCCAACTTCACGGAAACCATGTCTATTGCCACTGAGGGCAAGAAACACATTGAGGATTTGGAAACTCATGTCGAGGAGCATGAGGCCACCATTGAGACAATGTAAGGTCATGAGCGTGATTACGCTAATGAGATAGTGGAGCTATACCAAGCTCTTGAAAATGAACAAACCACCAAGGAATCTCTTGAGGAGACCTTTGCTCTAGAATTATCTAGATTAAAGGAATGCCATGATAGAGCCCTCGAGGTGGCTAATGATTTTAGAACTAAAAATGATAAGCTTGAAGTTTCTCATGCTAAACTCCTTGAGGAATATGAGCACCTCAAAAATGGCTCAAGGGCTATTAAGAGTTCGCTCAACGATCTCACCGAGTCTCATGCCCAACTTGAAGCTTCTTATGCTAAAGATATTTCCAAGTTGCCTTCTCCTCTTGTTTTTAATGACGATGCTTGTGCTATTAACTCTCTTTCTTGTGAAGCATCCATATTAAAGGAGAATGCTGAGATAAGGGCTCAACTTGAGTTTCTATGTAGCAATTATGGGAAATTGTAAGTCTAGCAATCATGACGATCTTCTAGTATCCCATAATGTGCTAAAATTAGCTCATGAGTCTATTACTACCAAGGTAACATCAAGTGAGCCTCATGTGGACGTTAGCACTACTTCTAGTCAAAATGCTATATTGTCATGTGCTAGTGCTCGTAACTCATCTACTCATAATGTTGCTACATCTTGTGATGAATTACTTCCCATGCCTTGTTGCTCTAACAATGAAGCTTATACTTCCTCTAGTAGTTGTGTTGATACTAACCATGTAGAGCAAATCAAAGAGTTCAAGGCCCAAGTCACTTCTTTGAAGAAAGACTTGGAAAAGAGTCATGAAGGAATGTCCACACTCAACAATGTCTTGTATGGGCAAAAAATCCCCAAATGATAAATATGGAGTTGGATTCAACTCCAACAAGAATAAGAATTCCAAAATCTTTAATAAGAAGGGCCAAGAACAAGTCAAGAATTTGGCCAAGATTGTTTGCTTCAAGTGCAACATTGAAGGGCAGCATGTTAGATCTTGCCCATTAAACAAGAAGCCCCAAAGTCACAAGCAACAAGGGAAGCGGCCACAAGTTCAAACACATACTCAACCACAAGTTGAAGAAAGGCCTCTCCCCAAGAAGATTCAAACCAACACTCCTGAAGTTGAGAAATCAATTGGGAAGGAAGTAAAGGCTAGAAGTTGTTAATTATGTCGTGAGATGGGTCACTTCGCTTCTTCTTGCACGGGAGGTAATTTATCCAACCCAATCATTATTAATGATATCTATTCTCTTGGGAAGGATAAGGTTGGCAATGTATTCTCCAAGTTTGTTGGTACTCAAAGTGATGTCAAGAAAAGAACCATTTGGGTATCCAAGCCTATTGTGACTAACCTGTTAGGACCCAACATGGTTGGGGACCAACAAGCTCAAACTTGATCAATAGGTGATATTGGAGTACATTGGAGACTTGGATATATAATGAAGAATTAAGGGGTCTTCATCATTCAAATTATCTCAAGCCAAGTCATTTATATTATCGAGTTTCTATCTTATATCTAATGTGCCTCCTTACGGTAACTTGTACTTAAACTTTTTACATTATTAGTTACTTGCCCCTTTGCATGTTTTGGTTTTGTACCGTGCATGTGTGTGTGTATGTTGTGCTTCCAACTTGCTTATCTTGAGTAATCAAGTATGTGTATATTGGCTTGCATATCATGTATATGCGAGTCTTGTGTTCAGCCTTTCTGCTTCCTCTTTGTATCTATGTTGGCTCTTTTGAGGGATTAATGGATTATCCCATTGTGTGGGAGTGATGTGCTCTGCGCAGCTCACAATCCTATAAATGTGTATACATGAGTAATACCAATTAGTATTGATATTACAAGTTTATCTAGTCTCTATGTGGTATGTCCTACTCATGAGAAATTAAAATTATAAATAGTCCATTAATTATCTCTTGTTGATTTTCATTGTCCACTTGCTAATAAATGTTGGGTTATCACATTATGGGGGAGAATATGCTATATTCATATTACAAGCCTAGAAAAAGTGTATATTTGAGGTATTGCCACTTAGTTTTGATATTGTAAATTTTCTTGTTCCTACGTAGCATCTTAGCTCTACAAGTGTCATTTGCTTGTATTTTAGGAGTAAAGATGATGTTGGATATTTTTTCAATCTACCAATGGGAATTGTTTCCAAATATTTCTTGTCCTTTGACAATTGGTATTCCCTTCATGTGGTAGAAATTGCTAATCATCTTTATATTGGATCTTCTGTATCGTTTGTCTTCCTTGCCACTTGTGGATTGGTTTGAACATGTCTTGTGTTTCTACAGATAAAGACAAAGTGATGATACCATCTTGTGCATTTTGTATTCAAACTCAACCATAGTATTGAACATCAACTGCTCTTTACTCCCATACGCGCACAACTCCCTTAGTATTGAACATCATATGTCACTCTCGCCATCCACTATAAGAAAATCATGAACATATTGCAAATCCTTCAGGGTGTATCCTTCACGTGTGCACCTCACGGAAGGCTGTTAGAGCATATTTCTCCATATGTGGTTTTGGTAATTGATGACAATCCCTATGAACTAATCGTTGCCCTAAGTTATATTTGAACGATTTGTCCATAGGCACTTCTTGAAGTCCATCTGTTGGTTTCAAGGAATTTATATGATGACCAAGGTGGTATTCAAGGTATTATCCAAAGATTGGTCATAAAGACACAAGGTTGATCAAGACTAAGAAAAGAGTAAATCAAGATGATCAACACACAAAATGTACAAGATGTACCGAGAGGGATTAAGTGACCCCATGGTATGGTAAGCATTGTCCATAACGCTTTTGTGTACTAGCCCATTGTCCTTGGGAGAGTTCTATGTTGGTTTAGGTGTATTTCCATGGGTTTGCGTCAAGAGGAAGATCTACATCAACATATGAAGGATGACATGAAGTGGTGATCGTCATCAAGAATGCGGTCTGCAAGTTCAAGTGGAGCATCACGAAGATATCATGCTTGAATCTTGTCGTCCATTGTGGTGGCAATGCACTTGTGAAGATGTGCTGAAGAGTTGCTCACCTATAGTGAGTACGGGGAAGAAATCAACTCCTCTTGATCAAACTAACGCAATCAAGAAAGGCGGTCCATCTTGAGGAAGCCAAGATCATCATCATCTAGCTCAAGAGGACAAGGTGCAATGTATAGGTTTGCCCTTGATAGGTTCTCTATTTTAGGTAAGATTGTCGTACTATCAAGGGGGCTCTCAAGTGAGTAGCTTGATCGTATCGTTCGTTGAGAGCTCAAACCATTTGCATCCTTGCATCATATTTCTTGGTTCTTGTTTGGTGTTTCTCTTTGTGAGTTTTAGAGCTTATGGCCATCTTCATGACAAGCTCGAGTTCATTGAAAACAAAGTCCATATGCATTTCCATGATGTTTTTTATGTTGGAAGTTTTTGATGGTTCTTCATTCATAGAGGTCTCTCATCTCTATAATATTGGCATTTTCATAACTTCATGTTCTTAAGATTTTCATGTCTCTATTGGATAGCTCTTGTCGTTCTGAATTCAACAAGCTTGAGTTTCCTCGATTCAGAGTTCGTATGCGAAAGTTATAGCAGTTTCAGTATCCAGCGGTAGTACCGCTCCTGGTGCCAGCGGTAGTCCCACTCTTGGAGCGGTAGTAATTTTTTACTACCGCTCTCGGGTGGTAGTACTCCTCCCTCGGACGTTCTGGGAGCGATAGTACCGCTCCGAGCAGCAGTAGTATCGCTCCGGTTGGGTTGTGAGTGGGGGTAACAGTTGGATTCATTCCCCCACTATATAAAGGAGGTCCTCTTCCCCATTGGACCTTATCCATCCGTTGAGCTCGTGTTCTTCCCCCATTGTTGACCTTCTTACAACTTTCTAACTCTCAATCCCTCCAATGATTCTTGCTAGTTCTTGAGGGAAAAGAGAGAGGAGATCTAGATCCACATCTCCATCAATCACTTTCTCCTCTATGTGAGGGGAACCCCTTGGATCTTGATCTTGGAGTTCTTTGTGAGCTCCTTGTTCTTCCTCTCAAATTTCTCCATAACTTTTGTTGTGGTGGATGGGTTTGATTGTGAGGGATTTGACCACTTCGTGTGTTCTTGTCATTGCATTAGTTGCATCGGTTTGCGTTCTCCACGGTGATACGTGGAAATCAGAAGTTGAGAAGCTTTTGACCCTTGGGTACTTGGTACCCGTAGAGATTGTTCTTCGTAGATGCTTTGGCGTCCTAGAAGCTTGGTGGTGCCTCAGAGCTTAATCATTGTGGTGTAAAGCTCCGGGCAAGCATCAGGGTCTCCAATTAAGTTGTGGAGATTGCCCCGAGCATTTGTGGTCACCTCGAAGCCATATGCCATTGTGGTGAAGCTTCGTGGTATTGTTGGGAGCCTCCAATTAAGTTGTGGAGATTGCCCCAACCTTGTTTGTATGGGTTCGATGACCGCCCTCAAGGGTCCCTTAGTGGAATCACGGCATCTTGCATTGTGCAAGGGCGTGAGGAGATTACGGTGGCCTTAGTGGCATCTTGGGAGCATTGTGCCTCCACACCGCAACAAACGGAGATTAGCATCCGCAAGGGTGTGAACTTCGGGATACATCGTTGTCTACGCGTGCCTCGGTTATCTCTTACCCGAACCCTTTACTTATGCACTTTACTTTGTGATAGCCATATTGTTTCTTATCATATATGTTGCTATCACTTAGTTGTTTATCTTGCTTAGCATAAGTTGCTAGTGCACATAGGTGAGCCTAGTTGTTTTAGGTTTTGTGCTTGACAAATTAAACGTTAGTTTTATTCCGCATTTGTTCAAGCCTAAACCGTAATTATTTTAATGGGCCTATTCACCACTCTCTAGGCGACATCCACGTCCTTCCAATTGGTATCAGAGCTAGGTCTCTCATTATTACGTTTAACCACCTAGAGAGTAAGGATGTCGACTAGGGGATTAGGATTCTCTAAAACAAATACGTTTGATGGGACAAATTTTGATGTTTGGGTCATTCGCATGCTTAATCAATTAAGGGTCATGCACCCAAATTTGGAGCTTATTGTAGATATGGGTTTTTCTCCTCCAAGGGATTCTCAAAATATATCTTTAGAGGATGAGAAAAACTCTTATCTCAATGCTCAAGCTTCTAATGTGTTTTTTGATGCTTTGAGGAATGTAGTTATATTTCAACTCATGCAATTCCGGGATGCCCATGAGCTGTGGATGAAGCTTAAAGATAAATATGGTGTGTCCTAGACTTGTGTAAATGATTGTTCTCCCTCCACCTCCAGTCGTGTGGTCTTCTCAACTTCATCTACTCCACCTACACGTGGAAAACCACAAGGTAATGATATGGTGAGTAGTGGTGATAACTGCAATGATGATAGTGGGCTTATTCTTGATGATCCTTCATCACTATATTATTGCAATACTTCATCTTTGTGCGTTACCACTTCAAGCACTCTAAATTTTTTACATGCTTCTGTTGATAATCCTTGCATATCATGTAAAAACTGCTTGACTAAATCTCATGATGATATGCTTTCTATATCTTGGTACCATGATAAAAAAATATATCCATTTCCTCAAGTTATTGTGCTAACAATGTAGAGTAAATTCATTACTCCATGGAACAATATGTGGCCTTGAGTGATGCTTCAAGGGATCCTACATCATCATCTATTGTTTCTCACTTTTGCTTTATGGCTAAGGCTTCAAAGGTATCTCCTAACTTGAATCCCAATATATCTCTTGATGATGATGATGATGATAATGATGAAAAGAGTGATAATGTTGCATCCTTAAAAATTGAGGGTGAAATGATTTTTAAATCTCTTTATAAGAATAAACATGCTTGTTCCAACTTCATGGAAACCATGTCTATTGCCACTGAGGGCAAGAAATACATTGAGGATTTGGAAACTCATGTCGAGGAGCATGAGGCCACCATTGCGACAATGGAAGGTCATGAGCGTGATTACGCTAATGAGATAGTGGAGCTATACCAAGCTCTTGAAAATGAACAAACCACCAAGGAATCTCTTGAGGAGACATTTTCTCTAGAATTATCTAGATTAAAGGAATGCCATGATACAGCCCTCGAGGTGGCTAATGATTTTAGAACTAAAAATTATAAGCTTGAAGTTTCTCATGCTAAACTCCTTGAGGAATATGAGCACCTCAAAAATGGCTCAAGGGCTATTAAGAGTTCGCTCATCGATCTCACCGAGTTTCATGCCCAACTTGAAGCTTCTTATGCTAAATATCTTTCCAAGTTGCCTTCTCCTCTTGTTGTTAATGACGATGCTTGTGCTACTAACTCTCTTTCTTGTGAAGCATCCATATTAAAGGAGAATGTTGAGATCAGGGCTCAACTTGAGTTGCTACCTAGCAATTATGGGAAACTTTAAGTCTAGCAATCATTAGGATCTTCTAGTATCCCATAATGTGCTAAAATTAGCTCATGAGGCTATTACTACCAAGGTAACATCAAGTGAGCCTCATGTGGACGTTAGCACTACTTCTAGTCAAAATGCTATATTGTCATGTGCTAGTGCTCGTAACTCATCTACTCATAATGTTGCTACATCTTGTGATGAATTACTTCCCATGCCTTGTTGCTCTAACAATGAAGCTTTCACTTCCTCTAGTAGTTGTGTTTATACTAACCATGTAGAGCAAATCAAAGAGTTCAAGGCCCAAGTCACTTCTTTGAAGAAAGACTTGGAAAAGAGTCATGAAGGAATGTCCACACTCAACAATGTCTTGTATGGGCAAAAAATCCCCATATGACAAATATGGACTTGGATTCAACTCCAACAAGAATAAGAATTCCAAAATCTTCAAGAAGAAGGGCCAAGATCAAGTCAAGAATTTGGCCAAGATTGTTTGCTTCAAGTGCAACATTGAAGGGCAGCATGTTAGATCTTGCCCATTAAACAAGAAGCCCCAAAGTCACAAGCAACAAGGGAAGCGGCCACAAGTTAAAACACATACTCAACCACAAGTTGAAGAAAGGCCTCTCCCCAAGAAGACTCAAACCAACACTCCTCAAGTTGAGAAATCAATTGGGAAGAAAGTAAAGGCTGGAAGTTGCTAATTATGTCGTGAGAAGGGTCACTTCGCTTCTTCTTGCACGGGAGGTAATTTATCCAACCCAATCATTATTAATGATATCTATTCTCTTGGGAAGGATAAGGTTGGCAATGTGTTTGCCAAGTTTGTTGGTACTCAAAGTGGTGTCAAGAAAAGAACCATTTGGTATCCAAGCCTATTATGACTAACCTCTTAGGACCCAACATGGTTGGGGACCAACAAGCTCAAACTTGATCAATAGGTGATATTGGAGTACATTGGAGACTTGGATACATAATGAAGAATTAAGGGGTCTTCATCATTCAAATTATCTCAAGCCAAGTCATTTATATTATCGAGTTTCTATCTTATATCTAAAGTGCCTCCTTACGGTAACTTGTACTTAAACTGTTTACATTGTTAGTTACTTGCCCCTTTGCATGTTGTGGTTTTGTACCGTGCATGTGTGTGTATATGTTGTGCTTCCAACTTGCTTATCTTGAGTAATCAATTATGTGTATATTGGCTTGCATATCATGTATATGTGAGTCTTGTGTTCAGCCTTCCTGCTTCCTCTTTGTATCTATGTTGGCTCTTTTGAGGGATTAATGAAAATGCAAAACATGACAAAATCTGTGAAAAACAGAACAACAGGTAGTCAATAATTTATTCGGGGCACTTCTGCAACTCAAATCAAAAAACTCAGAACATATGCCAGAAAGGCAATTATATAGATCATGCTGTAAAAACAGTTGAGATGAAAAAGATGATCTGGTGATGTTTGGCGAATTTTTCCTCAAGCAGACAAAATCTGTTTCTGGACAACATGTCACAATTTTTGAACTTTCTTGCAATCGGGGACTATAACTTGGCAAAAAGCTTAAAAATAAAGATACAATGATGTTGCTACAGTAGTAACAAGCATCAAGACCACTAAAACTGAAAGTAAAAACAAATTGGGTTGCCTCCCAACAAGCGCTTTCTTTTATGCCTTTGAGCTAGGCATAATGTAAGAAGATGAAGTATTATCAACTCCAAAAGGATAACTTGCCCGAGTAATGGACTCATAAGGTAACTTAATCTTGTTTCAAGGGAAGTGTTCCATTCCCTTTTTAAGGGGAATTGGAATTTAGTGATTCCCTCTTTCATGTCAATGATAGAACCAACGGTGTGGAGAAAAGGACGTCCCAAAATAATTGGATATGAAGAATCACATTCAATGTCCATAATAAGAAAGTCAACGAGCACATAATTATCATTGAAAATAATAAGCACATCATCAATTATCCCTAAAGGTTTCTTTATGGAAGAATCAACAAGACGAACACCAAAAGAAAATGGACCATAATGTCTCCAATCAAGCAAATCATACATTCTTTTGGGCATAACGGAGGCACTAGCTCCGACATCACACAATGGAAAGCAAGAGATATTATTCAATTTGATCTTGAACATAGGATCCCAACTATCTTCTAGTTTTCTAGGAATAGAAGTCTCTAGCTTGAGCTTATCCTCCCTAGCTTTGATAAGACCTTTGGTAATATGCTCGGTGAAGGCAATATTGAGTGTACTAGTGTGGGGGTCTTTAGCCATTCTTTGCAAAAAGGTGATAACTTCGGAAAGACTACAATTTTCAAAATCAAGATTTACCATTAATTAAAGTGGTAGTAATATCATCTAAGCTCATTCTTTTGGTAGTCTCTAAATTCAAAGGACCTTCTTGTCCTATAGTTGAGGTATTAGCATCACCATTACTAGGTCCATTCGGACTAGGAGTGTGATGGGTAGTAAATTTTTTGAGACCCTCAACAACTTGTATAGTAGCAATGGTAGTGTGTGTAGGAAGGCTCTTAATTCTCTCTTCCTCTTCTTTTTCTCTAGCCCATCTATCCTTAAGTTTGGCTAGCATTCTTATGTTCTCATTAATTTGGACTTGGATAGCATTAATGGGTGTAGTGTTCCTTTCCTCAAGTGGGGAAGTTCTAATTTTAAGCATCTCTATGTCATGAGCTATGTTGTCCACTTTCAAAGAGAGACTATCTAATTTTTCTAGTTTCTATTCTACATTCTTGTTGAGGGCTTTTTGAGAAGTGATGAAATCTTTAAGCATGCTCTCTAATTCGGAAGTGGAGTTTTTGGTGCTAGGATAATTGTTGTTGTTCGCATAGTTGTTGGATGGGAACGGTCTAGGATTGCTACCAAAATTACTCCTATATAAAATATTATTGAAGTTGTTACTAGAGATAAAATTAACATCAACTTGCTCTCTTTCTTGAGAAACCAAAGAATTGAAAGGAACATCATGAGGATCAATAGAAGTTTGCTTAGTAAGTAGAGTCATGATCATGTCAACCTTATCATTAAGGGAGGAGATATCCTCAACAGAGTTTACCTTCCTACCTGTTGGAGCTCTCTTGTTGTGCCATTGAGAATAATTTGTCATCATCTCATCCAATACCTTGGTGGAAGCACCAAGTGTAGTTGACATAAAGGTTCCTCCCACGTCCGACTCTAACAGATTCTGCAAGGTAAAGTTCAATCCTGCATAGAAAATTTGAATAACCATCCAAGTAGTCAAACCATGTGTAGGGCAATTCTTAACAAGATATTTCATGTGTTCCCAAGCTTGATCAACGTGTTCATTATCCAGTTGCCTAAAATTCATAATATTACTTCTTAACTGGATAATCTTAGCAGGAGGGTAGTACTTCCCAATAAAAGCATCTTTGCACTTATCCCAAGAATCTATGCTATTCCTAGGCAAATATTGAAGCCACACTTTAGCTCCTCCTCTCAAAGAGAAAGGAAAAAAGCTTAAGTTTAACAATATCACCATCTACTTCTTTATATTTTTGCATATCACAAAGCTCAACAAAATTGTTCAAGTGCAAAGCAGCAACATCTCCAGCACCGGAGAATTGATATTTCATAACAAGGTTCAGTAAAGCAGGTTTAGTCTCATAGGACGTAGCCCCAGTGGCGGGAGCAGCAATAGGAGTGCAGATAAAGTCATTATTGTTGTGACTAGTGAAGTTACACAACTTGGTGCTCTTAGTGGAACCCATAGCAGCGGAAACAAGCAAGAACAAAGCAGCTAATTTTTTTGTGGTTTTCGGTATAAGACTCTAAAGCAAAAGCTAAAAAGCAAACTAACAAGACTAAAAAGCAAAGGTAAAACATGGCGTGCAACTCCCCTATCTTGAAGACAGGAGTCCCCGGAAACGGCGCCAGAAAACTTTGCTTGATGACGAGAAGATGTATATACTTCTCGCGCCTCGTTGGTTACCCCAAGTGGAAGGTTGAGATGTAGTCAGCAGCAAGTTTTCCCTTACTCGGACACCATAAGGTTTATCAAACCAAAAGGACTCCTAGGATCAACAAGTAGGTGTCTCCTATCCTGGTCAGCAGAAGACGTGGACCTGCACACACACAACAAATAACTTTTCTCCCAACGAGTAGAGAGAGGTTGTCAATCTCTCCGGCCTTGTAGTTTCCAAAGGATCAAAACACAAGCGGGAAAAGTAATAGTGATTGCAACGGAAAAGTAAATGAAAGTGGTAAATGATGGAGGTGTAAGCAATGATGGTGATATGGACCGGAGTCACATGATGTTCACTAGTGATGTCTCTCTCCCAGAAGATGATAAAAAACTATGCTTGGGTAAAATAATTACAGCTGGGAAATTGACAGAATTATGAACACACCGCAATGATAATTATTCTACTTGATGGTTAGAGGTTCAATAGTAATGGGCAGTACGCCAAGACAAGTAGACCGTTTATTTGTCGGCATCTACATACTAATCATCCACCTAGAGATATCTATCCACAACATCTCGTCGGTATTAAGTTGCGAGCCCCACCCAAAGTGTTAACTCAAAGCAACGGACAACTGCATTAACGAACTATGCGTAAGGTAAACAATCCTTGCAACTGTGGTCACAAGCACCATTGTTTTCTCCCTGGTGGCAACAGCACAACCCCTAGTCTCATGTTTCTGTCACTCAAGCTAGACATCGAGTGGGGATGAACCCACACTCATGCATAACGCTCCCTCTTGGAGTTGCAATCTACTACTCGGCCAAAGCAATAAATAGCAACGGAGAACATGCATGAATCACTAAGGAACATAATATAAAAGGATAATCAAATATATAACTCATAAAAATATGAACATTATCTCATAATCCATCGGATCCCAACAAACCGAACATAGCAATAGCAAGAGAATTACATAGATGCCTTGATCATGTAGGGCAACTCACAAGGACTAACCATTGAAGCACAAGATTGGAGAGAAAACATCACATAGCTAATGGTCATGGACCCATGGTCCAAGGAGGACTACTTACGGCAGGTCCGATAAGCGTCCATGGTGGTGGAGAAGCTCCCGGAGGTCAATCCTCCCTCCGGCAGGGTGCCGGGAAGAGGTCTCCTGACGCTCCCGATCTCAGAAGCTTTGCGGCGATGGAACGATGGATAAATTCGCGATTTTGGATGTGATGGAAGGGTTTTCTCGCGAAGGAGTAAATATAGGCCAAAGGAGGGCACCGGAGGAGGCCGGACCCACTCAGGTGGCCTCTTGGCGCGGCCAGGTGGTAGGTCACACCCACAGGTTTCCTGGGCGGCCCCTGGCCCCCCTTTGGCCCATCTTCGGTGATCTCCAAGCTTCCGATATGCTAATTTTTTATATATTTTTCTCGGGATTATTCGGGCTTCAAAAAATGGACGTATCACTAGTCAGCTCACATATCTATATGTATATATCCAAAATTGCCTCACTCCACGGTATTCCGTTGGTAATCAGCTCAGACCGTGGCAGCTTATTCACTTCAAAATTGTAGGAAAGTTTTCAGAGGGCTATGGGAACTCATATGTCTTTTAGCACCGCATTTCACCCTCAATCTGAAGGACAGGTTGAACAAGCCAACCAAATGCTCGAAGACATGCTTCGAGCTTGTGTCATTTCTTTCGGTAAGAAATCGGAGGAATCTCTCCCATATGACGAGTTCTCCTACAACAATAGCTATCAGGCTAGTCTGAAGATGGCCCCATTTGAAGTGTTCTACGGACGAAGGTGTCAAACTCCTTTGAATTGGTCAAAAACTGGGGAACGATCACTCTTTAGTCCGGATATTATCCAATATGCCGAAGATCAAGTCCGCATTATTCGCGAGAATCTGAAGGTTGCTCAGTCTCGTCAGAAAAGTTAGTATGACCGTCATCATCAAGATATGGTTTATCAACCTGGCGAAAAGGCTTATATTCAAGTCACACCAATGAGAGGTACACACCTTTTTATGATCAAGGGCAAGCTAGCTCCTCGCTATATTGGACAGTTCACCATTCTCAAAAGGCGTGGAAAGGTGGCATCTCAATTGGAGCTACCGTCAATCCTTTCTTGGGTTCATGATTTCTACTATGTGTCTGAGCTCCACTGTTGCTTCAAGGATCGTGTCCGAGCAGTGGATCATTATATGCCTGAGCTGCAACAAGACCTCTCTTATAAAGAGCATTCAGTCCGCATCCTCGATCAAACTGGACGTCAGACTTGTGTGAAGGTCACCAAGTTCATTAAGGTGCAATGGTCAAATCACTCTAAAGATGGAGCCACTTGGGAACGCGAGGATCATCTTCGTGATCAATACCCCGAGCTCTTTCCTTCTGCCTCTTAATTCTCAGGACGAGAATTTCTTGTAGTGGGGGAGGGTTGTGACATCCCCCCGATTATGCTACACTCATAAATGTCATTAAGATACACTAGCATGAGGATTAAGCTAATCCATTTTTGCTAATCCATGTGTGATCACCTTGGGACTCAAATCCTAATTCATTTTCCTTTGCAATTCAAATTCATTTGAAATTTGGATTTAAAAGTTTTGCAAACGTGTAAATAAAAATCATGGTTGCATTGCAAATAATCACATGGCAATTATAAAATATGACATCATATTTTATCAAGTCTTCTAATGCCTCAAAATAATTAAAACAAAGACCAAATCAATTATTAAATCCCCTATTAAATTATGAAGTATTCAAATAAATTCAGAAAGGCCCCAAACTATTTGTGGCATTGCGAAATATTACAACTCTAATATTTGGCCAAATGCCATATTTTTAGAGAAGTGCTTTATCACTAAAATAAAAAACAAAAGAACAAGAAACAAAACATCCCCCTCCTCGGCCTCGGCCTAGCTGGCTAGCTAGGCCGGCCCAGCAACCTCCCCCCCCCCAAGCTAGCCCACTCACCCTCTCCCCCAGGGCCAATAAAAGGCGAACCCCCACTAACCCTAAACTCCCCCCACTCCCCCTCACTCCCCATCTCACCCTAGACAGTTGGCGTCTCTCCCTACAACGCCCCCTTCGACTGAATCGACCACCTTGCCGGCCGCCCCCGCCAGCACCGGCCACAACCGCTCTGCCGGATCATCCTCATCCCCTCCGAGTCGGACTTCCACAAGCCACGCCGCCCTCTTCTCACAAACGACAGTGAGAAGCGCTCCCCCTCTTGTCCATCCCTCCCTGTCCGGCATCCCTCCAGCAAGCACCCTAGCCCCTCCCCCCCCCCCACCCCGCACTGCTCCCGCACAGCGCAACCCCCACCACGGCTGCAGGTGCACTGCCCGTAGCCCGCGATGTTGCTCCCCTCGAGACCGCTCGCTGTCGCGCTCCCGGTCGTGCACACACGCTATGCGCCCCCTTCCCCTCCGACGAGCCCCTCGCCCCATGACCGATCCCGCGTTGGCCATCACGCCTCGCGTTGTTGTCGCCCCGCTCCCCGTGCCGCGCACACCCCGCTCACGTTGTCCCGCTTGTCGAGTTGTCGCTGCCCACCGGCCACCGGGCCGTTGGCCCCACCGCTGCCCCCTCCAGCCGATGGATTCGGCCTCGGTTGGCTTCGGTCGGCCGGCCCTGCTAACCCATGCAAATAAACCCCCCCCCCCCGATTAAATTAGTCCCCCACCAAATGAAAGGTGGGGCCCACCCCCTTAAACGTTAAAAGTATATAAATAATAATAATAATAATAATCAAGTAACTTAATTAATTAGTTAATTAAATTAACCTATGATTAATTTGTCTAATTGATTAGAATAATTAATTAGGATAATTAATAATATTAATTAAACCTAGTGTGTTTAATTTAAAACCTCACACTATGACATGTGGGACTCACTTGTCAGTTTGACCACTCAAACATGATTGTTAACCCGTGATGTGAGCATGATGTCATGTTGATGTCATAATTGCATTTTGTGAATTAAAATAAATCTGTTTAATTTGACAATATTAAGAAAAGTTTAAAAATTAATATAAAATAACCTGTAACTCGGATGAAAATAGTTTTTACATGAAAGTTGCTTAGAAAAACGAGACGATCCCAGAAAAGCTGCCCATTGGTTTTTCACATGCCCCTAGCATATCAAACATGGAACTCTTTCATCCAATTCTTTAGTTCGATAGAAGCTAGAGACCGAGGAAATATCGTGAGATATTTTCTTGATCTGTCCATGATGTGTAGTACGACGTTAGCTCATGTCTAGCACTACATATAGCCATGCCATGCATCGGGATGCACCTGCTTGCTGTTATTTATTGTTTCTTCCCCCTCTTCTCTCTAGTAGATGCCGACACTCACGCTGCTACCGGGTATGACTACCCTCCTGACGACCAACATTTTGCAGCAGAGAGACAAGGCAAGCAACCCCCCTTGATCATTCCTATATCGTCCAATCTTTTTCCCTCGTCCTTGCATTAGATTTTGCTACTGTTGTAGATAGCTTCTATTCTGATGCATAGCCTGTTTTTAGTTAAATTGTTGTTATACTCTAATGTACATTAAATGCTTAGTATAGGTGGAGCATTGATCCCCATTGACCCCTTAGTCCCAGTTGCCCCGCTTTACCATCAAAGTCTCACTCTAGTAATAAACGAGCCAAGACACGTCACATCACTGACACCCTCCTTAGTTCTACGACTCTGTAGAGCTACTATTTATTACCAAGGGTGACACCTCATTATGTACTCCTGATGTTAGCTGTGTAGTGTAGTTAACCAGTGGTGGTTTATGGAGGCTGATTCCTCCTTCACCACTTCCGATAACGACCGTGTCGTGCAACCCCTCAAGTGTGGACCATCGAGGGTGATTCCTCCCTCGTCACCTCGACGATTAAATTGTTTGGAATCCATTCAGGGTGATACCTTGGATCCCTCTGATATTACAACCACAGAGTTAGTTTACTTTATTCTAGGAACATCATGAAAGGTGTGTTGTGGGTAAATTCCCGCGTGGTTGTGACGAGGCGTGGCCTGGAATTCTTGACCCTTGCCACACATCCTCGAGATGGGGCGATGGGACCACATATCGTGGATTGCTGATCATCTCTGTTGTGTTAATTAAAATGCTAATGGGATTTGGGTATTTGTTCTAAGTTGTCAATGACATCTTTCGCACTAACCTTCACGTGGGAGAAGTTATGGGTAGTCAACATCGTTGTATTAGTCGAAGCTCTTCAGACATCAGCTATTGAGCGGCGCGCGCTCGAGTAGTCCGCATAAGCATTGATCTTGTATTAGAGGTTCCAGGACTTATCTTGGTCGCCCATGCAATGTATTAGAGTGCAAAGGGCGACAGGTCCAAGACCCCTGCGCGCTTAGGAGGTAGACCAGCGGGCTAGCCTCTCTATTGAGCCTAGGTAGGGCTGCGACATGTTGATCTTCCAAGGCCAGGCAAGACCGAGGAAAGTGTGTCCGGCCAAAGTTGATCAAGAGTGTTGGGAAATGTGGTGCACCCCTAAAGGGATGAAATTTAGCCGTGTCCACGATAATCGGACGGCATGGAATTATATCCCGATCTAATACAACTAGAACTGTGACTTAACTGGAATGCTTGGTTCCGAGATTGCTTTCTCGCAAGGAGTCAAAAAAGACTCTCTAGATGCAACTTAATTAAATTTGCTGCAACAATATGACAATAATTGTGTTATTGTTCTACTCTCTTCTTATGTTGCAAGACATTGAAGATTCTAGGCTTTGATAGGACTAGACCTTCTTTCTATTCTCGCATTGCTGTAGTTAGTCCACATATACCCCCATTCCCTTGATACTGATGCATACTTAGCATAGTTCTGATGTCTATCTTGCGAGTACTTTGAATGAGTACTCATCGTTGCTTTGCTCCCTCTTTTCCCCTTGATAAGTTTGCTGCGACCAGATGATGCAGCCCAGGAGGTGGAGTATCTCGCCGATGACGACTACTACCCCGATGATGCCTACTACTACATGGAGGCCACTCATGACCAGGAGTAGTTCAGGAGGTTCCCACGCAGGAGGCCTCGCCTCTTTCTATCTATGTATCTTTTGTGCTATACTTCTCTAAGGCAAAACTTGTTTTCTATGTTTGTACTCAAATATTTTTGCTACCGCTGACTCGTGTGTTTCCGAGCTTATGTATTCAAGCCCTAGAGGCTCCTGGCTTGTAATATGAAGCTTGTATGACTCTATTTTTTTGTGTCTAGAGTTGTGTTGTGATATCTTCCTCTGAATCCCTAATCATGGTCATACGCATTTGCGTGTATGATTAGCGTACGATTAAGTTGGGGTGTCACAAGAAGCTAGGGATATATTTGGTCATTATAGGGTCAACGGAGAGTGCCCACGCATATAAGGAATACTTTATGAGTTGGAAGAAATAAGAAAACTAAGGTCCTCAAACTACATTGCCTATGATGAGAATCTTAGAAAGAAAATTCCTCCTAATGTCTAAGTTGACAAGATTTCTGAACAGAATGATGAATTTTTGTACCAAAACTTGGGTTATATCTTGAGTTTCAATTAAAATTAAAGAAACACCTTCATAGGAACTTATACAATTACTTGTGAAAAACCTAAAGAAGAGCCTCATGTTCCTCCCAAAGTAGATCTTTCGGATCCTAATGTTGAGGTAATTAGTCCCTTCAATTATTTTTGCTTACCTATTAGGAAGCTTG
The DNA here is from genome assembly GCF_904849725.1 of Hordeum vulgare subsp. vulgare. Lineage (NCBI taxonomy): Eukaryota > Viridiplantae > Streptophyta > Magnoliopsida > Poales > Poaceae > Hordeum > Hordeum vulgare. Next base: position 196,353,449 of record NC_058523.1, on the reverse strand, counting down.
CTGCTGGAAGGAGGGAATATGATTATAGCATCGTGGGGCATTCCATCAAGGATGACAACACTTGAAACTATGCATTATGCCTAGCTAGGGGCGTAAAACAATAGCGCTTGTTGGAAGGCAACCCAATAGTTATCTTAAATTTTTAATTTACTTTATGTTAGTGTGTGGTAACATGATTATTGCCTATGTAATGATTGTGTTTTTATATTTTAATTAGTGTTTGTTCCAAGTGAATCCTTTGGGATGATTTGCAATTAAATTCTCTGATTTTACTGGAATGTCTTTTTAAGCTGAATTGTTTACACTGTCGTGATATATATAAATTCTTCAGGTCTTCCTAATTTTTCGGAATTTTCGGAGTTACATAAGTATGCCAATTAAATATATTACTACAGAGTGTTCTATTTTAAACATATTCTTTTTTTGCATGCATAGTTTGCTTGTTTCGATTATGCTATGGATTATATCGGGGGGTATAAACCATGGAGGAGTTAGAATACAGTAACTTATGCTAGAATAAAAGAAGAATCAATTTATAATGGTACCTAAAAGTGTTTATTATGTTCCCTATACTAATGGATCTCACGAAGTATTGTTGATTTTTGTGTGATTGAAGTTTTCAATTTTTGGGTATTATCTCGATGGACAAAGGAATGACAAGTGGCAAGAGCCTAAGCTTGGGGATACCCAAGGAACCCCAAGGTAATATTCTAGGAAGAATCAAGCATCTAAGCTTGGGGATGCCCTGAGAGGCATCCCCACTTTTGTCTCAATCCATCGGTATGTTACTTGGAGCTACATTTTTATTCATCACATGATATGAGTTTGCTTGGAGCATCATTTGCTTTTGTTTAATTTTACTTTCAGTTTATCACAATCATTGTTTTCTGGATACACCTTTTGGAGAGAGAGACACAATCATCATGATTTGTTGGAATACTCTATGTGCTTCCCTTATATCTTTTGAGCTTAGAGTTCCTCTACTACTTCACATATATCTTTTTGAGAACGGTGGCGTGTAGATTTTATAGAAATAATATGTTGTCAGCCCAAACTTTTATTTGTTTGAGAGTTAGTATATAGTGATGGTAATTTGCATGGGTCATAAGACTAGATCAAAAATAATGAGTGTTCAATAAGTGATAATTAAAACCATCATGCAGCACATATAAACAAATTGTGGTTAATGATATTGATGTGGTGATATGGAAAGTTGTGAGTACATAATCATTATTTCAGAGAGGTGTTGATATTAAGGGATGCTAAAACTTCTTGAACATCTGAAAAATTAAAAGGGCATGGTGATGGTTTGTGAGCATTTCTATTCCTCCTTGAAAACCTAGTGTTGTTTCAAGTTGGAGTCGCACAATGGTTAGTTCCTACCAACCCTCTCCCTCGGGGCATGCAAGTAGTACTTTGATTTGTGATAAGAATAATAAAACTTTGCAATAATTATATGAGATCTTTATGACTAATGTGACACCATGGACATACGCAATCTCACCTCGTCATATTTGCTAGCCTATCTAGTACCGTGCATAGCCCATTCTCACCTCGAGGATTGGTGCAACTTTCGCCGGTGCATCCAAACCCAGTGACATGATACACTCTCTTGCAAAATAAGCCTTATTATATCCTCCTCAAAACAGCCATACCAACCTATTATGGTATTTCCATAGCCATTCCGAGATATATTGCCATGCAAATTCCATCGTCCGTTCAAATGTCTAGTTTGTTCATCATCGTATTGCTTTGCATGATCATATAGAGCTGACATAGTATTTGTGGAAAGACACCATTCATAATAGCATTTGTGGCAACAACATTAAATATCATATGTTGAATACATGTCTTGCTAGATCATTGCACATCCTGGTACATTGCAAGAGGCATTCATACCGGAGTCATGTTACTTCATTCATCATATCGAGTTATCCATGAGTTGTAAGTAAAAAAAAGTGTGATGATCGTATTATTAGTGCGTTGTCCCAGTGAGGAAATAAAGATGGGGAGGCCAAATGAGCCCATAATAATAATAATAATGTGATAAAAAGAAACAAGGGACTTTTCTACTATCCTTTACCACACTTGTGCCTCAAAGTGGCACCATGTTCATCATGTAAAGAGTCTCATGTTATATCATGATAGTTGGAATCAAAACTTTTATAAACTTGGCTCATATATTCCAATAACGGGCTTTCTCAAATGCCCGAGGTCTTCATGAGCAAGAAAGTTGGATGCACAACCCACCTAGCTTCAGTGCAGCTTTCATACACTTATAGCTCTAGTGCATCATTTGCATGGCAATCCCTACTCCTTGTGTCAATAACTATCAATGGGTATATTCCGATAACGGGCTTTCTCAAATGCCCGAGGTCTTCATGAGCAAGCAAGTTGGATGCACACCCGACCTAGCTTTAGTGGAGCTTTCATACACTTATAGCTCTAGTGCAACATTTGCATGGAAATCCCTACTCCTTGTGTCAATAACTATCAATGGGTATCTCCATAACCCGTTGTTACACCTAGTTGATACAAGACTATCTTCTTCACTTTTCAACCCCTTTGAAACCTACCACCTTACTCTATTCCACCTATATGCTATGTCCAATGGTTCACGCTCATGTATTGCGTGAAGAATAAATAGTTGATGCATATTGAAAAGGTATGATCCAATTACCTGACTTGGGCACTGTGGTGCTAGACATTTGTAGTTATATGGTGAATATGGAGCCATGCCTTGCTAATATAATAAAGATGGAAACACTACTGGAATCTGCTAGTTTGCCGACAGCTTTAAGCTTTGCCGTCAGCAATTTTACGGGGCTGACGGCAAAGAGACTTTGCCCTCAGCCAAAATACAAGCTGACGGCATAGGAGTGGCTGACGGCAAATAAAATCTATGCCGTCCGCTTTATCTAAGCCGATAGCCAGCTGACGGCAAAGGACAAAAAAGCGGTCGGCATAGGAAGGCTGACGGCATAGGGGCTAACCCAGTCGCCGCATCGGCCAGGAAAAAAAAAATCGGGGGCCTTCTTTGCCGACAGCCAGCTGAGGGCAAAGACTAACGGTTGTCTTTGCCGACAGCTGGCTGAGGGCAAAGAGGCTAACCCCATACACCTGCCTTATCCCCCTGTGCCTTCTCTCTCTCACCGCGCCTTCTCTCTCTCACCGTCCCGTGCACGCGCGCCCTGCTCTCCCACGCCGCCCCTCGCCCGCCCATCGCCGCCCCGCGCCCGCCCCGCGCCGCCCCTCGCTCGCCACGCGCCGCCCCGCCCTGCGCCGCCCCGCGGCCGCCCGCCCTGCGCCGCCCCTCGCCCGCCCCGCCCCGCGCCTCCCTGCGCCGCCCCCTCCGGCTCGGGCCCTGCACCGCCCCCTCCGGCCCGCCGCCAGCCGCCGGACGACGAGGCGCCGCCGGCCCCGGCCCCCTCCGCCCCCCGCCCGACGCCGCCCCCTCCGACTCGGGCCCTGCGCCGCCCCCTTCGGCCCGCCGCTAGCCGCCGGACGACGAGGTGCCGCCGGCCACGGCCCCCGCCGCCCCCCCCCCCCCCGCCCGACGCCGCCGGAGTCCCCTCCTCCTCCCCTCCTCCGCGGCCCCCGCCTCTCCCTCCCGCCGGTCCGTCCGCGCCAGGTTCGGTATAATACTTGTACGTGAATATGCAGGGAAACAGAATACATGAAGTTAGGTTAGATTTTGTTTTGGAGTATAAAATCTCAGGTTAGAGTTTGTTCTTACTATGTTCTGTATACCAAAATCGGTATATTAAATCGGGACAGTTAACGTAGGTTTAGATTGATTGAGATAATAGCTAATTAAAATCAAAATATATGAGAATAAATCAAAAGTTTTTTGTAAGCTAATATATGGGAAGTTTTAGATTGATTGAGATAATAGTTAATTAAAATCAAGGTTTTTAATATGAAGGATGAGCTGGTCGTTCCATATTATACTCGCCTGCACTACTATACATTATGTAAAAGCTATGGCCGTGGCAAAACAGAGAAGATTGACTGAGAGGGGAACAAATTCAGAGAGCAGAAGGTAATTAATTTTGTTTCCTGGCACTACTGAGATGAAGAAATAATTAGCTTTGAGAGCCTATCCAGCGTACATGCTCACATGTCGCATATATGATCTGCATCATAGTAGAGCACAACGCATCAATGATCGAATTGCCGAAATTCGCATCCATGCATTATGAAGTGTGATCTAATCATCTAAATAGGAAAAAAGCAAGGATAAAATTATAAGTAGATCAAACCTGGATCAATCTTTCCCTATCCCAAGGTGACAGCCGGCCTAGGATAGAATGTGTGCTGGAGAGGAGTGCGTGAGGCGGAGGATCAGAGCAGCCTATATTTGTTTCCAGGAGAGAGAAGGCGCTATTGTACTGGCTGGACTATGTTTGATGTAGAACGTGGTGCAGTTGTAAAAAACTTGGACTATATGTTAAGAGAGAGAGATACGTTAGAGATATTATTTTTTGAGATAGAGATACGTGAGGGATGTGTAACTGACAAAAACGGACATGTGAGAGATTGAATTGGAAATATCTGGTATTTCCATAGTATAAAAATAACATAATATATATTGCAAACTTCATATTATATAGAGTAATCTACACCGTAATAACTTGGTCCCACCAGATTAACGGCTCCTAATTTCTTTCGAATTGGTTAGCTTAATTACCGCGAGTGCGTATTTGTGTTCATTGAGTGCATTTAAATGTGTAGTAGCTTCTCCGCGAGGGATTGGTTTTCGACGACCTCCCCTGCATTCGAAAGTGAGCACATTTGTTAACTCCTCCTCCACCCCCTTTATTTTGCTCTGTTCCGGCCTTCGTGCTGATGACACTATCTAGCTAGGTATTTTTAGTATTAAAATGCAAAGGTGTTGCGTAACCAATATGCGTCTCCCGTTCGAAAGGGTTCCTGTCATAAATATGCATGCATTTGCATATTTATAACGGTGATTCTTTCGAATTGTCCAACGTTATCCATGGATAGCCCGGGTATGTGTAGATTGGGTCGTTTCCCACGCTTTGCTCCGGATCCCATGCAGAGTTTCGACAGCTCCTCCTTGTTGTTCTTCGGGTACACATCCTCTCGGTTAGTTGCCGAGACGTGTATCAGGAGAACAGCGGGGAGGTGCTGCCGAAATTTTGCGTTGAGTCGGGAGCAGAGCAGTGGGAAATGACCCAATCTACACATACTCGGGTGGGATTAGGACCCATCTATACCTAGTAGCTGGTAGGTGTGCATGCCGTGCATCCCAATGTATTAACCATGATTAAAAAATGGCCATAATTAATTTAACATACTTGATGAATTGATATTTTATATTGTTTTATATGTGGATAATATGTAGCTAGCTTGCCAGAATGACTGATCGTGAATGGATGTACACCGGTCACCATAGTCAGAGAGATATGACCGATGAATGGTTGAGCAAAACCTATGAATTCGTGGAAACGACGTTTTCTAAAGGCCAGCCAAAAACATGGTGCCCCTGCACTAAGTGCAAGAATTATTCGCGACAGACAAAGGATGTAATGGGTAAACACCTGCAGATGTTCCCGGAAAACACACATGTCAATGGTGTTGTTTGCGTGAGCGTGGCCGACAAGGTGTTGGCTGATTTTTGGGTAAGTATACAATATTATATATTGTTATTTCCTTCCAAATCATTTCACTATTCATCTGTGCATCTATTTGGCATAATTGCAGAGTCACTTTAGGGTCGAGGAGGGGACGGAGGAGGCGGCCAAGAAGAACCTCGTGAAAGAGTGCAAGAGTTTATTGAATAACACGAGGCACGAAATGCGTGTTCAGGCTGTTCGAGATTGGTACGCCAAGCAAGGGCAGCCGCAGACAAAGACTGAATGTCGAAAGATTTTCCTTGATAAGACCGAGTACATGGAGGTATGTGCATTCCAAAGATCAATTCTTAGGGCTAGTTAGGTCTATTTAGTTATAATACTTAGTTTCATTCTTCATTAACTTACATTCATAGGTGCCCCCGAGATGGTTGGCCGATAAGATGGATTGTTGGGAGATGATAACGGACAGGTGGTGCACAGAGGCTTGGTTGAGCACCCACACTATGGCCAAGGACTGTCGTGCCCAACTGGTTGGTGTGCCACACCACCAAGGCAATGCCAACATCAAGCAATACGCCAAAAAATGGGTATGTGTGCCTTGTTTTGTTTCATCAATAATTCGTTCGTTCATGATTTTTGTTGTACTAATTCTTTGTCTTTTCGTGTAGGCCAAACACAATAACCAGCCCGAGCCTGAGGGATACGCCGCGTTTAGCATGGCCCATAAGGGCTCGTACAAGACGGCGAAGGCATATTCTGAGGGGGACGGGCCGTCGGCGTACACAAGCATGTCCGCCTACAGCAAGATGACGTCTTATTCTGAGGTGGTTAAACAGCTGCGCGGGCCTGACTTTGACCCGAGCCGGAATCCTATCGATCCAGAGGCGTTAATGATCTCTGGTGGCGGTAAGAGTCATGGCACGCTGGCCATGTGTGATGGCTTCGTCCCTATCACTGAGACTCTATCTCAGATCAAGTCGAGGCAAACGAGCTCCGCTCCTGCAATACGGCAACGCGCGAGGCCAGTTGATCTTGCCATCGAGGTTAGTTTTCTTCATTAGTTCTTTCGTTCTTTTGTCCCTGGATGGATGATGAAAATTCCTTTTGAGGAGTGGTTGCAGGCCGCACTTATGAAGGAGAGGGAGGCCACCAGGCTCTTGTTGGAGGAGAGGGACCAGAATACGCAGAGGTTGCTTGACGAGGAGAGGGCACGCAATAATGCCCATGCGAAGGCCATGCACGACTTCGTTGCGGTAAGTCAGTTGTGTGAGAAGCAAGGCCATGTGTGAGACGCAACAAGGCTATTTCTTTGACTCCTCGAAAACTAATTTGCAGGCTATGTGTGAGAAGCAAGGTTTGCCGCCCCCTCCGCCGATGCCTTCTCCGGTGGGAACGGTGAGTTCCCTTTCAATGACCGACCTTGCACGGTCTTATACCATTGTCTGTTGCCGTGCTAACCACATATTTTAACTCTTGCCTTGTTGCAGCATCATTCAAGAGTTGAATCCCACGATCCCTTTGCTTCTCCTGGTGAGAGCCCTAGCAATCCAGCGACCAACGGAGATGCAGCTTCTCCTTCGTTTCCTGGCATTTGGTAAGTTATTCCTCTCCTTCTTATTCTTCTTATTGTTTAGATCAACTTAGATTATGCCAGGATTTAATTAGCTTAGTAAATTCTAGTTGATATTAGCCATGGTTTAGTTAGCTTAGTAAATTCTAGTTGATATTAGATCTCAAAAATGACATAATTAGTTTAGAAAGTTTTAAAAGAAACCAGAAGAGAAGAACAAACAAGAGATGAAGAAATAAGAGAAGAAGAAAGAGGAGAAAAACATAACTTCTCTTCTTTCTTTTTCTCTATCTTCTTCTTCTTCTTCTTCTTCCACTTCTTCCACTTCTTCTTCTTGTTCTTCTTCTTATTCTTCCACTTCTTCTTCTAATTGCTTAGCTTAATTTAGGTAACTTCTTTCTTATTGTATTCTTCTTCTAAATTCTTTCTCATTATGCAGATTTTGATAAAGCAGCATGGCATATGGATGGATGCTCGAGACTTTTTAATGCACTTGTGTAGTCCTAGATGAACTTTGTAATGCAATTGTATTTGTGGATGCACTTGTGATGCTTTGTAATGCTTTGTGATCTTGTTTGCACTTTAATGACATATATTCGTGTTGTTTGCACTTGTGTTGTGTTGTCCGTACTTTGTGATGCACTTGTGGTGCTGTTTAGGGGCAGATTCAATATATATATGTTGCTGTTTGTATCTATGTTTTGCAAATGCAGGGAATTAACAGAAAACAAATATGGAAAAAAAGCATGGAGGGTCTTTGCCGACAGCTCACTGACGGCAAAGCCTTTGCCATCGGTGGGCTGTCGGCAAAGAGGACACGTGGCGGCAGCCTGTGCATTCTGGCAACTCTGGGCATCACAATTTTTCGGCTTTGCCGTCAGCTGGGACAAAGCTGTCGGCAAAGAGGCGGCCAAGGGGACTCAGGGGTAGGCTTTGCCGTCAGCTGGGCTCTAGCTGTCGGCAAAGAGGCGGCCAAGGGGACCCAGGTGTTTGGGCTTTGCCGTCAGCTCTGCTACGGTTGTGGGCAAAGAGGGGAGGCTTTGCCGTCAGGTTTGCTACGGTTGTGGGCAAAGCCTGCCGTTAACCTTCTAACGGAGCTCGGCCTGCGCCGTTGCCGCCACTGCTCTTCGCCGTCAGCCCGTGCCACAAGGCTGATGGCAAAGTCTTTGCCGTCGGTGGAGCTCCGGCTGTCGGCAAAGAAGGTGATTGCCGATAAAATCTTGGCCGACACCTTTGCCGACAGCTCACTGACGGCAAAGCCTTTGCCATCAGTTAAACTGTCCTTTGCCGTCAGCTCTGGCTGTCGGCAAACCAGCAGATTCCAGTAGTGAAAGGACTAAAACAATCTTTGAGGATCGTACACTTTGAAAAATTAATTGTTTTGTTGCTTATAGGCATGATCCAATTAACTTACTTGGGCATTGTGGTGCTACACATTTTTTAGTTATGTCATGAAGATGGAGCCATGCCTTGCTAATATAATAAAGATGGAAAAGGTTGAAACAATCTTTGATGATCGTACACTTTGAAAAATTAATTGTGTTGCTTCTTATACTTATTAAAATTGATGTGTTAATATTTGTTGACTCATTGTTTCTCGCTTAGCATACATGCATAAGAATACATCATGGATAGCATGTCACATCAAAAAATCTATTTTTATAATTTACCTACTCGAGGACAAGCAGGAATTAAGCTTGGGGATGCTTGATACGTCTCCAACGTATCTATAATTTTTGATTGTTCCTTGCTATTATTTTATCATTTTAGAACACTTTTTAGGAACTTATCTACCAATTTCTATTAATTTTGAGCACTAACCTATTGACCTAGTGCCCAGTGCGAGATGTTGTTTTCTGCATGTTTTTCCACTTTTCAGGTTCAAGTACCAAATGAAGCCCAATTGACCTCAAACTTAATGTGAATTTTTTTGGACCAAAACAAGAATGTGGAGCATCGAAAGAAGGCCAAAGGGTGCACAAGGCCCCCACGAGCCATCAGTGCGAAGTGTGGGGGCGTGGTCTGATGGCTTGTGGCTTCCTCGTGGCTCTCCCGACCCCATTCTTTGGCCTATAAATTCTTATTTACCCTAAAACCTTCGAGGGAGATCCCGAAACACTTTTTATGTTGCCGCAAGTATCTGTTCTGATGGAAGGCCATCTAGAGCTCTATTCCAACACTTTGCTAGTGGGGGTCAATCACGGAGGGCTTCTTCATCAACCTTGCTTCACTCATGATGATGTGTGAGTAGTTCACCATAGACCTACGAGTCCATAGCAATACCTAGATGGCTATCTCTCTCTCTCTCTTTGATCTTCAATACAATGATCATCGTATCTTCCTTTGATCCATATGATGTAACTCTTTTGTATGGTGCGTTTGTTGGGATCCGATGAATTGTGGGTTTATGTTAAGATTATTCATGATAAATATTTGAGTCTCCTCTTATATATAATATGATTCTTATGCGCATGATTATGATAGCTTCATAATTCTCTCAGATCTATTGAAATAGTTTGGACAACTAGATTGATATTTCTTCGGTGAGAGAGGTGCATTATAGTAGGTTCAACCTCGCGATTTTCTATATCCCAGTGATAGAAGGGGACATGTTCCATCTTTGTGTTGCTACTACTAAGGGCAAAACGATGGGCTTCATTCATATTGGTTGAGTTTACTTTGTCTACATCATGTCATCTTACTCCAAGCATTACTTCATTTGTCATGAACTTAATACATAGAGAGGCAAGCATAGAATCGCTCTTGAAGTGAAGTAATAGTAATAGGTGCAGGCAGGAGTCGGCCTATTTGTTTATGGACATGATGCCTATATTTACATGATGATTTCCATGAAAATCGCATAACTACCGCTCTTCTATCCATTGCCCAACAGTAATTTGTTAACCCCCCGTGTGCTATTTTTATGAGACATGCCATTAGGGAAAGTTGTGGCCCCCGAGTCTATTTACAACATATTGCTAAAACCTCCAATACATTGTTGTCATTTATTTTATTTTATTTTATTTTCCATTTTAAAATTATCAACAATTATCTACACACCTAATTCACTTGCAAATAACGAGACCAAGGGGATTCACAACCCTCTTGCCCACGTTGGGTGCAAGCTGTTTGTTCTTTTATGTGCAATCATTGAAGATGGTTGTGGTTGATATACCTATTGGTTCTATAAAACTTGGTTTCATAACTGAGGGAAATACTTACCCACTTTGTGATGCGATAACCCATTCCTCTTTACAGAAAACCCAAGGCACATCATGAGTATCAAGTGCATTATTATTATTTCAGATATGTGTTGATATTAAGAGATGTTAAACTTCTTGTTCATCTAAAAAATTAAAAGGCATGGTGATGATGTGTGAGCATTTCTATTCCTCATTTAAAACCGTGTGTTGTTTTGAGTCGGAGTCGTGCGATGGTTAACTCCTACCAACCCTCTCCCTCGGGGCATGCGAGTAGTAATTTGATTTGTGATAAAACTAATAAAACTTTGCATTAAGTATATGAGTTTTTCATGAATAGTGTGACACCATGGACAAACGCACTCTCACCTCCTCATATTTGCTTGCCTCTTCGGTACCGTGCATCACCCGTTCTCACCTTGAGGATCGGTGCAATTTTTGTCGGTGCATCCAAATCCCGTGACATGAGACGCTCTGTTGCACATAAACCTTTTTTATATTCCCCTCAAAACAGCCACCATACCTACCTATCATGGCATTTCCATAGCCATTCCGAGATATATTGCCATACAAATGCCATCGTCACTTCACATGACTAGTTCGTTCATCATGATAATGCTTTGCATGATCATATAGAGCTGACATAGTTTTTGTGGCAAAGTTTCCATTCTTCATATTTTTTATACATGTCATGCTAGATCTCTGCACGTCCTCATACACTGTCGTAGGCATTCATTTAGAGTAATATTGTCCTATCCGTTTTCGTTATGAGTTGTAAGTAAATAAAAGTGTGACGAGCATCACTATTAAAGCATTGTCCTAGTGAGTAAAAGAAAATGGGGGAGGCCAAATGAACCCACCATAAAAAATGAGAGAAAAAGAGAGAAGGGACTTTGCTAATATAATTTACGCCACTTGTGCCTCAAAGTGGCACCTGTTTCTTCATATAAAGAGTCTCATGTTATATCAGTCTTATGATTGTGCGAATCACTTTTTAATAAACTTGATTTGTATATTCTAATGATGGGCATCCTCAAATGCCCGATGTCTTGATGAGCAAGCAAGTTGGATGCACACCCCACTTAGCTTCAGTGGAGCTTTCATACACTTATAGCTCTTGCGCATCGTTTGCATGGCAATCCCTACTCCTCACATCGATATCTACCGACAGACATGTCCATAGCTCGTTGTTACCTAGTTGATGTGAGACTATCTTCTCCACTTTTAACCCTTTGAAACCTATCACCATATTCTATTCCACATTTATTCTATGTCCAATGGTTCACGCTCATGTATTGCATGAAGAATACAAAGTTGATGCATATTGAAAATGTATGATCCAATTGGCTGGCTTGAACAACGTGGTGCTTGACATTTGTGTTAATGTGGTAAAGATGGGGACATGCCTTGCTAAGATAATAAATATGGATGGAGGCTAAAACAATCTTTAAGGATCATATACTTTGAAAGATTCATGATTTGCTGCTTATACCTATAAGTATTGCTATGTTAATGTTTGTTAATTCATCATTTGTCAGTGATCATGCATGCAGAAGATTACATCATGGATAGCATGTCAGATCAAAAATTCTTTTTTTACCATTTACCTGCTCGAGGACGAGCAGGAATTAAGCTTGGGGATGCTTGATACATCTCCAACGTATCTATAATTTTTTATTGTTCCATGCTGATATATTATGACTCTAGTATGCTTTTGGAGTATTTATTTACCATTTTATATTATTTTTTAGCACTAACCAATTGACCCACTGCCCAGTCCGAGTTGTTGTTTTCTACGTGTTTTTCACTTTGCAGGTTTTCCATACCAAATGAGGTCCAATTGCCCTGAAATTTGTTGATGGTTTTTTCTGGACCAAAAGAAGATCAACGAGCATCGGAATCAAGATGGAGGCCTCGTGAGGGGCCCACAAGCTATCAGGGTGTGGTCTCGGGACGCTGCCTGATAGCTTGTGCCCCCCTCGTGTCCCTCCCGACTCCGTTCTTTGTCTTATAAATTATCATCTACCCTAAAAACATCACAAGGAGTCCTCAAACACATTTTACACTGCCGCAAGTCTTTGTTCCGATGGGAGGCCATCTAGAGCTTTGTTCTGACACTGTGTCGGATGGGGATCGATCACGGAGGGGCTCTTCATCAACCTTTCTGCCCTCACGATGATGTGTGAGTAGTTCACCATAGACCTATGGGTCCATAATCATTACCTAGATGGCAATCTCTCTTTTAGATCTTCAATACAATGATCATCGCATCTTCATTTTGATCCATATCATGTAATTCCTTTTGTGCGGTGCATTTGTTGGGATCCGACGAATTGTGGGTTTATGTTCAGATTATTCATGATAAATATTTGAGTCACTTCTGAATACTTATATGAATCTTATTTGCATGATTATGATAGCTTTGTAATTCTCTCCGATCTATTGAAATAGTTTGTCCAACTAGATCAATATTTCTTCGGTGATAGAGGTGCGTTGTCGTAGGTTCAACTTGGCGAGTTTCTATATCCGGTCACAGAAAGGGACAAGATGTGTCTTTGTGTTGCTACTATTAAGGATAAATCGATGAAGTTTATTCATATTGCTTGGGTTTACTTTGTTTACATCATGTCATCTTACTCCATGCATTACTTCGTTCGTCATGAACTTAATACGTAGAGATGCAAGCATACAAGCACTCTTGAAGTGAAGTAATAGTAACAGGTGTAGGCAGGAGTGAGCCTTTTTTTATGGACGTGATTCATATATACACATGATCATTTTCATGAATATCGCATAACTATCCGCTTTTCTGTCAATTGCCCAACAGTAATTTGTGTACCCTTCGTATGCTATTTTTCCATGGGAGATGCCATTAGGGAAAGCTATGTTCCCCAGATCTATTCACAACATATTAGTAAAATCTTTCATTACCTTCTTGTTATTTACTGTATTTTACTTTATCTTGCTATCTACAATTATCTACACATCTCACTTGCTTGCAAATAACAAGACAAGACGATTGACAACCCTCTTGCCCGCGTTGGGTGCAATTTGTTTGTTCTTTTGTGTGCAGCCGCTGATGACGATTGTGGTTGATATTCCTATTGGTTTAGTAAACCTTGGTTTCATAAATGAGGGAAATAGTTACCCAGTTTGTGCTGCCGTAACCCATTCCTCTTCACGAAAAACCCAATGCAGAACTCGAGTATCAGTATCCACACATGTCTATGAGTTTCCATTCTATACAATTATAGCATCGACAATAAGTGATTATCATGAGCAAGGAAATATGATAATAACTACTTTATTATTGCCTCTAGGGCATATTTCCAACAGTTACAACAACAGTTTTGTAGTGATTGTAACAATAGTAGCCGCAGTAGTAACTTAGCAAGATTCAGTATATAAAAAACGTAGGCATGTGGACCAATGATAGACAATAATTTAGATGGCATCAATCGTATAACAGTTACATACAATAGTGATACAGAATTAGCTTCAATTCATCAATATCATCTAGGCATGTATTCAGTACATATGCATACGTGCTTACGATAAGAACTTGATAAGAACTTGCATGCCATCTTTTGGCCAACCCTCTCGTGGCAGCGGGGTCCATAAGAAAAATAAGGGACATTAAGGCCTTCTATTAGTAGAGAACTGGAACAAAGCATTAACACATGGTTAATACATGAACTCCTCAAACTACGACAATCATCGAAAAGAAGTCCAATTATTGACACCTTGGGGTATGTGGATCATAATACATAATAGGTGCATACAACTTGCAAGATATGATCTAAAACTTCCATATTCACAGAAAATATCACTCGTCAAAAAATCTTCTGATTCAACGATTTATCGTCCGATTAATCGCTACTTGTGGGGTGAGCGATAAGATTATGCCTTATATTCCTCGTTTATCTTCTGGTCCGATTTATCGGTCTCACAAACAATTTATCGGGATCTTTTGATAAATCAGGCCTATTCCTAGCACTATATTTGCAAAAATTATGTTTATTTGTGTTTTTGTGGACATTGTTATGCAATTCCCTATATTGTTTGTCATTATACGAGGATTCGGAAGCTAGGAATCAAAGTAACACTTCCATCCAATATATTTTTGGTGTTAAATATAGCATATTTCACTGTTAGGAATCTCAGATTGGCAAAAATAGTCGATTAATAGTCAATCGATAAAATCGATTAATCAGCCGATTTCCGATTAATCTCTAATCCCCAGCTGACCGAGACGATAACGATAAGCGATATACTCAACATTGGAAACTATAATGGGTTTAGATCTGAAATCAAGAGACTCAGGCCGTAGTGACAAGCATTAAGCATAGCAAAGTCATAGCAACATCAATCTCAGAACATAGTGGATACTAGGGATGAAGCCGTATCAAAATAACTCGATTACATGATCAATATCATTCAATCCCATCACCGTCCAACAAGCCTACAAAGGAACTACTCACTCCATTTGGTTAGCATCATGGAATTGTTGATGGAGAAGGGTGGGTGATGACGACGAGGATGAATCCCTATCTCCCGAGCCCATAATGCACTCCATTTGAGCCTTCCCGGGGAAGAACAGGAGGTAGCGGCGGCTTTGTCTCGTAAAATATGATGAAAATTTCTCTCTTATTTTTTCTCTGTAATTTTAAATTTATAGGACTGAAATTAGGGTTGGGGGAGCCACATGGGCCCCACAAGCTAACAGAGTGCACCGTGTTGGCTTGTGCCCATAGGTGTCCCCTCCCGCACGTCTTCGCTCCATAATTCTTCATATATTTCAGAAAAAAAATCCAAAAAAGTTTCGTCCGATTCTGAGAACTTTTATTCCTGCACAAAAATAACACCAAGGTAGTGCTGCTGAAAACAACATTAGTCCACGTTAGATTCATTCAAATCATATAATTTAGAGTACAAAATAAGAGCAAAACTGTTTGGAAAAGTAGACACATTTCAGACGTGTCAATACCTCTTCAAGAAGTGTTGAGTTTTTACACAAAGTGCATCAAGTTGTTTCCATCATATAATAACACCATGCCAATGTCCATCCTTTTTAGAGCTTATTTTCACATTATTTTGAATCAAAGGGCATTTTTCCTTTTTAATGGTTACAAATTCATTTAATACTTTAAATATAACAAGCCAATCAATAAATAGTCTCAGCTTTGAGCATGATAATTTAAATGGTGTATCTTACAAAAGTATTGAAGGGGCAATGGTATCAAAAGTTGAGCTCTTTGTGGAAGACAACGATTTCCGTTCGAAACTTACTCCGCCGAAGATTTTTCAGTTTGTATACAAAGTGTATCATTTTTTCTCACAACACCTAGAAATTATACAACACCCTATAGTGGTCATATAATGACGCCACGTCAAGTTTCATCATTTTTGGAGCTCACTTGCATGTTATTTAAAATTAAAGAGCATTTTTCCCATTTTAATGGCCAAAATTCATCTAATGCTTTAAAAAGAACAAATCAACGAAAAAATGGCAACAACCTCACATACTCTAATTATGAAATAACTTCAACACACAAAAGGGAACAAAAATGTAGCTCGAAAAGAACAAAAGGTTGGAATTAAAAAATATAAAAATAATACAAGTGGTGTGCGCCACGTAATATTTGCCATTGATGATATACAATCCTCATGGGACTTTTGTCATCCCCGCAAATGCAAAGGTTTAGTTCTGACGGTCCCATTGGAGTGCTCGTTAGTGGTTAGGCCTGCCCACGCAAACCACCCACACACGGCGAAGAGGGGCTATCCACACACAAACCGATCCCCTCCTCAAGAAAAATGTCTGCTCCCTAGGGCTTCCTGCGCTCGTGCGACGGCGAACTAGGGTTCTGGACTCCCTTGAGATCTCGATCGCGGACGATTTCTCTGCTTTCTCCCGTTATTCCACCCTCCATCGACCCCTCTCTCGGCCTGCCGCCTCTCCTGCTCAATCCATTGCCTGGATTCGAAGCGATCACGGGGTTCTCTTGTAGAACTGCCCACCCTTGGTCTTCGGTTGTGGATTGGCGATCATGGCGACGGGTTGTAAGGATAAGGGACCGATCGGCGAGGGGGTGGCAATGGTTAATGTGCCTGTCACTGAGATGGATGGTGCTGCGGACTTTCTCCGATCTGGGGCGAAGAACAAAGGCGTTGTTGGCGCAGGCGATCGTGCGCAATCTTCGGCGTCGGGTGCTGGCGTCGAGAATCTCATGGCCCACTTGCGTCTTACAACGGCGGAGTCCACGGCGGTGATCATTGATGATGTTGATGATCTAGAGATGGTTGATCCCAACCAGGCTTTTGTTGGCAAGGTCATGTCTTCGAATGTTCTGCATATTGAGACGATCAAGTCTGCGATGAGGCCGGCATGGGGTAACCCTAGAGGTTTGAATTTCAATTCAGTGGGGGACAATCTATTTGTCGTTGAATTCGGATCACAGGCTGATCGTGATAGAGTTATGGAGGGTTCTCCGTGGAGAGTAGGTAAACATGCAGTATTGCTCAAGTTCTTTGATGCTGATATTTCCCCTGTGGATGTTGTTTTTGATCGCTTGGCCATCTGGGCACGGATCACCAAGTTGCCGACGAGGCTCATGAGGGCTGCTCGGGGTATTGAGATTGCTAAGCCTATTGGAAATGTTATGAGGGTTGAAACTGATGATTTGGGTCATTGTTGGGGACTGTATATGAGAATCCGAGTGGAGGTGGATGTCCAGAAGCCCCTCCTTTGTTATGTCACTGTGATTTCGAGTAGGCTACAGTCCAGTGCTACCTATGAGGTTAAATATGAACGTCTTCCACTATATTGTTTCTCTTGTGGATTGTTGGGCCATTCTGCTCTCGGGTGTGCTAACCCAGCTGATCGTGATGAGAACGGGGATCTACCTTACTCGGCTAAACGGCTTTCTGTGGATGATGGGATGAAGACGTCTGGTGGATCACATTCGGGATCATTTGCATCACGTGGGACTAGCCATGTTCCTGGTTCACGTGGCTCTGCTGGCTCGTCGGCTCGAGGAGGGCGAGATGGCGGCAGAGGGGCACGCAAAGGACAGCGTGATGCTCAGGAAGTGTCTTCTTCCCAGAGGGGAGGGATTGGAAGAGGCCGGGGCCGGGCATCTCAGGGTCGGGGAAGAGGGATGGTGGACTGCAATGTTCTACCAATTACCAATCCGACGAAGAATACAGTGGGTCTTAAGAGGAAAGCACCCAAGGTTCAACTGACAGCACCTCTTCTTCTGGAGGACAACCCGGAGCGGGCGTTCGTCTTGGTTGGTACTTCTGCGTCTGCTCTTGGGGGAGAGGAGGATGATACGTGCAATGATGCTAACAAGAACCTACAGACTACTATAGATGGATCGGCGGATCAGGCGGCGACTGCATTGCAGTCCCGCCAGACGCAATGAGTATCTTGTGCTGGAACTGTCGCGGGTTAGGGTCTGAGCGACAGTGGGGGAACTTCGCTGGTTAGTGAAGAGGTACAGACCCAGTATCCTGTTCTTGTCTGAGACGAAGATGCGGGATGCCAGAGCTAGGAATTTCATCTGGTCTTTGGGCTACACGGGGTCCTATGCTGTCAGTTGCGAGGGCCGGAGTGGAGGCATTGCGCTATTTTGGAAGTTGCCTTTCATAGTGTCTCTAAAGGGAGCTAATTCACACGTCATCGATGTGATGATCTCCTCTGCTGAGTTCGTGGTCTGGGCGTGCTACCTTTGTGTATGGGGAACCAAGAAGAGAGTTGCGTCATTTCTTCTAGGATACTCTTGCTCGGCTGCGTTGGGGAATGGCCCATGGTTATGTTGTTGTTGGGGAACGTCGCAAGGGAAACAAAAATTTTCCTACGCGCACGAAGACCTATCATGGTGATGTCCATCTACGAGAGGGGATGAATGATCTACGTACCCTTGTAGATCGTACAGCAGAAGCGTTAGTGAACGCGGTTGATGTAGTGGAACGTCCTCACGTCCCTCGATCCGCCCCGCGAACAATCCCGCGATCAGTCCCACGATCTAGTACCGAACGGACGGCACCTCCACGTTCAGCACACGTACAACTCGACGATGATCTCGGCCTTCTTGATCCAGCAAGAGAGACGGAGAGGTAGAAGAGTTCTCCGACAGCGTGACGGCGCTCCGGAGGTTGGTGATGATTTTGTCTCAGCAGGGCTCCGCCCGAGCTCCGCAGAAACGCGATCTAGAGGAAAAACTATGGAGGTATGTGGTCGGGCAGCCGTGAGAAAGTCGTCTCAAATCAGCCCTAAAACCTCCGTATATATAGGTGGGAGGGAGGGGAGGAGGCAGCCTCAAAACCTAAAGGTTTGGCCGAAATTGGAGGTGGAGGAGTCCTACTCCAATCCTACTTGGAGTAGGATTCCACCTTCCCACTTGGAAACTCTTTCCACCTTGTGTTTTTTCCTTCTCAAACCTTATGGGCCTTAGTGGGAACTTATTCCAGCCCACTAGGGGCTGGTTTATCTCTTCCCATAGCCCATGAGACCCCTTGGGGCGTGACACCCCTCCCGATGGTCCCCGGCACCCCTCCCGGCACTCCCGGTACACTATCGATGAGCCCGAAACTTTTCCGGTAATGCACGAAAACCTTCCGGTAACCAAATGAGGTCATCCTATATATCAATCTTCGTTTCCGGACCATTCCGGAAACCCTCGTGACGTCCGTGATCTCATCCGGGACTCCGAACAACATTCGGTAACCAACCATATAACTCAAATACGCATAAAACAACGTCGGACCTTAAGTGTGCAGACCCTGCGGGTTCGAGAACTATGTAGACATGACCCGAGAGACTCCTCGGTCAATATCCAATAGCGGGACCTGGATGCCCATATTGGATCCTACATATTCTACGAAGATCTTATCGTTTGAACCTCAGTGCCAAGGATTCATATAATCCCGTATGTCATTCCCTTTGTCCTTCGGTATGTTACTTGCCCGAGATTCGATCGTCAGTATCCGTATACCTATTTCAATCTCGTTTACTGGCAAGTCTCTTTACTCGTTCCGTAATACAAGATCCCGCAACTTACACTAAGTTACATTGCTTGCAAGGCTTGTGTGTGATGTTGTATTACCGAGTGGGCCCCGAGATACCTCTCCGTTCACACGGAGTGACAAATCCCAGTCTTGATCCATACTAACTCAACTAACACCTTCGGAGATACTTGTAGAGCATCTTTATAGTCACCCAGTTATGTTGCGACGTTTGATACACACAAAGCATTCCTCCGGTGTCAGTGAGTTATATGATCTCATGGTCATAGGAATAAATACTTGACACGCAGAAAACAGTAGCAACAAAATGACACGATCAACATGCTACGTCTATTAGTTTGGGTCTAGTCCATCACATGATTCTCCTAATGATGTGATCCCGTTATCAAGTGACAACACTTGCCTATGGCCAGGAAACCTTGACCATCTTTGATTAACGAGCTAGTCAACTAGAGGCTTACTAGGGACAGTGTTTTGTCTATGTATCCACACAAGTATTGTGTTTCCAATCAATACAATTATAGCATGGATAATAAACGATTATCATGAACTAAGAAATATAATAATAACTAATTTATTATTGCCTCTAGGGCATATTTCCAACAGTCTCCCACTTGCACTAGAGTCAATAATCTAGTTCACATCACCATGTGATTCCAACGAATCCAACACCCATATAGTTATGGGGTCTGATCATGTCTTGCTTGTGAGAGAGGTTTTAGTCAACGGTTCTGAAACTTTCAGATCCGTGCGTTCTTTACAAATCTTTATGTCATCTTATAGATGCTGCTACTACGTGCTATTCGAAAATGCTCCAAATATCCACTCTACTATATGAATCCGTTTCACTACTCATAGTTATTCAGATTAGTGTCAAAGCTTGCATCGACGTTACCCTTTACGACGAACTCTTTAACCACCTCCATAATCGAGAAAAATTCCTTAGTCCATTTGTTACTAAGGATAAATTTTGACCGCTGCTAGTGATTCAAACATGGATCACTCTCTGTACCTCTCAACATACTTTGAGTCAAGGCACACTTCAGGTGCGGTACACAGCATGGCATACTTTAGATTCTACGGCTAAGGCATAGAAGACGACCTTCATCTATTCTCTTTATTCTGCCGTGGTCGGGTTTTGAGTCTTACTCAAATTCACACCTCACAACGCAACCAAGAACTCCTTCTTTGCTGGTCTATTTTGAACTCTTTCAAAAACTTGTCAAGGCATGCATCTTGTTGAAACTTCTATTAAGCGCTTTCGATCTATCTCCATAGATCTTTGATGCTCAACCTTCAAGTAGCATAATCCAGGTACTCCTTTGAAAACTTCTTTCAAAAAACCTTGTATGCTTTACAGAAATTCTACATTACTTCTGATCCACAATATGTCAACCACATATACCTATCAGAAATTCTATAGTGCTCCCACTCACTTCTTTGGAAATACAAGTTTCTCATAAACCTTGTACACACCCAAAATCTTTGATCATCTCATCAAAGTGCTTATTCCAACTCCGAGATGCTTGCACCAGTCCATTGAAGGATCACTGGAGCTTGCATACTTGCTAGTATCTTTAGGATCGACAAAACCTTCTGGTTGTATCACATACAATGTTTGCTCAAGGAAACCGTCGAGGAAACAATGTTTTGACATCCTACGTGCAATATTTCATAAATAATGCAGCAACTACTAACATAATTCTAACAGACCTTTAGCATCGCTACGAGTGAGAAAGACTCATCATAGTCAACTGTTTGATCTTGTCGAAAACATCTTTGCGACAAGTCGAGCTTTTCTTAATAGTGACTTATCACCATCATCGTCTGTCTTCTTTTAAAGATCCATTTTACCCAATAGTCCCATGACCATCAAGTAGTTCTACCAAAGTCTACACTTTGTTTTCACACATGGATCCTCTCTCGGATTTTATGGCTTCCAGCCATTTGTCGGAATCTGGGCCCACCATCGCTTTCTCCATAACTCGTAGGTTCACTGTTGCTCAACAACATGACCTCCAAGACAGGGTTACCGTACTACTCTGCAGCAGTACGCGACCTTGTCGACCTACGAGGTTTGTAGTAACTTGATTCGAAGCTTAATGATCACCATCATCAGCTTCCACTGCAATTGGTGTAGGCGCCACAGGAACAACTTCCTACGCCCTGCTACACACTGGTTGAAGTGATGGTTCAATAACCTCATCAAGTTCTACTACCCTCCCACTCAATTCTTTCGAGAGAAACCTTTTCTCGAGAAAGGATCCGTTTCTAGAAACAAACACTTTGCTTTCGGATCTGAGATAGGAGATGTACCCAACTGTTTTGGATATCCTGTGAAGATGCATTTATCCGCTTTGGGTTCGAGCTTATCAGACTGAAACTTTTTCACATAAGTTTCGAAGCCCCAAACTTTCAAGAAACGACAGTTTAGATTTCTCTAAACCTCAGTCTATACTGTGTCATCTCAACGGAAATACGCGGTGCCCCATTTAAAGTGAATGTGGTTGTCTCTAATGCATAACCCATAAACGATAGTGGTAATTCGATAAGAGACATCCCAGCATGCACCATACTAAATAGTGCGTGGCTATGACGTTCAGACACATCATCACACCATGATGTTCCAGGTGGCATGAACTGTGAAACAATTTCCACATTGTCTTAACTGTGTACCAAAAATTCGTAACTCAGATATTCATTTCTATGATCATATCGTAGACAGTTCATCCTCTTGTTACGACGAACTTCACTCTGAAACAGAATTGAACTTTTCAATATTTCAGACTTGTGATTCATTAAGTAAATACTCCTGTATCTACTCAAGTCGTCAGTGAAGTAAGAACATAATGATATCCACTGCGTGCCTCAACACTCACTGGACTGCGTACATCAAAATGTATCACTTCCAACAAGTTACTATCTTGTTTCATCTCAATGAAAACAAGGCCTTGCTCATGTGGTATGATTTGCATGTCACTAGTGATTCGAAATCAGGTGAGTAAAGATCCATCAGCATGGAGCCTCTTCATGCAATTTATACTAACATGACTCAAGCGGCAGTGCCACAAGTAAGTGGTACTATCATCATTTAACTCGTATCTTTTGGCACCAATGTGTAACACTACAATCGAGATTCAATAAACCATTGAAGGTGATTATTCAAGCAAATAGAGTAACCATTATTCCTTTTGAATGAATAATCGTATTGCAATAAACACGATCCAATCATGTTCATGCCTAACGCAAGCACCAAATAACAATTATTTAGGTTCAACACCAATCCCGATGGTAAAGGGGGCGTGTGACGTTTGATCATATCAACCTTGGAAACACTTCCAACACGTATCGTCACCTCGCCTTTAGCTAGTCTCCGTTTATGCCGTAGCTTTCATTTCGCGTTACTAATCATTTAGCAACCGAACCAGTATCCAATACCCTCGTGCTACTAGGAGTACTACTAAAGTACACATCAACATTATGTATATCAAATATACTTCTCTCGACTTTTGCCAGCCTTCTTATCTACCAAGTATCCAGAGTTGCTCCGCCTCAGTGACTGTTCCCCTTATTACAGAAGCACTTAGTCTCGGGTTTGGGTTTAATCTTGGGTCTCTTCATTAGTGCAGCAACTGTTTTGCCGTTTCACGAAGTATCCCTTCTAGCCCTCGCCTTTCTTGAAACTTAGTGGTTTTTCAAACCATCAACTATTGATGCTCCTTCTTGATTTCTACTTTCGCAGTGTCAAACGTCGCGAATCTCTCAAAGATCATTGTATCTATCCTTGATATGTTATAGTTCATCACGAAGCTCTCAAAGCTTGGTGGCAGTGACTTTTGGAGAACCATCACTATCTCATCTGGAAGATTAGCTCCCACTTGATTCAAGTGATTGTCGTACTCAGACAATCTGAGCACACGCTCAACGATTGAGCTTTTCTCCTTTACTTTGTGGTCAAAGAATTTTGTTGGAGGTCTCGTACCTCTTAACAAGGGCACAAGCATGAAATCACAATTTCATCTCTTTAGAACATCACTTATGTTCCGTGACGTTTAAAACGTTTTCGGTGCCTTGCTTCTAAGCCACTAAGTACTTTGCACTGAACTATCGTGTAGTCATCAGAAACGTGTATGTCGGATGTTCACAGCATCCACAGACGACGCTCGAGGTGCAGCACACCGAGTGGTGCATTAAGGACATAAGCCTTCTGCGCAGCAACGAGGACAATCCTCGGTTTTACAGACTCAGTCTGCAAAGTTTGCTACTATCAATTTTCAACTAAATTTTCTCTAGGAACATAAAAAAACAGTAGAGCTATAGCGCAAGCTACATCGTAATTCGCAAAGACCATTAGACTATGTTCATGACAATTAGTTCAATTAATCATATTACTTAAGAACTCCCACTCAAAAAGTACATCTCTCTAGTCATTTGAGTGGTACATGATCCAAATCCACTATCTCAAGTCCGATCATCACGTGAGTCGAGAATAGTTTCAGTGGTAAGCATCTCTATGCTAATCATATCAACCATACGATTCATGCTCGACCTTTCGGTCTCATGTGTTCCGAGGCCATGTCTGCACATGCTAGGCTCGTCAAGCTTAACCCGAGTGTTCCGCGTGTGCAACTGTTTTGCACCCGTTGTATGTGAACGTTGAGTCTATCACACCCGATCATCACGTGGTGTCTCGAAACGAAGAACTGTCGCAACGGTGCACAGTCGGGGAGAACACAATTTCGTCTTGAAATTTCAGTGAGAGATCACCTCATAATGCTACCGTCGTTCTAAGCAAAATAAGGTGCATAAAAGGATTAACATCACATGCAATTCATAAGTGACATGATATGGCCATCATCACGTGCTTCTTGATCTCCATCACCAAAGCACCGGCACGGTCTTCTTGTCACCGGCGCCACACCATGATCATCCATCAACGTGCTGCCATCGGGGTTGTCGTGCTACTTATGCTATTACTACTAAAGCTGCATCCTAGCAAAATAGTAAACGCATCTGCAAGCACATATGTTAGTATAAAGACAACCCTATGGCTCCTGCCGGTTGCCGTACCATCGACGTGCAAGTCGATATTTCTATTACAACATGATCATCTCATACATCCAATATATCACATCACATCATTGGCCATATCACATCACAATCATACCCTGCAAAAACAAGTTAGACGTCCTCTAATTTGTTGTTGCATGTTTTACGTGGTGACCAAGGGTATCTAGTAGGATCGCATCTTACTTACGCAAACACCACAACGGAGATATATGAGTTGCTATTTAACCTCATCCAAGGACCTCCTCGGTCAAATCCGATTCAACTAAAGTTGGAGAAACCGTCACTTGCCAGTCATCTTTGAGCAAAGGGGGTTACTCGTAACGATGAAACCAGTCTCTCGTAAGCGTACGAGTAATGTCGGTCCAAGCCGCTTCAATCCAACAATACCGCGGAATCAAGAAAAGACTAAGGAGGGCAGCAAAACGCACATCACCGCCCACAAAACCTTTTGTGTTCTACTCGAGAAGACATCTACGCATGAACCTAGCTCATGATGCCACTGTTGGGGAACGTCGCAAGGGAAACAAAAATTTTCCTACGCGCACGAAGACCTATCATGGTGATGTCCATCTACGAGAGGGGATGAGTGATCTACGTACCCTTGTAGATCGTACAGCAGAAGCGTTAGTGAACGCGGTTGATGTAGTGGAACGTCCTCACGTCCCTCGATCCGCCCCGCGAACAATCCCGCGATCAGTCCCACGATCTAGTACCGAACGGACGGCACCTCCGCGTTCAGCACACGTACAACTCGACGATGATCTCGGCCTTCTTGATCCAGCAAGAGAGACGGAGAGGTAGAAGAGTTCTCCGACAGCGTGACGGCGCTCCGGAGGTTGGTGATGATTTTGTCTCAGCAGGGCTCCGCCCGAGCTCCGCAGAAACGCGATCTAGAGGAAAAACTATGGAGGTATGTGGTCGGGCAGCCGTGAGAAAGTCGTCTCAAATCAGCCCTAAAACCTCCGTATATATAGGTGGGAGGGAGGGGAGGAGGCAGCCTCAAAACCTAAAGGTTTGGCTGAAATTGGAGGTGGAGGAGTCCTACTCCAATCCTACTTGGAGTAGGATTCCACCTTCCCACTTGGAAACTCTTTCCACCTTGTGTTTTTTCCTTCTCAAACCTTATGGGCCTTAGTGGGAACTTATTCCAGCCCACTAGGGGCTGGTTTATCTCTTCCCATAGCCCATGAGACCCCTTGGGGCGTGACACCCCTCCCGATGGTCCCCGGCACCCCTCCCGGCACTCCCGGTACACTATCGATGAGCCCGAAACTTTTCCGGTAATGCACGAAAACCTTCCGGTAAACAAATGAGGTCATCCTATATATCAATCTTCGTTTCCGGACCATTCCGGAAACCCTCGTGACGTCCGTGATCTCATCCGGGACTCCGAACAACATTCGGTAACCAACCATATAACTCAAATACGCATAAAACAACGTCGGACCTTAAGTGTGCAGACCCTGCGGGTTCGAGAACTATGTAGACATGACCCGAGAGACTCCTCGGTCAATATCCAATAGCGGGACCTGGATGCCCATATTGGATCCTACATATTCTACGAAGATCTTATCGTTTGAACCTCAGTGCCAAGGATTCATATAATCCCGTATGTCATTCCCTTTGTCCTTCGGTATGTTACTTGCCCGAGATTCGATCGTCAGTATCCGTATACCTATTTCAATCTCGTTTACTGGCAAGTCTCTTTACTCGTTCCGTAATACAAGATCCCGCAACTTACACTAAGTTACATTGCTTGCAAGGCTTGTGTGTGATGTTGTATTACCGAGTGGGCCCCGAGATACCTCTCCGTTCACACGGAGTGACAAATCCCAGTCTTGATCCATACTAACTCAACTAACACCTTCGGAGATACCTGTAGAGCATCTTTATAGTCACCCAGTTACGTTGCGACGTTTGATACACACAAAGCATTCCTCCGGTGTCAGTGAGTTATATGATCTCATGGTCATAGGAATAAATACTTGACACGCAGAAAACAGTAGCAACAAAATGACACGATCAACATGCTACGTCTATTAGTTTGGGTCTAGTCCATCACATGATTCTCCTAATGATGTGATCCCGTTATCAAGTGACAACACTTGCCTATGGCCAGGAAACCTTGACCATCTTTGATTAACGAGCTAGTCAACTAGAGGCTTACTAGGGACAGTGTTTTGTCTATGTATCCACACAAGTATTGTGTTTCCAATCAATACAATTATAGCATGGATAATAAACGATTATCATGAACTAAGAAATATAATAATAACTAATTTATTATTGTCTCTAGGGCATATTTCCAACAGTTGTGGAGATTTCAATTAGGTGCTACTCTAGGAGGAACATTTTGGCTCCTTAGACAGGTCGGAGGTCCAAATGGGCCTATTTCGGAATTGTCTGCAGATTTGCAATCTTACTGATCTTGGCTATGTGGGTCCGAAGTTCACATGGTCCAATAAACAAGATGGTCAGTGTAATGTTCGGGTTCGTCTTGATCGTGGTGTGGCGAATGGCGCCTTTTCCGAGCTGTTTTCGAGTGTTATGTGCAGAATGTGATTACTTCTTCATCATATCACTATGCTCTCCATCTCATCCTCACAAGAGCTCCGATGGGGGAGGAGGGGCCTCCAGTTCAGCAAGGGTTTCGGTATGAAGCGGCTTGGCGGCGTGCTGATGATTATCATGATGTGGTTGATGCTACTTGGGATTGCCATAGAGTGGATGAAAATCCTATACATTCGGCCTGGACAAACTTAAATCATGTGGCGGGAAAGTTGAAGGTTTGGAGCCGAGCGTCCTTTGGGTCCGTTAGTCATGAGATCAAACGCTTGGAAAGTGCCCTGTTCTATCTACGACGAGATTCTATGTCTGGGAGTAACTTGCGGGAGGAGCAGCAGTTGGAGCGCCAACTGTGCGAGTTGTTTGGAAGGGAAGAAATCATTGCCAGGCAACGTTCGCGGGTGGAGTGGCTTCGCGCAGGTGATCGTAATACAACTTTCTTCCATTCCAAGGCTACTTCTTGCAGGCGAACCAACCGGACATTGGCACTAGCGCGGGAAGATGGTTCGGTCTGTACAAGCCTGACAGAGATCAAAGGTATGGTTCATAATTGGTGTGAGAATTTTTTCACTGCTGAACCCATTGCTTCCATGGACGCTGTTTTGGAGGCCATTCTGACACGAGTGGATGATGCCGTGAATGTTGATCTGTGCAAAGACTGCTCTAATGAGGAGATCAAGGTGGCGCTGTTTCAAATGGGCCCAACTAAAGCCCCGGGTCCTGATGGCTTCCCTGCTATGTTTTACCAGGTTCATTGGGAGCTTCTGAAAGAGATGGTGTGTGATGCAGTCCGTAGTTTCCTGGGAGGGGATGCAATCCCTGAGGGTTTCTGTGACTCTGTCATCGTCTTAATTCCCAAGGTGTCTAATGCTAAACATTTGTCAAAATTTAGACCAATAAGTTTGTGTAATGTTCTTTACAAGATTGCCTCCAAGGTTGTTGCTAATAGGCTGAAGCTGGTGTTACCGGATATTATCTCGGAGTTTCAAAGTGCCTTTGTCCCGGGAAGGATGATCACGGACAGTGCCCTTATTGCTTATGAGTGCTTGCATTCTATTCGTCGTCAGAGTGGTCGACAACCCTTCTTTGCTCTTAAGCTTGACATGATGAAAGCGTATGACCGCATCGAATGGGAGTATCTCCATGCTTGTTTGCTGAAGTTGGGTTTTGCTGATGTTTGGGTTAATTCCGTTATGCGGTGTGTTACCTCAGCAAGATATGCAGTCCGGGTGAATGGAGAGATGACGTCTCCGGTGGTTCCTTCGAGGGGGATTCGTCAAGGGGATCCTATTAGTCCTTATTTGTTTGTGCTCTGTACGGAAGGGCTTTCTTGTTTGATGCAGCAGAAGGAGGGGCTTGGTGAGCTACAAGGAATACGCAATGGTCGACAAGGCCCCTCTATTTCTCATCTACTTTTTGCTGATGATAGTATCTTTTTTGCTCGAAGTGATCATAGGACAGTGCAGGCTCTCAAATCGGTCATCAATTCCTATTGTCATGCTTCTGGGCAGAAGGTCAATTTACAGAAGTCTTCCAAATTATTTTGGTAATAGCTGTCCTCCAACTATCAAAGCTGAGGTGATGCATCAATTTGAGGTCACAACCGAAGGTATGCAGGATTTCTATCTCGGCATGCCCACTGCTGTGGCTCGGGCATCTACATCATCTTTCAACTTTTTGACTGATCGGGTATGGCCGAGTGCTACGAGCAATGCTCGCCGGCCGCTTTCTCGAGCTGGAAAGGATATATGGTTTAAAGCTGTTGTGCAAGCGATTCCCAATTATATCATGAGCTGTTTTCAGGTCCCTGTTACGACATGTGATAAGATGGTTGGAAGTATCGCGGATCATGGGTGGGGATTCGAGGATGGACGCAAGAAAATGCATTGGAAGTCTTGGGAGTGGCTGTCCTCACCCAAAGCTCTTGGTGGTTTAGGCTTTCGGGACTTTGGGATCTTTAACCAAGCGATGCTGGGGAAACAAGCCTGGAGGTTAGCTTCTGATCCCACTTCTTTGTGTGCTCGTGTTCTCAAGGGGCGCTATTACCCGGATGCTGATTTTCTGTCTGCTGGGAAACCAAGATCATCTTCTTTCACTTGGCGCTATATTATCTTTGGGCGAAAGTTACTTAAGATTGGTATGCGGTGGAATATTGGCAATGGAGAGAATGTCTCTATTATGAGAGATAATTGGATCCCGGGATTCCGTCAAGGTTCTTTCAACTCGTTGTTTCCCATTCCTGATTCTGCCAAGGTTCGATATCTTATGAATGACGAAGGAACTGCTTGGGAGGAAGATACCGTTAGGGCATTTTTTCATGGGGCTTTAGCTGAGGCTATTTTGCAGATTCCTATCAGCCGACGGGGTGGTGTTGATTTCATCTCTTGGCCGCATGATCGCTGTGGCCAGTACATGGTACGTTCTGCATATAATTTGGCTCGGACGGCAAGTTTCTTCTCCACACATCAAACTGCTGGAAGGGGTTCACGTTCGGCCGAGGAGAAGCATTGGAAAAGTCTCTGGTCTATTGTGGCACCTGGCAAAATGAAGGTAGTTCTTTAGCGCATGGCCCACGATTGCTTACCGACTGGACATCAATTGGTTCATCGTCATATTCCAGCGGATGATAGTTGCATTTTCTGTGGTAACACTGAGCGGGTTGAGCATCTGTTTCTATTCTGTCCATTTGCACGACGTGTATGGGATGGCGTTAATTTGGTATACCCTCTTCATCTTCTCAGGAAGGACTTGCACAATATGAAGCAGTGGATATTCGAGTTCATCAACCGTGAGACGAAGCTTCATTCTACGGTTCTTGCGGTTACCGCTTGGCACATTTGGGAATCACATAATGATTGTCGCAATAATGAGGGACAACTCAGTGTGTCACGCGTGGTGGCTCGTGTGTTGTCTTATGTGCAGATGATTGTGCAGCATCTCTGGCCTAACCCATCAAACCAGCCACTTTCGACGGTTAATACCCCACAGCGATGGCCTCTACCTCCCATGGGCTATGTTTGTGTTAATGTTGACGTTGCTCTCTTTCCTGACACTCGTCGCATGGGGTGTGGTGTGGTTTTGTGAGATCATTCCGGGGCTTTCATCATGTTTGTGAGCGAAGGCATGTCCATATTTCCTTCTCCGGAGTTGGCGGAAGCAATGGCTGTTTGTCGGGGTTTAATGGCAGCTCAGAGCAGGGGTGTTCATCGGATTATTCTGGCATCGGACTGGCTCTTCTTGATTCAGCGCATCTCTTCAACTGGGATGGATCGTTCCCCATTGGGAACGGTGATAGCGAATATCAGATCGATGGCGTCGGACTTCCAGTCTTGTACGTTTCAATTTCACCGTCGTAATTTCAATGTGGTCGCACATAAATTGGCTCGGAATGCCGAGCCGTCATCTTGTAATATTTCTGTTGGTGTTATTCCGAGCTTGATTCGGTACGAACTTTGTAATGACATCTCTTGATCAATAAAGACCATATTATCTCAAAAAAAACCGATCCCCTCCTCTCCCCCAATCTCGTTGTTGTCCCCGTCATGCCACAACTGTTCTTGTTGCATCACCATCCGCCATCGTTGTCGTGATTATCGCCGGCTTCACTATATGTCGTCGCGCCCACCACCATAAAGCACTCTCTCTCCTCGTTCCTCATCTTTTTCCATAGACGTACGAGCGGCCCCGTCGCCACTCGTTCATGCATGGCTTGTAGTGTAACATTTTTTCTTCTAGGCATGTTGTTATCAAATAGAAAAACAGTACGAACATGAATTGAGCACACAGAAATTAGCCAATTATTATTAGATATTTTAGTTGTTATCACATGAAATGGAACACATTTTCTTGTAGTTGTCGGAACACCGTTTTCCATGCAGCATATTTTCTTCTAATTGCAAGAACAACGTTTTTTTAGTGTAGCAATTTTCTTCTAATTGCAATTAGATAGAACACATAAATATTGCGAGGGTTCAGAATAGATGCCAACGTTTTAAACGAAACGTTGATTAATTTCCGTTTAGCCAAATTTTTGACACCCGATATATCCAACTTTTAGCAAAAGTCATGTGTTTCATTCCGCCAATATTTTTCAACGGAGGATTCAGTTAGAAGGCTATGTCTAAATTATTATGATGTTGCTATATGAATTGTAATGTAATGCATACATATTCTGCAATGCATATGCAACTATCAACATATTAAAATGCGCGTGGCAGCAAAAAGCATTGCCACGAAGGCTGTTTTTTTTTATTGCCTTAGATCTTAACAGTGGCGGACAACTAGAAGAGACAATCACTTTTAGGAGATCTTATTCTAGCAGGTGCCGAGGAATGACCACCACGTTCCATGCCTTACTAGTGGCGGGTCTTGTCATGTGCGCACCAATAATCTCTCCCTCTCTCCTTAATAATAAGCACAGATCGTTTCTATCGTTCGTCGTCGACACTTTTGTACAAAAATCTCTTCGCTTCTGGTTATTCAACATGTAGTCTCTATGTAAGTGGATTTAGAAAAAAACGTTTCGAGTTTACAAAATAACACCTGCGTCATGTAATAATTTCACCCACGCTCCTTATCCAGTGGTAGAGAAGTTTGCTCGTCGTCGTTGGCGGATTGAATCAGCTCCAGCGTCAGCCAGCGACCGCATCTTCCTCGTCCTGCCCAGGGCAGGGCGGCGGCCGGTAGCATGCTCTCTTGAGGCGTGGATGAGGCGGCGGTTGTAGCCTTCATGCGTGCCACTATAGAGGGTGTGTGATGTGTGTTGTTGGAGTGGCTCCCGTCGCGCACTAACTTTGGGCGAGGCGAGGCAAGGCTCCGATCGCGGCGGGGAGGCCAGTTTCGGGCCCTCCCACCGACGGTTCGGTGTTGCTTGCGTTGTCATCAAGGTTCCGTAGCTTGAATCTGATTTAGCCTGATGAGGTTCCACTAGTGGAAAACGGGCCTTTGGCCGGGACCCTTTAGTCCCGGCCTGGCTCTGGGCCGGGACTAAAGGCCAGGCCACGTCGCCCAATTCCCAATGCCTCCCTCGAGGCTTTAGTCCCTGCCCGTAAGGAGCCTTTAGTCCCGGTTCGTGTCCCAAACCGGGACTAAAGGGCTACGCGGTGTGCAGCCCGCATGTGCGCCACCTTTAGTCCCGGTTTGTGTCTCAAACCGGGACTAAAGTCCTCTACCTATATATAGCACATCCCCCCTCTCCCCTCTTCGTTGCATTTTTCTTGGATGGAGGATTGTGGGTGGGTGCTAGCTCTCCACTTTTTTTTATGCACTAGAGGTGTTTGTTGAAATGTGTGTTAGAGCGATGCCGCTTCGGTTCACCGAACACAACTACGATATGAGATGCTTGAGCCACGCTTAAACCTCTTCCTCTTTATTTCTACTTATTCTAAAAGGTTAGCAACTATATTTCCTCGTTTAGACCGTGCGGTACTAATTTTTAGGATCGTGGTTGTATTTGATATACTGTCGTCTAACACAGATGAGCCATCCATGGATGTACGGTGATCGATGCACAGCCGCTTACAGAGAAGGCGTGCATTCTTTTCGAGATGCGGCCGATGCAAACAAGCATGGTGGTGGCTATATGTTTTGTCCATGTGTTGAATGTTGGAATGAGAAGGATTACACTTCCTCAAGAGTCATTCAGAGCCACCTGCTTCGGTCCGGTTTTATGTCGGGCTATAATGTTTGGACCAAGCACGGAGAAAGAGGGGTTATGATGGAAGACGACAATGAAGAAGAAGAGAACGATGATGACGACTACCGATCTATGTTCCCTGAGTATGCTGATACCGCAATGGAAGACAATGAAGAAGAAGATCAGGATGAAGAACGGGAACCAGATGAGCCCGCTGATGATCTTGGCCGGGTCATTTCTGATGCACAGCGAGGTTGCGACACAGAAAAGGAGAGGTTGCAGTTCGAGCAGATGTTATAGGACCACAACAAATTGTTGTACCCAACTTGTGAAGATGGCCAGA
Source organism: Hordeum vulgare subsp. vulgare (assembly GCF_904849725.1). Taxonomy (NCBI): domain Eukaryota; kingdom Viridiplantae; phylum Streptophyta; class Magnoliopsida; order Poales; family Poaceae; genus Hordeum; species Hordeum vulgare. The sequence continues at coordinate 196,320,436 of NC_058523.1, read as the reverse complement.
AGAAGCTGGGTAGCACACTGGAATTGCTGAAGTGGAAGGCAGAGACCGGTGTGACTGACTCGTCATTCGAAAAGTTGTTGGTACTGATGAAGAAGATGCTTCCAAGAAAGAACGAATTGCCCGCCAGCACGTACGAAGCAAAGAAGCTTGTCTGCCCTCTAGGATTAGATGTGCAGAAGATACATGCATGCCCTAATGACTGCATCCTCTACCGCGGTGAGAAGTACGAGAATATGGATAAATGCCCGGTATGCACTGCATTGCGGTATAAGATCAGAAAAGATGACCCTGGTGATATTGAGGGCAAGCCACCCAGGAAGAGGGTTCCTGCCCAGGTGATGTGGTATGCTCCTGTAATACCACGGTTGAAACGTCTGTTCAGAAATAAAGATCATGCGAAGTTGTTGCGATGGCACATGGAAGATCGTATGAAAGACGATAAGTTGAGGCACACCGCTGATGGTCGGCACTGGAGAAAAATCGAGAGAGAGTTCCCAAGATTTGCAGCTGCCGTAAGGAACTTATGGTTAGGTCTGAGTATAGATGGCATGAATCCTTTTGGGGAGCAGAGCTGCAGTCACAGCACCTGGCCCGTTACTCTATGTATCTACAACCTTCCTCCTTGGTTGTGCATGAAGTGGAAGTTCATTATGATGCCAGTGCTTATACAAGGTCCAAAGCAACCCGGCAGTGATATTGATGTGTACCTAAGGCCATTAGTTGATGAACTTTTACAGCTGTGGGCCGAACCAGGTGTACGTGTGTGGGACGAGCACAAAGAAGAGGAATTTGACCTTCGAGCGTTGCTTTTCGTAACCGTCAATGATTGGCCTGCTCTTAGTAACATTTCAGGACAATCAAACAAGGGATACAATGCATGCATGCACTGTTTGGATCAGACAGAAAGTATATATCTCGACAAATGTAGGAAGAATGTGTATCCGTACAATCGTCGTTTTCTTCTGCCCAAGCATCCCTTAAAGAAAAAAGGCAAGCATTTCAATGGCAAGGCAGAACCCCGGGGGAAGCCTGTCATCCGTACTGGTGCTGAAGTATTTGATATGGTCAAAGATTTAAAAGTAATCTTTGGAAAGGGTCCTGGCAGCCAACCTGTTCCTAACGGCCCTGATAAGCGCGTACCCATGTGGAAGAAGAAATCTATATTTTGGGAGCTACCCTACTGGGAAGTCCATGAGGTCTGCTCGGCAATCGACGTGATGCACCTGACGAAGAATCTCTGCGTGAATATTCTAGGCTTCCTGGGCTTGTATGGGAAGTCAAAAGATACACCGGAAGCACGGGAGGACCAGGAACGTCATAAAGGAAGAGATGGCATGCATCCAGGGCAGTTTCAAGGGTGTGCCAGCTACGCTCTTACTAAGGAAGAGTAGGAAATCTTCTTTGAAGTCCTTTTCAGTATCAAGGTCCCGACTGGCTTCTCGTCGAATATAAAGGGAATCGTAAATATGAAAGACAAAAAATTCCAAAACCTAAAGTCTCATGACTGCCACGTGCTTATGACGCAATTGCTTCCGGTTGCATTGAGGGGAATTCTACCGGAAAATGTTCGCCTGGCAATTGTGAAGGTATGTGCATTCCTCAATGCAATTTCTCATAAGGTAATCGATCGAGAAAGTCTATCAGGGTTACAGATTGATGTGGTCCAATGTCTGGTCAGCTTTGAGTTGTTGTTCCCGCCATCCTTCTTCAATATAATGACACACCTCCTAGTTCACCTAGTCGAAGAGATTAGAATTCTCGGTCCTGTGTTTCTACACAATATGTTCCCCTTCGAGAGGTTCATGGGAGTCTTAAAGAAATATGTTCGTAACCGTGCTAGGCCAGAAGGAAGCATCTCCAAGGGCTATGGAACAGAGGAGGTCATTGAGTTTTGTGTGGACTTTCTTCCTGACCTTAAGCCGATTGGTGTTCTTGAATCTCGATATGATGGTAGGCTAACAGGAAAAGGCACACTAGGAAGGAAAGCAAAAGTATGTACGGACGGGCATTATTTCTCTCAAGCACACTACACAGTTCTACACAATTCCACCGTGGTGGCTCCGTATATCGTGAGACACAAGAATATTCTACGCTCCGAAAACCCGGGGAAGCCTGACATTTGGATTAAAGGGGAACACGAGAAGACTTTCGGCAGTTGGTTGCAGACACATCTCATGAATGACGACACCGTTGGAGATGAGCTATACTGCTTGGCCAGGCCACCATCTTCGACTATATGTACTTTCCAAGGGTATGAGATAAATGGGAATACATTTTACACGGTTGCCCAAGATAAAAAGAGCACCAACCAAAATAGTGGTGTCCGCTTTGATGCAACAGACGAGAATGTGCACTGTTTGGAAACATATTACGGGTACATAGAGGAGATATGGGAACTTGACTATGGACCTACTTTTAAGATCCCTTTGTTTCGGTGCAAATGGGTTAAGCTGACAGGAGGCGGGGTAGTTGTAGACCAAAAGTACGGCATGACAACAGTGGATCTCAACAATCTTGCGTACATGGACGAACCATTTGTCCTAGCCAATGATGTCGCTCAGGTTTTCTATGTGAAGGACATGTCTACAAAAACGAGAAAAAGAAATCAGCAAAAGAAGATATCGTCCGGTGAGCCAAAACGCCACATAGTTCTTTCCGGGAAAAGAAACATCGTGGGAGTAGATGACAAGACAGACATGTCAAAAGATTATAATAAGTTTCGTGAAATTCCGCCCTTCAAAGTGAAAACTGACCTAAGCATCCTAGTGAATGATGAAGATTCTCCATGGCTACGACCCAGAAGAAAACAGAAATAATAGATAGGAATATTGGTGCAATAATGTAATAATGTATTAAACCTTTTATATAATGCATGTATGGAATGTACTAAATTTCAAACACTTTTCATTTTCATAGTATCCATGTAAGAGATGAGTTCTCGTTCGAAACCCTAATACTTCGAGAGAGATTGTCCGTTTTGTACACGAAGTGCATCCAGTTTTTGTCGTAGCCCTCTCAACTTTTTAACACATGCTATGTGGGTGAAATGATGATAGCATGCCAACTTTAAACATTTTCAGAGTTCATTTGTAGTGCTTTTGAATTTCAGGGTCAACTAGCTAAAAAAAAGTAAATGCACGAAATATACCAAATGAAGTCAGAAATTGTTGAAATTTTGTGATGTGCCTTTGAATGGTGCATTTTGAACACACAAAAAGTATGGAGTTCAAATAAGTTCAAAAAAATGAAATCCCTTTGTAAGAGATGAGTTCGCGGAGACAACTTTGGTTGTGAATTCTAATGTGGCAGATCCAATTCTTTATCTGCATGGCCAAATCAATAATTCAAGTCACACACTCCCATAATCCGCCTTTTTTCTTTCGTAAAATTAACTTCAACTATTTGTATCGTATAAAAATACTTCGGAGTTGAAGAGAAGTATCCAAATGACATGTGTTATTTTACAATAACCCATGCTTGTAGCAATGAAATACCACAACCTACCCGATATGATATATGAGAATTAGAATTCTCTATGATATGCCTTCCCTATAAAGGACCTCATACCTCGAGAGAGATTGTCCGTTTTGTACACGAAGTGCATCCAGTTTTTGTCGTAGCCCTCTGAACTTTTTAACACATGCTATGTGGGTGAAATGATGATAGCATTCCAACTTTCAACATTTTCAGAGTTCATTTGTAGTGCTTTTCAATTTCAAGGTCAACTAGCTCAAAAAATAAGTAAATGCACGAAATATACCAAATGAAGTCAGAAATTGTTGAAATTTTGTGATGTGCCTTTGAATGGTGCATTTTGAACACACAAAAAGTATGGAGTTCAAATAAGTTCAAAAAAATGAAATGCCTTTGTAAGAGATGAGTTCTCGTTCGAAACCCTGATACTTCGAGAGAGATTGTCCGTTTTGTACACGAAGTGCATCCAGTTTTTGCCGTAGCCCTCTCAAATTTTTAACACATGCTATGTGGGTGAAATGATGATAGCATGCCAACTTTCAACATTTTCAGAGTTCATTTGTAGTGCTTTTCAATTTCAGGGTCAACTAGCTCAAAAAAAATAAGTAAATGCACGAAATATACCAAATGAAGTCAGAAATTGTTGAAATTTTGTGATGTGCCTTTGAATGGTGCATTTTGAACACACAAAAAGTATGGAGTTCAAATAAGTTCAAAAAAACGAAATCCCTTTGTAAGAGATGAGTTCTCGTTCGAAACCCTGATTCTTCGAGAGAGATTGTCCGTTTTGTACACGAAGTGCATCCAGTTTTTGTGGTAGCCCTCTCACCTTTTTAACACATGCTATGTGGGTGAAATGATGATAGCATGCCAACTTTCAACATTTTCAGAGTTCATTTGTAGTGCTTATCAATTTCAGGGTCAACTAGCTCAAAAAAATAAGTAAATGCACGAAATATACCAAATGAAGTCAGAAATTGTTGAAGTTTTGTGATGTGCCTTTCAATGGTGCATTTTTAACACACAAAAAGTATGGAGTTCAAATAAGTTCAAAAAAATGAAATCCCTTTTGTAAGAGATGAGTTCTCGTTCGAAACCCTAATACTTCGAGAGAGATTGTCCGTTTTGTACACGAAGTGCATCCAGTTTTTCTCGTAGCCCTCTCAACTTTTTAACAGATGCTATGTGGGTGAAATGATGATAGCATGCCAACTTTCAACATTTTCATAGTTCATTTGTAGTGCTTTTCAATTTCAGGGTCAACTAGCTCAAAAAAAATAAGTAAATGCACGAAATATACCAAATGAAGTCAGAAATTGTTGAAATTTTGTGATGTGCCTTTGAATGGTGCATTTTGAACACACAAAAAGTATGGAGTTCAAATAAGTTCAAAAAATGAAATCCCTTTGTAAGAGATGAGTTCTCGTTCGAAACCCTGATACTTCGAGAGAGATTGTCCGTTTTGTACACGAAGTGCATCCAGTTTTTGTCGTAGCCCTCTGAACTTTTTAACACATGCTATGTGGGTGAAATGATGATAGAATGCCAACTTTCAACATTTTCAGAGTTCATTTGTAGTGCTTTTCAATTTTAGGGTCAACTAGCTCAATAAAAATAAGTAAATCCACGAATATACCAAATAAAGTCAAAAAGTATGGAGTTCAAAAAACCATATTATGAAATTAAATATTATCATTGGCGATTCATCTCTATTATGAAATTAAATATATCAAAAAACCATTGCAGAACATATGACCAAATTAATACAAGTTCATCATCACATTAAAGCCAAAGAACAGTAGTGATCAAATGTTATTATTGCAAAAAATAAATACATAAAGTTTTCTCATAAAACAACATACAACTATGTAAAACATTTAAATGCAACAACAAACGCGATCAAAATCGCAACTAAGGTAACAATTGACCCAACAGCATAATGATACCAAGCCTCTTTATCAATGGCATATTTTCTAATATTCCTAATCTTCAAGCGCATTTCATCCATCTCCAAGCGCATTGCATCCATCTTCAACCGCATCGCATCGATCTTCATCTTGCGATCATCGATGACATCGGCGACATGCAACTCCACTTCCATATTTTTATCCTCAATTATTTTCAATTTTTTCTTCAAGTATTTGTTTTCTTTTTCAACAAAATTTAACTTCTCGACAAGAATTTTTATGTGGGTTGGAATTTCCGGTTCACATACCTCCTAGATTAAAACAATATATGTCACATTGGTCGTCATAATTGTCATAAACACTAAATAAAACAAATAGTTATAAAAGATAATATATACCACATCCGAATCATAGACAGGACGAGGGCCGACGGAGGCGGATACCATAACCATCGCACTATATAATAACAAAAAATAATGAAAATGAGTAATTTATACAAGTATGTATCTAAATCATACAAGTAAGATTTTTTTTATTTTAAAAAGAAGATAAGAACAAGAGGCTCACCACGGTGGTGCTCGCGACGAGATCGGCACGGGGCGATCGACAATGGTGAGGACGGGCACGGGACGACACCCTACGCATGTGCAGACTCTAAGAAGTTAATTTGAGCATTTGAAATGAGCTACACTAGAAGTGACAAATGAAAGGATGAAGTAGCTAACCTTTTAAAACACTTGTGCAGTTGGTGCACGGCCAAACCTAGACAAATATTAAGGAAAATGGAGCTTGGAGGTCGAGCTTGGAGAGGAGAAAGCTTAAGTAGAGTGGCTCGGGCATTTCATCGAACACGTCATGTGCATGAACTAGATTGGCAAGAGCATGGCATGGTCACACTTCAGCAACCGAAAAACAGGGGATACGGTGGGCAGGGGCGAGGGTTTATATAGGCAACACTTTAGTCCCGGTTCTTGCCACGTCCCGGGATTAAAGGCCCCTGTTTCCCGCCTTCTGGTCTGCCGAAAAAGGGCCTTTAGTCCCGGGTCGTGGCTCCAGCCGGGACTAAAGGGTGTCTTTAGTCCCGGTTCGAGCCACGCCCCGGGACTAAAGGCCCCTGCTTCCCACCTTTTGGTCTGCCGAAAAAGGGCCTTTAGTCCTGGTTCGTGGCTCCACCCGGGACTAAAGGGGTCTTTAGTCCCGGATCGAGCCCCGAACCGGAACTAAAGATCCACCTGTATAAGCGGGAGTTAGAAAATTTCGAACCCAAATCGTCCATTTCTCTTCTTCTTCCTCTCGTTCTCCTGCCCAACGCGGCACAACGACGAACTCGACGACGCCGTCAGGCTGCCCGCCGTCCTGCTCGCCACCGCCTACCGTCCTCCTCGCCGTCGCTGTCGTCGTGCTCGCCGCCGCCGTCCTCCTCGCCGCGCGCCGCCCTCCTCACCGCGCGCTACAGTCCTCCTCGCCGCGCACCATCGACACCTCCGGCCGGTAAGCCCCACGCCCCCTCCTCCCCAACACTCCGGCCAGCACAAGCAAAGAAGAAAAGGAGAAGAAAAGAAGAAAAAGGAGAAGAAAGGAAGAAAAAGGAGAAGAAAGGAAGAAAAAGGAGAAGAAAGGAAGAAAAAGGAGAAGAAAGGAAGAAAAAGAGAAGGAGAAGAAAAGAAGAAAAAGGAGAAGAAAAGAAGAAAAAGGAGAAGAAAAGAAGAAAAAGGGAAGAAACGAAGAAAAAGGAGAAGAAAGGAAGAAAAAGGGAAGAAAAGAAGAAAAAGATTTTTTTTGTCATTTAATTCCTGTTTTTATTAGGTTTGTGCTAGATTATTAGGGTTAGTAATATGTAGAATTAGGAAAAAGGAAAATAAGAAGAGGAGGAGAAGAAAATAAGAAAAAGGAGAATAAGAAGAGGAGGAGAGGAGAAGAAGAGGAAAAATAGAAGAAGAGGAGAGGAGAAGTAGTAGAAGAAGAGGAGAAGTAGAAGTAGAAGAAGAAGTAGAAGAAGAGGAGAAATAGAAGAAGAGAAAAAATTAGTTTAGGGTTACAAGAAGAAGAAATATATTTTTTGTCATTTAATTTTGCTATTGTATAGTGTATATGCTTAAGTGTTAATAGTGTTTCTTAGATTATTTCTTAATTTTGCTATTGTATATGCTTAAGTGTTAATAGTTTAATTTTGCTATTGTATATGCTTAAGTGTTAATAGTTTATTTTTAGCAAGAAAATTAATAGAACTAGTTTCATTTTGCTATTGTATATGCTTAAGTGTCCGGGACTGGGCTCCGCCCGGCTGGTATTTTAGAGTTTAGGTTCTAGCCAAGACCCGGGACTAAAGGTCCTCCTATATAAAACGACACTTCGAAGTTTCCAACCCCTCTTATATATTTTGTTAGTTTATTAGTTAATCAAATGTCCATTTTTTGCAGAACTATGGATCCACATACCAGGAACCTCGAAGAGGAAGAACTTCTCGAAGATATAATCAAAGACGGCCCCGACGTTGAACCAGCTGAATCTCCGTCGTCATATCTAAACGACTCCGGATATGGAATGGAGGTCGAGCGACACGAAGATGAAGCCGATGGGGGCAGGAGATAGGTCCAATGACGGAGAAGGTGATAGCTCCACTAATGGAGAAGCCGGTGGAGAAGCCGGTGAAGAAATAATGAAGTCCGGCAAGGTATACATATGAAGTTCGACAATCACTTGTAATATGTGAAAAATATTGGAGATAGCTCTATATTGTATACATATACATTCATTTGACGAATGTTTCTCCCTCTTAGGCCTCCACATCGAGCAAATCTACGAAACGAGGCCCGACTAGAAAGTTGGATGCACTGAGCATTACACCTTTGAGGTGATAATGCCTACGGGCGAACCCAAGATTCCTAAGAATGTTGCTGACACATTCAAGAAGCAATGCGGAGTTCTCGTTAGGGAACACGTCCCGATCAGCGTTCGGGATTGGAACAAGCGCAAAGGGGCAGCCGATAGTAACTATGTCGCCGAAAGGTACAAAGATAATCTTTGGAATGATCTCATGTCACATTTCAACCTGCTAGAATGTGAGAATGAAGACGCCGCACACAAACTGAGGGCCAAAGTCAAGCAGTGGACTCTAAAGAAGATGGCCGAACTGTTCCGTAGCTGGAAGAAGAAGCTATGGAAAAACTATCTGAAAACAAAGAAAGTGCCAGTATTCGAGGGGTATCTAGCCAAGCAGGCGAATCACTGGAAGGAATTTCAAGAGTACAAGGAGTCAGAAGATGCCCAGGCATTATCAGAAAAGAACAACATAAATGCCGACAAGAAGAAATATCACCACAAGCTGGGGCCAGGGGCCTATGAGACTGCCATCCCAAAGTGGGATAAGAAAGAGCAAGATCTGCTAGATAAAGGCATCGTACCTGAACCACTCCGTGATGAGTGGGAATTGAGAGCAAGAAATTGGTTCCTTGCGCATGGTGGGTCGTACGACGAAAAAACAGGGGACCTCATCTGCAATGACGGTCTTAGGATACCCAGGGAGAATTGGAAAAGGATAGTGAAAGAAATTAAGGAGGGAAAAAGAAAGTTCACTGCAGATAGAGATAAAGATTTGCTCACACTGGTCCTCGGCAATGACGAACATGGAGGACGAACGCGAGGCTTAGGTCCTTCTTACCCGTGGTGGCTTGGGTTTGCCAGAGACCAAGACACTTACAGAAGCCGAGAGAGAGCAAAGAAGCGGCAGCAGGATGAGGAGAATGACAAGTTCAACCAGTTGCTTGCCAGGATTAACGAGCAACAGAAGCAGATTGATGAGCTTAGAGGAGTACCGCGCCAGGAAGATCCTGCACTTGATATCACCGGCGCCCCATCTAAGCGGAAAACCAGCGTGGCTGAATCTGAGGCCCCGCCCGACGATGCACGAAGAATGATAGAGGGCGGTCCCGGCTACCCCGTGGATGGAATCAAGGAGTCAACATCATGTGAACTCCATCAGAAATTCAAGAACATATCCATGAAGGTGGCCGTCGGACAAGCTTTACCTTCTGGCCCTGATGCACGCTCGCATGGCCGTGAGATTCCAGCTGGCTTTGCTTAAGTCGGGGTGGATGAAATCCTGACGGGGTTTCGTGATATGGAGCTCGACATAGCTGGACCCGAAGATGAGAGGACACTCGGAGAAGTACTGGGTGGAGTCATCCTATGGGACAAGAACTACATCAAGCTTCCAGGCTCGGCCCCAAGGACAACACCGCCTCCGAGTCGTCGCAGGTCACCTACACCTCCATTACCTCCAAGCCCTCCACATGACGTCGGCCAGCACAACACGAGTCCATCTCGATCACCGCCGCCGGACTTGGGTCGTCCGTCTCCGCCGCCGCCCGCTCCGGATACAAAGCGGGAGCGTGCCACCAAGAACGCTCCGCCGATGATTCCTAAGCCACGGAGCACCCCCAAAGCGCAAACGGTCGCCCCTCCCAAAGGTACGTCATATTAATCTTCCTATCAGACCTTATGATCGTACCCCCGAGGAAAACGCCATGATAGCAAAGGAATATCATGATGCGAAGATGAAAAAGAAGGAACCCGAGCCCCGCCCGAAATACACCGAGAAGCAAATAGCATTTGCAAAATACTTCACGACCCTTCCATTACAGTATGACTTACACCATAAGCCTAATGACTATACACGCACATTGCAGAAGGAAGTGACAAAGAGAAGATCACGTGCAAGCCCTCCACATGACGTCGGCCAGCACAACAGGAGTCCATCTCGATCACCGCCACCGGACTTGGGTCGTCCGTCTCCGCCGCCGCCCGCTCCGGATACTAAGCGGGAGCGTGCCACCAAGAACGCTCCGTCGACGATTCCTAAGCCACGGAGCACCCCAAAGCGCAAACGGTCGCCCCTCCCAAAGGTACGTCATGCTAATCTTCCTATCAGACCTTATGATCGTACCCCCGAGGAAAACGCCAGGATAGCAAAGGAACATCATGATGCGCAGATGAAAAAGAAGGAACCCGAGCCCCGCCCGGAATACACCGAGAAGCAAATAGCATTTGCAAAATACTTCACGACCCTTCCATCAGAGTATGACTTACACCATAAGCCTGATGACTATACACGCACATTGCAGAAGGAAGTGAAAAAGAGCAGATCACGTGCAAGTGCAAGTGGGAGAAAATCAAGTTCAACTACAAGCAAGAAAAAATCAGACGTTCCTCAGCTTGGACAACAGGCCAAACAGTCGATCCCACCCCTCAAGGTGTTAACCGAGAATGTTCCCCCTCCGGTGCAGGGGCTAGCTTTTGTAAGAGCAAAGCAGTTGGCGGCTGAATGTGGTGTCTCGGTTGAAGATTTGCTGGCTTCCCAAGACGACAGGATACCCAAGGCTGTGGTAGCCCCTAAGCCACAGTTTGTCATGGGTGAGCCTTTGGTCAGCAAATATGATCTCCCAACAAATATGCGTTACTTGTATCAATGGTACTTAAGTGAATCAAAGAATGTGAGAACGATGATCGTGCTGAGTGTCCCACGGGAGTACTACGGCCGCTCCGAACAAATCCATATCAACTTTGATGAACTCTCCGAGATGTACAATGGCGACGCCCTCGAAAAATCGCTTATGAGTTGCTATTGTCTGTAAGTTTTTCAATTCGTTGTAAACATATAACTTGTTTAGTTATTTCAATTCATTGTCTATATATAACTTGTACTCTATTATGCAGAATGAAGATTCTGGATTGTAAAAGTAAGAGCATCCTAAATATTGGGTTTATTGACCCAGATAAAATACATATAGCGACGCTAACTGATTATCCCAAGGAGACGGAGGAAAACCTTCTAAGGTTTCTAACAGATCAAAATTTCTGTGACCACATACTATTTCCATACAACTTCAGGTGAGGGTCCTTACTCTGTTGTGTCCATTCACTTATAAGTGTAATTGATAAGTTACTGACACACATATATATATATACATGTGCAGCTTCCATTGGATTCTGTTGGACATTCAAATTGATAAGGGAAGAGTTGATGCCTTCGACCCATTATCGAGACCCTTGGAACAGTTCCAAAGCCTGCAGGACATGCTCCAAGGGTAATTTCAATCATTCTTGCGCTCTATCGGTCTCTTTCGATGATTTTCTGATATATCAATTAATGAAAAACTTAGCAAATCATTATCCTTGTCGGGCAGGGTTTGGAAGCGGTTCAAGTGCGTGACTCCCGGTATCGAGCATGAGAAGCGACCTTTATGATATACTTCTATTTTCAATACATTTATGATGCTAGATTATTATTTTGATTATATATATTCTATTCTCGTAAAGTGCGACCAGCAGCCACGGGGAACGCATCTATGCAGATACTATGTTTGCGAGACCATTCGCACGTTTACCTCTGAGCACAAGGATCACAGATTCGACGTAAGCAATGAACATTCACACCTCTATTTTTACCCGTCATTCTTTGTTATCATGATTGATATTCATATTCATCTCCTCTTCTTATATAGCACACGGCCATGACGACGAAGGTCCTACCAGAGCAACGCGCGATTGCTGTTGCACAGGAGCTTGCGACCTTTCTGAGGACGGAAGCTATAGATGACAAAGGACGATTTAGTGTAGCTAGGGGCCATTATTGATGTTCGTCCATGTAATCGAATAGACGGGCTCTAGTCCCGATAATTCAGATCTCCATATAATTGTATATATATGCTCGCTTGTAAGATAAGTTAACCTTATATATATATGCATAATTATTTCTATTTAAATTATATGAAAACTAATTCCCGAACACCAAACGAGGCATCACGTTAATCTCCCGAACACCTAAACCCTAAAACCCTAAAATAATCTCATTAAAGAAACCCAAAAATAAGCAAAATCTGAAACTCTTTAGTCCCGGCCCGTGTAACGAACCGGGACTAAAGGTCCTGCCCTTGGGGCGCTACGAGGCGCCCACGTGGAGCACCTTTAGACCCGGCTTGTAACAGGGCCGAGACTGAAGGTTAGGCCTTTAGTCCCGTCCCTTTAGTCCCGGTTGGTGAACCGGGACTAAAGCCCCTTACAGGCCGGGGCTAAAGGCCCGTCCCCACTAGTGTTCACGGCCTTTTGCGGATCGGATCTCATTCCCTGCCGCGAGATCTCCCCTTTGTGGTAACCATTGCGTCCTGTCGTGGTTTCGTTGGTTGAATCAAACATGCGAGCCGCTCACCTCGGCCGGTGTTCACTTTGCTTATCAGCTTGTGATTATGTACCTCTTAATCGGGGGGATTTGCTGGTTATTCACCAAATTAAAGCTGACTTGGCTGTGTTGTACGATAAGTGTGGCACATGATGAGTAATAATGGTCCTTTTTTTCCAGGTACCTTGCGGAACTGCTCGTGGAGAGCCACAAGTTGAACCCGTTTGTCCCGATGCTCCCTCATAGCATCCGCTTGCTGAATCAAGGTGAGCTCTCATGTAATCATGCCATATGTGTTATTCTGATATAGCATCTGTGTGTTGGTCCAATAGTGCCTCTTCCACACAATTCATAATATTCTGTTGTGATGGCGAGAATATTTGACTTTCGTGTACCTCTGATTTGTTGCTTACGGTGGTTAGCCTTTTTTCCTACACAGGAAGTTGTTTTCATCTGCAGCTGAGCTAGATTTGCCACAAATCAATCATTCTTGTTGTGTGCATTTACTTTGTACGTATTGTGTGGTGGGATATTCTTTTATTCTACCGTGTTGTTGCTTCTGTTTGTTTTATAAATTAAGTAACAATATGCTTTTATTTTACCTTGCTCCTGCTTCATTCATGATTGATGTTTAGCTAACAACTACACTGGTGCTCCTCCCTGCTTGTTTATGTTTAACCACTACACTGGAGTATTGCCTTAGCAAATGATGAGAACTCTTAATATCTTTTGTTTCATCACCATCCTGCCTACCACTACCCCACCTGGCCACTCATCATCTGCTTTTGTTTAGACTCTTAATCTTTATCTCCATGAATTCATGCACTCAGCCACAGCTCTACATGCCTAATCTTCTTTATGAGCATGGTGTCCCACCACCATCTCATTGTAGCTTAGTCTTAGATGAATGGCTTCACTAACTTGACTGAGGCTTGCTGGACTACATTGACTGTCTCATTCAGCAACCTAATGGCGGCATGCTTTTTGAAAGTACTAACTTGCATAGTATCTCAAATTAAGAGATGATGCTGCAATTTGTCTAGAAAACGACAATGCCTCTTTTTAATAACGCCGATTGTTATTGTACTGCAAGTCGTTTGGGCCAAGCCCAAAATTCATAAAATGTTCAAGAAAAATATTTATTTAAAAAGATTCCTTTTCAAAAAAAAAACTGAAAATTCATAAAAACAATACTTCTTAAAAAGTATTACAATTTTTATGCATACATGAGTTTTAAAAAAAATTAATATTTAACCTTATCATCGACAATTATTAAAAATTCATATAAAAATGAGGCACAATAACACATGAAGCAAGTTTTGCAAAAAACAATAAAAAATATTATTCAAAAAATATTTATGGAAAATATGTTGTACACACAAATGCCATTTCCAATCAAAAAAGTTATTATCACACAATAAAGAGATCCTTTTAAAAAAATTAACAATTTATCTTTTACAACAAATTTAATAATTTTTTAAAAAATAACTATTATAAAAAAATCATCCAGTTTTTATGTAAGCAATACCTAATATTTTAAAAGAAAACATTTAACATTATTATACACATTAATTTCAATTAATGCCGCATAATGGCACAACAAGCAGATTATATATTTTTTCTCGCCCGATGCAAAGCAGTACCTAATATTTTAAAAGAAAATGTTTAATATTATTATACACATTTATTTCAATTAATGTCGCATAATGACACAACAAGCAGATTATATTTTTTTTCTTGCCCGGTGTAACGCACGGGTAGTGATGTATGATAAGTGGTGGGCATTGTGCCCGACACTAATGATCACTTAGCAGTGGTGGAATATTAGTGTTGGGCATCTTCTCCTCCCGCACTGCTAACGGTGTCCTAGGGTATTCACGACGTCGTTTCCCGATCACTGGATCACATCGAAGATTTCTATGACTGTTCACTCATGGGTCAGTTCGGACAACCCATGACGCATACAAGGGAGATTCCGCAAGACTTGACGTATAAGACAAAGACTCCTCAAAACCCTAGGCATACGGTGCATTATATAAACCGAGGACAGGCTAGTAATAGACAATCTTATATTCATTACAATAATCTTGTGATAGATATATGTACTATGTACTATCCTCGTATCAATATAAATCGAGGTAAGTCTGTTTTAAACCCCAAGGTCGTAGAGATAGGCACAAATGGATCCGGACCTTTAAATCCCTAAAGTATATACCCTATACTCAATGATCCCGATGAATTGTAACCCCAAACCTAACCTAGGCATGTTTGGAAGAATAATCTCGACCGGGATCACCCGTTTCTCTCACAAACCGCATGGACCCACATGTTATAATCTTCTTCTTCATCAACTTCTTTATGCCTTGCCAGTTCCGCAGCTACGTCGACTCTTTGCGGTTCTCCGAAAAACTCTAGCATCCTCCTGTGAAGCCCTTCGTGTAATCTAATTGTAGTATTAGGTATAGTTACGTATTAGTCTAATCCTAATAGTAGTCCTTTTTGTTTTTCTGTTTATAAACCGCATTATATGCATGTAGGAGCCGGATCTCCGTCGTGTTGGGTGCCGAGTTGATAGCGCATTGGACGGGGCGCTCCTGTATTCTTTATATATTGAACAAATAAACAAAAAGGTGCAAGTTATCCGTACGGTAAAAAGTAGATTTCTTTGTTCAGTTTACATCGCTGGTTTACATCAAGAGAGATGTTCTCAAAGATCGATTCAATTCAATCAGTGGAGCTAGCTAGCTGGTCGCAGCTACACGTATTGCTCTTGTAGATTAATTAAGCAGCCTGCTAGTGTGCTTGTTAGCTTGCACGTACGCATACTTTCTTTGCTCTAGCAGGTTCAAATCCTAACCCCTCGTCCCTGAGCGCTCCTCCCCGGCCGCAGTGGTTGAGTTTCGTGCCCTCGCTCCCGAGCTAGCCTGCCTCTCCTAACCGCGTTGAAATATTTTCCCCAGCCATTGTGGCCTCCTTTTCGTGTGTGCTAGCGTAAGAGAGGATGGCTGGGATAGATGATAAATATGACAGGTGAGCCAACTTGGTCAATGAGAGTCATAATTTACCCCGGTCAACATTATCTTCTTCCCGGTATGCCAAACGGATCCAGGGTCTAAATTGATCGGGATGGACGATTACAGGGTATGGACTTTAGGGATTCAAAGATCGGGGTCCATTTGCGTCGCCCTCTATAATCTTAAGGTTTGAAATAGACTTCACTCCCTTGAGAGAGCCCGAACCTGGGTAAAATCCTATGTCCATGTTAACATCGCTCCAAGATACCTAACTTAGGACCCCCTACTACGAGTTCCTTTGGTTTTAACATCGATATTAATGCTTTTGTTGAGAGCCTGCTGGACGATCGTCAAAGATTGCTGGGATGATATTTTCGAGTTAGATCTACTATGCACATATCAGATTCTTTGAAAACTATTTGTTCTTGGTTCGCTATTTTACTCGTAGGTTCTACCATAGATCGGATCAGAAATTTCTTCTACGTCCCTGGCGGCTAATATTAAAAATCTGCATGGCCGAGAAGCCGTATGGTGGCGGGGTACACATGACGGCGGTACACGTCTCGAACAGGTCGGCTGAGCGCTGGCTTCGCCCTCGATCCTAGGTCCCTAAGCGACCACGAGGAGCCGGGAGCTCAGACTACGCATACACAGGGATCATCCCCTTTTTTAGAAAAGGATGGTGACCCCCGGTCTCTGCATCTAGGAGATGCATGCGATCATTTTATTGATTATTCTCGAGGACCTTACAAAGTAGTACAATAAAATGTCTGAATCCGTCATCTTGACAACATTTGCCGCTACTCCTATCAATATGATGAAGAGGTGCAAGCTGAGCCAAATACCCAGACCTCTGACCTAAGCCTAACACCTAAAGCCAGAGGCCCCGACCGAGCCACATATCGGGCCAGGGGCACAAATCGGTCTGACGCACTCACATGTGTCACCACCACCATCTTCCACTGGTTCATCTTCAGAGCAGATTGAGGTATCAGCCTTGGCAGGTGCCTCCGTCATCAACGTCATCATGATGCCAAACGACGACCTCCACCTACGTGAGTCCATCTCCAAGCAGCGGACGTAGATCCATGCTAGGATAGGACCGCACCACCGCCGTCGCCCACCACCACAAACACCACCCAGCCCCAAGGTTACCAAAGCGGCGCCTTCAAGAAGGGAACGACGCCGTGAGCGCCGCCGCCGCCAAACAAAGTTAGGGCTTTCGGCCGGGAGACCTAGGGAAAGGGGAAGTGAGGGGATCAGTCCATACCGACGCCTTCAAGGAGGGGAACGACGCCCTCAGGCGTCGCCATAGACGCGGCCAACCATGGCCGGCCAGGGATTTCGCCCCAACTAGATCCCCGTCACCAGCAGCGCCTCCTGTACAGAACCGTAGACCCAAGGAAGCGCGACCCGACCAGGCTAGCCCGCACGCCGAACATGGAAGGAGGGGATGTGCCAGATCGCGCGCACCGACCACCGCAGAAGCCGTCGCCGGCCGCCAACGATCACTGGATGCCGCCGCCCGCGCGGCTCGAACGCCAGATCCACCGCCCGCATGGTTGCTAGCTTGTCGTGCCTCATCCATAGAGTCGACGCTCCACATGCGTAGTTCCCCACGCTGAGGCAGGGCAGCCAAGGCCCCGCCGCCACGATCCTTGGCGACCCGGGGTTGCCCGACGGCTGCCTCTCGCGGCGGGGAGGAAGGGAGGGGAGGAAGTTGAGCGGCTAGGGTTGGAAGGGGGAGGGAGGGGGAGGGAGTGGGGAGGAGCGGGAGGCTGCTCGCGCTAGGTTTCGGCCCTTCGTTAGTACTGCCCACGCGCACGAGGGTACATGAATAGAATGTGCACAGGATCATGGATGGCTAGTGCTTCATGTACTGCTCACAAGTGAATTCTGGTTTGCAGCAATTTTTAATTGCTCTATGGCTGTCAGGACATGTGGGGGTCAAGTCATCGTGAAAAACTGTCAGTGCTTCAAGTGTTAGTGATCAGTGCTGCGCCGCGCCACGCCTTGAACAACACATGATGAACTTCTCACGCTTGTGGAGGTCTACCCGATCTCATGATGAACTTCTCACGCTTGTGGAGGTCTACCCGATCTCTGTACAAGGCTGTTCTAGTCCGCTCATCGTCAGATTCCTCATCGCGGATTTGTACCTTTCTTTTTCATACCTTTCTTTTTCGATTGTACTGCATTATTTTTACAGAGATATTTTATCAAAACTGGTGTGTGATGTCGGACCGGCCAGCCTCTTGCGGATTTTCGACCTATGTCGAGATAGACTTGGCGTCGGATAACCGACCTTGACTATGCGACCCCGCAACCTCGGCCAGCCAATGTCGTCGCCCCGTCTGTGCTGACCTCTCCGTCCAGGACATACTTATCTATTTTTTATTTCACGTT
The DNA here is from genome assembly GCF_904849725.1 of Hordeum vulgare subsp. vulgare. Classification (NCBI taxonomy): domain Eukaryota; kingdom Viridiplantae; phylum Streptophyta; class Magnoliopsida; order Poales; family Poaceae; genus Hordeum; species Hordeum vulgare. The sequence goes on along the minus strand of NC_058523.1, from coordinate 196,302,458 downwards.
AATTAATTGTGCAAAGAAAAAAATCTATAGTTTTCCACCGTCTTATGCGTCTAGAAAAATAAAAAACAACCAAACTATGTTGTTATCTCGGTCAGCCGACCGAAAGTTAGAATAACTGAGTCCAAATCATCGTTCAAGGATCGTCACGGATATAAGATGATTAAATAATATTTTTACGAGATAAATCTGTTTAACATGAATTCTCTCTTTTGCAAAATCCTTGTTGCCGTGGAGTGCAACCTTAGTGCCGTGCAGTGCAAACCTTGTTTGCAGTCGAATCTCGAATCCGGGTTGTGCGGCGGAGGATTTTTTCACTGTTTTGATCCATGGGATGAAAATATTGCACGGAATGAACTTTAATTAAAAACATTTCACGATCTGACCCTTTTTGAAACGCCAGAGCCCGTGGCGTTGCAGGCGCACATAAAAACGCCAGTCAAATGTGGCATTGCAGACCCACTCAAACGTCAGTCTAGTGTGGCGTTGCAGTCCACATGGAAACGCCAGGGATACTGGCGTTGCTGGCCACGCGCGAAACGCCATGATCCATGGTGTTTCAGCAGTACACATGTTGCTGGCAGCATGCCGTGGACTGGCTAGATGTCGTCGCTGCGTTCCATAGTGGGTTTGCAACACCAACATCGTTGACGTTTCACAATGGGTCTGCAACGCCACATTAAACTAGCATTGCAAGAAAGAAAAAACGCCACGACTGACAGACATGTTACAGTAGGGCAGAAACGCCAGCACTGTTGGCGTTTTACAGTGGGCCTGTAACGTCACACTAGACTGGCGTTGCAAAAATGAAAAAACGTCACGGTAGACAGGCGTGTCACTGTAGGGCAGCAACGCCATGGTAGACTGGCGTTGCATAGTGGGGCAGCAACGCCACGACTTGTGGCGTTTTTAAAAAATCAGATCGTGAAATGTTTCCAAATCTAATTCATTTTGTGTTTATGTTTAGAAAAAAGTTAAAACAATGAACGATTTGGTGCACATGCGGCGGGCACCGGCCGAGGAATCGTACCACTCCCACGCGCTATAAAAAGTCCTGACAAAGTGTGCACATGCAGACGACAGCCCAGGGGTGAACGATTTGGTGCACAGGCCAACTCAGAAAAAGAACATCTGAGCAGCGGCGAACCAGCCGAGGAATCCCGCAGGACCAGCAACAGCGCACATCGGGGCCGATGAGAGTTCGGCTCACCGCAGGCAGAGGGAGCTTTGATCTTTCTATTTCTTTATTATTTAATTAAGCTCGAAGATAACCAATATTTTTTGCTAATTATCTTTGTTTCAAACATTTCCTGTGATGCAATTAGTACTGGCGGGTCTATCAAAATTTGATTGATTCGACGAGCTAGCCTACCTAGTGCCCCCCTTGTGAAACTAAATTGGTGCTTTGGGGTAAATATTTTGCTCCTATGCGTACATCCCGATCAGGTGCTCTTCTTCTTGTTAATTTTGTGCAGTATATATTATTTGTGCGATCATATTTTCTGCCATTTTGCACTATCATGTGTATACAAATTACAGTATGGCCTATGTAATGGAATAGTCAACTTCGTGTCCATGATCTAACGAATGCCGTGTTGGGAATTCGGACCCCCTCGCGAATTTAGATTTCATCACGCTCTTCGTGTGCCGCGCCTAAGACCTGCATCGACATCTATCCAGGCCATACCTTTTTAATTATTTATCTTACTTAAATTAATCAAGTAAAAGAAATTCCTTTAATGTACTTATATTTTCATTATTTATTATTAATATTGGCTTGCCCTATTTTAAGTGCGTAGATAATGGGCCTTGACAGGGTAACGCAGTCACCTCGGCGTGCTGACGTTGTCGCCTCATCTCCATTGATCGAATTGTGTTTTTACCTTGTTGTGCTGCCCTCTCTTGACATCCCTCCGTTATCACTTCATTAAGTCGGCGTCTTATATGCCAATTTGCTTGTCACCTCGGTTGGTCCGGGGGCTTGGCCATCTCTTCGTCATCTTGCTCAGGGGATTTCGATGTCACCTGCCGACTAGCTTCACCACGATAGCTGGACGTGGGGCTTTGCCTCGATATATCGGTCGTGTTGTGGGGCCACTTCGTCAAGCCGAGCTCTTCGCTCTGTCACCTTGGGGCCAGCTTGGGGGTTGGGACCTCGACCCGCTGCAAGCTCGGCCCACTTCATCAACACCGAACACATTAACCAGTTAAGTCATTTTCATGCTTAGCTCTTTTTGTAATTTTACTTGTTGTTTGGTTCAACGAAACATTATAAAATTTGTTAAACAAAAAAAATCATTTGTTAGAAACAATTTCCTTTCCCAAAGTTAATTGGAGGCTCTAATATTTATATGAGCTGTTTTATAATAAATGTGTTTTCTTCTTTATCGTTGCAAAGTCTTTTTCTACTACTCCTTCTTCCGACCATAGTGTGTGGTCAATAGCCGGATTGGGTGAGTTTAATTTGCTAAACGGGCCTTGGAGAAACACTCCGCCTTCCGGATATGAAGGTTGAAGCCAAAGGCTGACCCGATTGGAGTCCGGAGATGGGATGTATCATGTTAAAGTATGACCGAAGCACAAATTAAATTTTAGACCAATTTCGGATTGACACAATTTCCTTTTATATAAACGTAATTTTTTTTGCATAAGGTTTTTGGTTTTTCCGAGAATAGCTTTTTGCAGCACAATGTCAGATGCATTTCACGCATCGGCAATATTAAAGGGGGTCTGTGGTTAGCACCGAAACCACCAAACACCGAGGTACTCCATGCAGTCCTCGGCAAAATGATCTTTGGTATTTCGCATTTATATGCATTGATTTCGAGTTGTGTCTTTGGTCTATAGCTGGATTGCCCGGCTCATGTGCTTATCCCTTACGTTTTCGTTTTGTTCGGCTAAGGGGTAAAGGGAGAACCACTTCGATTGTCACTTACGATTTAACTCGTTAAGTGCCTCAGTTGGAGATAGCCGAAAGCAGACCGACACGACAAGTGTAAATCGAACCGCAGTCGGTGTTCAACCAAGTATAACCGATCGAGGTTATCCAAGTAAAATGAAGGGCCTTTCTTTCTTGAAAATGCCAAGTTGTGGGTCGTTCTACCTCGAATAATCCGAGGAGTCGACGTATATCAGGGGCTATTAAGTTGCCCCCAAACATATGCTCCTATGACTAAGTGAAAGTTATAAAGCCCGAATATCTGATTGCCTTGTTTCCACTAACACAACCGCCTCCGGGCACCGAAACATCGGCTAAGGGTTGTCCTATTTGTACGGAAACACCCTATGTAGCATCTACAAAGGGGTGGAAGCCAATGATAGGCCACTTTCAAATTATAAACAATCGTGACGGAGTCAAAATAAACTATACCGAGGGTTCCTTGTGACACCTCGGCAAAGATACATCGGGATTCCTGGAGAGCCCAACATATGATCAACGTTTGTATTTAATATACGAAAGCTGGCTTCCGTAGTCATCGTTATAAAGCCATAGATATGCATCAATTCAACTTAAGATTTTTGCCAAGATGGTTTGCTTGGCTCTTGTTCTTACCCCCTATGTTCCCGATTGTTAGGCTTGGGGGTAAAGATAACATCTCTGGGATTGTTACTTCCGGGTCATCCGGCTTAGTACCTCACACTGGGTGAAGCCTAAAGCTAGCCATCTTAAGAATATAATTGGTCGGCAACGAGGAAGTGAAATTTTTGGTTGATTAAAGGCCACAGACTTCGGGAACATTCCCCGAACTGAATCCTCAATATTTCCTCCCACATTGATCGGAATTGAGGTTTCACGATCATGGTCATCATGATATCCTGAGAAAAGGAGCTTATAAATGAACTATTTTTCCCAGAAGATGTTTCTTACATTAAATAGTACTCCCTCCGATCCAAACTAAGGGTCGCAAATTTAGTACTAAGTTAGTGCAAATTTAGTACTAATGTAGCTACAAATTTAGTACTAAAGTAGTGACACTTATTTTGGGACAGCTGGAGTAATATATAACATATCTTTCCGCATACCTTTGTTTATAAAACCGTATCGCCAGATTTCCTTGTTTGTCGTAAACCTTTGTTCTTATAAAGGCTTTATAAAGTAGGACAAACAATCCTTGGCTACTGGCCGAGCAGGTTGAAGCCGATGGTCGGTCAACAAAGTCTTGTGCAATGCAGATCCGAGCAGTAACGATGTAAAGGCACTTGGATACACATAATCATTACACATAAATTGTGTCAAACGAAACAAAGTTTGTGTCAAACAAATATCGATCCTTAGTTCGACCACTCCTGCCCAAATTAAGGCTCGGGGGTACTTCATTGCCTATTCAATGCGGCTCATTTAAAGTAGAATACAGTTTCCGAGGAGATATACACAGGTTGGGGGGCCGCTCCCAACCCGAGTCTCGGGAACTACTGCGTACCACATTTCCATCCCTAACGAATGCCGTCGAGCAAGAACTTGATCCTGTGGCCGATTTTGCAAATCGACCTAAGTCTCAGGGGCTACTGGGATCAGTGGTTTTATTTTTTCTTTCACGTGCATCTCAGATTTTAGACCTCTACACACCTTGAGGGCTACTAATTGTACATCTTGATAGTAAATAAATTGCGGTGATCGGAAATAAATTCCACGAAAAATCATCCCACTATCGAGGTGGTGCATAATCTCCAAAGGAGTCCAACGTAAAGCTTGGATGCAAGTGGTTGGATCAATAGACATCATTGCCGGCATTAAGCTCCACCGAACTCGTTCAACCTTTCCAAAGAACGAGGTAACCTATGACTCTTCGGATTGCCGACCAACGTTGGAGCTCGGTTGCAAAAACAAACCTCAAAAACAGTCTGACATAAAACTCGGATTCGAATGGCTGGCTCCATAAAATGCTATTCCGGTATTTAAGCTCGGATGAACTCCCATCAAATTTCAGAGACCATGATAATCTATGACACCTCGGATGCGGACTAGTGTTGGAGCTCGGCTGTAAAAGACACCTCGGATGAAGTTTGGCGTTGAAGCTCGGATGCAAGAGGACACCGCCGCACGGGAAACACTTCAAACCCTAGGCGTGGCGCAAAAAATAAAAAGACATTGATAAATGCCGAGAATTTAAAGGGTCTCCTTGAATGCCCGATGTGTGAACTCTTCGGATACACTTCGGCGACCTCAAGATCAAAGATGGAAAGATTTGTTGAACCAGTTTTCAAGACCAACGACTGAAGAGAAATAACTACTCGAAAGAACCGTGCAGCGTCCCCAACTTGAAGACCGGTTCACGGGGCTACTGACCACGTCGTCTCCCGACGAGTGGATCGGACCAAGGACCCCATGACGATTCACTCATGGGCCAGTTCAGACAGCCGATCACGCATACAAGGGAGATTCCGTAAGACTTGGCGCACAAGACAAGGACTCCTCTAAACCTTAGGCCTAAGATGCATTATATAAACCGAGGCCAGGCTAGTAATAGAGAATCTCATATTCATTACAACAATCTCATGGTACATACATGTACTATGTACTATTTCAATATCAATACATACAAAAGCAGGATGTAGGGTGTTATCTTCTTGAGAGAACCTAAACATGTGTAAAATCATGTGTCCATGTTACCATCGTTCTAAGACGCCTAGCTTAGGACTTTCTACTACTAGATGTGCCGATTTTCACACTAACATATGCCGTTAATGATCATTTTTGCGTCCGTCACAGCTACAATATTCTGTAGTGGTATTGTACGTTTCTTTTTGTAGGGAGAGATACTATGTACTTTATGTTCCTTTTTATAGGAAAAGGTGCTATAAATTTTCTTTATTTTCACGAATCAAGAGTTAGTCCACTCACAACTTTGCAGGTGAGGCGTTCGTCGGGAACCCTGGACAGTTGGCTGTGGAATTTAACTCAAAACTCGTGAACTAAAAATGAATAGCTCGTGATTCCACTCGGCTCGACTCGAACTTGGTGACTAACAAGTCCAGCCGAGTTTTAATTTGAGCTCATTAATAAAACGAGTTTAAGATATCGAGTTAGACTGGCCATAGTGGGGAGTATCATATAATAGTATCATGCATATGATACTATTGTATGATATTACCTTCATAGTGCATAGTATCATAAACTAGTAGTATCATAGATGATCTCATTTATTGACATGCATGACACATAGTAGCATACCATTTAACATGTTACGATATCTACCTATGTCACTCTAACTCTCTCTCTCTTCTTTAATTGTGTGCCGCATCAGCATGTTTGCTATTCCCAAGTATATGATACTACCATAGTTACTTTCACTATGGCAAGCCTTAATGAGTAACTCGTTTAGCTCATGAAAATCATTAATAAGGCTGCCCATAATGGGAATATCATAGGTAGTATCATGCATGCCAACTAAGCAATTTTGATGAGTTGACATAGATTTAAATGAAGAAAGAGAGGGTTGAGTATCATTTCATGATACCGTATCAAATTAAATGTGGTGCTACTATGTGTCTTGCATGCACTAGTAGAAAAATGGCATTTAGCCCCGGTTCGGTTGGGCCATTAGTCCCGGTTCGTGAACCGGGAGTAATGCTAGCCCCGGTTCGGCTCCGAACCGTGGCTAATGGCCTTCCACGTGGCGTGGCTGGGAGCGAGGGGGGAGGGGTATTAGTCCCGGTTCGTATTACGAACCGGGGCTATTTCTTCGTTGTTTTTTTGAGCAATTTTTTGGTTTAGGGTTTTGCACTAAATTGATGGGGCTATTTTGTTGCCCCCTATTTTCCCATTTATTTGTTGTGAGTATTTTCTAATTTTTGTTTTGCACTAAATTGGATTGCACATACACAATAATAAAGGAACAAGTATATTGCACATCGTCACGAATATATTACATCATCTCATCCGTCGTGCTTTGTCGAACGTGCTTAATTACAAAATGTAGACACGAATTATATGCACATATATGCATCTTTTTTACACTATGACATTTCATATCATTGTCATCGAATGGCAATAGTATTCTCCCTTGGGATCTAGGACCTCTGCATAAAAAATCTGGCAATTTCGTCTTGAATTGCTCGTACACGTTCCTGTGTTAGAAGACCGCCCCGTAACCGTTTGGTCTAATTTAAAAAATGGGTCAATATATATCAATGAAACCGAACACAATTCATGGTAATAAAATAAAGTTGTAAGTATTGTTTATCGTACTTCGATTTTTTTTGATGTGTCGGGTTTTGCCCTTCTCATGGGTCGTTTGGCAAATGAACTTGCAAACATAGTATCCACATAAATTGTTCCCGTGTTCCTGCCTCAAGCACTTTATGAGAAGAGAGTTCAATCAAAAACATAATCAAGAATTATAATGGTATTGAAACTAGAATAAAGAGATGCGCGGATCTAGCTAGTAGTTACTTACATTTATTTGTTTAAATGTAAGCTCTGACTTCCAATCACCCCGAGCCTTGAGGGTGAACCGTTTCCAAGCCCTGCCAAGAAAAGAAAATGAATAAAGGAGTTATATATTAATTCCTTGCTATCAGAAAATGAACCAGAAGTTGCCGATGTAGTGCCATAATGATTGAAATTACTTCTGGAGGCATTCCTGCATGTTGTCCATTTAGTGAGGGGTGTGCGTTTCGGGTCCATGACTATTACTTGTTCTTTGTCAGGTACAATGATTAAAAAAATAAAGTGGAACCTGCGCGCGCATAACGAGTCAATTATATATACACTTATAATAACATCGACTAAACGAACATAGAATGTGTGTATAGTAACACTCACTTGAAGTTGTAAGGAAATAGTATTTCCCTTTTGGTACTGCAAAACATTAACGCTTGTACCAAGTTATTCTCTGTCTCTCGGGGATTCGATTCGACGCTTTGGTGATGACTGTAATTTGGGGCAATGAACCCAATGTCATAGATTCGTCCTCTTTTGCATTCAAGAATCTTCATTTTGCAAAATTAATATAGTGATGAATAAGATTATACATGCAAGAACGAGCGGAGTAAGACTTAATGACATAAATTAATAATACTTACAAACAATAGACACTGATGATAGATTTGTCGAGGGCGTCTTGTTTGTATAACTGAAATAATTCATCGAATTCAATCATCATCACGCCTCGTCCAGTCCCGAAATGCTCGTCTTCATATGCTAAGTAGAGCCAGTTTTTCGATTGATGACATGCTTGCATGTACCAGTCATGCAATCTTCGCATTTTTATTGGTAGCTCTTTGACTAACTCAGGTTTGACCAGAGGACGTCCGTACTGGTACGTGTATTCTAAGTCAGTGAATACCTCCAAATGTGTTAAGTACTCATCAATAGACATACCTTGAGCCTTGGCCGCTTCTCCGTAGTGTGCAAGAAATTCCGGATCGATGTCAGCTGTTTTATCATTCCTCTGCTGGACCGCAGCTCCGCTCGAGCACACATTTGTATCGGAATACACTTTGAGCGGGGGGGGGGGGGGCACGATTGGTTTTTCTGTTGTCCGAGCTGGGCAACTGATTTCCCGCTCGACGTACTACTCTTCAACCGCTGCTTTTTTGCGTGAGCCGACTTGATAATAGAGCGTTCATAGTCTGCTAGCAACGGTGGCGGGGGATATTCAAGGTTTTTCAACATTTTCACTACCGCGACGTGCTCTCCTGGGGTGGTCGGGTACTCTGGCTCTTTCGGTTTATTCTTGTTAGCCTCTTTAGCCTTCCACTGTTCATGATGGGCGTCTGCCCTCTTAATATTATCCTCTCCAGTATAGTCCCAAGGTCTCTTCTATTGGGTAACGTAGCATAAATTAAAAACATTTCCTACGCATATTCAGATCTTCCTATGGAGAGACCAGCAACGAGAGAGGGGTGAGTGCATCTTCATACCATTGAAGATCGCTAAGCGGAAGCATTACTAGAACGCGGTTGATGGAGTCGTACTCGCGGCGATTCAGATCGTGGAGTGATTCCGATCTAGTGCCGAACTACGGCACCTCCGCGTTCAAAACACGTGCTGCCCGGTGACGTCTCCCTCACCTTGATCCAGCAAGGAGGAGGGAGAGGTTTGGGGAAGAACTCCAGCAATACGATGGCGTGGTGTCGACGGAGAGACGAGGTCTCCCGGCAGGGCTGCGCCGAGGGAGACGGAAAAGTGTGTCTCCAAAAGCCCCAAAGTGCCCGCTATATATAGGAGGAGGGGAAGGGGGGTGCCACCCCTAGGGTTCCCACCCTAGGTGGTGCGGCAGCCCCCCAGATGGGAGGTGCAGCGGCCAGGGCAGGGAGGAGGGGTGGTGCACCCCTTTGGTGGGCCTTAGGCCCACCTGCGCTAGGGTTCCCCCCTCTCCCCTCTTCGTGCGCCATGGGCTGAGTGGGGGGGGGGCACCAGCCCACCTAGGGGTTGGTTCCCTCCCCAACTTGGCCCATCTAGCCTCCCGGGGTCGTTGCCCCCTTCCGATGGACCCCCGGGGCCACCTCCGATGGTCCCGGTGGACCCGGTACGTTACCAGTGACGCCCGAAACACTTCCGGTGTCCGAAACCATCCGTCCTATATATCAATATTTACCTCCGGACCATTCCGGAGCTCCTCGTGACGTCCGGGATCTCATCCGGGACTCCGAACAACTTTCGATAACCTCGTATAACAATTCCCTATAACCCTAGCATCATCGAACCTTAAGTGTGTAGACCCTACGGGTTCGGGAGACAGGTAGACATGACCGAGACACCTCTCTGGATAATAACCATCAGCGGGGTCTGGATACCCATGGTGGCTCCCACTTGCTCCACGATGATCTCATCGGATGAACCACGATGTCAAGGATTCAATCAATCCCGTATACAATTCCCTTTGTCTATCGGTATAGAACTTGCCCGAGATTCGATCGTCGGTATACCTATACCTTGTTCAATGTCGTTACCGGTAAGTCTCTTTACTCGTTCCGTAGCACGTCATCGTGTGACTAACTCCTTAGTCATATTGAGCTCATGATGATGTTCTACCGAGTGGGCCCGGAGATACCTCTCCGTCACGCGGAGTGACAAATCCCGATCTCGATTCGTACAAACCCAACAGACACTTTCAGAGGTACCCGTAGTGCACCTTTATAGTCACCCAGTTACGTTGTGACGTTTGATACACCCAAAGCACTCCTACGGTGTCCGGGAGTTCCACAATCTCACAGTCGAAGGAAAAGACACTTGACATTAGAAAAGCTTTAGCATACGAACAATACGATCTAGTGCTATGCTTATGATTGGGTCTTGTCCATCACATCATTCTCCCAATGATGTGATCCCGTTATCAATGACATCTAATGCCCATAATCAGGAAACCATGATCATCTATTGACTAACGAGCTAGCCAACTAGAGGCTTGCTAGGGACACATTGTGATCTATTTATTCACACATGTATTGCTGTTTCCTGTTAATACAATTATAGCATGAACCATAGACGATTATCATGAACAAGGAAAAATGATAATAAACATTTTATTATTGCCTCTAGGGCATATTTCCAACATCTTCACCATATTCTTATGAGGTACTGTTGGGAGGGGCGACAACTTATGTTTTGGTGATCGGATCCTCTTTCTGCCGCCACTACTAGCGGTGGTATCTTTCCGCTTTTTGCTTTGATCCTGAGTGGATGGAGATGGCTGACGAGGCGGTGGAGACGGCTGATGCGGCGGTGGAGACGGCTGCACTGGAGACTGGTGACGCGGTGATAACCCACAAGTATAGGGGACCGCAATAATTTTCGAGGGTAGAGTATTCAACCCAAATTTATTGATTCGACACAAGGGGAAGCCAAATAATATTCTGAAGTATTTGCAGTTGAGTTGCCAATTCAACCACACCTGAAAGATTTAGTATCTGCAGCAAAGTATCAGTACCAAGGTAGTGTGATAGCAATAGTAGCAACAGTAGCAACAGTAACCAGTAGCAATAGTGACAGCAGTAGCAGTAACAGTTGCATCTGTGACAGCAATAGCGGCAAAGCAACGTAGCAAGGACCAGTAGGAAAAACTCATAGGCATTGGAGCAGTGATGGATGATTATGCCAGATGGTATTCATCATGCAACAGTTATAACACGGAGAGATATGTAACTAGCTCCAGTTCGTCAATGTAATGTAGGCATGTATTCCGTATGTAGTCATACATGCTTAGGGAAAAGAAATTCATGACATCTATTGTCCATCCCTCCCGTGGCAGCGGGGTCCTAATGGAAACTACGGGAAATTAAGGTTCTCCTTTTAATAAAGAACTGGATCAATGCATTAACACTTGGTGAATACATGAACTCCTCATACTATGATCATCTCCGGGAGTGGTTCCGGCTATTGTCACTCCGGGGTTGCCGGGTGATAACACATAGTAGGTGACTACAACTTGCAAGATAGGATCAAGAACACACATATATTGGCGACAACATAGTAAGTTCAGATCTGAAATCATGGCACTCGGGCCCTAGTGACAAGCAGTAAGCATGGCAAAGTAGTGGCAACATCAATCTCAGAACAGAGTGGATACTAGGGATCAATCCCCGTCAAAACTAACTCGATTACATGATAGATCTCATCCAACCCAAAACCATCCAGCAAGCCTACAATGAGATTACTCACGAACGGTGAAGAGCATCATGGAATTGGTGATGAAGGAAGGTTGGTGATGACGATGGCGACGATTTCCCCTCTCCGGAGCCCAGAACAGACTCCAGATCTGCCATCCAGAGGAAGAACAGGTGGTGGCGGCGCCTCCGTATCGTAAAACGCGATGAACTCTTCTCCTTGATTTTTTCCGGACGAAAGGGACTAAATAGAGCTGACATTGGAGGCGGTGGAGCAACATGGGCCCCACAAGCCTGCCAGGCGCGGCCAGGGGGTCCCGCGCCTGGTGGGCTTGTGGGCTCTCAGCTCCACCCCTCCGGTTGATTCTTGCGCCAGTATTTTTTATATATTCCACAAAAAATCCCCGTAAATTTCCAGGTCATTCCGAGAACTTTTATTTTTGCGCAAAAACAACACCATGGCAATTCTGCTGAAAACAACGTTAGTCCGGGTTAGTTGCATTGAAATCATGCAAATTAGAGTCCAAAACAAGGGCAAAAGAGTTTGGAAAAGTAGATACGACGGAGACGTATCAACTCCCCCAAGCTTAAAATCTTGCTTGTCCTCAAGCAATTGAGTTGACAAACTGAAAGAGACAAAAGAAAAACTTTTACGAACTCTGTTTTATCTTGTTGTTGCAACTATGTCTAACTCTTATCCAGATGTTCAGCAAGATCACAAGCTAATCACATAAGCAAATGACATCTAGGTCTCACGGTAAACTCATATCAATGGCATAATCAACTAGTGAGCAATAATGATAAGTTTCAAACGTCAACACTTCAATCAAAACAATCATGAAGCAGTGCGAACAGATGGTATCTCGCTAGCTCTTTCTGAGACCGCAAAACATAAATGCAGAGCACCTTCAAAGACCAAGGGCTGGCTAAACATTGTAATTCATGACAAATAAGGTCCAGTCATAGTCATACACAATCACAATTAAAAGCAAAGCATAAAAATGACAGAGGTGCTCTCTAATTGGTGCTTTTATAAGAAGAGGATGACTCAACGGGAACATAAATAGATAGGCCCTTCGCAGAGGGAAGCATTGATTTGCAGAGGTGCCACAGCTCAAGCTTTTAAAACAAAGATAATAATTTTGGGTGGCATGCTTTCATTGTCAACGCAATGACTAAGAGTTTTCACCATCTTCCATGCTACACATGCTATAGGCGGTTCCCAAACAAAAAAAGTAGATACCGCATATAGGTAGGTATGGTGGACTCATATGGAACAACTTTGGGTTTATGGAAGTGGATGCACAAGCAGTATTCCGCTTAGTACAAGTGAAGGCTAGCAAAAGACTGGGAAGCGACCAACTAGAGAGCGACGACAGTCAACAATATGCATTGAGATTAACCAACATTGAGTGCAAGCATGAGTAGGACATAAATCAACATGAGCATGAATATCATAGAGGCTATGTTGATTTTGTTTCAACTACATGCGTAAACATGTGCCAAGTCAAGCCACTTGAATCATTCAAAGGAGGATACCATCCTATCATACTACATCATAGTCATCTCAAAAATCATGTCGGCATCCAAGACAAACCATCATAAGCTCCTAGCTAATTAAGCATGGCATCAGAATCTATGATTTCTAAGTTGTCATTGCAAACATGTTTATCTCACAACAAAGCTGAATCAGGAACGATGAGCTAGTCATATTTACAAAAACAAAATAGATCGAGTTCATACCAGCTTTTCCAGGCTCAGTCACTTCATCATATATCGTCATTATTGCCTTTCACTTGCACGACCGAATGATGTGAACAATAATAAGAGTGCTCGTGCATTGGACTAAGATGGAATCTGCAAGCGAACACAAAGGAGAAGACAAAGTAATATGGCTCTTTGACAGATAAACACATATGCATGCGAGAACCACTAAACATTGTAACCATGGTCTTCTACCTTGACCCAGAGAAAAAGAAAACTATTTACACGGGAATGCTCCCAACAAGCAAAAGAAGAACAATACAATCTTTTTGGGTTTTTCTCAAACTAGACAAACACACGAAAAGAAAACGAGAAAAAGAAATAAACTAGCATGGATGATAAAGTGGCAAAGTGTGAACACCGACTAACAAAGTGAAAGTGTGAGCAAGAATATAAAGTCGGTGAGAAACACGTACTCCCCCAAGATTAGGCTTTCGGCCTAAGTTGGTCTACTCCCAAGGAGGGAAATAACCAGCTCCGGGGTACTCCGGAGTGTACTGAGGGTGCCACTGCTGTGTGAGCTCCTCTGGCTCCCACTGATAAACTGGCGTCTGGTACTCGACTGGTGGCTCGGGCACGCACGCTTGTGGTTGGGATATGCCCCAATATGCGTAGATGTCCGAGGGAATAATAATGTACCTGCCTGTATGAAGATTGAACAAAGAAGGAGCAGGCAAAGTAATAGTTTCACGAGTACCCTCACTAAATACCAGGTTATAAGTCATCCTTCTATTTATATCTCTATCAAGAAAGTCATGGCGAACCATGCTTCGTCCAGTCTAATAGGTATCTCAAAATGTCTAGCAAGACGAGTAGCATATATACCTCCATAGACAACGCCTTTAGAACAGTTCGTGTTCAACCGTTGAGCTACTATAGCGCCCAAGCTATAAGTATATCATTATAAAGGGCTTTGCGCAAGACCGCAAGATCTGGGGAGCTAAGGGCTCTGGCTTTCCCACGGCTAATCAAACATTTTCCCACAAATAATGAGAAGTACCGAAGCACGGGAAAATGTATGTTAGCAGCTCTAGCGCAAGACACTCCTCTCTCCTCTCCTACATCAATAGTATCGATGAAAGCTTCCAAGTCCCGTGGACGAGGTTCATGAATATCCCCAACATAAGGTAATTTGCAAACATTGCAAAAATCCTGAAGTGACATGCGCTGGGGGATATCATATAACTTGAACTCAACCATAGGAGGATTCTTCCTTGGATAGAAGTTAAAGCTTTCCAGAAAAATATTAGTGAGGAGGAGGTATTGCGGACACTTATCTTCAAGGAATGAGGTAAGGCATGCGTTCTCCACCAAGTAGTAAAAGTGCTCATAAAGTCTGGCGGCGCGTAAGAACACATCGCTTGGCCACTCGCACGCTCGAACTTCTGCAACTCAGGGGACCAGATACTTGGGTTTCTTCTTCTCATTCCCATCATCCTTGGGGTCACGGCTTGAAGAGCCTCTTAAGAACCTCCTCATCTTTTCCTTTTTCTAACTCTGAAAATTCCTGAAATTTTTAGTGATTCTAAGAAAAAGTAAACAAGGCCCAACGAAACTCGTAGCAACTACTCCAACAAGTTCTTAGAAGCCACACATCAAAACTACTTGGCACCAGCTAAAATTAGCATGCAAAGCTCAAGAACAAGGTCACCAAGGCAACAAAATAACGCGACGAATAAGGCACTAGAGCAAAAACTAATTGGACCAATGGAGGAGTCACATACCAAGGAGCAATTTCCCCAAAACAGCTTGGTGAATGGTGCTTTGCACAAGGAGATCAAAAATCGCATCAAGAAGAGCAAGAACACGGGTTTGAGCTGCGAAACGATTTTTTCTGGAGGTAGGAGAACCATATGGGAGCTAGAATAAGTGTAGGGGGTACACGTGGGCCCCACAAGCCTGGTAGGCACGACCAGGGGGGTGCCCGCGCCTCCAGGGCTTGTGGCCCACTGGTGCAGCCCCCTGACTAGCTCTCTGTCTCAGTATTTTTCAAAAAATCCAGAAAAAATCATACTTTATTTTCATGGCATTTGGAGAACTTTTATTTTCGGGACACTTTTCTACGGGGCGCAAAAATAGAAAACAGGGAAAACTAAACTAAATCTATCATTTTTATACTAAGCAACCGAAGGTGAAAGCTTGGAACAGAGGTTTGTGGCTCCTCGATTCATCCATCCCATGGTCATCAACAGAAATCCGTCAATGAGGTTGATCAAGTCTCCTTGAAAAACTTTTCCGAATCACATAAAAAGAACACAAACTTTTTGAATAGTCACTAGGTTACCTCAATGGGGATGTGCATATCCCCGACAATCAAATCATACTTCATCTTAACAGTAGGTATAGGGCATTCAAAGCTCCCAATAAGAAGCGATGACGTTTTTTTCGATAGCATTGATGCAATGTACTCGATATTGTTTCTTTGGAAAGTGCACCGTATGCTCATTACCATTGACATGGAAAGTGACATTGCCTTTGTTGCAATCTATAACAGCCCCTGCAGTGTTTAAAAAGGGTCTTCCAAGGATGACTGCCATGGCATCATCCTCGGGAATATCCAGGATAACAAAGTATATTAAGATAGTAACGTTCGCAACCACAACAGGCACATCCTCGCAAATGCCGATAGGGAAAGCAGTTGATTTGTCAGCTATTTGCAGAGAGATTTCAGTGGGTGTCAACTTGTCCAATTCAAGTCTACGATAAAGAGAGAGAGGCATAACACTAACACCGGCTCCAAGGTCGCATAAAGCAGTTCTAATGTAGTTGCCTTTAATGGATCAAGGTATAGTGGGCACTCCGGGATCACCTAGTTTCTTAGGAGTTCCACCCTTGAAGGTATAATTAGCGAGCATGGTGGAAATCTCAACCTCAGGTATCCTCCTCTTATTAGTCACAATATCCTTCATATACTTAGCATACGGAGACATTTTGAGCATATCTATCAAACGCATTTGCAGAAAGACAGGTCTAATCATTTCAACAAATCTCTCAAAATCCTCATCATCCTTTTTCTTGGATGGTTTGTGAGGAAAGGGCATGGGTTTCTGAACCCATGCTTCCCTTTCTTTACCATGCTTCCTAGCAATGAAGTCATTCTTATCATATCTCTTATTCTTAGGCTGTGGGTTATCAAGATCAACAGGTTCAATCTCCACATCCTTATCATTGCTAGGTTGAGCATCAACATGAACATCACTATCAATATTATCATTAGGCTCATGTTCATCACCAGATTGTGTTTCGGCATCAGAAACAGAGACATCGTTTGGACTCTCAGGTGTAACAGCAACAGGGTTGCTAGCGTGAAGGTTCCTATCATCTTTCTTCTTCTTCCTAGGATGACTAGGTGCATCAGTGCTAAGTCCTTGAGAATCTTGTTCAATTCTCTTAGGATGACCCTCAGGATACAAAGGTTCCTGGGTCATTCTACCGCCTCTAGTGACGACTCTGACAGAATTGTAATTCAACTCATTGAGCAAGTCATTCTGAGCCTTAAGTACTTGTTCTACTTGAGTAGTAACCATAGAGGCATGTTTACTCAAGAGCTTAAGATCATTGACATTTCTGTCCACACAAGCACTTAAATGACTAAGCATATGAGCATTCTGTTCCAATTGTCTACTAACATAATCATTGAAACTCTGTTGTTTGGCAACAAAGTTATCAAATTCATCCAGCCATAAGCTAGAAGGTTTATCAAAAGGAATATCACTCTCATCGAATCTACGAAGAGAATTTACCTCTACTACCTGTATCGGGTTATCGAGACCATGGATCTCTTTGATAGGTGGTAGATTTTTGACATCTTCAGATCTAATGCCTTTCTCTTTCATAGATTTCCTAGCTTCTTGCATATCTTCAGGGCTGAGGAATAGAATACCTCTTTTCTTAGGAGTTGGCTTTGGAGGTGGTTCGGGAATAGTCCAAGCATTCTCATTGCACAAGATATTATTCAATAGGATCTCAGCTTGTTCTACAGTTTGTTCCCTAAAAACACAACCAACACAACTATCTAGGTAGTCTCTAGAAGCATCGGTTAGTCCATTATAGAATATATCAAGTATTTCAATCTTCTCAAGAGGGTGATCAGGCAAAGCATTCAGCAACTGGACGAGCCTCCCCCAAGCTTGTGGGATACTCTCTTCTTCAACTTGCGCAAAGTTGTATATTTCCTGCAAGGCAGCTTGCTTCTTATGGGCAGGGAAATATTTCTTAGAGAAGTAGTAGATCATATCTTGGGGGCTACGCACACAACTAGGAGCAAGAGAAGTGAACCAAGTCTTAGCATCATCCTTTAGCGAGAAAGGAAAGAACTTAAGGATATAGTACTGGCAGATATTTTCCTCACTAGTGAATAGGGTGGCTATATCATGCAGTTTGGTAAGATGGGCTACAACCGTTTCAGACTCATAACCGCGAAAAGGATCAGATTCGACCCGAGTGATTAACTCAGGGTCGACAGAGAATTCATAATCCTTATCGGTCACAAAGATAGGCGAAGTAGCGAACTTCAGGTCGTATTTCATCCTAGCGTTCAAAGATTTTTCTTTCCACTTGCGCAGTAATTTCTCAACATCATAGCTATCCTTACAAGCAAGAAAGTCCTCAGCTATCTCTCCCTCCATAACATAACCCTTAGGCATATCAAGCAATTCATATCTAGGAGAGCTAGTTCTAACGGGCAAAATAGCAGGTTCTACTTCAATAATCTCAGCAGTTTCAGAAGTATCATCACATCTAGCAGCAACTCTAGCAATTTGTGCATCAAGGAATGCACCTAGTGGCAAAGCAGTATCAAGCATAGCATCATCACAAGCATCATGGACAGCAGAAGTAGCATCATCAAGCACAGGCGACATATAAAGATTTCTAGCTGGAGGTGGTGTCGCAAACTTACTCATAACTGAAGGTGAATCAAGTGTAGAGCTAGAGCTAGATGGCAGTTCCTTACTTGTCCTCGTAGTTGAGGGCAAGACTTTAGTTTTTGGATCTCTCGGATTCCTCATAGTGACCAGAAGACGTAAATCCCAAGTGAGTCAGAGAATATAGCTGTGCTTCCCCGGCAATGGCGCCAGAAAAAGGTACGTTGACCGGAGACTATTCTTGACTTTGGCTTCCCCGGCAACGGCGCCGGAAAAAGGTCTTGATAACCCACAAGTATAGGGGATCACAACATTTTTTGAGGGTAGAGTATTCAACCCAAATTTATTGATTCGACACAAGGGGAAGCCAAAGAATATTCTCAAGTATAAGCAGTTGAGTTGTCAATTCAACCACACCTGAAAGATTTAGTATCTGCAGCAAAGTATCAGTAGCAAGGTAGTGTGATAGCAACAGTTGCCGCAGTAACTAGTAGCAATAGTGACAGCAGTAGCAGTAACAGTAGTAGCAGTGACAGCAGTAGCGGCAAAGTAACGTAGCAAGGACCAGTAGGAAAAACTCGTAGGCATTGGATCGGTGATGGAATATTATGCCAGA
The DNA here is from genome assembly GCF_904849725.1 of Hordeum vulgare subsp. vulgare. NCBI lineage: Eukaryota > Viridiplantae > Streptophyta > Magnoliopsida > Poales > Poaceae > Hordeum > Hordeum vulgare. The sequence continues at coordinate 196,283,666 of NC_058523.1, read as the reverse complement.
TGGTATTCATCTTGCAACAGTTATAACACGGAGAGATATGTAACTAGCTCCAGTTCGTCAATGTAATGTAGGCATGTATTCCGTATGTAGTCATACGTGCTTAGGGAAAAGAACTTGCATGACATCTATTGTTCATCCCTCCCGTGGAAGCGAGATCCTAATGGAAATTACGAGATATTAAGGTTCTCCTTTTAATAAAGAATTGGACCAACGCATTAACACTTGGTGAATACAGGAACTCCTCATACTATGGTCATCTCCGGGAGTGGTTCCGGCTATTGTCACTCCGGGGTTGCCGGGTGATAACACATAGTAGGTGACTACAACTTCCAAGATAGGATCAAGAACACACATATATTGGCGACAACATAATAGGTTCAGATCTGAAATCATGGCACTCGGGCCCTAGTGACAAGCATTAAGCATGGAAAAGTAGTAGCAACATCAATCTCAGAACAGAGTGGATACTAGGGATCAATCCCCGTCAAAACTAACTCGATTACATGATAGATCTCATCCAACCCACCACCGTCCAGCAAGCCTACGATGAGATTACTCACGAACAGTGAAGAGCATCATAGAATTGGCGATGAAGGAAGGTTGGTGATGACGATGGCGACGATCTCCCCTCTCCGGAGCCCAGAACGGACTCGAGATCTGCCCTCCAGAGGAAGAACAGGTGGTGGCGGCGCCTCCATACCGTAAAACGCGATGAACTCTTCTCCTTGATTTTTTTCCGGACGAAAGGGACTAAATAGAGTTGAGATTGGAGGAGGTGGAGCAACGTGGGCCCCACAAGCCTGCCAGGCGCGGCCGGGGGGGGGGGGCGCCTGGTGGGCTTGTGGGCTCTCAGCTCCACCCCTTCGGTTGATTCTTGCGCTAGTATTTTTTTATATATTCCACAAAAAATCCCCGTAAATTTCCAGGTCATTCCGAGAACTTTTATTTCTGCGCAAAAACAACACCATGACAATTCTACTGAAAACAGCGTTAGTCCAGGTTAGTTCCATTCGAATCATGCAAATTAGAGTCCAAAACAAGGGCAAAAGAGTTTGGAAAAGTACATACGACGGAGACGTATCAGGCGGCGAAGACGACTACTGCGCTGGAGATTGTTGAGCCGGCGAAGATGAGGTTGCGCTGGAGACTGGTGAGGTGGAGGTGAAGAAGGATTGCTGCTATGAGGAGTCGGTGGCCTTGGCGTCCAATTTGGAAGGAAGATGTCCTCCTTTGGCCATACAATGGTTTGGGATTTGACTTCTCCAAGTTGTGTCAAATCCCTATCTTCACCTGCAGTTTGGTCGAGCTTCAGCTCCTCATAATCTTTCATGACTTTATCCACCGCGACGATAGCGTACCCTTGTGGAAACGGAGAGCAATGCCAAGTTGGATGTGGTCCAATTGGTAAGGCCATGCCGACCGCCACCGTCAACCTTAAGTTAGCAACTTTCACCTTTAGCTCACAATATGTGCTCTCAGTGATATCATCCACTAGGTAGTGATGAGGAGGACTTGTCATAGGTGCATCATCACCATCATCCTGGAGCTGCATGGAAGTGACACTGCTTTTCCGATTCAATGCAGCTTCTATCATGAGCCGCTGAGATTGGTCGCTACCGTGTTTTCTCTCGATTTGATCCTGTTGCAGCCGCTTTACTGCTTCTTCTACATTATGCAGCCGGTCTGCAGTAGCCGCTTTCTCAGCTGCCTCCTTTTCCTTTCTCCTCTAATGGCTTCTATCGGGAAATCTCTTTCTTTCCTCGGAAAATGCAAGTATCCACGACGGGGAGCCTGGTAAGCCTCGTGCTCGCCCTTTGTGTTCCTTATTCCCAAGGGCGCGTGTGAGCCCGTCATTCTCTCTATCGGGAACGAACACTCCCTCTTCAACATCCTATACTGCACATCTAATCTCCTCGATGGGTAGGGGGTTATCTTTGTGTCTTTGGTTATATACCGCTTTTCCTTCTTCGTCCAACAAGCCCCCATGCCCGTAAAACCAGTTTCTTCCTCGTGGGAGCCATCTTAAGGGCTCTGGAGTGACTTGTTTTTTCAGAAATGATGCCTCAAGTGCTTCCCACTTAGCCATCTTAGCGCCGTAGACACCATGCCCCATAATGTGGTGGTACTTCTTCTTGCGTGCATTCGCCTTATTTTTTCAGACTTTTTCAAGGCGTCCTCCGATTTCTTGTACGTCACAAATTCAACCTAATAGTCTTTTATCTTCTCATAGCCGTGATCGAAATCTGGAGTCTTATCTTTCAAGATAAATTCATGGTGCAATCTTTTTTTCCAACCCCTGAATAGATCGGCCATCTTCTTAAGAGCCCACTCCTTGACTTTTTTCTCTAGGGCCTCTTTTCGCCTATTCGTTTCCTCCTCATTTGGCTCCTCCTCATGTGGATCCACCTCTGGCGCCGGCAGGGTGAAATTAAGCATGAGCTTGCTCCAAAAGTTTTTTTTGGCTGCTGTGCCGACATATGAGACTCCTTCCTGATCCCTTGGCTTAATCCATTCTCGAATGGTGATAGGGATGTGGTCCCTAACAACAACCCCGCATGCCTTCACAAACTTCTGCTTTACATATGCGGGAGCAATTAGTTCCCCGGCATGTGAGACTGTTTCGATCCTGTACCTCTTACCGTCATCCAGCTTCTTGGTTGGGCCTCTTTTCGTACGTACGAAGTTTTGCTCAATCCGGAGGGCTAAAAGAAAGAGCGTTAATATATGTATACATATAGAATAGGATTAATTTATTAATATATATATGCAGCTCGAAAGAGCGGTCGGCTTCTCCCTCCTCGGCTTCTTCCTCATTGCAGCTGCCGATTCCTCCCTCGCCCGACGCGTGGGCGTCTACCTCACCGGAGCTTCTATCTTGTGTGTTAAGAGACTCATCTCCCTCGCCGGACTCGTTCAGAAACTGATTGGTGACATCGACATCGCCAACTAAAATATCATCTCCGCGGATGACACCATGCATCACGTCTTCCTGATATTCGTCTCTACCGTGTGGATCCGTAGTATCTACAAATTAATTAAACATAAAAAACTAAATTAACTAACAACTAAAACTATATACATGGAATAGTCCACTTAATTAATGCATCATCGAATAATCCACTTAATATTATTGAATATATAATCTGGAATACATAAATAATACATCTCTTGAATAGAGTAATACATCGAATAATAACGACTGATCAGTCAACAAAGAGCCGTCGTACTATTGAGGCGCGGGGCGGTGGACACCCAAAGAGCAGGGACCATCACCGGATTATAGCTCCGGTGAGATCCCCAAAGAACCTGCCAGGTCGTGTCGAACGTGGCATCCAACACCTCCATGTAGCGACGGACGTGCTCGTCCTCCTCCATGACACGACGACGTACCTCCTCCTCAGGGGCCGACACCCTCTCCACCCTCTATGGCCCCGCGACCGCCACCAAAGAAGCTCCGGGTCGATGACGGGAGCCTGGTTCCTCACCAAGCTGCACGCCCCGAAAGGTAACTCCTCCCAGTGCCAGCCCAGCGGAGCCTAGTCCCGCACATGCTGGCGCATATCAAGCAGGTGGTCGGCACCGAGTCGACGACGAGGATGCTGGCCGGGCATCGTAAGTCCTCCTATTTAAATTCCTACTGTTTAATAATTTTTTCTAAATTTGTACCCTCCTTCCGTTCCAAAATATAAGACCTTTTAAAGATTTCATCAGAAAACTACATACGAAGCAAAATGAGTAAACATATACTCTAAAGTATGTTTATATACATCCGTATGTAGTCCACTAATTGAACCTCTAAAAAGTCTTATTTTTAGGAACGGAGGGACTAACTAATTGCAAATACATAACAAAGTTTTGCAAATGTCAAAATTCATGAAACTTTTGCAAAAAGAACTAAACAACTAAAACAACAAAATTAACTAAAACAATATGAAACACTTAATTACCAAAAACAATATGGACACTTAATTAACTAAAACAATATGAACATAATTACCTAAAACAATAATCCTAATTTTCTGTTTTACTATATAATTAACTAGTTTTATTTCTTAACCCTAATTTTTTATAAGTGTTTCAAAGAGTGTGTGTGTACGTGTACATGTCTGTGTGTATCCGCGTGTGTGTGTACGCCACCGGCGGCTCGAACGTTGGAGATGGACGGGGCGCGGTGGGGCTCCTACGCCGGAGATGGATCGGGCATCTCCGGTGGTGGCTAGGTGGGGATGGGCTCGGGGAGGGGCGGTCATGGTGGCAATGGCGCGCGGTCGAGCTCGTCGGCCGTGGCCTTCACGAGGAGAGGGAGAAGAGGGCTGGTGTGGCTCACCTCGGGGGAGAAGAGGCCCGCGCGGAGATCTGATGCCGGCGAGGAGCACGAGACAAAGCTAAGACAAGAATTTTGGGACGGAGGGAGTATCATGTCATATAACTCATCATCATCTTACGTACTCATCTAACAACTCATAATCATCTTAATCATATACCAAGTTATCATATGATACACATAAACTAAAACACAGAAACATCTTAATAGTCATCATATGCATGCATCCTAATCGATCATGTCAAGTTAATATAAACCAGAATAACTTGTCTCTGATAAGACCTTGTCCTCGCTCTTAGGTATAATGTCATAAAATAGAATAACACATATGTCTCCATGATGAATCACACAGATCCAACGGTCTCCAACTTGTGGCTTGCGCTCCTTCTTTATTTCTCTCCATGCTTCAATTTGTAGCCTTTTGATTTTGATTTGAGGTTACTCGAGTATGGAGCATCGAACTCAGCCCTCAGTGGGCTTTTAATTTTCATTTGACCTTTTGGGTGCATGAGCAGAGTTACTAGAACATAATAATAACCTAGTTAGCAATGTAATCAACACCATTTATGCAATTAATAGAAGAGCGTACTTAATTAGGAAACTCTTACCAAGACATTTCGGCGAATGTCATCTGGCCTCAACCTATGCACTAGTGGCATGTAAAATGTATAATTTTGGCCAATTCCAAAATTATACGTGAAGGTATCCCTAGAAACCAGAACAGAGCAACAAGAAAGTGGAGAAGAACATCCTTCTCCTCCCAAGTTAGATGTGATCTATACGTGTTGTGTGTCGTGTCAATTAATTTTTGTAATTCACTCGAAGAAACGAAATAAGCAGTAAATAATAATTTAACAAATTTAGTATATGGATGAACACCAATTATTTCTAAATATAAATGCAAATTAGTTGACAAATATGGTTGAGAAACTCACATGGAGGGAAAGAGCGGTCGACTTCTACCTCCTTGGCTTCTTCCTCATTGGAGCTGCCGATTTCTCCCTCGCCCGAGGCGTGGGCGTCTACGTCACCGGAGCTTCTATCTTGTGTGTTAAGAGACTCATCTCCCTCGCCGGACTCATTCAGAAACTGATTGGTGACATCGACATCGCCAACTAAAATATCATCTCCGCGGATGACACCATGCATCACGTCTTCGTGATATTCGTCTCTACCGTGCGGATCCGTAGTATCTACAAATTAATTAAACATAAAAAACTAAATTAACTAACAACTAAAACTATATACATCGAATAATCCACTTAATTAATGCATCATCGAATAATCCACTTAATATTATTGAATATATAATTTGGAATACATAAATAATACATCTCTTGAATACAGTAATACATCGAATAATAACGACTCATCAGTCAACAAAGAGCCTTCGTACTATTGAGGCGCGGGGCGGTGCACACCCAAAGAGCAGGGACCATCACCGGATTATAGCTCCGGTGAGATCCCCAAAGAACCTGCCAGGTCGTGTCGAACGTGGCATCCAGCGCCTCCATGTAGCGACGGACGTGCTCGTCCTCCTCCCTGACACAGCGACGTACCTCCTCCTCAGGGGCCGACACCCTCTCCACCCTCTATGGCCCCCGCGACCGCCACCAAAGAAGCTCCTGGTCGATGACGGGAGCCTGGTTCCTCACCAAGCTGCACGCCCCGGAAGGTAACTCCTCCCAGTGCCAGCCCAGCGGAGCCCAGTCCCGCACATGTTGGCGCATATCAAGCAGGTGGTCGCCACCGAGTCGACGACGAGGATGCTGGCCGGGCATCGTAAGTCCTACTATTTAAATTCCTACTGTTTAATAATTTTTTCTAAATTTGTACTCTCCTTCCGTTCCAAAATATAAGACCTTTCAAAGATTTCATCAGAAAACTACATACGAAGCAAAATGAGTAAACATATACTCTAAAGTATGTTTATATACATCCGTATGTAGTCCACTAATTGAACCTCTAAAAAGTCTTACTTTTAGGAACGGGGGGAGTAATTAATTGCAAATACATAACAAAGTTTTGCAAATGTCAAAATTCATGAAACTTTGGCAAAAAAAACTAAACAACTGAAACAACGAAATTAACTAAAACAATATGAAACACTTAATTACCAAAAACAATATGGACACTTAATTAACTAAAACAATATGAACACTTAATTACCTAAAACAATAATCCTAATTTTCTGTTGTACTATATAATTAACTAGTTTTATTTCTTAACCCTAATTTTTTATAAGTGCTTCAGAGAGTGTGTGTGTACGTGTACGTGTCTGTGTGTATCCGCGTGTGTGTGTACGCCACCGGCGGCTCGAACGTTGGAGATGGACGGGGCGCGGCGGGGCTCCTACGCCGGAGATGGATTGGGCATCTCCGGTGGTGGCTAGGTGGGGATGGACTCGGGGAGGGGCGGCCATGGTGGCAATGGCACGCGGTCGAGCTCGTCGGTCGCGGCCTTCACGAGGAGAGGGAGAAGAGGGCTGCTGTGGCTCACCTCGGGGGAGAAGAGGCCCGCATGGAGATCCGATGCCGGCGAGGAGCACGAGACAAAGCTAAGACAAGAATTTTGGGACGGAGGGAGTATCATGTCATATAACTCATCATCATCTTACGTACTCATCTAAAACTCATAATCATCTTAATCATATACCAAGTTATCATATGATACACATAAAGTAAAACAGAGAAACATCTTAATAGTCATCATATGCATGCATCCTAATCGATCATGTCAAGTTAATATAAACCAGAATAACTTGTCTCTGATAAGACCTAGTCCTCTCTCTTAGGTATAATGTCATAAAACAGAATAACACATATGTCTCCATGATGAATCACACAGATCCAACGGTCACCAACTTGTGGCTTGCGCTCCTTCTTTATTTCTCTCCATGCTTCAATTTGTAGCCTTTTGATTTTGATTTGAGGTTACTCGAGTATGGAGCATCGAACTCAGCCCTCAGTGGGCTTTTAATTTTCATTTGAACTTTTGGGTGCATCAAGAGAGTTACTAGAACATAATAATAACCTAGTTAGCAATGTAATCAACACCATTTATGCAATTAATAGTAGAGCGTACTTAATTAGGAAACTCTTACCAAGACATTTCGGCGAATGTCATCTGGCCTCAACCTATGCACTAGTGGCATGTAAAATGTATAATTTTGGCCAATTCCAAAATTATACGTGAAGGTATCCCTAGAAACCAGAACACGAGCAACAAGAAAGTGGAGAAGAACATCCTTCTCCTTCCAAGTTAGATGTGATCCATACGTGTAGTGTGTCGTGTCAATTATTTTTTGTAATTCACTCGAAGAAACGAAATAAGCTGTAAATTATAATTTAACAAATTTAATATATGGATGAACACCAACTATTTCTAAATATAAATGCAAATTAGTTGACAAATATGGTTGAGAAACTCACATGGAGGTAAAATAGGAAGAATATCATTGACAACCACCCAAATGTCGATGTTGCCTGGCATATTATCTTCAGGACGAAGATCGAAGGTTATTTCCATACCCTCCTGAAATCCATATGCCTTGCAAAGATCTTCTGACTTTGGCCAGCCAAATTCTGTATGAAAAGCTTAATTAAATACTTTGATAACAAATGTGTGACCATGTATACTCCTCAGGTTAGCGCTCCTCGTCTCAATTCTCTCGTGGTCTTCGAAACCAAGCCTCTCCAACACATATCTTCTTGCATGGCAAGGGAGGAACATATCTCCATTCTCATCAATCTTCATGTTGAAGAACCTATCGTCTCGCAGGTGAGGCGTGTCGCACATACCCCGACAGTCGCCGCAATATTCACACTCCCAATATTCATCGTCAGACATTTCCTATTTTAATGTGGTAAATGTGAAAACAACAACCGTGACACTATATGGAAAGAATTCACACTCCCAAGCACTCCATATGTCCTAGTTTCTAGCACTAGTGCCGAAATTAACGGAAATTTTCAGCATGACCTTTGCTAAATAGTGGACATATGCTGCGCCTGAAATTTGCCAGAACAGAAATGAATCAACATTCCGGCAAAACATAGGCCACTCGGACATTCCGGCAACACTCGTATAATAATGTGCACTACATTTCGAATACAACATTTGCTAGATGCCAGGTAAGAAAAAACATGAGCTTAATTTTTGGTTTCTCACCAACTTCAATTCTTATTAAGCTTCTAGGGTCTAGAAAAATAAGATTTACGTTTTAAACCTAAATTATGCAAGAGGTGTTTCTTACTAAGTCTAAGTACTTGAAATCATCAACCTTTAGGTGAACAACACCAACAATTTTAGATGATCAAGGATCATCTGACAAGGGTTATTTTCCCCAAGTTTAGATGACCAATGATCAAAATGGCATAGTATGAACTAAATACATTTATGTGGTCACAAAAAACGAAGAAGTTGTCTTATCATTTTCATTCTATATAAACTACGTGGGTACAAATCTAACAATGTATCTTTTATAATGACCTTTTGCAGGGTTGTGATGCCTCCATATACGTGGGTACGAGGCCGTGAACAAGATCAAGGCCGCTGTGGGGGCTTACCGGAGCGGGAGGGGGGCAGTGGCGACGGCGAGGGGGGCGGTGACGGTGATGAGAGGAGGGGGGCGGTGGCGACGATGAGGGAGGCGGCAGCGACGATGAGGGCGACGGCGAGGGAGGCAAGGTAGGCGGCGGCGGCTTGAGATCGAGGAGAGGGGGTGGGGGAGTTAGGAAATTTCGATGCCGCGGTTGGGGTGTTAACTGAACATAGCAGTAGCGGTGGTTCCTAACCATGCGCTACTGATATTGTACTTTGCAGTAGCGCTTTCACCAAGCCTGCGCTGCTACTACAGCTACTGCAGTTACGTCATTGGGCCCCTTTTATCAGTAGCGCTGGATACTGCGCAGCGCTACTGATATTGAATTTAGCAGTAGTGCAGGTTTAGGAACGTCGCTGCTACTATAGCTACTGCAGGGTTCCCTGTTTATCAGTAGCACATATTATGAGGCGTGCGCTACTACTAAGGACATTACCAGTAGCACCGAGTGATGTCCAGCGCTACTGCTTAATATCAGCAACACTTTCTACTATCCAGCACTACTAATGGGCTCCTACCTATAAGGTTTTTCCTAGTAGTGGAAGCGCCCCCGAGTCGTAGCAAGCGCCAAGGACTCTTTAAGACACAACGAGAACCGGCGTAAGACGACCATGAACAAACGAAGATGTCGAACCCCAACCTCACATCATGCATCTGTTGGAAGATTATCCTATAAGTAACTACTTGAATTCCCACCTAAGAACTCCCGAAATTTCTGGTCATGCGATCTGGTCCACAGATACATGGAGTAATATATCACTCAACTCCTAGCATATAACCCGTCCAGAGTATCACATCCGTCAACACATAACCAGAATCTCGGAACTTCATCTATCTCAGACACTCGTAAACACAATGATACTAAGTATAGCGATACATCCGGACCTATCTGCACCAGTACCGGGGAAGCCAGACTCCTCTTGCCACTACTAGTATTGAAGCAATTTCGAACATCCTCCGTCCCGAGATACTAAGAAATTTGAATGATAGCGATGTGCTAAAGAATTCCCTGGAGCTCAACTCCTCGGAAGAAATCAAGTCAAACAGGAGGCACCAAGACAGAACTCCGTCACATCGACATCCTATAGATTTCCAAAAATATCCGTGTGATCCTAAAAAAATTGAGTAAGAAGAGGAGTAGAATTAAAATTTCCTAACTCGTGAACCTCACGAGAGCATAGATGAGGAGAAAAAAGAAACCTACTCTCCGATATAACATAGACTCAAAATATTTTTTCACTAGACTCGACTCGGCCAAGTTCGATCAATGAAGGGGGCTCCTAGGTCGGTACTGCTCTGATACCAACTTGTCACGCCCAAGATGCGGTCCTTTCCTTATTTTGGCGTGAGGGCCTCGACAGGGATAGAAACTCATCTCGTCGTTTTGCAAGAATGAATATCGTTACAAGTACATGTACTGAAAATATGAGTATAAGGAGTTGGCTTACACTCGTCACAAGCTACATCAGAGTCACATCAGTACAATACATACAATTTTCACAAAGAAGAGCACGGTCCGCCTACAGACGAAAACAAACGATAAAAGAACGATGTCCATCCTTGCTATCCCACGCTGCTGATACGTCTCCATCGTATCAACTTTTCCAAACTCTTTTGTCCTTGTTTTGGACTCTAATTTGCATGATTTGAATGGAACTAACCCGGACTAACGCTGTTTTCAGCAGAATTGCCATGGTGTTGTTTTTGTGCAGAAATGAAAGTTCTCGAAACGTCCTGAAAATTTATGAGGAATTTTTATGGAAAATATGAAAAATACCTGCGCAAAGATCCACCAGAGGGGATGGGCCAGTGGGCCACAAGCCCTCTTGCCGCGGCCACCCCCCTTAGCCGCGACAACCAAGCTTGTGGGGCCCACGTGGCTCTGCCGCCCCCAAACTCAGCTCTATAAATTCACTTCCGCCCAAAAAAATCACGAGAGAGGATTTCGTCGCGTTTGCGATACGGAGGCGCCGCCACATCCTATTCTTCATCTGGAGGACAGATCTGGAGTCCGTTTTGGGCTCCGGAGAGGGTAAATCGTCGCCATCGTCATCAACAACCTTCTTCCCACTCCAATTCCAAGAAGCTCTTCATCGTTCGTGAGTAATCTATTCGTAGGCTCGCTGGGCGGTGATGAGTAGGATGAAATCTATCATGTAATCGAGTTAGTTTTGACGGGGATTGATCCCTAGTATCCACTATGTTCTGAGATTGATGTTGCTACTACTTTGCCATGCTTAATGCTTGTCACTAGGGCCCGAGTGCCATGATTTTAGATCTGAAATAATTATGTTGTCACCAATATATGTGTGTTTTTGATCCGATGTTGCAAGTTGTAGTTACCTACTATGTTTTATGACCCGGCAACCCCGGAGTGACAATAACCGGAACCACTCCCGGTGATGACCATAGTTTGAGAAGTTCACGTGTTCACCAAGTGCTAATGCGTTTTTCCGGTTCTTTATTAAAAGGAGAACCTTAATATCCTGTAGTATCCTTTTGGACCCTGCTGCCACGGGAGGGATGGACAATAGATGTCATGCAAGTTCTTTTCCCTAAGTACGTATGACTACACATGGAATGCATGCCTACATCACATTGACAAACGGGAGCTAGCCACATATCTCTCTGTGTTATAACTGTTGCATGATGAATGTCATTCAAACGAATCACCGACCCAATGCCTACGAGTTTGTCCCATTACTACTATCACTTGCTCTGCTGCTACTGCTGTTACTACTGTTACTGCTATTAATACTTGCTACTGCTGTTACTTGCTACTGTTGCTACTTGCTATTGATGTCACTACTGCTGTTCCTTGCTACTGCTGTTACTCGTTACACTGCTGCTACCTGCTACAATACTTGTTCGCTCGGCGATGACGGGAAAAGACTAGTTCTGCCAACGGGCAACTTCTGGCACCATTGATACGATAGTTAGGAATAGTCTCTCGTCAACAGATCGTTTCTGACACCGTTGTTATCATTCTACTTTGCTGCTGATACTTTGCTTGCAGATACTAATCTTTCAGGTGTGGTTGAATCTGACACATTCAGCTGATAATACTCGAGAGTATTCTCTCACCTCCTGACTGGCGAATCAACAAATTGGGTCAAATACTCAACCCTCGAAAACTGCCGGGAACCCATGCGATGGTGGGCCATTGCAAGACAATTGCTAATTGTTGAGCAACTGGGAGCAGTTCTGGCTCTGTTGTCGCGAAGGCATCAAGTCAAGGACTCGTCAACAACATTCTTCTAGTGTCATTGCCGGAGAGTGCTAGCAGCATTTTTCTGGCGCCGTTGCCGGGGAGGTATTGCTATATTCTCTGAGTCACTTGGGATTTATATCTGCTGATCACTATGAAGAATCTGAAAGATCCAAAAACCAAAGTCTTGCCCTCAACTACGAGGGGAGGTAACGAACTTCCATCTAGCTCTGCACTTGATTCACCTTCGGTTATGAGTAAGTTTGCGACATCACCTCCTGCTAGAAATCTTGATATGTCGCATGTGCTTGATGATGCCTATGATGCTACTATGCCTGATACTGCTAGAGCTGCTATGCCTGATACTGCTAGAGATGTTATGCCTGATACTACTAGAGATGCTATGCCTGATACTGCTAGAAATGTTATGCCTGATACTGCTAGAGATGCTATGCTTGATACTGCTTTGCCTGATGATGCTAGAGATGCTATTTTGCCGGATGACGCTATGCTTGATACTGCTAGAGATACTACTTTTCCTGATGTGCCACTAGGGGTATTCCTTGATGCTCATATTGCTAGAGTTACTACCAATGCTCGTGATGCTTCTAAAACTGCCGATACTATTGAGATAGAACCTGCTTTTGCTCCTGCTAGATCTAGATCTCCTAGATATGAATTGTCTGATATACCTAAGGGTTACGTTATGGAGGGAGAGATAGCTGAGGATTTTCTTGCTTGTCAGGATGCCTATGAAGCTGAGAAATTACTTCTCAAGTGGAAGGAAAATCTCTGAAAGCTAGGATGAAATACGACCCAAAGTTTGCCACTTCACCTATCTTTATCACCGATAAGGATTATGAATTCTCTATCGACCCTGAGATAATCTCTCTAGTCGAATCTGATCCTTTCCACGGTTATGAGTCTTAGACGGTCGTAGCCCATCTTACCAAACTACACGATATAGCCACCCTTCTCACTAGTGAGGAGAAGATCCAGCACTACTATATCCTTAAGCTGTTTCCTTTCTCTCTAAAGGATGACGCTAAAGCCTGGTTCACTTCTCTTGCTCCTGGATGTGTAAGTAGTCCCAAGGATATGGTATATTACTTTTGTGAGAAATATTTCCCTGTCCATAAGAAGCAAGCTGCCTTGCAGGAAATATACAACTTTGCTCAACTCAAAGAAGAGAGTCTCCCACAAGCTTGGGGGAGGCTCGTCCAGCTATCAAATGCTTTGCCTGATCACCCTCTTAAGAAGAACGAGATACTTGATATCTTTTATAACGGACTTACCGATGCCTCTAAAGACCACCTAGATAGTTGTGCCGGTTATGTTTTTAGGGAACGAACTGTAGAACAAGCTGAGACTCTATTGAATAACATCTTGATCAACGATAATGCATGGACTATTCCCGAACCACCTCCTAAGCCAACTCCGAAGAAAAGAGGTATTCTATTCCTCAGTCCCGAAGATATGCAAGAGTCCAATAAATCTATGCAAGAGAAAGGCATTAGATCTGAAGATGTAAAAAATCTGCCACCTATCGAAGAGATCCATGGTCTCGATAACCCGATACAGGTAGTAGAAGTAAATTCTCTGCGTAGGTTTGATGAGAGTGATATTCCTTTTGATAAACCTGCTAGCCTATGCTTTGATGAATTTGACAAGTTTGTTGCCAAACAACAGAGTTTCAATGATTATGTTAGCAGACATTTGGAACAAAGTACTCGTATGCTTAGTCATTTAAGTGCTTGTGTAGACATAAATGTCAATGATTCAAAGGTTCTGAGTAAACATGCCTCTATGATTACTACTCAGTTAGAACAAGTACTTAAAGCTTAGAATGACCTGCTCAATGAATTAAATGACAACTCTGTCATAGTCATTACTAGAGGAGGCAAAATGACTCAGGAACCTTTGTATCCTGAGGGTCATCCTAAGAGAATTGATCAAGATTCTCAAGGAATTAATGCAGATGCACCCAGTCACCCTAAGGAGAAGAAGAAGGATGATAGAAACCTGCATGTTAGTTCACCAAATACTGTCATACCTGAAGAACCAAATGATATTTATGCGTCTGATGCAGAAACACAATCTGGTGATGAACATGAACCTGGTGACAATATGGACAACGATGTTCATAATGATGCTCAACCTAGCAATGATAAGGATGTGGAGATTGAACCTACGGTTAATCCTGATAACCCACAACCTAAGAGATACGATAAGAATGACTTCACTGCTAGGAAGCATGGTAAAGAAAGAGAGCCATGGGTTCAGAGACCTATGCCCTTTCCTCCTAAGCCATCCAAGAAAAAGGATGATGAGGATTTTGAGCGCTTTATTGAAATGAGAAGACCCGTCTTTCTGCAGATGCGGTTAGTTGATATGCTCAAAATGTCTCCATATGCCAAGTACATGAAAGATATCGTGACCAATAAACGGAAGATACCAGATCTTGAGATCTCCACCATGCTTGCCAATTACACTTTCAAAGGTGGAACTCCTAAGAAACTTGGTGATCCCGGAGTGCCCATTATACCTTGCTCCACTAAAGGAAACTACGTAAGAACTGCCTTATGTGACCTTGGAGCCGGTGTTAGTGTTATGCCTCTCTCTCTTTATCATAGACTTGAACTGGATAAGTTGACACCCACTGAAATCTCTCTGCAAATGGCCGACAAATCAATTGCTTTCCGTGTTGGCATTTGCGAGGATGTGCCTGTTGTGGTTGCTAACACCACTATATTAACAGACTTTGTTATCTTGGATATTCCCAAGGACGATGCCATGGCTGTCATCCTCGGAAGACCCTTTTGAAACACTGCAGGGGCTGTTATAGATTGCAAAAAAGGCAATGTCACTTTCCATGTCAACGGTAATGACCATACCGTGCACTTTCTGAAGAAACGATATCAAGTACATTCCATCAATGCTATAAAAAAAACTTCATCGATTCTTATTGCGAACTTTGAATGCCCTATTCCTCGTGTCAAGATGAAGTATGCTTTGCTTGTTGGGGAGATTCATATCCCCATTGAGGTGACTTAGTGGCTATTCGAAAATTCTCCGTTCTCTCTTGCGATTCGAGAAAGTTTTGTCATAAGGATTTGATCAACCCCATTGACGGATTTCTTTCGATGACCATGAAATGGATGAATCAAAGAGTCACATACCTCTATTTTAAGCTTTCATTTTCTTTTGCTTAGAAGAAAAATGATAGATTTAGTTTAGTTTTCCCTGCTTCCTGTTTTAGCGTCCCGGAGAAAAATACCTTGAAAATAGAAGTTCTCCGATGGTCCTGAAAATCTAGTATGATTTTTGTGGAATATTTGAAATATACTCGGACTGAGAGCTGGCCTGGGGGCCACCCCAGTGGGCCACAAGCCCTGTCACCGCGGCCACCCCCATGGCCGCGGCAAGCAAGCTTGTGGGGCCCACAGGGGCCCCCTACACTCATTCTAGCTCCCATCCTCTTCTTCTTCCTCCAGAAAAATCTGTTTCGCAGCTCAAACCCGTGTTCTTGCTCATTTGGATGTGATTTTCGATCTCCTTGCCCAAAGCATCATTCTTCGAACTATTTTGGGGAAATTACTCCTTGAGCTAGAAAAGGAAAAAGATGAGGAGGTTCTTGAGAGGATCTTCAAGCCGTAACCCCAAGGAGGATTTGAAGAACCACCCCAAGTACGTGGTTCCTCGAGTCACAGAATTTCAAGCGTGCGAGTGGCCAAGTGATGAATTTTTGCGCGCCGCCGGGCTTTATGAAGACTTTTATTACTTGGTGGAGAACGCAGGTCTTACCACGTTCGTTGATGATAAGTGCTCACAATACCTCCTCCTCACCAATATTTTTGTTCAAAGCTTCAACTTTTATCCGAGGAAGAATCCTCCCATGGTTGAGTTCATGTTGTACGATATCCCCGAGTGCATGACACTACAGGATTTTTGCAATGCATGAAATTACCTTATGTTGGGGATATTCATGATCCTCGTCCACGGGACTTGGAGGATTTCATAGGTGCTATTGCTGTTGGAGAGGAGAGAGGAGTGTCTCGCGCTAGAATTGCTAGCATACATTTTCCTGTGCTTCGGTACTTCTCATTATTTGTGGGAAAATGTTTGATTGGCCTTGGGGAGGCTGGATCACTTAGCTCTCCAGACCTTGCGGTTTTGCACGATGACCTTTATAGCACTAAGACTTATAGCCTAGGTGCCATAGTAGCTCAGTGGTTGAACACAAACCGTTCCAAACGTGTCATCTATGGAGGTATCTATGCTACTCGTCTTGCTAGACACTTTGAGATACCTATTAGACTTTGCGAGGAAGAAGAGATGCTTCTTCCTGAGAAATATCTGGATTATGACAGGATGGTTCGCCATGATTTTCTGGATAGAGATGCTAGTAGACGGATGATTTATAACCTGGTATTTAGTCAGTGTACTCGAGAGACTATTACTTTGCCTGCTCCTTCTTTGTTTGATCTTCATGCACGCAGGTACACTATTATGCCCTTAGAAATCTACGCATATTGGGTCTTAGCCCAACCACAGGTGCCCGTGCCCGAGCCGCTAGTCGAGTACCTGACGCTAGTTTATCAGTGGGAGCCAAAGGAGCTCACACAGCAGTGGCATCCACAGTCCGCTCCGGAGTATCCCGGAGCTGGTTATTTCCCTCCTTGGGAGTAGACCAAGCTAGGCCAAAAGCCTAAGCTTGGGGGAGTACGTGTCTCACCGACCTTACATTCATGCTTATGCTTTTACTTTGTTCGTCGGTGTTCACACTTTGCCACTGTATTATCCATGCTGGTTTATTTTTGTTTTCTTATTTTGTGTCCTTTTGAGAAAACCCAAAAAGATTTTCCTTTCTTCTTTTTGCTTGTTGGGAGCTTTCCCGTGTAAATAGTTTTCTTTTTCTTTGGGTCAAGGTAGAAGATATTGGTTACAATGTTTAGTGGCTTGTGCATGCATACCTGTTTAGCTTTCAAAGAGCCATATTACTTTGTCTTCTCCTTTGTGGTTGCCTGTAGATTCAGCTTAGTCCATTGCACGAGCACTCTTATTATTGTTCACATCGTTCGATTGTTCAAGTGAAAGGCAATAATGATGATATATGATGAAGTGACTGAGATTGGAAAAGCTGGTATGAACTCTATCTTTTTTGTTTTTGTAAATATGACTAGTTTGTCGTTCCAGATTCAGCTTTGTTGTGAGAGAACCATGTTTGCAATGACAACTTAGAGATCATAGTTTCTGATGCCATGCTTATTTAGCTAGGAGCTTATAATGGTTTGTCTTGAATGCCAACATAGATTTTGAGATGACTATGATGTAGTATGATAGGATGGTATTCTCCTTTGAATGATTCAAGTGTCTTGACTTGGCGCATGTTCATGCATGTAGTTGAAACAAAATCAACATAGCCTCTATGATATTCGTGTTCATGGTGATTTATATCCTGTTCATGCTTGCACTCCATGTTAGTCAAACTCATTGCATCTTGATGACCGTTGTCGCTCTCTAGTTGGTCGCTTCCTAGTCTTTTGCTAGCCTTCACTTGTACTAAGCGGAATATTGCTTGTGCATCCACTTCCATAAACCCAAAAGTTTTTCCATGAGAGTCCACCATACCTACCTATTTGCGGTATTTACCTGTCGTTCCAAGTAAATTTGCATGTGCCATTCTCTAAACCTTCATGAAATAATCTGTTTTGCATGCTCGAACCGCTCATGTGGTGACAGGGGGCTATTGATATCTTCCATGTTAGGTGTGTTATCCTCGACATGTGTTTATTCAGTGTCATTCACGAGAAAGGGGCCGGTAATTGGACCCAGTTCCATGCTTAAATCGAAAACATAACTGTAAAACAAGACTCCCCCGGATTGATGTTAGTATGGATGGTACCTGAGGATTCGGCTAGCCGTGGAGTGTGATTGATTGGTGGTGGGGGAGTTAAAACTTTACTTTCGGTTTGGGAACCACCTATAGCATGAGTAGCGTGGAAGATATTGAGCACTCTTGGTCATTGCGTTGACAATGAAAGCATGCCACCCAAAATTATTATCTCTGTTTTCAAAGCTTGAGCTCTGGCACCTTTGCAAATCAATGCTTCCCTCTGCGAAGAGCCTGTCTATTTATTTTCCTGTTGAGTCATCCTCTTCTTACATAAGCACCAATTAGAGAGCACCTCTGTCATTTTTATGCTTAGATTTTGATTGATATTGAGTATGACTATGACTGGATCTTCGTTACTATGAATTACAATGTTTAGTCAGCCCTTGATCTTTGAAAGTGCTCTGCATTTATGTTTTGCGGTCTCAGAAAGAGCTAGCGAGATACCACCTATTCATATTGCTTTATGCTTGTTTTGATTGAATTGTTGGTATCTGAAACTCATTATTATTTGCTCGCTAGCTGATTATGCCATTGATATTAGTTTACCATGAGACCTTTGTGTCACTTGCTTATGTGGTTAACTTGTGATCTTGCTGAAATTCTGGTTACGAGTTATACATAGTTGCAACAACAAGATCAAACAAAGTTTGTCAAAGTTTTTGTTTCTCTTTTAGTTTGTCAACTGAGTTGCTTGAGGACAAGCAAGGTTTTAAGCTTGGGGGAGTTGATACATCTCCATCGTATCTACTTTTCCAAACTCTTTTGCCCTTGTTTTGGACTCTAATTTGCATGATTTGAATGGAACTAATCCAGACTAACGCTGTTTTCAGCACAATTGCCATGGTGTTGTTTTTGTGCAGAAATGAAAGTTCTCGAAACGTCGTGAAAATTTACGGAGAATTTTCCTGGAAAATATGAAAAATACCTGCGCAAAGATCCACCGGAGGGGATGGGCGAGTGGGCCACAAGCCCTGTTGCCGCGACCACCCCCCTGACTGCGACAACCACGCTTGTGGGGGCCCACGTGCTCTGCCGCCCCCAAACTTAGCTCTATAAATTCACTTTCGCCCAGAAAAAAATCAGGAGAGAAGAATTCGTCGCGTTTGCGATACGGAGGCGCCGCCACATCCTGTTCTTCATTTGGAGGGCAGATCTGGAGTCTATTTTGGGCTCCGCAGAGGGGACATCATCGCCATCATCATCAACAACCGTCTTCCCTCTCCAATTCCATGAAGCTCTTCATCGTTCGTGAGTAATCTATTCGTAGGCTCGCTGGGCGGTGATGAGTAGGATGAGATCTATCATGTAATCGAGTTAGTTTTGACGGGGATTGATCCCTAGTATCCACTATGTTCTGAGATTGATGTTGCTACTACTTTGCCATGCTTAATGCTTGTCACTAGGGCCCGAGTGCCATGATTTCAGATCTGAAGTTATTATGTTGTCACCAATATATGTGTGTTTTAGATCCGATCTTGCAAGTTGTAGTTACCTACTATGTGTTATGACCCGGCAACCACGGAGTGACAATAACCGGAACCACTCCCGGTGATGACCATAGTTTGAGGAGTTCATGTGTTCACCAAGTGCTAATGCGTTGTTCCGGTTCTTTATAAAAAGGAGAACCTTAATATCCTGTAGTATCCTTTTGGACCCCGCTGCCACGGGAGGGATGGACAATAGATGTCATGCAAGTTCTTTTCCCTAAGCACGTATGACTACACACGGAATGCATGCCTACATCACATTGACGAACGGGAGCTAGCTACATATCTCTCCATGTTATAACTGTTGCATGATGAATGTCATCCAAACGAATCACCGACCCATTGCCTACGAGTTTGTCCTATTACTGCTGTCACTTGCTCTCGTGCTACTGCTGTTACTACTGTTGTTGCTATTAATACTTGCTACTGCTGTTACTTGCTACTGTTGCTACTTGCTATTGCTGTCACTACTGCTGTTCCTTGCTACTTCTGTTACTCGTTACACTGCTGCTACCTGCTACAATACTTGTTTGCTCGGCGTTGATGGGAAAAGAGTATTTCCGTCAACGGGCAACTTCTGGCGCCATTGATACGACAGTTAGGAATAGTCCATCGTCAACAGATCGTTTTTGACACCGTTGTTATCATTCTACTTTGCTGCTGATACTCTGCTTGCAGATACTAATCTTTCAGGTGTGGTTGAATCTGACACATTCAGCTGCTAATACTCGAGAGTATTCTCTCACCTCCAGACTGGCGAATCAACAAATTGGGTCGAATACTCTACCCTCGAAAACTGCCGCAAACCCACGCGCTGGTGGGCCATTGCAAGATAGTTGCTAATTGTTGAGCAACTAGGAGCAGTTCTGGCTCTGTTGTCGCGAAGGCATCAAGTCAGGGACTCGTCAACAACATTCTTCTAGTGTCGTTGCCGGGGAGTGCTAGCAGCTGCCACGCTGGAACCCATTCTAGATCGATGATGAAGAAGAAAAAGCTCCAAAGGAACAATCAACGCGCTCGCGTCAAGTAACCATTTACCTGTACCTGCAACTTGTGTTGTACTAATCTGTGAGCCACAGGGGACTCAACAATCTCATTTCCAAAGGTATCAATACTAGCAAAGCTTAATGGGTGAGGTATGGTTAAGTGGTGAGGGTGCGGCAAGCAACTAAGCATTTATTAAGTGGCTAACTTACGAGTACAAGAATAAAGAGCGGGACGATCTACGCATAGCTGACGTGAACTACTGATGATCAAATTAATGCTCCTGAACACCTACTTACGTCAGATATAATTCCACCGTGTCCTCGATCGAAGAAGGAGCTCACAAAAGAGACAATAACGGTTACACACTCAGTTGGCATATTTTAATTAAGTTAACTTCAAGTTATCTAGAACCGGATGTTAAATAAAGTTTCCACGTTGCCACATAACTGCGGGCACGGGTTTCCGAAAGATTTAACCATGCAGGGGTGCTCCAAGTAGTCCATCACAAACTACCACACGCTGCGACGGAATGACCTCGATCAGGGAAACCCCTGATCTCCTCGGGTTCCTATTGGAAAACCTCAACCTCGAGATAACCCAAAGCATCCTCGGAATCCCTCGCACGAGACGCTCGAGAAAGGTAAAACAAGTCGATCAAGGCCGACCCGCGTGTCGACAATCCTGATAGGAGTCGCGTATCTCGTTCTCAGGACACGATGGATAAGCAAAGCGTACGGTGGCCTGATAGACATCACCCGAGTTGCCCCGATTTGGCCCCGCATGGTGCTCTGTCTTGGACCAGCACCATTAGCACTGGCCCTTCGTGTATTATGTTGAATTAATCCTCGGTAGCGCTAACTCCCTATGCGTCACATTAAAATCAGTATCAATATGTTGGGAAAGTATAGTACCAATGTTGGGCCTTGCCAAACGAGCTTTATCCCAAAACAATAATCTAGGGGGTCCCCATAACAACCCCAAGCATGTTAGGAGCTCTTATTTA
Source organism: Hordeum vulgare subsp. vulgare (assembly GCF_904849725.1). Classification (NCBI taxonomy): domain Eukaryota; kingdom Viridiplantae; phylum Streptophyta; class Magnoliopsida; order Poales; family Poaceae; genus Hordeum; species Hordeum vulgare. The sequence continues at coordinate 196,262,158 of NC_058523.1, read as the reverse complement.
TGGAACATAACACTCGTAGCCGAAACTAAGGCGACAAAGGTGGAACAAAACACCAGGCTAGAAAGGCCGAGCCTTCCACCTTTTACCAAGTATATAAGTGCGTTAAATTAAATAGAAATTAATAGGGTGATATAGCAAGGAACCCATGTTATCACATGGAAGCAACTACACCTGCAACTAGCAACGCTAACACATGGTTAAGCAAGCGGTAACATAGCCAATCAGTGGTTTGCTAGGTTGTGAACAGGTTGAGCGTTTTCATAGCAATGTTGAGAGGTTGACTTTTAACATGTGGTAGGAAATGAGACATAGCAATAGAAACAAAACAACTAGCATGGCAATGATAGTAATGGTATCTAGGGAAATGGTCATCTTGCCTGAGATCCCGCTTGAAGGAAGAATGACTCCGTGAAGCACATGAACCGATGTAGTCGAACAAGTCCTCACTTTCCGACCCGCTTGCGGAACTCTATCGAGACAAAGCAAACTGGAAACAAGAATCAACACACGATACACCACGCGATGCACAACACAAATGATGCATGAGCGGTTTCATTTGTGCACGGTATGACATGGTAATTCACACATTCAAACACTACAATTAAGTGAAGTTCAATATGCAACGAGTTGCATATCGACGAAGCTCCACCTTTAATTATTTAGTTCACTTCCAATTATTTACACGGCAATATTAAATGTTGGTTAGACATGGCAAGAGGTGAAGCGCAATTAAACTGCCTATCTAGGCATTTTAAATGAGGTCGGAAACAACATATAGCATCTCCGAGATGACCCCACACGTTAAATTAGATTTATGTCCAGATCTGAACTAACATGTTTTGATACTTGTTAAAAAGAAGAATAAAGTGGATCACGTGATTCTATGCGTCGTTCCAATCAATTTACACATAGAGATCATTGCAAATGAAGCTACGGTTCAAAAGATACGATCACCGCAAGATATGATGCCATGAATGCCATATGTATGCGGATGACAGTGACAAGCACCCCGAAAGCATACAAGCAGCAAGATAATACGAACCTACACGAGATTCGAAGCAAGTTTCATGTAGGACACAATCAGAACGGAGCAACGATTCAACAAATACAAGCTAAACAAGAAATAGCTACAATCTGCCCAAAACAGCAACATGGCATTTTCTACACCCTAAAACAACAAGCTACATAATTCTAAAATTCTCAAACAAGACATGAGGCAGTAGTGGTCAAGATGCACAACAACACCCTAATAAATACAACTAGTACGGAAGCATGGAACACTAAGAAAAGAACTCACAAAATGGCATCTCGCACATAGTTTCAGATTTAGTGAAAACAACAGTTTTGACAGTGCAGCTTTCGACCCGAGGGCATATTGAGAGCAGTAAAACTATATGCTACGGGGCACCGAATGGCATGAAAAGTTACAGCATGCTAGAGAATCTTAAGTGTTGGAATTATGCCCTAGAGGCAATAATAAATATAGTTATTATTATAATTCCTGTATCAAGATAATCGTTTATTATCCATGCTATAATTGTATTGAATGAAGACTCATTTACATGTGTGGATACATAGACAAAACACCGTCCCTAGCAAGCCTCTAGTTGGCTAGCCAGTTGATCAAAGATAGTCAGTGTCTTCTGATTATGAACAAGGTGTTGTTGCTTGATAACTGGATCACGTCATTAGGAGAATCACGTGATGGACTAGACCCAAACTAATAGACGTAGCATGTTGATCGTGTCATTTTGTTGCTACTGTTTTCTGCGTGTCAAGTATTTATTCCTATGACCATGAGATCATATAACTCACTGACACCGGAGGAATGCTTTGTGTGTATCAAACGTCGCAACGTAACTGGGTGACTATAAAGATGCTCTACAGGTATCTCCGAAGGTGTTAGTTGAGTTAGTATGGATCAAGACTGGGATTTGTCACTCCGTGTGAACAGAGAGGTATCTCGGGGCCCACTCGGTAATACAACATCACACACAAGCCTTGCAAGCAATGTAACTTAGTGTAAGTTGCGGGATCTTGTATTATGGAACGAGTAAAGAGACTTGCCGGTAAACGAGATTGAAATAGGTATACGGATACCGACGATCGAATCTCGGGCAAGTAACGTACCGAAGGACAAAGGGAATAACATACGGGATTATATGAATCCTTGGCACTGAGGTTCAAACGATAAGATCTTCGTAGAATATGTAGGATCCAATATGGGCATCCAGGTCGCGCTATTGGATATTGACCGAGGAGTCTCTCGGGTCATGTCTACATAGTTCTCGAACCCGCAGGGTCTGCACACTTAAGGTTCGACGTTGTTTTATGCGTATTTGACTAATATGGTTGGTTACCGAATGTTGTTCGGAGTCCCGGATGAGATCACGAACGTCACGAGGGTTTCCGGAATGGTCCGGAAACGAAGATTGATATATAGGATGACCTCATTTGATTACCGGAAGGTTTTCAGAGTTACCGGGAATGTACCGGGAATGACGAATGGGTTCCGGGAGTTCACCGGGGGGGGGGGGGGCAACCCACCCCGGGGAAGCCCATAGGCCTTGAGGGTGGCACACCAGCCCTTAGTGGGCTGGTGGGACAGCCCAAAAGGGCCCTATGCGCCAAGAAGAAAAAATCAAGAGAAAAGAAAAAAAGGAGGAGGTGGGAAGGAAGGGGGACTCCCTCCCACCAAACCAAGTCCAACTCGGTTTGGGGGGGGGGGAGTCCTCCCCCCTTGGACTCGGCCGACCCCCTTGGGGCTCCTTGAGACCCAAGGCAAGGTCCCCTCCCTCCCACCTATATATACGGAGGTTTTAGGGCTGATTTGAGACGACTTTTCCACGGCAGCCCGACCACATACCTCCACGGTTTTTCCTCTAGATCGCGTTTCTGCGGAGCTCGGGCGGAGCCCTGCTGAGACAAGGTCATCACCAACCTCCGGAGTGCCGTCACGCTGCCGGAGAACTCTTCTACCTCTCCATCTCTCTTGCTGGATCAAGAAGGCCGAGATCATCATCGAGCTGTACGTGTGCTGAACGCGGAGGTGCCGTCCGTTCGGTACTAGATCGTGGGACTGATCGCGGGATTGTTCGCGGGGCGGATCGAGGGACGTGAGGACGTTCCACTACATCAACCGCGTTCACAAACGCTTCTGCTGTACGATCTACAAGGGTACGTAGATCACTCAACCCCTCTCGTAGATGGACGTCACCATGATAGGTCTTCGTGCGCGTAGGAATTTTTTTGTTTCCCATGCGACGTTCCCCAACAGTGGTATCAGAGCTAGGTTCATGCGTAGATGTCTTCTCGAGTAGAACACAAAAGTTTTTGTGGGCGGTGATGTGCGTTTTGCTGCCCTCCTTAGTCTTTTCTTGATTCCGCGGTATTGTTGGACTGAAGCGGCTTGGACCGACATTACTTGTACGCTTACGAGAGACTGGTTTCATCGTTACGAGTAACTCCGTTGCTCAAAGATGACTTGCAAGTGTCGGTTTCTCCAACTTTAGTTGAATCGGATTTGACCGAGGAGGTCCTTGGATGAGGTTAAATAGCAACTCATATATCTCCGTTGTGGTGTTTGCGTAAGTAAGATGCGATCCTACTAGATACCCATGGTCACCACGTAAAACATGCAACAACAAAATTAGAGGACATCTAACTTGTTTTTGCAGGGTATGCTTGTGATGTGATATGGCCAATGATGTGATGGTATATATTGGATGTATGAGATGATCATGTTGTAATAGAAATATCGACTTGCACGTCGATGGTACGGCAACCGGCAGGAGCCATAGGGTTGTCTTTATACTAACGTGTGTGCTTGCAGATGCGTTTACTATTTTGCTAGGATGTAGCTTTAGTAGTAATAGCATGAGTAGCACGACAACCCCGATGGCAACATGTTGATGGAGATCATGGTGTGGCGCTGGTGACAAGAAGATCGTGCCGGTGCTTTGGTGATGGAGATCAAGAAGCACATGATGATGGCCATATCATGTCACTTATGAATTGCATGTGATGTTAATCCTTTTATGCACCTTATTTTGCTTAGAACGACGGTAGCATTATGAGGTGATCTCTCACTAAAATTTCAAGACGAAATTGTGTTCTCCCCGACTGTGCACCGTTGCTACAGTTCGTCGTTTCGAGACACCACGTGATGATCGGGTGTGATAGACTCAACGTTCACATACAACGGGTGCAAAACAGCTGCGCACGCGGAACACTCGGGTTAAGCTTGACGAGCCTAGCATGTGCAGACATGGCCTCGGAACACATGAGACCGAAAGGTCGATCATGAATCATATAGATGATATGATTAGGATAGGGATGCTTACCACTGAAACTATACTCAACTCACGTGATGATCGGACTTGAGCTAGTGTAAGTGGATCATGAACCACTCAAATGACTAGAGAGATGTACTTTTTGAGTGGGAGTTTAGCGAATAATTTGATTAAGTTAAACTCTAATTATCTTGAACATAGTCTAAGTCCACTTTGAATATATTTGTGTTGTAGATCATGGCTCACGCGACAGTCATCCTGAATTTTAATACGTTCCTAGAGAAAGCTAAGTTGAAAGATGACGGAAGCAACTTTGTAGACTGGGCTCATAATCTTAAGCTAATCTTATAAGCTGGGAAGAAGGATTATGTCCTTAATGCTGCGTTAGGAGATGAACCACCCGCTACGGCTGATCAGGATGTTAAGAATGCTTGGTTAGCACGTAAGGAGGACTACTCAATAGTTCAATGTGCAGTCTTGTATGGCTTAGAACCGGGACTTCAACGTCGCTTTGAGCGTCATGGAGCATTTGAGATGTTCCAGGAGTTGGATTTTATCTTTCAGAAGAACGCCCGGATCAAGAGGTATGAGACCTCCGATAAATTCTATGCTTGCAAGATGGAGGAAAACTCATTTGTCAGTGAACATGTGCTCAAAATGTCTGGGTACTCAAACCGTCTAGCTGAGCTGGGGATTGAACTCCCGCAAGAAGCTATCACTGACAGAATCCTTCAATAACTGTCGCCAAGCTATAAAGGCTTTGTGTTGAACTACAACATGCAAGGGATGAACAAGTCTCCCGGCGAGTTGTTTGCGATGCTGAAAGTCGCAGAGTCTGAACTCCGTAAAGAGCATCATGTGTTGATGGTGAATAAGACCACTAGTTTCAAGAGAAACGACAAAGGCAAGAAGGGCAATTCGAAGAAGAGCGGCAAGCCTGTTGCCAATCCGACAAAGAAACCCAAAGCTGGACCTAAGCCGGAAACGTAGTGTTACTATTGCAAGGGTATGGGTCACTGGAAGCGCAATTGCCCCAAGTATCTGGCAGATAAGAAGGCGGGCAAAGAAAAATCAGGTATATTTGATATACATGTTATTGATGTGTACTTAACCGGCTCTCGTAGTAGTGCCTGGGTATTCGATACCGGTTTTGTTGCTCATATTTGCAACTCGAAACAGGAACTGCGGAATAGGCGAAGGCTGGCAAAAGATGAAGTGACGATGCGCGTAGGAAATGGTTCCAATGTTGATGCAATAGCCGTCGGCACAGTGTCACTTCAGTTACCGTCAGGATTAGTGATGAACTTAAATCATTGTTATTTAGTGCCTGCGTTGAGCATGAACATTATATCTGGATCTTGTTTATTGCGAGACGGTTACTCTTTTAAGTCAGAGAATAATGGTTGTTCTATTTCTATGAGTAACATCTTTTATGGTCATGCACCAAATGTGAGAGGATTGTTCATATTGAATCTTGATAGCGATACGCATATACATAACATTGAGACCAAAAGAGTTAGAGTTAACAATGATAGCGCCGTATTTTTGTGGCACTGCCGCTTAGGTCATATTGGTGTAAAGCGCATGAAGAAACTCCATGCTGATGGACTTTTGGAGTCACTTGACTTTGATTCACTTGACACGTGCGAACCATGCCTCATGGGCAAGATGACTAAGACTCCGTTCTCAGGAACAATGGAGCGTGCAAGTAACTTGTTGGAAACCATACATACCGATGTGTGTGGTCCGATGAGCGTGGAGGCACGCGGCGGATATCGTTATTTTCTCACCTTCACTAACGATTTAAGTAGATATGGTTATGTCTACTTGATGAAGCACAAGTCTGAAACATTTGAAAAGTTCAAGCAATTTCAGAGTGAAGTGGAAAATCATCGTAATAAGAAGATCAAGTTCCTGCGGTCTGATCGTGGGGGTGAATATCTGAGTTTCGAGTTTGGTGCTCACTTAAGACAATGTGGAATTGTTTCACAGTTAACACCGCCTGGAACACCACAGCGTAATGGTGTGTCCGAACGTCGTAATCGTACTCTATTAGAGATGGTGCGATCTATGATGTCTCTTACCGATTTGCCATTATCATTTTGGGGCTATGCATTAGAAACAGCTGCATTCACTTTAAATAGGGCACCATCAAAATCCGTTGAGACGACACCATTCGAACTGTGGTATGGCAAAAGACCAAAGTTGTCGTTTCTTAAAGTTTGGGGATGTGATGCTTATGTCAAAAAGCTTCAGCCTGAAAAGCTGGAACCCAAAGCGGAAAAGTGCGTCTTCATAGGTTACCCAAAAGAGACAGTTGGGTACACCTTCTATCTCAAATCCGAGGGCAAAGTGTTTGTTGCTAAAAACGGAGCTTTTCTCGAGAAGGAGTTTCTCTCGAGAGAATTGAGTGGGAGGAAGATAGAACTTGACGAGGTTGTCGAACCTCTCATCCCTCTGGATGGTGGCGCAGGGCAAGGGGAAACCTCTGTCATTGCAATGCCGGTTGAGGAGGATGTTAATGATGATGATCATGAAACTTCAGTTTCTGTCGAACCACGCAGGTCGACGAGACCACGTGCTGCTCTAGAGTGGTACGGTAATCCCGTCTTATCAATCATGTTGTTAGACAACAATGAACCTGCGAATTATGAAGAAGCAATGGTGGGCCCAGATTCCAACAAATGGCTGGAAGCCATGAAGTCCGAGATAGGATCCATGTATGAGAACAAAGTGTGGACGTTGGAGGTATTGCCTGAGGGCCGCAAGGCCATTCAGAACAAATGGATCTTTAAGAGGAAGACGGACGCTACGGTAATGTGACCGTTTATAAAGCTCGACTTGTGGCAAAGGGTCTTTCACAAGTTCAAGGAGTTGACTACGATGAGACTTTCTCACCCGTAGCGATGCTTAAGTTCGTCAGAATCATGTTAGCAATAGCTGCATTTTTCGATTATGAAATCTGGCAGATGGATGTCAAAACGGCGTTCCTTAACGGTTTCCTTAAGGAAGAGTTGTATATGATACAACCCAAAGGTTTTGTCGATCCTAAGAATGCTAACAAGGTGTGCAAGCTCCAGCGATCCATTTATGGACTGGTGCAAGCATCTCGGAGTTGGAACAAACGCTTTGATGAGGTGATCAAAGCGTTTGGGTTTATACAAGTGGTTGGAGAATCTTGTATTTACAAGAAAGTGAGTGGGAGCTCTGTGGCGTTTCTAAATATTATATGTGGATGACATATTACTGATTGGAAACAACATAGAGTTTTTAGAGAGCATAAAGGATTACTTGAATAAAAGTTTCTCTATGAAGGACCTAGGAGAAGCTGCTTACATTCTAGGCATTAAGATCTATAGGGATAGATCAAAACGCCTGATAGGACTTTCACAAAGCACATACCTTGATAAAGTTTTGAAGAGGTTCAAAATGGAACAGTCCAAGAAAGTGTTCTTGCCAGTTCTACAAGGTACGAGATTGAGTAAGACTCAGTGCCCAACAACTGATGAAGATAGAGAGCATATGCGCTCCGTCCCCTATGCTTCAGCCATAGGTTCTATCATGTATGTGATGCTGTGCACTAGACCGGATGTTAGCCTGGCCATAAGTATGGCAGGTAGGTTCCAGAGTAATCCAAGAGTGGATCACTTGACAGCGGTCAAGAATATCCTGAAGTACCTGAAAAGGACTAAGGAGATGTTTCTCGTGTATGGAGGTGACGAAGAGCTCGCCATAAATGGTTACGTCGATGCAAGCTTTGACACAGATCCGGACGACTCTAAGTCGCAAACCGGATACGTATTTATTCTTAATGGGGGTGCAGTAAGCTGGTGCAGTTCCAAGCAAAGCGTCGTAGCAGATTCTACATGTGAAGCAGAGTACATGGCTGCCTCGGAGGCGGCTAAGGAGGGTGTCTGGATGAAGTAGTTCATGACGGATCTTGGAGTGGTGCCAAGCGCACTGAATCCAATAACCTTGTTCTGTGACAACACTGGTGCCATTGCCTTAGCAAAGGAACCGCGGTTTCACAAGAAGACCAGACACATCAAACGACGCTTCAACCTCATCCGCGACTACGTCAAGGGAGAGGACGTGAATATATGCAGAGTGCACACGGATTTGAATGTAGCAGACCCGCTGACTAAACCTCTTCCACGGCCAAAACATGATCAACACAAGAACTGTATGGTTGTTAGATTTATTACAATGTAATTCACATGGTGATGGGAGGGCTAGATTATTGACTCTAGTGCAAGTGGGAGACTGTTGGAATTATGTCCTAGAGGAAATAATAAATATAGTTATTATTATAATTCCTGTATCAAGATAATCGTTTATTATCCATGCTATAATTGTATTGAATGAAGACTCATTTACATGTGTGGATACATAGACAAAACACCGTCCCTAGCAAGCCTCTAGTTGGCTAGCCAGTTGATCAAAGATAGTCAGTGTCTTCTGATTGTGAACAAGGTGTTGTTGCTTGATAACTGGATCACGTCATTAGGAGAATCACGTGATGGACTAGACCCAAACTAATAGACGTAGCATGTTGATCGTGTCATTTTGTTGCTACTGTTTTCTGTGTGTCAAGTATTTATTCCTATGACCATGAGATCATATAACTCACTGACACCGGAGGAATGCTTTGTGTGTATCAAACGTCGCAACGTAACTGGGTGACTATAAAGATGCTCTACAGGTATCTCCGAAGGTGTTAGTTGAGTTAGTATGGATCAAGACTGGGATTTGTCACTCCATGTGAACGGAGAGGTATCTCGGGGCCCACTCGGTAATACAACATCACACACAAGCCTTGCAAGCAATGTAACTTAGTGTAAGTTGCGGGATCTTGTATTACGGAACGAGTAAAGAGACTTGCCGGTAAACGAGATTGAAATAGGTATACGGATACCGACGATCGAATCTCGGGCAAGTAACATACCGAAGGACAAAGGGAATAACATACGGGATTATATGAATCCTTGGCACTGAGATTCAAACGATAAGATCTTCATAGAATATGTAGGATCCAATATGGGCATCCAGGTCGCGCTATTGGATATTGACCGAGGAGTCTCTCGGGTCATGTCTACATAGTTCTCGAACCCGCAGGGTCTGCACACTTAAGGTCCGACGTTATTTTATGCGTATTTGAGTTATATGGTTGGTTACCGAATGTTGTTCGGAGTCCCGGATGAGATCACGGACGTCACGAGGGTTTCCGGAATGGTCCGGAAACGAAGATTGATATATAGGATGACCTCATTTGATTACCGGAAGGTTTTCGGAGTTACCGGGAATGTACCGGGAATGACGAATGGGTTCCGGGAGTTCACCGGGGGGGGGGGGGGGGGAGGGGGCAACCCACCCCGGGGAAGCCCATAGGCCTTGAGAGTGCCACACCAGCCCTTAGTGGGCTGGTGGGACAGCCCAAAAGGGCCTTATGCGCCAAGAAGAAAAAATCAAGAGAAAAGAAAAAAAAGGAGGAGGTGGGAAGGAAGGGGGACTCCCTCCCACCAAACCAAGTCCAACTCGGTTTGGGGGGGGGGGAGTCCACCCCCCTTGGACTCGGCCGACCCCCTTGGGGCTCCTTGAGCCCCAAGTCAAGGTCCCCTCCCTCCCACCTATATATACGGAGGTTTTAGGGCTGATTTGAGACGACTTTTCCACGGCAACCCGACCACATACCTCCATGGTTTTTCCTCTAGATCGCATTTCTGCGGAGCTCGGGCGGAGCCCTGCTGAGACAAGGTCATCACCAACCTCCGGAGTGCCGTCACGCTGCCGGAGAACTCTTCTACCTCTCCGTCTCTCTTGCTGGATCTAGAAGGCCGAGATCATCGTCGAGCTGTACGTGTGCTGAACGCGGAGGTGCCGTCCGTTCGGTACTAGATCGTGCGACTGATAGTGGGATTGTTAGCGGGGCGGATCGAGGGACGTGAGGACGTTCCACTACATCAACCGCGTTCACTAACGCTTCTGCTGTACGATCTACAAGGGTACGTAGATCACTCATCCCCTCTCTTAGATGGACGTCACCATGATAGGTCTTCGTGCGCGTAGGAAATTTTTTGTTTCCCATGCGACGTTCCCCAACATTAAGTACTACAAATAACTCCATTGCACCAACCCCAAAGGAGCTGTAGATCACTAGCAAAACTCATGGCAAGACAACAACAAAATATAACAGATCTCAGACTTAGAAATATTTCGGCATCTCCAAAACAACACTATTTCCTAGCATGTTGGTAACAATACAACATCACCTAAACATGGATTTCTATCGCAAAGAAAATTACCAGGGGCTAGCATGCATATCCAAGGGCATATCTCTAGTTCAAATCTAATCCATATCACGCACGAAATAAATCACAAAAAATAAACAAAAGGGCAACATGGCAAAATATCATGCGCACTAACTTACTCAAAAGACAAAACTAATTGCGCAGTTAAATTCTATGGATTTTCTACCCCCAAAACATATATAATATGCGGGGTTGCAAAATAAAACTAACGCCACACATATACAAACTATTGATAGCTCCTACATTCCAAAATGCAAGCAACTACTCTAAAATACATGGCAAAGGGTCACAAACATTGTGAACATTTTATCTACGGGATTTGAACAATCCGGCCGCGCACAAAAATATCTACCGAATATTAACCTATTAGGACAGCACGCAAATCTAGGAAAATGACGGGTCAAACCACTCCAAACATGCATGCAAGTTGTAAGATCTTATTCTACGCGGAAAACTACACAAGTTACATATATGACTCATCGTGATCCGACGCACGGATAAAATTCTACGGGCGTTTGAATAACATGCAATTTTCCTGAGAAATAAAATAAATCGCGGATTAAATAGGAAATCCTATCGGGCCAAATCTGCTCAACATGGGCCTAAACAGGGGCAGCACAACTTAGCAATCTCGCGCCTGGGCGACGGATAGGGCACGGGGGTTAGCTCACCAGATCAGGCCTTGGCCCAGGTTGGTGGAGAGGCAGGTGGGACGAGGAGAGGAGGAGGCCCATGGGAGGCTGGACGCAAGGCGCTGCTCCCGTCGATCCTAACCTCACGCAATTGAGGCCGGCGGTGCTGGAGGCGGCCTGTAGCCGGCGAAGCTCCGCCGATGGCCGGATCTGGCCGAGGCCACCGGAATCCGGCCAGGCTCAACGGCGGCGAGGCGGGGCTGCGACGGCGGACGGCGAATGGCGTCCGGAGGGCACAGGTCGGGGCCGGCGGCGGATGGCTGTTGCTTGGCCACGGATGTGGCACGGGCCGCTGGTCGGCCTTGAATCCGACACGGAGCTCTCCAGCCACCCTTCAGTGGCCAGCAACAGAGGGGAGGCCCTGCGCGGGGTGGCCAGGGGGCATGGGGCCTGCGGCGAGGCGGTGGAGCACGGGATGGGGCTGCAGCAGCCATGGGAGGAGCTCGGGCTCTTTGCTGCACTTTGGTCACCGGACATGTCCGGTTGGTGGCGCGGATATGTCCGGTAGGTGGAAAACTCGACGAATCTGAGCCCCAAATCTCAGATCCGATGGCTGAGAATGGATATGGAGCTTAGGGCTGCGGGATTTGGAGGGTGTGGGCTAGCAGGTGGGGTTTTCTAGGGGGGTGACTGCAAAAATGGCTAGGGGAAACCCTAGTGGAGTGAGAGTGGTCTCTCCATGGGGTGGTTCTTATATAGGGTTGGACTATGGTGGGGTGGACCTCGTCCGTCCGATCGCGATCCGACGAGCACGAACGGAGGAAGTGGCTGGGTGGGTTTAATGGGTTGTGTAGATGGGCTAAGTAGAGATGAGATAGAAATGGTGCGGCCAATGACAGAGTTTTTAAAACACCGAACATCCGACAATTAAACCGGCTATAGCGCCACTATATAATAAACGATACGGTTACCAAACGAGCTCTGATTGCGGCGAAAATTGATAGGCGGTCCACCTACACTATATTAAGACCGCACGCCAAGTTTCAACCCAATCCGAGAATGTTTTATACGCACTTTTGAAAGCAATATTTTAACGAAGTTGTGGGTGCGGGCGTATGTGATCGATCTCAAAATGGTCAACGACGATAACGGAGAGAACCGGCAACTAATAGCGGATGCATGTTTTGAAAACTGGTGGCAAGGGAGTGCCGATGCAATGCAGATGATGCGCGTTATGCGATGATGAATGCGATAGACAAACGAACCATACGACGAGAACGGAATAAAAGGGGAATCTTCTGGAGCGTCGGTCTCGGGCTGTCACACAAATCCACTTGGCATCTAGGTGCCAGGGCCATGCCCCGTGAGGGACGACCTTGATGGGTCGTGCCTCACGACGACACGGAAATGTGCGGGACTGGGACATGTCGACGTAGAGCTGCTTGAATGTCTAAGGGGGTTCCTGAGCATAGCACCTCAGGAGCGTTACCGGTCACAAAGCCAATTGGCACCCTGGTGCGAGGGCCTGGCCCCGTGAGGAACGACCTTGGTAACGGGTCGCACCCCATGGCGACAGGGAAATGTGTGGGAATGGGGCCTGCGAACATAGAGCATCGACCCACTTCACCCACAACGAGGAGAAACCAACCGATCAATAAGCCCCTCGAGCGACATAATCACACCTCACGACAAAGGGGTCTGTTTCCAGCACACTGAGCTAAGTACCCAAACCAACTAGACGCAACAATGCTAACAAAAGGGGCAATCACCCAAATCCGTTACATGGCCGAAGGGCCAATCCTTGTTTTCATGGACGCAGGATCTGGAGTAAGGAGGAAACAACTAGCGATGGTTGTCCCAAAGGGGGGGCTGCCGCCGCGAACGTTCGACACATGCGCGCCGGCACTCAGTCCGTGTCCTCATCCTCCTGCACAGGCACCATAGGAGCAGACAGGCGGCGCCACGCTTGGGGGCTCCTCCCCGAAGCTCGGGCGTGGCGGCGAGGCGGCTCATCGTAGCTGCTGTCGCTGCTGTCGCTCGGGATCCTTCCGGAGGGGGTGTCGCTGCTGCTAGAGGCATGGCGCCCACCGTCGGAGACAGGCTCATCTACGGGAACGCCACGGCCGACGTCCTCTAGGAAGCAACCCAGATGCTCTCCATTGACCCCAAAAATCTTGACGAAGAGTGTCGCCTCCCCGTCATACTTGAAGTGGAGGTAATGCCTCCCATTCAGGCCTCGAGCGCAGGCGAATGTGTGCCATCCGCGGTTGAGGTACACGTAGCCGTGGGGGGTGACCTCGACCTCCACCCAGAACACCCCGCCATAGCAGCTACCGGCCTACAACCAGAGGCCTGGGAGCCCACCGGCCGGCAGCGCCATCGCAAAGAAGTTCGGAAGCTGGAACCAAGCAGTTTCCGGGCTCTCAACCCACGTCATAAACTCCATCGCCGTGTTAGCCGAGTGAAACTATGGGCGTGGCGGCCGGGTGGCCATCGCCGACCTCCCACCTAGGCTGCTGCGGACGCCCGCACCAGACGACGCTCCGCCATCGCTGCCGATGGTGATTCCAGTGCAAGTGAAACCGCGACCGCGCGTGCCGGAGACCGTTGTCGGCACCGCCGCATACTTCCGAGGGCGGCCACGGCCCCTCTTGGTTGGTGGGGCGACGAGACCTTCCCCGAAAGCCTTCCCCTTCTCGGAAGCAGAGTACCTCCTCACTGGTGCCATGCTGAAAGAGTGGAGGGCTCAAGGTGGAAGATGAAGAAGACGGAGGCAATGTGAGCCTTATCACCCTCGCAGGGTTAAATAGGAAGCCGGGAGCAGGCTAGCGTCCCTTCCCGTTCTGGGGCCCATGCAGTTCACGAGGAAGCGCGCCCGCGCGATGTGTGTGGAGGTAACGTCTCCATGGAGAGATGATGGTTCGCGCAACATCCAGGCATCGCATCAGTTTGACCAGTCACGCCTCTGAGCGCCTTGGGAACCAGGGGCGTCGCCACTAGTTTGTGTGGCGTGTGTAAAGCCCGGTACCCAGACCTGCCTGCCTGCGGCCCAGGGCTACCCCACTTCACAAACCAAGCACCAACATGCTCGGTATCACTCAAGGCAAGGCCCTCGCGAGGGGCCAAGCCTCACGACGATGAGCAGCATCAAGACCCATAGGGGGCCTCCTCAGGACCCCTCTAGAGTGGCGGATATTGCAAGGCGAATCCCGGCCTTAGGAGTCAAGAATGACGTGGAAAAACGACAGGTGAGCAGCGGACGGTAGAGCGATGCAGTTTCCCCTTTAGTGCAAAGGGGGCAAGGACGTACACGGGTCTCGAAGGCATCTTCCAAAGGTTTCCTCTTTGGTGTAACCAAGTCTCGACCGCCCGCCAGCAGGACGGACATCATCCATGAACCCGTCCCAATAGCGCTTGCAGTTACTTTGCAGGCGAAGACCACTTAAGGACAGGGGAAACACGTTCCCCTGCCCCCCTTTGTAAATTGGCCGCTGTGGGATCCCTTCCTGCCGAGAGATAAGGGAAGAGGACCGGGCCGTCACTCTATATGGTAGGCAGGTTACTTCGTAGGGGGGATCCCCATTCACCCTCCACAAGCACCACACTAAGGCCTCCCAGCCTCTGGATGCCCACAAGATCTATACTAGTTCATCCACCAACCTCCACGAGAGGCAATAGACCAAAGCAGGAGCAGGGTATTACGCTTCCCAGCGACACGAACCTGGGTAAACTGCCTTGTTCTGTGTCTTCCACACCATCGAGTGAGTTCTCTCCTTCGCCCATCGAGTAACTTGTCAGGAGAACCGAAGCTGCCAAGTGGTTTCCGCGCGCGCCCCTGGTTACGAATCTTTAGAGTTTTACCGAGCCCTAAATTCGACACAGGCTCCACCGACAAAGACTTTAGGGGACATGCCAGCGAGTCCCGTCCCTGCGAGCCGGCGGGACTCGCCGGCTTCGAGGACTACTGTCTGGGGGATAACCACGGCGTAGCCTCATCTCACTTCATGCCCATTTCAAAAAAACACCGGGGGCAACTCGGCCCGTGAGGCACCATCTTTGGCGCGCTGGATCCGGCTACTTCGGCCGACTC
The DNA here is from genome assembly GCF_904849725.1 of Hordeum vulgare subsp. vulgare. Lineage (NCBI taxonomy): Eukaryota > Viridiplantae > Streptophyta > Magnoliopsida > Poales > Poaceae > Hordeum > Hordeum vulgare. Next base: position 196,246,836 of record NC_058523.1, on the reverse strand, counting down.
GCGACTGGCTCTTCACCCTTCCTGCTCCGGGCGACCCGCTAGCCGGCGGCCCACCCTCCTACGAAACATCGACCAATACAACAAGAGGCGACCATTCTGATGGGACGCGACACATGGCCAACCACTCCTTGATGCCATATACGCATAGCTAAAGTGGAGCCGTCTGTACCACTGATCTCTGCCGACTCCAACCAGGGAAGGAGGCACTACGGCTACATGGAGCTCATCATCACAAACTCGCAGACACCACCCATGCGTGGCTAGAGGGGAGTCGGTTGTACCGCTGACCACAGGCGGGCACAACAAAGGCCCCGCGGGCCACCACTTCGAAAGGACCCCGCACCATGCGGGCCCTACCAGAGACAAGACTGCACCTACGGTGGGACCCTCCACCTGGCCAGAGAGCCCTCCAGATGGGTCTCACCAATGCCATCTATGCATATTGTAAGCCGATGAGCTGGCCTATAAAGCCCCCCGGCCCTCTCCCATGCGAAGGGGATTCAGTTCCCCACACCTGCACACACACACCCACTCACGTAGAGAGGCAAGAAGAGGAGACAAGCTCCTTCCTCCTCCTCTAGCCCATAGCTCAAGGAGAACCAATGTAGCTCTTCTTACCATAAACCAACTATGACAGGACTAGGGGTTTTACCTCCGACGGAGGGCCCCGAACCTCGGTACATTGTGTGTTTCCAGCGCTTGTTCCCAATCCTGCTCCCGAGGTCCGTCGACACACATTGGCCCTAACAACTCGAGATAAGCCACCACATGTCATCTGTCATGACAAAACGAAGACAATCCTAAATGATAATATTATAGCATGGAACAATAAAAAATTGTAGATACGTTGGAGACGTATCAGCATCCCAAAGCTTAATTCCAACTCGTCCTCGAGTAGGAATGATAAAACCAGAATCTTTGATGTGACATACTACCCAACATGTAATCTATTGTAGGTGTGATCATTCAAAAACGATGAATTAACAAACATTGACATAGAAATATCCATAAACATAAGTAACATAATCATCAATGTTCAAAATATACGATACCAAAAGAATGTTTTACTCCTATTCATTTTATCATATTAATGTGGCATGGATCCGTATTCACCACATAAATACAAATTTCAAGCACCACGGTGTTAAGTCAGGCAATTGGATCGTACTTTTTAACATGCTTCGGCTTTTTATTACTCACTCAATACATGAGTGTGAACTATGGACATTGCATATAGATGGAATAGAATATGTTGGTAGGTATCAAAGGGGTAAAATTGGATAATAAAGTATTGCATCAACTTGGCATTTCAATGGGCTATGTAGATGCGTATTAATAGATATCAATGCAAGGAGTAAGGATTGCCATGCAACAAATTTAGTAGAGTTATAAGTGTATGAAACCTCGATTGAAGCTATGTGGATGTGCATCCAACTTGCTTGCTCATGAGGACCTCGGGCATTTGAGGAAGCCCTTCATCGGAATATACAAGCCAAGTTCTATAATAAAAAATTCCACTAGTATATGGAAGTGATAAAGCAAGAGACTCTCTATATGAAAACATGGTGCCACATTGAGGCACAAGTGTGGAAAAAGAGGGAGTAGGATTGTCCCTTCTTTTTTTTTCTTTTTTTCTTTTCTTTTTTTCGTCTGAAGTCTCATCCCGACTAATAGGGGAATCATTTTCTCCATCATCCTTTCCTCATTGAGATAGTGCCCTAATAATGAATACTATCACACTTTTATTTACTTACAACTCAATATGAAAAACTACTAAAGAATATAACTCTATATGAATGCCTCTGGTAGTGTACCAGGATGTGCAATGATCTAGCATAACATGTATAATAATGATGAACGGTGGCTTTTCCACAAATACTATGTCAGCTACATGATCACGCAAAACAATATGACAATGGGTGTACAAGTCATATGACATGACGGTGGAAGTCCCATGGAAATATGTCTAGGAATGGCTATGGAAATGGCATGATAGGTTGGTATGGTGGATGTTTTGAGGAATAAATAAGGTGGCTTATGTCTAATAAAATGTATCATGTTACAGGTTTTGGATGCACCAGTGAACTATGGACCGATCCTCGAGGTGAGAATGGGAAACACACTGTACCGAAGAGGTTAGCAAAATATGTGGAGGTGAGAATGCATACATCCATGGATTCCCTTTAGTCATAAAGAACTCCCATACTCACTGCAAGATTTTATTAGCTCTCTAAGAAAAGTACTACTTGCATGTCCCTAGAAAGGAGGTGGGTAGGATTTAACCATCGTGTGTGCCCAACCTAAACAACACTAGGATTTGAATGAGGAATAAGAATGCTGACGTATAATCACCATGGCATGACCAATATTTAGATGAATAGAAACTTAACATCCTTTAACTATTGATATTTTTACTAACCAACAACCCTGCACTCATGTCGTTTCATATTTCCACATCAATATCATTAAACCACAATTTATCTTTTATGTGCTACATGTGGTTTCGATTATGCACTCCTTGAATACCTATTATTTCTGGACTAGTCTTTTAACCCATGCAAATTACAATCACTATTTATTAACTCTCAAACAAATATAAGTGAAGAAGGAGAGTGCAATTATTTCTATAAAATCTACACGCCACCGTGCTCTAAAAGATATAAGTGAAGCACTAGAGCAACTACTAAGCTCAAAAGATATAAGTGAAGCACATAGAGTATTCTATCAAATCATGGTTAATATGTGTCTCTCTCAAGTAGGTGAACAAAAAATGATTTTTTCAAACTAAAACAATAGCAATCTAAAGCAAACGACGCTCCAAGCAAAACTCATATCATGTGATGAATAAAAATATTGCTCCAAGTGACATACCGATGGATTGAGACGAAAGAGGGGATGCCTTATGGGGCATCCCAAAGCTTAGACGCTTGAGCCTTCCTAGAATTTGACTTGGGGTGCCTTGGGAATCCCCAAGCTTAGGATTTTGCTTCTCCTTAATCCTTCATCCATTGTGATAACACCCAATACTTGAAAACCTCAGCACAAAAAACTCAATAGAAAACTCGTGAGATCCGTTAGTATGATAAACATATCAAATACTTTAGATCCTGTTATAAATTGATTCATACTTTATTATGGAATAATGTACTATATTCTAACTATGTCATGACTTATACCCCCGATATGATCCATAGCATCATCAAAACAAGAAAACTATGCAAGCAAAAAACAGAATTTGTCTCAAACAGAACAGTTTGTAAAGATATAATTAAGTAACATACTTTTTAACTCCAAAACTTCTGAAACATTTGTATGTAAATAATGTGTTAAAAATTCAGATCCAAAAGACGATCTAGTAAAATAAAAAAAAATCTACAATGGACACAAATGTTTCTATTTTTGCACCGTATCAATTCTACTTATCATTCAAATCATCCCAAGGGTTTACTTGGCACAAATAGTATTTTGTATATTAGAAGTACAATGACTATAGTATAAATAATCATATTATCACACACAAACACAAAGTAGAACAAGAAAAATAATATAACTATTGGGTTGCCTCCCAACTAGGGCTATTGTTTTATACCCCTAGCTAGGCATAAAACATATGATTCAAGTGTCGTCATCTTTCACACTCCACTCAGAAGTAGCCCCCATGATAGACTCATAATGTGGTTTGATTATCTTTCTAGGGAATTGTTCCATGCCTTTGTTTAATGGGAATTGGAACAGTATGTTTCCCTCTTCCATATCAATTATTGCACCTATAATTCATAGAAAATGTGTCCCAAGTATTATTGGAGAAGAACTACAGAATGTACAGACACATAATTTCTATTATAAATTCTAATAACATCATTTATTATTCTCAAAGGTTTCTTGATAGTAGAGTTTGCAATATGTAGATTAAGGGAACACTCATGCATATCGGTGAGACCAAGTACATCACATAAAATTTAGGTATAGTTAAGATACTAGCACCAAGGTCACACAAGGCATTGCATTCATATTATTTGATATTAATTTTAATAGTAGGTTCGTACTCATCATGCAACTTTCTAGGAATAGAAACTTCTAGCTCAAGTTTCTCATCATAGGCTTTCACCGTAACTTCTACTATATGTTTAGTAAAAGCTTTGTTTTGTTCATAAGCATTGGGTGAGGTAATAATGGATTGACAAAAGGACATACATTATACTAAAGAGAAACTTTCATAATTAAAGTCCTTGTGATCCAACATAGTGGGCACATAACTATTTTAAGTTTTGACCTCTCCGAACCCACTTTTTCAGTTTGTTTCATTGGAATCATCACACTTCGAATATATGGGACGACTTCTAGCTAGAGTTCACTCATCTCTTGTACCTTTATCATATATTTTCATATTAGTAAACAAATATTCAATAGGAGAAGTACCAATTATTTTAATATCTTCATCATGATTACGGAAAAATCGGGTGGTAGAGTCTTTTCTATGAATTCTCGTTTGGCTCTCGATCTCGCGGTCCTCTCCTTATTCTCATTAATAGATACTTGGATAGATTTAATAGTTTCATTGTTAACATGCTTGTGTGGCGAAGTTTTATTTCTAGAAGTTTCCACATGAAGAGCAATTATATTCATATTCCTAGCCAAATAATGAACTTTATTCAACATTTCTTCTACCATACTACTAAAAATATTTTGAGAACTAATGAATTATTTAACTGTATTTTCAAGATCCAAGATATCCTACCAGGATTTGTACAAGAATTTCAACAGGTTTTACCATACGTTTCCATAATTATTAGTGCAATTACCGGGATAGGGTCTAACATTGACATTTCCTCTATAAGCGCTATTGTTGAAATTGTTTCACGAGAGAAATTTCACATCAATAACATCATCATTTTTCCTAATCAAGGTAGACAAAGGCATATCATTGGGATCAACATGAGCAGTTTTACTAGCAACCATATTCATAAGAGCATACAGTTTTTGAGTCAATGTAGCAATTTCTTCAACGGAATTTACCTTCTTACAAGTTGGAGATGATATGCCATTGAGAATAGTTTGTCATTATGTTGTCTAGAAGTTTCATGGCCTCTCCTAATGTCACCTCCATGAAGGTGCCACGTGCAGCAGAATCTAGAAGGTTTCTAGACACAAAGCTTAGTCCAACATAGAAATTTTGTATAATCATCCATAAGTTCAAGCCATGAGTTGGGCAATTTTTAATCATCGTTTTCATACTCTACCAACATTGTGCAACATGTTCTTGGTCATGTTGCTTAAAATTCATAATTTCATTTCTAAGGGAGATGATGTTAGCAGGAGGAAAATACTTGGTAATAAAAGCATCTTTACATTTATTCCATGTTTGATTACTATGACGTGGTAAGTTTGAAAACCAAGCCTTAGCTTTATCTCTTAGTGAAAATGGAAATAATTTTCATTTAACCACATCATCATCATCCATATCCTTTTTCTTTTGGATGTAGCACAATTCAACAAAGGTGTTGAGATGCGTAGCCGGATCCCCATTAGGACTTCTGGAAAAATTGTTCTTTCATCAGAAGACTTAGAATTGCACCATTAATGTCATAAGACTCCGCACTAGTGGTGGATGGTATAGAAGTACTAATTAAAATCTTTGTTATTAGTATTCAAGAAGTCACACAACTTGGTATTATCTTGAGACATAGTGACTGAGCAGTTAAAGTAACAAGCGAAGCAAGCAAACTAGCAACTAAAGTAGGCAAAGAAGTAAACTAGCAAAGATAAATGTTTTGGTATTTTTGATTTTTATCGCAAGAAAAATATGACATAAAATAAAACATCGAACAAGTGAAAAATAATTTGTGGGAAGGTACTTGATGGTAGGTTGGTGATACTCCCCATCAGCGGTGCGAGAAATCCTTCCTAATACTTGTGATCTAAATTGGATTTTTCCGTGAAGAGGAAAGGGTGATGCAACATAGTATATATAAGTATTTCCCTTAGTGAGAACCAAGGTCATCGAACAAAAAAGGGAACCACGCAACCCCCATCTTTAGCACTTACACACAAAAGAGTAAAAACTTGCACCCAATGCGGGCAAGAGGGTTGTCAAGCCCCTTGAACTCGTTACTTGCAAGTAGGTAAGTAGTGTAGTTGATAGTTGGATAAATATAAATAAAAAAAATAAAATGTGAATAATTGCAGAGGGGTAATAAGAATGTTTGGAAATTTATATGTGAACAAAACCGAGAGACATAGTGTTCTCTAGTGGCATCTCTCTCGAAGTAAGCATACGATGGGGAAACAAATTACTGTTGGGAAATTGATAGAAACACACACATATATGCAATATTTATTCATGGCAATGATCATGTGTATATAGGCATCATTTTCATAAGAAAATAGGCTGACTCAAACATGCACCTATTACTTTTACGCCACCCATCGACCGCTATCCAACATGCATCTAGAGTATTAAGTAAAATAGAGTAATGTTTGGAGAACAATGACATGATGTTGACAAACATAATCCAATTAATATGAATTAACCCCATTGTTTTATGCTTAGTGGAAACAATAAAAATACGTGTCTTGTCCATTTCTATGACTTAGATATACAACACCACCACATTGAACCCACTACAACACACCCCCCGCAGTGAAGAAAGATTAATCTAGTTGTCCAAATAAAATCAACAAAATAGAGAGATTTACGAAGCTATAATAATCATGCAAATAAAAGACATATAATTCAGAGAAGACTCAAATTTTTTTACATGAATAGTCTGAACATAAATCGACAATTCATCTGATCCCAACAAATGCACCACACAAAATGATTACATCGAATAGATCATTGTGAAGATGCGATGAACTTTGTATTGAAGAACATAGAGAGATAGAGACATCTAGATACTAGTTGTCGTATACTAACGCATCACCATGGGAGTAGAAAGGATGATGTAGAGGCTCTCCATGATTGACCCCCCATATTGCGGGGCCCCTGAATAGGGCTCCAGATGGGCACACGATGGAATACAGACTTGCGGCAGCAAAATAGTGTTTCGGGAGCTCACCTAGGGTTTTGGAGGATGTGAGAATTTATAAGCTAGAGAATGAGGCCAAGAGAGCCACGAGCGGCCCATGAACTAATAGTGCGAAGCCACCCTCATATGTCCATTATGTATCATGAATTCTAATTGATATTCATGTTATTCTTCTCCATGATTCCTCATAATGATACAATTCTTATGCCTTTTCTCTTTGAATGTGCAAGGTACACCACGAAGATGAAAACTGCCGGATATTGTAATTCTGGACTTGAAAACCAAGAAATAGGTTGAAAAATCACTAGACTCCAAATTACCTGGAATTTCATGGAGATTTTTATGTAATATATAAGAATATTGGGCCAAACATATACCAAGGGGGCCACCTGGTGGCCACGAGCCAAAAGGGCAAGGCCACTCCAGACTGCGCCATGTTGCCTCGTGGTGGCATAGCAGGACTCCGGACGCCCCCCTTTTCCCCTATATGGCGAGTTTTAACCTAGAAAAAACCATAAGCTTAAGTTAGGGACTAAGCGTTCGCCGTCTCGAGCCGGAAACATAGGCAGAGGCCCTTTTGCTCTCCTACAGAGAGATTCTACTAGAGGAAATCCTCTCTGAGAGGGTGAGATCGAAGCCATCGTCATCACCAATGCTTCCTCCTTCATTGGAGGACCAATATTCATCAACATCTTCACCAACACCATCTCATATCCAACCCTCGTTCATATCTTGTATTCAATCTTTGTCCCAAAACCTCAGATTGATACTTGTGGCTTACTAGTATTGTTGAATACATTTCGTAATTGATACTTGGTGGAAGATATTATTTTTAGATCCTTGATCACTGTTATTATACTTCTAATCTTGAACATGTTGATGAGGTTTGAGTAGTTAATACTGTTCCCGAGGACATGGGAGAAGTCTTGTTATAAGTAATCATGTGAAGTTGGGATTCGTTCTATATTTTGATGATGTGTATGTTGTTGCTTATCTTAGTGGTGATGTGTAACGTCGACTATACGACACTTCACCATGTTATGGGTCTAAGGGAAGGCATTGTGGAGTACAAGTAGATGATGGGTTGCAAGAGTTACGGAAGCTTAAACCCCAGCTTATGTGTTGCTTCATAAGGGGCTGATTTGGATCCACATGTTTTGTGGCATGGTTAGATTTATCTTAATTCTTCTTTCATACATGTGGATGCTTGCGAGAGAGGTAATCACAATTGGGTTGCTTTTTCAAGTGATAACAACACCTTACCACTGGTCCACCCACATACCAAATTATCATAGTAACGAATGAGAATCAACTCAACATGATTAAGAGGATTAGACAGTAATTCCCATGTGTCCTCGGGAGCGATTGCTTTATATAAGAGTACTTTACAACCTGTCCTTTGATATAAAAAGGATTGGGCTAAATTTTTGCAAACTTGCTACTATTCTTACTTGTCACTTGTTACGAAATATCTTGCTATAAAACTACCTATCACTGTTACTTAGAGCACTTGCAGAAAATACCTTGCTGAAATATGCTTGTCATTTCCTTCTGCTCCTCATTGGGTTCGGCACTCTTACTTATCAAAAGGACTAAGATTGATTGCCTATAATTTTAGGTCATCAAGAATATTTTCTGGCGCCATTTCTTGGGAGTCAAGCGCCTTTGGTTTGTGGGAATTGGTAAGGATACAATTTTGGTACGTGCTGAAATTTACTGTTGCTTGTTAATATGGAGGGTCACCCTTTGAGTGGCTTGTTTGGGGCATCTTCACCTTGAATGGAAGTTGAAAATATTCCTCCTCAACCTACTGAACCCACTAAAAATACTTAATATGATATTTCTTTGGGTATGTTCGAGAAACTGATAGCCAATCCTTATGATGGTACAACTCATCCTGATTACCGCTTGATATATGTCGATGAGGTTTGTGGTTATTAAAGCCTCCAGGTTCGCATGGATACAAAGTAAGAATAAAATTCTCCCTTTATCTTTAGAGGGAAAGCATTTATGTGGTACATGTTGGAAATATACCCTAGATTCAATAATAAAATGGTTATTATTATATTTCCTTGTTCATCATAATTGTCTATTCTTTATGCTATAATTGTATTAACCGGAAACCGTAATACATGTGTGAATACATAGACCACAACATGTACCTAGTGAGCCTCTAGTTTGCTAGCTCGTTAATCAATAGATGGTTATGGTTTCCTGGCCATGGACATTGGATGTCGTTGATAACGGGATCACATCATTAGGAGAATGATGTGATGGACAAGACCCAATCCTAAGCATAGCACAAGATCATGTAGTTCGTCTACTAGAGCTTTTATAATGTCAAGTATCATTTCCTTAGACCATGAGATTTTGCAACTCCCGGATACCGTAGGAATGCTTTGGGTGTATCAAACGTCATAACGTAACTGGGTGATTATAAAGGTGCACTAGAGGTATCTCCAAAAGTGTCTGTTGGGTTGCTACGAATCGAGACTGGGATTTGTCACTCTATGTGACGGAGAGGTATCTCTGGGCCCACTCGGTAATACATTATCATAATGAGCTCAGTGTTACTAAGGATTTAGCCACGGGATCATGTGTTATGGAACGAGTAAAGAGAATTGTCGGTAACGAGATTGAACAAGGTATAGGGATACCGACGACCGAATCTCGGGCAAGTATCATACCGGTAGACAAAGAGAATTGTATACGGGATTGAGTGAATACCTGACATTGTGGTTCATCCGAAGAGATCATCGTGGAACATGTGGGAGCCAACATGGGTATCCATATCCCATTGGTAGTTATTGGCCGGAGAGGTGTCTCCATCATGTCTGCATGGTTCCCGAACCCGTAGGGTCTACACACTTAAGGTTAGGTGACGCTAGAGTCGTAATGGGAATTGTATATGTGGTTACCGAATGTTATTGTGAGTCCCGAATGAGATCCAGGACGTCATGAGGAGTTCCGGAATAGTCCAGAGGTGAAGATTTATATATGGGAAGTCCAGTTTTGGTCACCAGAAGGTTTCGGGGTTTATCGGTATTGTATCAGGACCATTGAAAGGGTACCGGGGGGTCCACCGGGAGGGTCCACTTGTCCTGCAGGGCCACATGGGCCGAAAGTAGGAGGGAACCAGCCCCCTGGTGGGCTCGTGCGAACCACCGTAGGGGGGCCAAGGGGCCTAGGGAAAAACCCTAGGCCGTGGGGCTGCCTACCTCCAACTTGGGAGGCAAGCCACCCCTAGGGTGGCTGCCGCCCCCCTCCTAGGGCCGCCGCCGCCCCTCCTAGGGTTCCCTAGGGTCTCCGGGCCCCTCACCCTTCCCTCCCATAAATAGTGGGGGTTTGGGACGGCTGTGCATACACCTTGGTGCAACGCTACCTCTCCACTTCTCCTCCTCTGCGGTACTTGGCGAAGCCCTGTCGGAGAACCACAACCTCCACCGCCACCACGACATCATGTTGCCGAAGCTCTCCCTCAACTTCTCCTTCACCCTTGCTGGATCAAGAAGGAAGGGACGTCCCCGGGCTGTAGGTGTGTTGAATGCGTAGGCACCATTCGTTCGGTTCTCGGATCGGATCACTGCGAGTACGACTCCATCGATCGCGTTCACAGTAACGCTTCCGCTTAGCGATCTTCAATGGTATGAATATGCTATCCCTCCCTTGTTGCTAGCATCTCCTAGATTTATCTTGGTGACACGTAGGAAATTTTTGAATATTACTACGTTACCCAATAGTGGCATCATGAGCTAGGTCTATGCATAGATTCTATGCACGAGTAGAACACAAATAAGTTGTGCGCAATGATTTGGTCAATTTGCTTACCGTTACTAGTCTTATATTGATTCGGCGACATTGTGGGATAAAGCGTCCCGGACCGACTTTACATGTACTCTTATGTGAGACTGGTTCCACTGCCTAACATGCACTTGTTGCATAAGGTGGCTAGCGGGTGTCTGTCTCTCCCACTTTAGTCGGATCGGATTCGATGAAGAGGGTCCTTATGAAGGGTAAATAGTAATTGGCATATCACCGTTGTGTCTGTGACATAGGTAAGAAACGTTCTTGCTAGAAACCCATAGCAGCCACGTAAAACTTGCAACAACAATTAGAGGACGTCTAACTTGTTTTTGCAGAGTATGCTATGTGATGTGATATGGACAAGAGGATGTGATGAAATATATGTGATGTATGAGATTGGTCATGTTCTTGTAATAAGATTCACGACTTGCATGTCAATGAGTATGACAACCGGCAGGATCCATAGGAGTTGTCTTAATTTATTGTATGACATGCGTGTCAATCAAAACGCCAGGTGATTACTTTACTTTATTGCTAACCATTAGCCATAGTAGTAGAAGTAATAGTTGGTGAGACGACTTCATGTAGACACAATGATGGAGATTATGGTGTCATGCCGGTGACAATGGTGATCATGTCATTCCCCGAAGACGGAGATCAAAGGCCCAAGATGATATTGTCCATATCATGTCACTATATGATTTGCATGTGATGTTTATCATGTTTCTACATCTTATTTGCTTAGAATGTTGGTAGTAAATAAGATGATACCTCACTAAAATTTCAAGGAATGTGTTGCCCCTAAGTGTGCATTGTTGCTAAGGATAGTTGTTTCAAAGCACCACATAATGATCGAGTGTGATAGATTCCAACGTTCGCATACAACGTGTGTAAGCCAGATTTACACAAGAAAAACACTTAGGTTGACTTGACGATCCTAGCATGTACATCCATGGCCTCGGAAAAATAGAGACCGAAAGGTCAAACATGAGTCGTTTGGTGGATACGATCAACATGGACATGTTCACCATTCATAACTAGTCTGTTTCACGTGATGATCAGACACAACCTAGTCGATATGGATCATGTCTCACTTAGATGACTAGAGGGATGTCTATCTCAGTGGGAGTTCATTAAATAATTTGATTAGATGAACTTAATTATCATGAACTTAGTCTAAAATTGTCTTTACAATCTATATTGTAGATCCAATGGCCCACGTAAATGTCCCATTGAACTTCAACATGTTCCTAGAGAAAACCAAGCTGAAAGACGATGGAAGCAACTATACGGACTGGATCCGTAACTTGAGGCTCATCCTCATAGCTTCCAAGAGAATATATGTCCTTGATGCACCGCTAGGAGATGCACCCGTTTTCCAAGCGGCTCAAGGAATTATGAACGCTTGGCAGTCGCGTAGTGATGATTAGTCCCTGGTTCAGTGCGGCATGCTTTACAGTTTAAAGATGGGGCTCCAAAAGCATTATGAGCAACATGGAGCATATGAGATGTTCCAAGAGTTGAAACTGGTTTTCCAAGCTCATGCCCGGGTGGAGAGATATGAAGTCTCTGACAAGTTCTTCAGTTGTAAGATGGAGGAAAATGGGTCTGTCAGCGAGCACATACTCAAATTGTCTAGGTTGCACAACCGCTTGTATCAGCTGGGAGTTAACCTTCCGGATGACTCGGTTATTGATAGAGTCCTCCAGTCGCTTCCACCTAGCTACAAGAGCTTTTTGATGAACTACAACATGCAAGAGATGGAGAAGACCATTCCCGAGTTGTATTCAATGTTGAAATCAGCGGAGTTGGAAATCAAAAAGGAACATCAGGTGTTGATGGTGAATAAGACCACTAGTTTCAAGAAAGGCAAGGGTATGAAGAACTTCTAGAAGGACGGCAACATACATGACGTGCCTGGTAAACCAGTTGCCGGGAAGAAGACCAAGAATGGACCCAAGCCTGACATTGAGTGCTATTATTGCAAGGGAAATGGTCACTGGAAGTGGAACTACCCCAAGTACTTAGTGGATAAGAAGGCCGACAATGTCAAAGGTGTGTATGATATACAAGTTATTGATGTGTACCTTACGAGCGCTCGTGGTAGTTCCTGGTATTTGATACCGGTGTAGTTGCTCACATTTGTAACTCCAAACAGGAGCTGCGGAATAAACGAAGACTGGTGAAGGACGAGGTGACGATGCGCGTCGGGAATGGTTCCAAGGTCGATGTGATCATCGTCGACATGCTACCTCTACATCTACCTTCAGGACTACTTTAAACCTTGATAATTGTTATTTAGTACCAGCTTTGAGCATGAACATTGTATCAGGATCTCGTTTAATGCGAGATGGCTACTCCTTTAAATCTGAGAATAATGGTTGTTCTGTTTATATGAGAGATATGTTTTATGGTCATGCCCTGTTGGTCAATCGTTTATTCGTACTGAATCTCGAACGTGAAGTTACACATATTCATAGTGTGAGTACCAAAAGATGTAAGGTTGATAATGATAGTCCCACATACTTATGGAACTGCCGCCTTGCTCATATCGGTGTCAAATGCATGAAGAAACTCCATATAGATGGACTTTTGAAGTCTCTTGATTTTGAATCATTTGACACGTGTGAACCGTGCATCTTGGGCAAGATGACTAATACCCCGTTCTCTAGAACAATGGAGCGAGCAACCAACTTGTTGGAAATAATACATACCGATGTATGAGGTCCAATGAGCGTAGAGGCTCGCAGTGGATATCGTTATGTTCTCACCCTCACTGATGACTTTAGTAGATATGGGTATGTCTACTTAATGAAACACAAGTCTGAGACCTTTGAAAGGTTCAAGGAATTTCAGAGTGAGGTAGAGAATCATCGTGACAAGAAAATAAAGTTCTTAATTACAATCTGATCGTGGAGGAGAGTATTTGAGTCACGAGTTTGGCACACACTTAAGGAAATGTGGAATTGTTTCACAACTCACGCCGCATGGTACACCTCAGCATAACAGTGTGTCTGAACGTCGTAATCGCACTCTATTGGATATGGTGCGATCTATGATGTCTCTTACTGATTTACCGCTATCATTTTGGGTGTATGCATTGAAGACTGCCGCATTCACTATAAATAGGGCACCGTCTAAATCCATTGAGACGACACCATATGAATTATGGTTTGGGAAGAAACCTAAGCTGTCATTTCTGAAAATTGGGGATGAAATGCTTATGTCAAGAAACTTCAACCTGAAAACCTCGAACCCAAATCAGAAAAGTGTGTCTTCATAGGATAACCTAAGGAAACGATTGGGTATACTTTCTATCTCAGATCCGAAGGCAAAATATTTGTTGCCAAGAATGGATCCTTTCTAGGGAAAGAGTTTCTCTCGAAAGAAGTGAGTGGAAGGAAAGTAGAACTTGATGAGGTAATTGTACCCCCTCTCGAACCGGAGAGTAGCGGAGCAGAAGAAAATGTTTCTGGGGTGCCTGCACCGGCTAGAGAGGAAGTTAATGATGATGATCATGAAACTTCGGATCAAGTTTCTACTGAACCTCATAGGTCCACAAGGACACGTTCTGCACCAGAGTGGTACGGTAACCCTGTCCTAGAAATCATGTTGTTAGACAAAAGTGAACCTTCAAACTATGAAGAAGCAATGGCGGGCCCGGATTCCAACGAATGGCTTGAGGCCACGAAATCCAAGAGAGGATCCATGTATGAGAACAAAGTATGGACTTTGGTGGACTTGCCCAATGATCGGCGAGCCATAGAAAATAAATGGATCTTTAAGAAAAAGACTGACGCGGATGGTAATGTGACCATCTATAAGGCTCGACTTGTCGCTAAAGGGTTATCCACAAGTTCAAGGAGTTGACTACGATGAGACTTTCTCACCCGTAGTGATGTTGAAGTCCGTCCGAATCATGTTAGCATTTGCCGCATTTCATGATTATGAGATCTGGCAAATGGATGTCAAAACGACATTCCTTAACGACTTTCTTAAGGAAGAGTTGCATATGATTCAGCCGGAAGGTTTTGTCGATCCTAAAAATGCTGACAAGGTATGCAAGCTCCAGCGCTCCATCTATGGGCTGGTGCAAGCATCTCGGAGTTGGAACATTCGTTTTGATGAGGTGATCAAAGCGTTTGAGTTTGTACAAACTTATGAAGAAGCCTGTATTTACAAGGAAGTGAGTGGGAGCTCTGTAGCATTTCTCGTTTTATATGTGGATGACATAATGTTGATGGGAAATGATATAGAACTTTTGGAAAGCATAAAGGCCTACTTGAATAAGTGTTTTTCAATGAAGGACCTTGGAGAAGCTCCTTACATATTAGGCATCAAGATCTATAGAGATAGATCGAGACACCTCATTGGTCTATCACAAAGCACATACCTTGACAAGATATTGAAGAAGTTCAATATGGATAAGTCCAAGAAGGGGTTCTTGCATGTATCGCAAGGTGTGAGATTGAGCACAGCTCAATGCCCGACCATGAAAAAAGATAAAGAACAGATGAGTATCGTCCCTTTGCTTCAGCCGTAGGCTCTATTATGTATGCCATGCTGTGTACCAGACCTGATTTGAACCTTGCCATAAGTCCGGTGGGGAGGTACTAAAGTGATCCCGGAGTGGATCACTGGACAGCGGTCAAGAATATCCTTAAGTACGTGAAAAGGAATAAAGATATGTTTCTCGTTTAGTGTGGGGACCCGACTTACGAGTCGAGATCGTCGAATGATCGTGCTCAGTGATCCCAGAGATCAGTGCTCAGCGAACACACAGAAACCGAGTGATAATAGTCTTACATCCATACATACCGTGGATACAATAAATGACCTTTGCGGTCGAGTCTTACATATATAGGGCCTTAAAGGCCAACACACGAAATTGGACCAATAGCGGAATTATTGGTTAAAAACGTGAACCCATGCCATCAGCCTTAACCGACAGGCATTCTGACTGGGAAGCGTCCTAGCTCGCAAGAACGTCACCGAGTTACTCTTCACCATATCCTGTTCTTTCATACCTGGTCAATGAAATAATCACTGGCAAGCCAATGAGTACTTTTGATTGTACTCGCAAACAGCCCATGACACGGACAATGATAGTGAAGGATAACAATAACATGCATCTTTGGTGGAATTCATCTTGGTGAAATGATCATGATTATGCCTCAAGTGAAAGAATTACTTTTGAAGAACAGGTTACAGATATCAATATATCTATCAAGGGTTGAACCATCCTAGTTCACCCTATATACCAAGTCACCAAACTTGGTCATATCAGTAATTCCATAACAACACCTTTTTCAACACAACTTACACACACTTGGTTTACGCAGAAACTACTGGACGTAGTTTAAGCAGCACCACCCAACCGTCCTTGACCGTGGACACGTCTATTCGAATAGTTTTACACTCTGTAGAGGTAGTACGCTGGACCCACAACATCCGGGAAACTTCCGTGTCATCCACGACTCGCGGTATATAACATACCCGAGGTAAGTAACCGATCAATGCCTTCCCCTGACGATACTAGACAAAGAGGTCCACTCGATTGGTACCCAGCCCACATGTTGTACGTCTTACGAGCACTGACTCTGGACAGTAATAACCACGAGAGTGACCACACATCACTCCCGCCACTAGTAATGTGGCTCTTTGCTAGCACCGGCCAAAGTAATCAACATAGCCCATTCCCATAAGGAGTAACATGGTCATACTGGTAAGGTTGGGACAGTCGACACATCATAAATCTATTCCCATTTTCGAAACCGTACTCACTCAAAATACCTAGTGCACCACTTCACCAAAAGTGGCCACCTAACTCATCATCACCCTCGGGCATTAGTGGCACCCGACGGGGTTTTCATAGATCTTGGATTTATGTCATCATCATGCTCATGCTAATACTATTCTAATATTACTTGTCAACATGATAATAGAATGACCCTCAAAGAGGTAGGATCAAGCTCAATGCATGTGCTCCGGAGGAGCCATCGGTAACATCACATCAAATGATTTACCGACACTTATGATCATATGCAACGGACATACTTGCTATTTAACATGCAATATAACATATGCTCAGTCATGGTCAAAGGGCTGCTTACCTTTTCTCACATAAGTCCTCGGGTCTTCAAGGTCTTCCGCTCCAACTCTGAGTACTCCGTCTACCCGTCAACTATTGTCGGAAACTACCACGGTAAGCCACACAACAGGAAGAAATAAAAGTGCTACAAAAATAGAAGTTGTATTTTTCTTGGACCTCTCCGGTCATAAGAAAAATACCTGAAGCTTGCCATAGGAGGTTTGGGTCATCAGGGACTTCTGAATGGAGGAAAGGAGGACTAGAGGATCCTTTATGAAGCCTGCAGAAATTATTATGATAAAAATGATTGGAGGCACTCATTTATCAGAGAACAACTTTAGAAACATTTAGGAAGTGGTTTTATTGGATTTGGAGTTGAAATGAATATTCTAGCAATTTCCTAATATGGAATAAATAGCAATAGGAAGATATTTATTTAATACTACAAAATAAGCCTGATAAAAATGTTAACCAAGACTCTAAAAATAGGGCATGATATAAGAAGGCTCTGGAATTTGGAATCAGTCCAATTGGAGTTGATTTGAGTCCTCTAGGATTTCCACAAAGTGGGGTAAACATATCCATGTTCGGATTTAAATAGATACTCCTCAGGAAGTTGCTCTAGAAAAATGAGCCATGCACCTATTTGGATAGGTTTTGAATTTAGGAACCTGTAGAAATTTGAATCATTAGAATCGGAGCTAAAATGAATTTATAATGGATTTATGAAGTTATTTCAAAATAGGAAAAAGAGAAAAGGGTCAGCCTCGGGGGTTATCTTACACCCAGGGCGTTAGGTAGGCCTTCGGGCCGGCTCAGCAGCTCGGCCCCCAGCGAAGGACACGCCGAAGGCGCACTGCCGAAAATGCTCTTTTGGAAGGGGGAGGTGCACTGCGCCTAGTGTGCCTCCACTTATCCTGGCCGACGCCCAAGGTGCTGACGTGGGGGTCCCGCGTGTCTGCTCCTTCGTCCTCCTCCCGCTTGGCACGAAGGAGAGCAGGGGCTAGGTCGCGCGGCGCTAGCGCCGATATAGCAGCCCTGGCCACCTCTTGCGGCGCTCCAGCCACCAGCTTGCTCGGGGCATCGAGCCACATCGACCCCGGGGTTCCATTCCCGCAGGGGAACTACAGGTAGAGCGGCCATGGCTGCGGTTCGAGGGCGACGTCGGTAGCCGAGGGGGTCGGCGCCCCGGCCATCTGGATGGATGCAGGGCAGGGAAAAATACCCTAGAGGGTCCAGGAGGGTCACAGGGGCGAGGGAGAGCTCGGCCTTGCCCGAGCTGGAGCGAGGACCAGGGAAGGGCCTCGGCCATGGGGCTTGCCGGCTGCGCGGGAAAGAGCTAGCTATGGGGGAGAGATCTAACAGGCTCAACGGAGAAAGGAGGAGGCCAAGAGAGGGCATGAGAGGCTCGGGGAAGAGGGGATAGGCAGGAGGGAACAAAAGAGAGAGCTCAGGAGCTTTGTGGAGCTCCTGTGCATGGATGCCACACACCCTACATGGAGTTTGGAGGCTAGCTGACGGATGGAATTGGTTTGAATGGTCAAAAGAGAGCTCTCAGACACACGAGGACATCTTGGACTAGCTAGAAATGGACTGGAGGAAGGAGTCAAAGTGCAGAGCACCATTTCTGCACTCCAGGGAGGTGGTCACCACGACAGTTCGTGTCCTGGGCCAACCTCTGGCCATGCCAAGGTGTCAATCATGCAAGGCATGCAGGTCACAAGGCACTGGTGAAGTTTGGCCCTATGTGGAGCTGGTTTGAATAGGCTTTTACTGGTGTTAAGTTTGCAACAGCAAACTTAGGGCTACTAATGAGGGCACTAACATGATAGATAATGAGGGAAAAGCATGTCTAGCAGCCTTAGGCATGGAAGGACTACATTTCTGCAAAGTTTTAGCTCAAGCAAGGAAGTGTAGCTAGCACTTGCTGTACAAAACTACTTTTCAGCCCTAAATCAACTTGAGGACGTGCTGCTCATTTTCTCCACATGAGCATGCCATCTCTTGGCTTGAAATAATGCATTGGGATGCTAGGAACCCTCTGGAAGAGGGGTAAAAAGGGTGGTTCCAAGGGTAAAATGCGGAGTAGTTACATGGAGCCTCTCTCCAATAATTGACCAGTGTCCATGGGAATGTTACTGGAGGTAAAATGTAACTATATGAAGCTGTGGTAGAAATTTGAGCTCAAGGGTTAAAGTGGAAGAGGCCAAACTAGCCAATAAAGTGAATGCACACAAGGTGTTTGATAAGTGGCAGAGCAATCAGATGGACTTCAATGGATATGAAACTTAACATGATCACATAATGGATGAAACTAAGCATGGACACCAAATTTGGGATTTGGTGGAGAAGGTTCCCAATGTAGACTTGGAAAACCCATGAAATGGGCAGAAATGGCTTTCTGCTTACAATTCCATTCAAATCAATTCCCATAAATCCAATATTTGGTGTGGAGGCATTATTTGAGCATTAAGGCATGCACAAAAAGTTTTGGGTCAATTGGATAAACTTTATAATGTAAAGTTTCCCAAAGTCAGAAATCAACAGAGAGGGTTTTGAGGGCTTGGGGCAAGTTCTTCTTTTCTCCTTGATGCACCACTTCATGTGGATGCATTATTGGAGTATTAGAACATGCCCAACAAATTGGAGCACATTTGGAGATACTTGACAATGCTAAGTTGCTCAAATTCGAATCTGGATAGATAGGGTTTTAGAATAATTAGGGGAGTCAAATCAACTTGCATTGAGATGAAACTTGACAAGATCATCAAACATATCCTAGGTGACATGCTGGAATTTTATTGGAATTTATTGAGAATATTTCTTATATAAGTGTTCCAAAAGATTGAAATAGGCAGGAATGGTTTTGGAGGGGTTTGCCCAATATTTTGAACATGACCATGTGTTGAAACTTATATATATGGAATAAAGATATCCACTAAGTTTCCCTAAATTTTCTTAAATATCTTGAAAGCAATAAAGATAACTTTCCTTCATAAGAGACCATTTCTAGCCTCACAGAAAGACATTTAACTAAAATAATAAAATAACTTTTAAAATAAGAATACTGTTGTTTTTGAAAGACATTTTGATAATAGGTTTTAAATAAAATAAGTGGTGCAAAATAAGTTCCCTAATTTGAGGAATTGTAATACAATCTCATGTGAGGGGTTTGAAAGTTTAATTCAAAGAAATGGTTTTGGTGAAAAAAATATTTGGTAAAAAAATAGATATTGGTCTTAAACACGTGGCATGATCATTAGGCAGGAGAACATGGGATAAAGAGGTGAGTTGGAGAATAGCAAGAATTACTGGGGAGCAATCACATGCATACAAGCAAGCAGGCAAACAATAGTCACTTCAAGCATCACAAGCATTCACAAATTTTTTAAATTGGTCCTAATTTTTGAAATAAGTAATTTAGTCAGGAAGGCTAAACACAGGGTGTTATATTTATGGAGGTGTCCGGGAGCTTGTCGTAAAGGGTTACGTCGATGCTAGCTTTGATACAGATCCGAATGACTCCAAGTCACAAATCGGATACGTGTATATTTTGAATGGTGGGGCAGTCAGCTGGTGCAGTTGCAAGCAAAGCATCGTGGTGGCATCTACATGTGAAGCAGAGTACATAGCTGCTTCGGAAGCAGCGCAAGAAGAAGTCTGGATGAAGGAGTACATCACCGACCTAGGAGTGATTCGAGTGGGTCGGGCCCGATGACTCTCTTGTGTGACAACACTGGAGCTGTTGCCAGTGCCAAGGAGCCCAGGTTTCACAAGAAGACCAAGCACATAAAGCGCCGCTTCAACTCCATTTGTGGATACATTCAGGATGGAGATATAAATATTTCTAAATTACATACAGATTTGAATGTCGTAGATCCGTTGACTAAACCTCTTCCACGAGCGAAACATGATCATCACCAGAACTCTACGGGTTTTTGATTCATCAGAATGTAACTAGATTATTTACTCTAGCGCAAGTGGGAGACTGTTGGAAATATGCGCTAGAGGCAATAATAAAATGGTTATTATTATATTTCCTTGTTCATGATAATTGTCTATTGTTCATGCTATAATTGTATTAACCGGAAACCGTCATACATGTGTGAATACATAGACCACATCATGTCCCTAGTGAGCCTCTAGTTGGCTAGCTCGTTGACCAATAAATGGTCATGGTTTCCTGGCCATGGACAGTGGATGTCGTTGATATCGGGATCAGATCAATAGAAGAATGATGTGATGGCCAAGACCCAATCCTAAGCATAACACAAGATCGTGTAGTTCGACTGCTAGAGCTTTTATAATGTCAAGTTTCATTCCCTTAGAGCATGAGATTGTCCAACTCCCGGATACTGTAGGAATGCTTTGGGTGCATGAAACGTCACAACATAACTGGGTGATTATAAAGGTGCACTACAGGTATCTCCGGAAGTGTCTATTGGGTTGGTTCGAATCGAGAGTGGGATTTGTCACTCCGTGTGACGGAGAGGTACCTCCGGGCCCACTCGGTAATCCATCATCATAATGAGCTCAATGTGACTAAGGAGTTAGCCACGGGATTATGTGTTACGGAATGAGTAAAGAGACTTGCCGGTAACGAGATTTAACAAGGTACAGGGATACCGACGATTGAATCTCGGGCAAGTATCATACCGGTAAACAAAGCGAATTGTATACGGGATTGAGTGAATCCGTGACATCATAGTTCATACCATGAGATCATCGTGGAACATGTGGGAGCCAACTTGGGTATCCAGATCCCGCTATTAGTTATCGGCCTTAGAGGTGTGTCTGTCATGTCTGCATGGTTCCCGAACCCGTAGGGTCTACACACTTAATGTTCGGTGAGGCTAGAGTTGTAATGGGAATTGTATATGTGGTTACCGAAGGTTGTTTGGAGTCCCAGATGAGATTACGGATGTAACGAGGAGTTCCAGAATAGTCCAGAGGTGAATATTTGTATATGGGAAGTCCAATTTCGGTCAACGAAAAGGTTTCGGGGTTTGTCGGTATTGTACCGGGACCACCGAAAGGGTACCGGGGGTCCACCGTGAAGGTCCACCTGTCTCGGAGGGCCACATGGGCCGAAAGTGGGAGGGAACCAGCCACCTGGGGGCTGGTTCGAGCCACCATAGGGGGCCTAAGCCGCCTTGGGAAAAACCATAGGGCGTGGGGCTGCCTGCCTCCAACTTGGGAGGCAAGCCAACCGTAGGGCTGCCACCTCCCCCCTCCTAGGGTTCCCTAGGTTTGTCTGGCCCTTCTCCCTTCCCTCCCATAAATAATGGGGGTTTGGGAGGGCTGTGCACAGCCCTGAACCTCTCCCGTTGGCGCAGCCCTACCTCTCCACTTCTCGCGCTCCGCGGTGCTTGGCGAAGCCCTACCGGAGAACCACAAGCTCCACCGCCACCAAGCTGTCGTGCTGCTGGAGCTCTCCCTCAACTTCTCCTTCACCCTTGCTTGATCAAGAAGGAGGAGAAGTCCCCGGGCTGTAGGTGTGTTGAATGCGTAGGCACCGTTCGTTCGGTGCACGGATCGGATCACCGCGAGTACGACTCCATCGGCCGCGTTCAGAGTAACGCTTCCGCTTAGCGATCTTCAACGGTATGAAGATGCTATCCCTCTCTTGTTGCTAGCATCTCCTAGATTGATCTTGGTGACACGTAGGAATTTTTTGAATCATTGCTACATGACCGAACAGTACAATGTAGTGACCCCGATCCTAACCCATAAGAATCTAGCTTGTAACATATGACATAACTTTGCGGTCTCACGCACGGTTATCCCCAAGTCTGCCACCTTACCTTGGTCGGGACCATTTGCATCTTTTGACTCACGTATGTGAATGTGTTGCTACCATTCAAATGTCAAAGAACCCGGGTCGACATGACTAGTTATAAATACAACTGGCACATCCGTACACGGACAGACATACATATTCCACCAATGCAGGTGTCGGTCAGTAACTGCGTGTAGACAAGTCAAAACAAGCTACATGGACTCCATTACACCGTGAGACATTACTGTCATCAACTGCTTGTAGACAAGTCATAGCAGGCTACATGGACTCCGTTACAGCGTGTGAAATTTCCCCGAGGGGACAGACAAAACAACAAAGAAGGATAAATGTCGGTCAATCAATGTCTCCGGAGCAGTAGCAAGCTACCAAGGTTTAGTGGAAGCACCTAGAGGCAGTTCTCTCTAAACAGTACCACTAATGGAGCATAACTAGGTGTAGAATCCCTTACAAACCATTGGACATCACACGTACGCACGACATGCCCGATATGCATAGCTACAACAATGGCATGACAACAAAACCTTACAACATCACAACATTTATTTAGAAGGCTCAGAGCAGGCTTGCATAATATGTTCATACATGTAGGGGTCTCATGACCCGAGACACAACTCATACAAACAAGTCATACAAACCATGCGGAAGCGAAAAGCTGTCTGAGTACACACATGTGAAAGCATAAAAAGGCGCACAACCTAACTACTACAACCCTTCCCATGGGTGCCGAACTGCAGCTGTGATCCTCCTACTCAGCTTCATCGACATCAAGATAAAACCCACCAGTAGGGTTTTGTGTTTCCTCTGCAACAGTTATTAAGCAAACATGAGTACGAAGGTACTCAACAAGTCTTCAAATCAGGTCAAACTACTCATGCATAAGTACCAAGAAGGGGGTTGTGGGGTTTCTTGTAGAAAGCCAACTTTGACTCTTCGCTATCATGTACTATGATTACGAGTACTTTTGTACAAGTTTGAGAACGCGTACACGATTCCACTAACACCACAACAATACACTAACATGTATCCTTTCCTGTCTTTCTACGAGAATGCCATCCACGGTACTCACACATGTCTTGATAATTTTATGAGTAACCATTAAAATTATTTATGAAGAACATATGTTTCCAAGTAATACATATCCACGAACGCTTCTATTCGAACAGATCATAACCCTGCAGGGGTGTACTTCTTCACACACGCGCTCACCACTTATCGCCATGTGCACATCATGCATCTTGACAAACTTCAAACGGAAACTGAGCGAGGGAGTCGTCCACGACCGTTAACCACACAAGCACCTAGTCTAGGTTTATCGCCTTTTTGAGACTGAACCTGCACGGAAATCGGGCCGAAGTTTCGGCTACGGCCTCAAAAGATGTGCGTAGTGTTCCCAAGCCCACCGTTTGGGTGCCGCTTGGTAGATCGTGCCACGTGCCTACCACGTCATAGCCCACCCCTAAGGTCAGCGCTATGCATGCCCCCCAGCATAAGCTACAAACACTAGAAACGACTTGCAACTCATGGACAGAGCACAAGGCGATTAATAAGCCAGGCGGGGTCGAGTTACTGGAACCCAATATGTGGTAGTATCTAGTCTTGGATCACGTACATGGAACTGAGTTCCTAATTGTGGTTGCCATGAGACAACCCTTCATGTACTCCTACATAGCCTCTCACTGATACCTTTACAAAATCGGGTTCAACCTTTAACTCTTGTCACCAGAACACGTTCATTTCACTCTGGTTCATCACTCACATGAATCAGACGTCCTAACACAACTCTAAGCATTGCAATCATAGAAAAGTAAGGCACATCATGGATCAAGAATCTACCAGGTATGTTAGGTTGCTTAGTTTAGCTATTAACTATGACAATGACAGGTCATGTAGAGGAATGGGTTCAACAACCAAAACAAATAACAGTTGAAATGGTGTGTCCTAATGCAATAACTGAGAGCATGGGATTGTATCGGAATGGTCAAAAGGGGTGCGTGCCTTGATGATCAACGGTGGAAAACTCTCCTTCATTTGGATACTCGTAGGTACGCTGCGGAGTTGAGCCTACCGCAATACAAATAAAGTAAAAATAAATACACAACAAGTGCAACAATATGATGCAAGATCATTCCATGACAACATGAGTTGGATGAGCTAATGCAGCTAGCATTAGGTTTAAATGAAGCTTATTTGAACCTAGGGTTCAAATTCAAACTCCACATATGGTATTCCAGATACCATTTAATTGATTTCACCTGATAAGAAGGTATAACTTGTTATAGCACAAATAACAATAACACCAATGGACTCTTTGGATTTTTCTGGTAATTTTTCATATATAATTTATTTTCAGTTTGAGTTACATATTATTTTCTATGATTTTTCAATTTTTTATCTATTTTCTAGAATTTTAATACCATGAAATGAATTAATGCGTCGACACTACATTACCATGGCGTCAGCAGGTCAACTCACAGTTGCCAGGATAAACTTGACCAGTGGGGTCCACTCGTCACTCACCTAGGGCTGGTTAGAGTCACTAGTACGTGAAACCAGCCTGTCATTGGCTCTCGGCCTAATTCCGCGTTGACTGGAGGTTTGATGAGTCACATGTCCCACTCTCAGCGGCAGATTAGTGTATTAGTTAATTGAATTAGTTACTAATGACTTCACCCGTCGGGGCTTCGGCGGAGTTTCCCCGGCAATGGCAAAACTGAATGTAGTACCTCGTTCGAATCACACAAACAACATCGGATGGTCGTGCAAAGATAGCCCATGCCCGGTAGCATCCATCCATGGGGTCAGGTGACAGTGGGGTCACTGGAGATGACGGCAAC
Organism: Hordeum vulgare subsp. vulgare; assembly: GCF_904849725.1. Taxonomy (NCBI): domain Eukaryota; kingdom Viridiplantae; phylum Streptophyta; class Magnoliopsida; order Poales; family Poaceae; genus Hordeum; species Hordeum vulgare. The sequence goes on along the minus strand of NC_058523.1, from coordinate 196,221,279 downwards.
GTTTTGGTCCGTTGCGTCCGACAATTGGGCGCTGATGAAATCAATGATGCAGCACACATTCGATCTCTAGCTAGCCTCCTACGTCATCTACGCGACCTCACAAGTCTAACGGCGGCACTAGAAGGACCATAGGAGCACTGGAACGTCACCGGCGATGAGCTCATGCGGCGGAGCTACTCGGGTCTCGAAGCAATTGGTGGCTACCGGCAATGAGCTCATGCAATCAACAAGGAGGATAGGGGGAACGTGATCTGTCGGGACCGGTTTTTTAGGGATTTTTAATTTCCCGTCAAAATGGCCCTTATGCATACTAGCCCTAAGAATACTGTTAGCTGGTGCAAAAATTCTTGATACAAATGTCCAAGCAAAAATCCAAACTTGAAATACAAGACCAAGGTGGTCCATAGAGTACAACAAAAGGTTTCTAATGGTTGATGGCGGAAGTGGTTCGGGGATCTCCAGCGTCTATGGGACTCCATTTCACACGGGAACAGTGACGTGGTTAATTCCTATCTCACACGACTGCAGTCTTCGGTGCCTAGGTTCCAGTTTTATCGTCAAGCTCCTCCTCTCCAAGCACGCAATATGGCTAAGACAATAGCTAGGGACAAGCCAGTGAGTACTTTGAATGTACTCGCAAACATCATGAAAAAACATAATTTGGCTACTTCGTCAACCCAGAAGTACTTCCCAAGTATTAGTAATGAAAATATGATCATACTGAGAATTTAATAAACAATCTATAAGAGTAGCATTAACGGATGTATTAGAAAACATGCCACAGTCGGGCGTCTGAGCGACACCACATAAAGGGCTTACATGAAATAATGAACATGCCACAGTCGGGCGTCTCAGCGACACAACATAAAGGGCTTATATGAAATATAAATAAAGAATATCCAGGAGGTAGAACCGTCCCAAGGATATTCAACAATCATAATCATAGGGGTTAGTCCACAGAAAATAATGTTTCTAACCATTCACCATATTTCCAGTTTAGTCTCATACTTCTTAACTACCTCCGAAGACCGACACTTGACTAGATAACCAGTCGTTCTTGACCGTGGACACGGCTACTCAAATAGTTTTAACTCTGCAGAGGATGTACTCTTTACCCACAACCCATGGGTTCCAATAATCACTCAGACTAATCCCACCTACGGTGTTTCAGAAATAAACACTAAGAACCAACACACACCCATTTTACCCCTACGAAGCCCACCTCCAACCAGACTACGCTACAGGGCAAAACCATAAGACGGGGAGGCTCCAACCTCGACTAGCATGGGATCAAATTTATACTACGTGCTACAAGGGAAAGGCTTTTCCCTCTCGGTCCCAGCTCGGAAACACCCATGCCCCCTGACCGGATGACTGGATTTAGTCCATGGCCGTGGATACCTTCATCCCGACCTCTTTAATTGGTGTGTACCTGGTAATAGGTTTACGTCCTACTGAACCATATCCCCTTTTGGTAAGATCATGGCAGCATGAATTGTGTTAAGGTGACATACTCACAAGACTCGATCTATGGTCGACTCAGGAGGTTTAAGTATTACATGCATGATTAGCACCAACAAAATTCAAACAGAGTCACTACCTGCCGTACCCTAACATGCCTTGCTGACCACTCTCGTCCCACGAGATGTCAGTCCCAAGGTCGTGTCTCCACAAGACACCGACTCTTACCGAATCCCATCCGATACACATGTATGATAGGAAGGTGTGACTGTTGTCCCATGCATCTCAAATGTAACAACTTAAATTTCAAATCATGAAGCCACAAGCATGATTGTCACATAAAATAACACCACGTGTTTAGTATAACCATAAAGTTATTCTCATCAAGCAATCCACATAGAACCAAGAGTAGGGAGGTAGGGTTCAATCTAAGACTTTTGCAAGTTTTTGCTCCTCTCCCCATGACCTACTTTTGAAAATATTCTAATTATAACACAATATAAAAAAGCACATAAACTTGTCTTAGAAAATTCTCAAATAAATACTAAAATAAACTAGGCAGACTTTGAAAGAGGTGAGAAAAAGAATCAACTCATTTGGAGTTTTATTTTAGAAATTATAGCGAGTCAAAGTTGGGTCAAAATCTGTTTTAAAAACAAACAGAAAAGAAAACGTTTTGGCTCAAATACGCTTACGCAATGGAAAATGTACCAGGACGACCGCGCCTTCCCGAGGGGAAAACGTACTCACATGGGTGCGCGACCGAGGGAATCGGCCCACTCATCGACAAATGGGACCTATCTGTCCGGTCCTCCTTCCTCCTCCCACGTACACTGGTAGAGAGCAGGGAGCTCACTCTGGCGGCGATTGCCGGCGACATGTTGCACCTCAGGCGATGCTCCGGGTATGAATCTAATCAGGAGGATGAGGCATATCCATTTTTGAAACTTGGGGACACGGCGGAGCTCGAAAGCGAGCAACCCTTCCTCCACGGCGGAGTGAGCTTCGGGTTCGATGAGGCGCTAGCAAGGGGAAGCTCTAGGCGCATTCCGGGGGTGGGTAGTTCCAGGAGGTCGAGGGTGGACCTATGGTGGGCTCAGGTGAGGCTAGAAAGATTCGGCTTGGCCGAATTCGACTAGAGCATCGCGGCGGTTGAAACCACCGGAGCTGGGGAAGACGACGCCTGCTGGTTAAATTGGAGCTAGGGGATAGCTACGGCTGCTAGGGAGCTTGCTGGTTACTAAGGGGTTCCGGGGGGCTCCTTATATAGCCTAAACTCGTAGTGCGTCGGCAGTCCTCGGATAAGAACAGCGGCGACAGCTCTGACGATGGCAGAGGGGCGGCTGAGGGTGGCAGCAGTGCGGGTTAGGCAATGGCTCGATGTAGAGGGTAGGTCCAAGGGCAGGTGGCGCTCGAGGGTGGCTTGGCAGTGCTACCATGGCTGCGGTGCTCTCGGAAGCTGTGGTTGCTGCTGGTCTTCGACGACCGGCACGGCTGCGGTGCTCCCGGAAGCTGCCGCATGATCCTCGTGTGTTGGAGAGGTTGAGGCGTGTCTCCTCGAGCGAGCAAGAGCCACACGTGAGGTTTGGAGGGGATGCAGTGTCTCGGTTGTTAGGTTGCAGAACGCGTGCACTAGAGCGTGCTCTTGGCATGCCTACCAGGTGCTCGATAGAATGCCAGGGCATGCCAGGGACACTGGGTGCAGCTACAAAACTCCAGATCTACTGATGGGGGTGGCAAAGGTTTACTGGACATGTTGGTTTGGTCCTGGGTTCAACTTCACCATACAAACAAAAAGGGCTTGTCAAACCTGGTGAGGGATAGGAGGTGTTTGACCAAATGCCAAGGGCATCTAGAGATGTTTTCAAGGCACCAAAACTTCTAGATAGGTGTCTCCTTGGATGCAACCAATGATGGCATAGCTAGATTTGGCAACCCAAGAACTTCCTAATGCAATTCTAGAAAAAGTCCATTTCTGGATAGAAACTAAATGATGATGCAACAGGGTCTTAAACAAGTTAGATGGGGTTGAAATCTAGTACTGAAGGGTTTTGCAGGGTCCACTACAATTTTTTTTTCAAAGGCATTGGAAAACAAAATAATATGGTTGCAGTGCAATTGCAATTCTGGTCCACAATAGAAAATAAGAAGTAGTGCTCAAAATTATCAAAAGACTAATATATGTTTTTGTATAAAACTTATTTATATGAACTCCTTGACCACTACAAAATTTTGTAGAATTTTTGAAGCAGTATATCCATGGGTTGTAGTACAAAACTCCAATTGGACCAGAATGTAAAATCAAATAATGTGCTCAAATTTTCGAAAACACTTGGCTATATTGTTTACATAAAATTGATCTAGAAACGTATTAGGTCATTGTCAAGTTTTTGTGGACTTTTTAAAATAAGTTATGAGGTGGTTGTAGTTCAAATTAGGCCTTTAAAGTAATTAGAGGTAAATTTTGAATAAATGAACCTTACAGAATTATTATAAAAATGCCTCATTTGATTTGGAAATAATAAGAACAATATTTTAGGTAGCACTCAAATCAATAATATCTTTCAAAAACTCCTTAAGAAAGAAATTTTTTTTATAAAGCAAAACAAAGAAGGGTCTGAGAATAGCAGAAAATCCAAGGATAATTTTTTTAAATCACCAAGACAAAATTTTAAATAAAAACAATCATGCCCAAAATTTTGGGGTGTTACAAACTCTACCCCCTTAAGAAAAATCTCGTCCTCGAGATTTGTTAGGGACGTTGCAAAATATAAACCCCTATCACACTTCAGTATCTACACAAAAATAATTACTCCCCAAAGTTATAGTAATAACAATAATTGGTGCAATTGTGGTGGTACAGCGGCTATAGACTATTGCTATGTTTGGGGATAATGAGGTGTTGCTATAGATGGCTACGACAAAATTTTCGAAAAAGGAAAAAGTTCAATTTACGAATTTGTGCTTGACGTACCCGAGTGCATAGTGTTCTCTCTCACTGACCGGTGGGTCCAGGGCCCATGGTCAGTCTCTTATTCTTCCTCCAGCTCTCTTCTCTCCTCTCTCTCGCGTGCTTTCCGCTGCTTTCTCCACGGGTGGCGTCTAGCTCGTAGGCGTATAGGGCCGTACCATGTTAGTGCGCGGTGTGCTAGTTGCCGGGGCAGCGTGCACTCGCGTCGCGGGCCAGCTCTTTGTCGGCAGTGCTCACGGATTCGTTTTTGAACACCGGCGATCGAGCGACGAGCGTCGTTGGTGGACTACATCCATCACATACCGATCTCAGGCTATAAAACGACTGTGTCGTTCTCTCCTCTACCTCACACTCGGCCTCACTCTTCCTGCTACCTCCTCCTCTTCCTCTCTGTTTGTAGGAGCTCGAAGCAAGGCTCCAATGGTGGACGAGTACTCGGGGTGGGTGATAGTCCTACTGGCTGGATTAACGGCGGCGTTGCTAAGATTGTCAATGCTCCTATGCGTGATGATCTAGGATGATCGTCGCGATGCCACTGCTCGGGTGGCGGCTCTCCGCAGTGGCGATGAACACGAAGACTAGGTGCACGCAAAAATGTAGGGGTGGCTGCCAGCGTGCTGGTAACACTTTCGCAACAATAAATACTCATAGTGTACTCCTTTCAGAGAAGCGATGGTGTTAGCGAGGCAATTAGCTAGGGTTTTGTGCGTGCGGTTCTGCTCCTAGAGCATTGGCAGAGCGAGTGTGGTCGTGAGCTGATTGGCATGCGAATAGAATCTTGCTGAAAAAATATTTTTCCTTTAGTAGTTGTAAAAAAATAATAATTATGCAAGGGTCATCCTAAGAAAATCAATCTAGGGCAAGCATTTGCAGCGGTCACACAACTAAAATATAACACACGCATGTAGTAATATACAAGGTAAGGTACAACCATCACATCACACAAACATAACTATACTAGCAGATACAGAAAGGCGTTTACAGCACAGGCAAAAGAAAAATCTAACGGTCATCAGGGAATATTCCTGACAGTGGAATATCTACTTAGTCTTCCGGGGCGAGCGGTTGGAGGACTCGCTAAATCCGTCCTGCTGGGTCCATCCTCAGGGGTTCACCAATGGGATCTGAGGGTTTTGGATGACGAGGGTCTGGAGGAAATCCATGACGTGTTGTGTCAAGCGCTCTTAAGCGATGACATATTGCACGAGCGTGATCAATACGGGGTCTCTCTCTGAACGGGTTCCTGGAAAAGACGCTGCTCCTCCGGGTATTGCACGGCTCGGAAAATAACAGTACCCCCTTGCACTGGCATATGGTACTGCATACCGAAGACGAGTAACCGCTTTGAGACAGCAACCTCTATGGTCATTTCTATGGTAGACATAGATTTTCCGCTGAAGCAGATTTCCGTGGGGTCTTGGTTAGGGAGACTGGGAAAATGTGCACAACTGCCCAATATTTCGAGGTAGTGGAAGTGATCCTCGATTTGAACAGCTCGTAACGGGCTGGAAGGGAAGAACCCATGGTACTACGGGTAAAATCCCACAATACTTTAACAAACCTGCCCGGAGTTGCATCCGGAGTTCCGAGGTAAATCCATTGGGGTAGCATGGCAAAAGGTTGTGAATGAAGTGCACAAGGTGATGAATGCTGGAAATATCACTGTGTGACCCTTATATAGGCGGGGTTGGGACACAAACCGTAGGTTGGGTTGGTCTCATTGGTTGGCATTGCTCTAACGTGGTTCGGTCAAGGCCACAAATAATAGTCCACGAAATGTGACATATTACTGTGGTGGTCGGTTGGGAATCGTCTTCCCGCGGTTACGTCCAACTATAGCTATGCAACCCAAAAGCATACACAGATGACTATTTGTGGTACTTATAAAAATAATGGTACAAAACAGCGCGGCCATTTATTTTATGAAAATACCATCTCATACATTACAGGCAGGAGAACTCTAAAGCAGGGTTAAGGCTTAGTCTACTTCGTTTATATCTAGGTGAGAGGGTCTTGGAGACATCGTGTTTGCTGGAACTACGGCATCACAGTTGCTCGGGGAAGAAGGTGGAGCTACAAGGTTGGGGTAGCGGTGGTGTCCATTGCGGGGTGCTGTGGCTACCGTTCCGTTGGAGGAAATCCCCAAAATGCGACGAAGCTCCTCATGGGAGATAGACGCATGATTCGAGTCGGCAACTGGGACAGACCTTTGGAGCTCAATCGGTCTCCCAAACAACACTAAAGGGTTAATGGCGCCGGGCTCCACTTCTCTCCTCCTTGGGTCAAGACGGGCCAACTCTTCACGAGCTGCAAGCAGGTCGAGGGCGAACTGAGCGTACAGTGCCTCTTGCACTCTCAGGTAGCGCACAAGGTGCAATAGGGCGGGATCGATCTCATGGTCTCCGCTGGCGAGTTGGATTGGCCTACCATAACCTTCACGGCTAGGGTAGTAGTAGAACGAGCGACAATTAACACCTGGCGACAGGTGCCGGAGTTGAAGTATTGCCTCTCGAGCTGCTAGCGGGATTGCTTCGGGCTCATAGGAAGTTGTCCTTCCGGTGAACCGATGGGGACGCTCTTGGGTAACACTCCTGCTGTAGATGTGTATCGTGGCCCAGAAGTGACAAATGGCATCACTCATGCACTCTTGGTATACAACATACTCCGGAGGCTCTTCCATGGCAAATGCATGACGGGTGAGGTTGGCTAGGATGGCTACAAACCCTCCTTGGTCCGCAACAGTGGTCTCATTGTGGACAATGTGGGCTGGCATCTTGAGGAGGTAGTGGTTTTGATGTGCTATGTTGTGCAATCGTTCCCTTTATAGAAAAGGAAAACGGAGTCTTCTCTCGCAAGATTGCGAGAAAGGAGAAATAGGTCGTGGGTCACTGGCGTGTGACCACTGGGCTAGTCGGATAGGTTGGGCACCTATTGTCCAAAGGTGTTGGCGAACACTATTCACGCTACTAGTTTGGGCAGGCTTGACTGGGTGGTTTCCAAGGTTTATTGACCCGGCTAAGATAGGATTAGACAATGTCCAGCCTGGCTCTGATACCAAGGTTGTTGGGACCGGTTTTTCACGGAGTTTTAATTTCCCTTCAAAATGGCCCTTATGCATACCAGCCCCAGGAACACTATTCACTGGTGCACAAATCCTTAACACAAATGTCCAAGCAAAAATAGAAACTTGAAGTACAAGACCAAGGTGGTCCATAGAGTACATCAAAAGGTTTCTAATGGTTGATGGCAGAAGCGGTTCGAGGATCTCCAGCGTCTATGGGACTCCATTTCCCACAGGAACAGCTGACCTGGTCAATTCCTATGTCATGCGGCTGCTGTCTTTGGTGCCTAGGTTCCGGGTTTATCATCAAGATCCTCCTCTCCAAGCACGCAATCTGGCCAAGTCAATAGCCACGGACAAGCCAGTGAGTACTTTAAATGTACTCGCAAGCATCATGAAACATACATAATTTGGCAGGGTTAATTATACACTTATAATAATGCCACAATACTTCATCAACCCAAAAGTACTTCCCAAGTATTAGTAATGAAAATATGATCATACTGAAAATTTAATAAACAATCAATAAGAGTAATAGTAACGGATGTAATATAAAACATGCCACAGGTCGGGCGTGTGAGCGACAACACATAAAGGGCTTATATGAAATAATAAACATGCCACAGTCGGGCGTCTGAGCGACACCACATAAATGGCTTATATGTAATAATAAACATGCCACAGTTGGGCATCTGAGCAACACCACATAAAGGGCTTATATGAAATAATAAACATGCCACAGTCGGGCATCTGAGCGACACCACATAAATGGCTTATAATAAACATGCCACAGTTGGGCGTCTCAGCGACACCACATAAAGGGCTTATATGAAATATAAATAAATAATATCCAGGAGGTAGAATCGTCCTAGGGATATTAAACTATCATAATCATAGGGGTTAGTCCATAGAAAATAATGTTTATAACCGTTCACCATATTTCCTGTTTAGTCTCATACTTCTTTAACTACCTCCGAAGACCGACACTCAGACCGACACTTGACTAGTCAACCAGTCGTCCTTGACCACGGACACGGCTACTCCAATAATTTTAACTCTACATAGGGTGTACTCTTTACCCACAACCCATGGGTTCCAATAGTCAATCAGACTAATCTCGCGTACGGTGTTTCACAAATAAACACTAAGAACCAGCACACACCCATTTTACCCCTATGAAGCCCAGCTCCAACCGGCCTACGCTACAGGGCAAAACCATAAGACGGGGAGGCCCCAACCTCGACTAGCATGGGATCAAATTTATAACGCACGCTACAAGGGAAATGCCTTTCCCTCTTGGCCCCAGACCGGGAACACCCATGCCCCCTGACCGGATGATTGGATTTAGTCCATGGCCGTGGAGACCTTCATCCCGGCCCCTCTAATTGGTGTCTACCTGGTAATAGGTTTACGTCATACTGAACCATATCCCCTTTTGGGAAGATCGTGACAGCACGAGTTGGGTTAAGGTGACATACTTGCAAGACTTGATCTACGGTCGACTCAGGAGGTTTAAGTATTACCTGCATGATTAGCACCAACAAAATGCACATAGAGTCACTACCTTCCGTACCCTAACATGCCTTGCTGACCACTCTCGTCCCACGAGATGTTAGTCCAACGGTCGTGTCTCCACAAGACACCGACTCTTATCGTATCCCATCCGGTAGACATGTATGTAGGTTTAGAATGCTTACCATAAAGATGTCAGTCCAACGGTCGTGTCCCGAAGGTGTGACTGTTGTCCCATGCATCTCAAATGTAACAACTTTACTTTCAAATCATGAAGCCACCAGCATGATTGTCACCTGAAATAACACCACATGTTTAGTATAACCATAAAGTTATTCTCATCAAGCAATCCTCACACAACCAAGATAGATGTAGGTTCAGAATGCTTACCATCCAAGATTAGAGAGGTATGGTTCACTCTAAAACTTTTTGCAAGTTTTTGCTCCTCTCCCCATGACCTATTTTTTGAAAATATTCTAATTAACACACAATATAAATATAGAACGGAAAGTTGTCTTAGAAAATTTTCAAATAAATACTAAAATAAACTAGACAGAATTTTAAAGAGGTGAGAAAAAGAATCAACTCATTTGAAGTTTTATTTTAGAAATTATAGCCAGTCAAAATTGGGTCAAAAATATATTTTAAAAACAAACGGAAAAGAAAATGTTTTGGATCGAATACGCTTATGAAAAGGGAAAACGTACCAAGCTGACTACGCCTTCCTGAGGGGAAAACTTACTCACGCGGGTGCACGGCCGAGGTAATCGGCCCACTCACGGACACATGGGACCCATCTGTTGGGTCCTCCTTCCTCCTCTCGCGTACACTCGCAGAGAGCAGGGAGCTCACTCCGGCGGGGATTGTCGGCGACACGTTGCACCTCAGGCGATGCTTGAGCTATGAATCTGCTCAGGAGGGTGTGGCGCATCCATTTATGAACTTGGGGACGCGGCAGAGCTCGAGAGCGAGCAACCCTTCCTCCACAGCGGGGAAGCTCTAGGCGCGTTTCGAGGAGTGGGGCAGTTCTAGGAGGTTGAGGGTGGACCAATGGCGGGCTCGGGTGGGGCTAGAAAGCTTCAGCTCGGCCGAATTCGACCGGAGCACCTCAACGGTTGAAAGCACCCGAGCTAGGGAAGACGGCGCATGTTGGTTAAATTGGAGCAAGGGTAACTTAGCTACGGCTGCTAGGGTGCTTGCTGGTTACTAAGGGGTTTCGGGGGGCTCCTTAGATAGCCTAAACTATCGGTGCGTCGGCGGTCCTCGGATAAGAACAGCGGCGACAGTTCTGACGATGGCACATGGGCGGCTGAGGGTGGCAGTAGTGCGGGTTAGGCACGGGATCGACGCAGAGGGTAGGTCCAGGGGCAGGTGGCGCTCGTGGGTGGCTCGGGCGGCGCTGCCATGGCACAGGGAGCGCTGTGCAGTAGCATTTGTTGCTGGTCTTCGACGGCCGGCACGGCTGCGGTTCTCCCGGAGGCTGCCGCGTGATCCTCGTGCGTTGGAGAGGTCGCGGGCGTGTCTCCTCAAGCGAGCAAGAGCCACACGTATGGTTTGGAGGGGATGCGGTGGCTCAGTTGCTAGGCTGCAGAACGCTTGCTCTCGAGCGTGCTCTTGGCATACCTGCCACATGCTCAACACAATGCCAGGGCATGCTAGATAATCTGGGTGCAGCTGCAAAACTCCAGATCCACTGATGGGGGTGGTAAAGGTTTACTGGACATGTTGGTTTGGTCCTGGGTTCAACTTCACCATACGAACAAAAAGGGCTTGTCAAACTTGGTCAGGGACACTTGTGTTTGACAAAATGCCAAGGACATCTAGAGATGTTTTATAGCCACCAAAACTTCCAGATAGGTGTCTCCTTGGATGCAACCAGTGATGGCATATCTAGATTTGGCAACCCAAGAACGTCCTAATGCAATTCTAGCAAAAGTCCATTTCTGGACAGAAACTAAATGATGATACAACAGGGTCTTAAACAAGTTAGATGTGGCTGAAATCTAGTACTTAAGGGTTTTGCAGGGTCCACTATAAGCACAAAAAATTTCAAAGGCATTGGAAAAGAAAATAATATGGTTGGAGTGCAATTGCAATTATGGTCCAAAATAGAAAATAAGAAGTAGTGCTCAAATTTCTTAGAATACCAATATATGTTTTTGCATAAAACTCATTTCTATGAACCCCTTGACCACTACAAATTTTTGTATAATTTTTGAAGAAGTATATCGAGGGGTTGTAGTACAAAACTCCAATTGGACCAGAATGTAAAATCAAATAATGTTCCCAAATTTTCCAAAACACTTGGCTATATTTTTTACATAAAATTGATCCAGAAACATATTAGGTCATTGCCAAGTTTTTGTGTAATTTATAAAAGAAGTTGTGAGGTGGTTGTAGTTAAAATTAGGCCTTTAAAGTATTTAGAGGTAAATTTTGAATAAATGAACCTTAAAGGATTATTATAAAAATGCCTCATTTGATTTGTAAATAATAAGAAGAATATTTGAGGTAGCACTCAAATCAATAATATCTTTCGAAAACTCCTTAAGAAAGAAATCTTTTTTATAAAGTAAAACAAAGAAGAGTCTGAGAATAGCAGAAAATCTAAGAATAAAAAATTTAAATGACCGAGGACAAAATTTGAATAAAAAAAATCATGCCCAAAATTTTGGGGTGTTACATGATCCTTGGCTCACGCGGTTGCATGGACGTCGAAAGCAGGCTCAGGGACGGTCCGGTTCGACGACGACCTTCGATTCTTTGCCAGTGGTCGGAGATTGAAGAAGGGGTGGGGTCGATGATGGGAAGCTCCTGGTGAAGCGTGGCTTGGCAGAGAGGAGCAGTAGCTCAAGGTGGAGCTCGGGAGCATCTCACAGGCGAGGGGGAAGCACTGCAACTACGCGGGCAATAGTGATGAGGTCGAGCAGAGTGCGGCCATGGCAAGCGCACGCGAGGGGGGACAACACGGGGCGAATGGGAGATGGGATCAATCCAGAAAGTAGTGGGGATGTCTATCCCGTGTGTTGCGCTGGATCGGGGGAGCCAGGCGGGCTGGTGGCGTGGTGCCTTGGCCGTGCACGCCACCCTCCTTCACCTGCGCCTTCTTGCACAGGTTAGGGACGACTGACATCTGGGCCAGGTGAGCGGGGCAGCTACTGGGCTCACGTTACTCTCTCTCTCTCTCTCTCAATTTTTCTTTTTATTTATTTTATTTTGTTTTTCTAATTTCTTCTTTATGTTTTATTTTTTGGGAAAAACCCTAATGTAAAAAAACGTGAAATTAATTAAGGGATATAGTTGGAATATTTCCAAGCTCCACAAAAAGTTATATCATTTTTTAAGCAATTGAAATAATTGTAATCATTTATTTGTGAGTTGCAGCAATTTTGATGAATTGTTTTAAATGTCATGATTTTTATGAAAATAAAATGCACCTCTAATATGTTGTTGCCAACATTTTTAAGACATGGTGAAATTTTTTTAAGGCCATTTTGGATTCGTTGAAAATCACAAGTATTTGAATTGGGTTATCCAAATGAGGTCCTAGGGTTTTTTCATCCCCATTTCAAGTTTAAAAGAAATTTAAATATGATGCATCAATCTAGCTAGCACAACACAAGAGAGTAACTAGGTATGTGACAACTCACCCCCACATAAAGAATCTCGTCTCGAGATTTAGAACTTGTCAAGAGGAGCGCGGGGTACTTTAGTTGGAGTGGGTCCTCCCTTTCTGAGGTTGCTTCCTTTTCAGAATGATTTTACCACTCAACCTTGAGAAACTTAATGTTTTATCGTCGAGTAGTACGCTCAGCTTGATGCAGAATACAAATAGGATATTCCCGATATGAAAGGTTATCCTGGAGATCAAGAGTTCCGAGGTGCATGATGACCCACAAGTATAGGGGAACAATCGTAGTCCTTTCGATAAGTAAGAGTGTCGAACCCAACGAGGAGAAGAAGGCTCTGATAAACGGATTTCAGCAAAGTAATAACTGCAAGCACTGAAAGTAGCGGTAACAAGTGATTGTGTAGCGAGGTGAAACGTAGCAAGCAAAGAGTAACAAGTAACAAGTAGTAGCAACGGTGAAGCAAGTGGCCCAATCGCTTTTGCAGCAAGGGACAAGCTTGAACAAAGTCTTATAGGAGGAAAAATGCTCCCGAGGACAGACGGGAATTTCTGTCATGCTAGTTTCATCATGTTCATATGATTCGCGTTCGTTACTTTGATAGTTTGATATGTGGGTGGACCGGTGCTTGGGTACTGCCCTTACTTGGACAAGCATCCCACTTATGATTAACCTCTCTTTCAAGCATCCGCAACTACAAAAGAAGAATTAAGACAAAGTCTAACCATAGCATTAAACTAGTGGATCCAAATCAGCCCCTCACGAAGCAACGCATAGACCGGGGTTTAAGCTTCTGTCACTCCAGCAACCCATCATCTACATACTACTTCCCACTGCCTTCCTCTAGGCCCAAATATGGTGAAGTGTTATGTAGTCGACGTTCACATAACACCACTAGAGAAAAAACAACATACAACATATCAAAACACCAAACGAATATCAAATTCACATGACTATTATTAACATGACTTATCCCATGTCCTCAGGAACAAAAGTAACTACTCACAAGACATAATCATGATCACGACCAGAGGTGTAATGAATAGTATCAAGGATCTGAACATAAACTCTTCCACCAAATAATCCAACTAGCGTCAACTACAAAGAGTAATCAACACTACTAGCAACCTTACAAGTACCAATCGGAGTCGTGAGAGGAAGATTGGTTACAAGAGATGAACTAGGGATTGGAGAGGAGATGGTGCTGATGAAGATGTTGATGAAGATGTCTCCCCTCCGACGAGAGGAGTGTTGGTGATGACGATGGCGACGATTTCCACCTCCGGGAGGGAAGTTTCCCTGACAGGATCGTCCTGCCGGAGCTCTAGATTGGATCTTCTCAAGTTCCGCCTCATGGCGGCGGCAAAACCACGAAAAAGCTCACTATTGATTTTTTTCGAGACCAAAACCCTTCATATAGCAAAAGAGGGGGGCTTGTGGGCCGTCAGGAAGCCCACAAGCCTGCCCTACGCCACCAGGGGGTGGTGGCGGTGGGCAAGCTTGTGGAGCCTAGGTGGCCACCTCTGGTAGTTCTTTCGCCCAGTATTTTTAGTATATTCCAGAAAAAATCCACGTAAATTTTCAGGGCATTTGGAGATGTGCAGAATAGTGGACTAGGATTTGCTCCTTTTCCAGTCCAGAATTCCAGCTGCCTGAATTCTCCCTCTTCAAATAAACCTTGCAAAATAAGAGAGAAAAGGCATAAATATGGTACCACAAGTAATATAACAGCCCAAAAAGCAATAAATATCAACATGAAAGCATGATGCAAAATGGACGTATCGACTCCCCCAATCTTAGTCCTCTCTTGTCCTCAAGCAAAAACCAAGTTCCATAAACATGTCCACATGTTGAGGGACGAAGATGTCGATAAAACATAATACGGACATGAGGGCATCATGATCACACATAGAACAACAATACATCATAAAGATTCTTATGGTAAAGTAACATTTCCTTCACATAGCAAAGCATGAAGCAAAAACCTTACCGAGAAGTAACCAACAATAGTCCATAGTCATTGAAGCAATTGCAATTTATCACAACATTAGAAAGAGTCAAATAAGAGCTTGTAAGGCAAACCCACATACTCAATCATCTCTTTGTTTTCCACAATTGTTACAACTCACGTGGTACTCATGGTGTCAAAGTTTCAGCTGGACACAAAGGAAGATAGGGGCTTATAGTTTTGCCTCCCAACGGTTTACCTCAAGGATAAAGTCAACAACAATAAAGCATGAGTACTCAACTCCAAGTTGATATATGAATATAGATCTTTCCCAAGCATGTGACGGTAGCCAAGACAAAGGCAAAAAGGGAATTGGTGAAGATCACCATGACTCTTATAAGGGTAAAAAGTAAAGGTACAAGATAGGCCCTTCGCAGAGGGAAGCAGAGGGTTTCATGCGCTTTTGAGGTTTGAATGCGTGTCCTCTTAGTGCGGAGGAACGTTACTTTATATTGTCTTCTGTGATAAAGAACTTTATTATGCAGTCTGTCGCTTTTATGTCTTCCTCATCACAGGTTCGTACAAAGCTTATTTTCCACACACTAATAGATCATACATATTAGAGAGCAATTTTTTTATTGCTTGCACCGATGACAACTTACTTGAAGGATCTTATTCAATCCATAGGTAGGTATGGTGGACTCTCATGGCAAAAATGTGTTGGAGGTTTATGGATGCACAAGTAGAATCTCTACTTGGTGCGGGAGTTTTGGCTAATATGAGGTGGAAGCAATCGTCACATGCTAAGAGATCTCTAATCATATAACATTGTTTGGAACCAAGCAAACACAATTCATTATGTTGTCTTCCTTGTCCAACATCTACTCCTAGGCATGTAATAGTTTGGTGAGTGCTCACAATTGTAAAAAGTGTCTAAGATGGTATATTTATATGTGAACCTCTCTTTCCTTATTACTTCTTATTAATTGCAACAATGACTGAGGTTTATGTTGATTTATTCTCAAGAAGTTTCAATCATCATACTTGTCATATGTGAAGTTATCACTTTCCATAAGATCGTCTCATGATCTTTCATGCTATCGTTCTTTTCATACTTTTGCTCATGGCACAAAGCAAAGCCCTTGACTAAGAAACTCTTTATTATATAGCTCATAAGCTCGAATACATCGGGGGAGAGACAAAAGCAAAAGACTCAAACTAAAAACTAAAGACTTATTCCTCTAAGAGAAGAAATAAAAACTAAAAAGGAAAGAACTAAAACAAAGGTAAAAGCAAAAGATATAAAGGTGATACGATACCAGGGCAACTCCCCCAAGCTTGGCAGAAGCCAAGGGGATTGCCCATACCAATGCTTAGTTGTCTTCATTTGGTGGTGAGGGTGTTGTTGTCGCCTTTGATTCCAAGAGAGCTGTCAATCTTTGATTTATACCTTTGAGATCTGTGACATGGTTTTCCAGCAAAACAATTTCACGAGAAAGAGAAATATTGCGAGCATGAGTTGTTTCGCAAAACCTCAAGAGTTCAATCAAGGATGGAGACAGCACATGGAGGAAGGTTTGGAGAAAATCTACTCCTTCAACGTCTTCAATGTTGAGCATAGGTTGAACTTCCTCCCTAGCTTGGGTTTTCTCCTTAGCTTGGTCCCTGGCTTCCGTGACTTCTACTCTTTTCAAATCAGCATCTACTTCCTCATGAACTTGGTGAAGATCATTCTCCCCAACAGATTCCTGAGACATATTTGCTCTAAATCTACGGCAAACAACAAGCTCGAAACGAAAACAGAGGAAAACTACGCGATATGGAGATCAAAACCTTCGGGCGGCTATATATTGATTTTTTATGGGCCAGAAGGAGTCCTCCGCAAGAAAACGGAGTCCGGGAGGCACACGAGGTGCCCACAAGCATGCCGTCCGCCACCAGGGGGGTAGAGGGCGGTGGCAGGGCTTGTGGCCGCCTCGTTCGCTCTCCGGATTGCCTTTTATTTTTCTAATTTTCCAAAAATTCCAAAACGGAAAAAAATTCCTATTGGAAATGTATCTGAGTACAATTTCTTGCCGAAACAGATACATCTTCGTTTTCAAGGTCCGAAACAGGCTGATAAACATCCCTAATGTACTCCTCTGGAGTTATGAAATTGATGATATTGGTCTCCACATTTATGGGAGTACCAGAGATGTAGTGCTTGATTCTTTGCCCATTTACCACTCTAGGAAAATTTCCTTCCGTGTTATTGATTTTGATGGCACCGGAACGATATACTTCCTCGACAACATAGGGACCTTCCCATTTAGGGAGAAGCTTGCCTGCAAAGAATCTCAAACGAGAATTGTATAGCAAGACATAATCACCTACATTGAACTCTCGTTTCTGTATTCGTTTGTCGTGCCATCTCTTAACCTTTTCCTTGAACAACCTGGGATTCTCGTATGCCTAGGCTCTCCATTCATCTAACGAGCTGATATCAAACAACCGCTTCTCACCGACAAGTATGAAATCAAAGTTGAGCTCTTTGATTGCCCAATAAGCTTTGTTTTCCAGGTCAAGAGGTAAATGACAGGCCTTACCGTAAACCATTTTATACGGTGACATGCCCATGGGATTCTTATAAGCAGTCATCTAAGCCCATAGTGCATCGTCAAGTTTTCTAGACCAGTTCTTTCGAGATCTATTGACGGTCTTTTGTAGGATCAACTTGATCTGCCTATTACTCAACTCCACTTGACTACTAGACTAAGGATGATAAGGAGATGCAACTCTATGGTTGACATCATACTTAGCTAGCATCTTGCGGAAAACACCATGAATGAAGTGTGAACCGCCATCAGTCATCAAGTATCTAGGGACTCCAAATCTTGGGAATATGACTTCTTTAAGCATCTTAATAGAGGTGTGGTGATCATCATTTTTAGTGGGGATACCTTCTACCCACTTAGTAACGTAATCCACAACAACTAAGATGTGAGTTTACCAATTGGAACTCGGGAAGGGTCCCATATAATCAAAGCCCCACACATCAAATAGTTCAATGACAAGTGAATAGTTCATAGGCATCTCTTGACACTTACTGATGTTCCCTATCCTTTGGCATTCGTCAGAAGACGAGACAAACTTACCTGCATCCTTGAAGAGAGTGGGCCAATAAAACCCTAATTGCAATACCTTATGGGCAGTTCTATCTCCAACATGGTGTCCTCCGTAGGCTTCCGAATGACACTTGTGCAGGATCTGTCCCTGTTCATGTTCAGGCACACAACGTATAATAACACCATCTACTCCTTCCTTATAAAGGTGAGGATCATCCCAAAAGTAGTGTCTCAAATCAAAGAAGAATTTCTTCTTCTGTTGATAGGTGAAACTGGGTGGTATGTATTTGGCTACGATATAGTTTGCATAATCGGCATACCACGGTGCACTAAGTGAAGTGCGGATGACATTTAATTGCTCATCAGGAAGGCTGTCATCAATTGGTAGTGGGTCATCAAGGACATTCTCTAGCCTAGACAAGTTATCTTCTACAGGGTTATCAGCACCCTTTCGGTCAACGACGTGCAAATCAAATTCTTGTAGCAGGAGAACCCATTTGATCAGCCTAGGCTTAGCGTCCTTCTTCTCCATGAGGTACTTAATAGCAGCATGATCAGAGTGAATAGTGACTTTGGAGTCAACTATGTAAGATCTGAACTTTTCACATGCAAACACGACTGCTAAAAATTCCTTCTCCGTAGTGCCATAGTTTCTTTGGGCACTGTCTAGAGTTTTACTAGCGTAGTGAATGACATTCAACTTCTTGTCAACTCTTTGTCCTAGAACAGCACCAACAACATAATCACTAGCGTTACACATGATTTCAAAGGGGAAGTTCCACTCAGGTGGTTGAACAATAGGTGCGGTTATCAAAGCCTTCTTAAGTATTTCAAAGGCTTCCTCACAATCCTCATCAAAAACAAAAGGAACATCCTTCTGCAAGAGGTTGGTAAGAGGCCTAGAAATCTTAGAGAAGTCTTTAATGAACCTTCTATAGAAACCAGAATGACCTAGGAAACTTCGTATACCTTTGATATCTGTGGGGCAAGGCATTTTCTCAATTGCGTCAACCTTAGCCTTATCAACTTCAATTCCTCTTTCAGAGATTTTGTGTCCTAAGACGATACCTTCATTAACCATAAAGTGGCACTTCTCCCAATTCAAGATGAGCTTGGTTTCTTCGCATATCTGTAAGACTCGATCAAGGTTGCGGAGGCAATCATCAAAGGAAGACCCGTAAACGGAGAAGTCATACATGAAAACCTCGACAATCTTTTCACAGAAGTTAGAGAATATAGTCATCATACATCTTTGGAAGGTGGCAGGTGCATTACATAAGCCAAAACGCATATGTCTATAGGAAAATGTACCGAAAGGGCAGGTGAAAGTGGTTTTCTCTTGATCAGATTGCGCAAAGGTATTTGCGAGAAACCTGAATAACCGTCTAGAAAGCAGAAGTGTGTGTGTTTTGATAGCCTTTCTAGCATTTGGTCGATGAACGACAAAGGATAATGATCTTTCCTGGTTGCCTTGTTCAATTTCCGGAAGTCTATCACCATTCTATAGCCGGTAATAATCCTTTGTGGGATTAGTTCATCCTTATCATTAGGAACGACGGTGATACCTCCCTTCTTAGGTACGCAATGTACTGGACTTACCCAATCACTATAAGCAACAGGATAAATGATTCCTGCTTCCAGAAGCATTAATATTTCTTTTCTAATGACCTCTTTCATCTTAGGATTTAATCTGCTTTGATGATCAGCAACTGGTTTAAAGTCAGGATCGGTTTTAATCTTGTGCTGACATAGAGTAGGACTAATACCCTTAAGATCATCAAGAGTATATCCAATAGCAGCGCGGTGCTTCCTCAGAGTTTTTAGTAACTTCTTCTCTTCGCGCTCTGAGAGGAGAGCACTAATAATGACAGGATATATCTCCTTATCATCAAGATAGACATACTTAAGAGTATTAGGCAACTGTTTAAGCTCGAACAGAGGATCACCCTTTGGTGGGGGAGGATCCCCAAGCAGTTCAACAGGCAGATTATTCTTGAGAATAGGATATTGTTCTAAGATAATTTTATCTATCTCATCTCTCTCCTCCATATGCATATCATTTTCATGCTGAAGCAGATATTGCTCTAAAGGATCCGTAGGAGGTACGACAATAGAGGCAAGAGCAATGATTTCATCCCTACCAGACGACTCTCTTTCATGGGGTTGTCTTCCAAACTTGGAGAAGTTAAATTTATGAGACACACCCTCGAAACTTACTGTAACCGTCTGCTTAATGCAATCAATGTGAGCATTGACAGTGTTGAGAAAGGGTCTACCAAATATGATGGGACAAAAGCTATCTTGTGTAGTACCAAGGACGAGGAAATCAGTAGGATACTTCGTCTTACCACACAGGACTTCTACGTCTCTCACAATTCCTAGAGGGCAGATAGTGTCTCTATTAGCTAGCGTAATAGTGACATCAATGGGTTCTAACTCAGCAGGTGCAATCTCGTCTTTGATTTCATCATATAGAGAACGGGGTATTGCACTAACACTAGCTCCCATATCACATAAACCATGGTAACAGTGATCTCCTATCTTAATAGAAACAACGGGTAGGCCAACTACAGGTCTGTGTTTGTCTTTCGCGTGAGGTTTAGCAATTCTAGCGGAGTCCTCACAGAATTTGATAACATGCCCGTTTGTGTCTTCGGCTAAGAGATCTTTGATAATAGCAACACTAGGTTCAACTCTAATATCCTCAGGGGGTGCAAGTGGTCTAATGTAACCCCTATGTATCACAGTTGGAGCTCTAGAATAATCCTTTATCCTAGCAGGGTATGGTGGTTTCTCAGTGTAAGCACAACGAACAACAGGATCACTAAAAGCAATGACTTTCTCCTCAACTAGATTTGTTTTGGCTATGTTGCTTTCTACATGAGGATGATATTTAAACCACTTCTCTTTGGGAATATTAACATGAGCAGCAAAAGATTCACATAGAGAAGCTACTATCTCAGAGTCAAGTCCATACTTAGCGCTAAAATCTCTAGAAGGGTTTGTCTCAACAAAAGATTTAACGCAATCAAGCTGCAAATTCATACCTGACCCCTTACCTTCCGCAAGCTCCCAATCTTCAGAGTTGTGTTTGATTCTCTCCAATAAATTCCACTTGTGATCAATATCCTTCTTCATAAAAGAACCGACACAAGAAGTGTCAAGCATGGTACGATCTTCATGAGAAAGCCGAGCATAAAAGTTTTGAATGATGATTTCTCTCGAGAGCTCATGATTGGGGCATGAATATAGCATTGATTTAAGCCTCCCCCAAGCTTGAGCTATGCTTTCCCTGTCACGAGGCCAAAAGTTATAAATAAAGTTCCGATCACGATGTACTAAATGCATAGGATAGAACTTTTGATGAAATTCCAATTTCAACCGATTGTAGCCCCATGATCCAGTATCATCACATAGCCTATACCATGTCAACGCCTTATCCTTCAAAGATGAAGGAAATACTTTCTTCTTTACCTCATCCTCGGGAAAACCTGCAAGCTTAAATAAACCACATACTTCATCTACATAGATTAGATGCAAGTCTGGATGTGAAGATCCATCTCCTGTGAAAGGATTAGCCAGCAGTTTCTCAAGCATACCCAAAGGAATTTCATAAAAGATATTTTCAGTAGGTACCTCAGGTTGAGGAGAAACTCCTTGTGCTTCCGTTCGTGGTGAAGATACCCCGAACAAACTCCTCAAAGAAACAGTTTCTATAGTGACAAGTGACAATAAATTTCAGCACAGTATATAAATGTTTCCTTACCAATTTCCACTTACCAAAGGCGCTTCACTCCCCGGCAACGGCGCCAGAAAATAGTCTTGATGACCCACAAGTATAGGGGATCAATCATAGTCCTTTAGATAAGTAAGAGTGTCGAACCCAACAAGGAGCAGAAGGCTCTGAATAACGGATTTCAGCAAGGTAATAACTGCAAGCACTGAAAGTAGCGGTAACAAGTGATTGTGCAGAGAGGTGAAACGTAGCAAGCAAAGAGTAACAAGTAACAAGTAGTAGAAATAGTGCAGCAAGTGGCCCAATCCCTTTTGCAGCAAGGGACAAGCCTGAACAAAGTCTTATAGGACGAAAAACGCTCCCGAGGACACACGGGAATTTCTGTCATGCTACTTTCATCATGTTCATATGATTCACGTTCATTACTTTGATAGTTTGATATGTAGGTGGACCGGCGCTTGGGTACTGCCCTTACTTGGACAAGCATCCCACTTATGATTAACCTCTCTCGCAAGAATCTGCAACTACAAAAGAAGAATTAAGACAAAGTCTAACCATAGCATTAAACTAGTGGATCCAAATCAGCCCCTCACGAAGCAACACATAGACTGGGGTTTAAGCTTCTGTCACTCCAGCAACCCATGATCTACTTACTACTTCCCAATGCCTACCTCTAGGCCCAAATATGGTGAAGTGTTATGTAGTCGACGTTCACATAACACCACTAGAGGAAAAACAACTTACGACATATCAAAACACCGAACGAATATCAAATGCACATGACTATTATTAACATGACTTATCCCATGTCCTCAGGAACAAAAGTAACTACTCACAAGACATAATCATGATCATGATTAGAGGTGTAATGGATAGCATCAAGGATCTGGACATAAACTGTTCCGCCAAATAATCCAACTAGCATCAACTACAAAGAGTAATCAACACTACTAGCAACCTTACAAGTACCAATCGGAGTCGTGAGACGAAGATTGGTTACAAGAGATGAACTAGGGATTGGAGAGGAGATGGTGCTGATGAAGATGTTGATGAAGATGCCTCCCCTCCGACGAGAGGAGTGTTGGGGATGACGATGGCCACGATTTCCCCCTCCGGGAGGGAAGTTTCCCCGGCAAGATCGTCCTGCCGGAGCTCTAGATTGGATCTGCTCAAGTCCCGCCTCGTGGCGGCGGCGAAACCACGAAAAAGCTCCCTATTGATTTTTTTTCCAGACCAAAACCCTTCATATAGCAAAAGAGGGGGGCTAGTGGGTCGTCAGGCAGCCCACAAGACTGCCCTGCGCCACCAGGGGGTGGTGGCTGTGGGCAAGCTTGTGGAGCCCTAGTGGCCCCCCTCCGGTAGTTCTTTCGCCCAGTATTTTTAATATATTCTAGAAAAAATCCACGTAAATTTTCAGGGCATTTGGAGATGTGCAGAATAGTGGACTAGGATTTGCTCCTTTTCATGTCCAGAATTCCAGCCGCCTGAATTCTCCCTCTTCAAATAAACCTTGCAAAATAAGAGAGAAAAGACATAAATATGGTACCACAAGTAATATAACAGCCCAAAAAGCAATAAATATCAACATGAAAGCATGATGCAAAATGGACGTATCAGTGCACTTCACAACTAGGATCGGAAAATCAACGCCTGAGTTGAGAGCCGTGGAAGACATCATGAACCTTGGAAAGATGCGGTGGAAGTTCTAATTGGTAGGCAACCTCTCCTCGTTTGTCAAGAATGCGAAAAGGACCATTGTAACGAGGAGCAACCTTGCCCTTGATACCAAATTGATGGGTACCCATTAGAGGTGTAACCCTAAGGTAAGCCTTATCATCAACTTCATAGGTCACAACCTTATGACCGCGATCATATTGGCTCTTTTAACGAGATTGGGATGTTTTCAACTTTTCACGAATAATGCGGACTTGCTCTTCTGCCTCCTAAATAATATCTAAACCAAAGAGTTGCCTCTCTATGGTTTCTGACCAGTTAAGAGGTGTTAGACACCTTCGTCCATAGAGATCTTCAAAAGGAGCCTTGCCCAAGCTTGATTGATAACTATTGTTATAAGAAAATTCGACGAATGGAAGACATTTCTCCCAATTCATGCGAAAGAGATAACACAAGCTCTAAGCATATTTTCCAAGATTTGATTGACTCGTTCTACTTGGCCACTTGAGTGCGGATGGAAAGCAGTGCTAAAGGAGATATGAGTCAGCATTGCATTTTGGAAGCTTTCCTTGAAACGAGAAGTAAAGATACTTCCACGATCTAAGTTAATCTCCAAAGGAATACCATGAAGAGACACTATTCGTGAAATATATAACTCCACGAGCTGGCTAGCAGATATACTCTCTTGAGTAGGAAGAAGATGAGCAACTTTGGAAAGACGGTCAGTGACCAAAAATATAGCATTATTCCCTTTCTTGGTCCTAGGAAATCCGGTAATGAATCCCGTACCAACTTTATCCCATTTCTATTCAGGAATTGCTAAAGGTTGAAGGGTGGCAGCACGCCTTTGATGTTCTACTTTAACACGACGACAAACGTCGCAGTTATCAACGAACTTAGCAATTTCTCTCTTGATCCTAGTCCACCACAACCTCTGGCATAGGTCTTTATACATCTTAGTACTACCAGGATGAATCGTCATAGGAGATTCATGAGACACCTTAAGGATGAACTGTCAAAAATTTTTGCTCTTAGGAACCACCAAATAGTTCTGAAAGAACACAACACCTTGACCATCGATGGAGAAATCTTTAACGTTTCCGCTAGCGATGTTCTCCTTGATTCGTGATATACCGTTATCATAACTATGGAGAGCTACAATTTGATCCCTAAGAGTAGGTTTCTTCATGAAGGTGGAAAGGATTCTTTGAGGAACAATGTGAAGGTTTAGCTTCTTAAATTCCTCAAAGAGAAGTAGTTGACTTTGTTGTAACATCAAATTGTTACAATAAGACTTGCCACTTAGTGCATCAGCCATGACATTGGCTTTCCCCGGGGTGTAAGTTATCCCTAAGTCATAATCTATAATCAACTCAACCCACCGTCTTTGCGTGAAATTCAAATCTAGTTGGGTGAATATATATTTCAGACTTCGGTGATTAGTGTAAATTTCACAACGATTACCGAGAAGGTAATGTTGCAAGGTTTTCAATGCATGGGCTACTCCTGCAAGCTCCAGATCATGTGTTCGATTATTATCCTCATGTGTATGCAACTATGGGGATGCATATGCATCCACATGACGACCCTGCATAAGAATGAACCTAATCCTTGTCGTGAAATGTCGCAATAGATAACAAAGTCCTTAGAAAAATCTGGTGGCACAAATACGGAGCAGAAGTGAGGCGTCTTTTTAGTTCGTGTAAAATGTGCTCACATTGTGGGTCCACTTGAATTTTTTCTTTCTTGAGGAGTTCAGTTAGAGGCTTTGCAACATTGGAGAAGTTCTCGACAAAGAAGTGACCATAGCTCACTAGACCAAGAAAACTCCTAACTTTCTTAACCGATTCAGGTTGAGTCCGATCAAGGACGGCTTCAACTCTCTTGAGATTGACAACAATATCCTTACTAGAGATTACGTGGCCCAGATAGGTGAATTCCGGCAAAGAGAATTTACATTTAGAGAATTTGGAATAAAGGCGATGCCCTCGAAGTTTCATCAATACCAGCCTTAGATGCTCAGTATGCTCTTGTTCGTTCTTTGAGTAATTGATTATATCATCGAGGTAAACCACGACAAATTTATCCATGTACTCCATGAAGATCAAATTCATCAAGCCAGAGAATGTGGCCGGGGCATTGGTTAAACCGAAGGACATGACAATTTACTCATATTAGCCGTAACAAGTGACAAAAGTCATTTTTGGAATGTCCATGTTCCTGATTTTGATTTGATGGTAGCCCAACCTCAAATCCATTTTGGAAAAGACCGAGGATCTAACGAGATGATCATACATGTCACTAATCCTAGGGAGAGGATACTTATTCTTTATGGTAACCAGGTTAACTGGTTAATAATCTACAACTATCCGATCTGGTCCATCCTTCTTCTTGATGAAGAGGACAGGACAAGCCCAAGGAGAAGAACTAAGATGGATGAAACCCTTATTCAAGGCCTCATCGAGTTGTTTCTTAAGATAGCTAGCTCTAAGGGTGCCATCTTATAGGGTCTTCTAGCTATTAAGACAGTTCCTCGGACAAGAGCTATCACAAACTCTACATGTTGGTCAGTTGGAATACCTGGCAGTTCTTCTGGGAATACATTCAGAAAGTCGCGGACTATTGGAATATCTACAGGCTCTATAATAGGACTAGCATTGATAGAATAGAGTTGGCGTTTGTCAACTCGTGTTCAAACATTAACTATCTCACCCGATGGATTTGTAAGCTGAACATTCCTAGTGTGAGTATCAAACTTGGCATAATGAGCTGACATCCAATCCATACCCAAGATGATATTGATATCTGAAGACTTAAGTGCTATCAAAGAATCTAGGAAGACTAGCATGTCCACAAGAATTTCATTGTCATGGCTCACTCTAAAAGTTTGCCATTTGGATCTAGGAGTCGGAACTACTAATGGAGTGGCATATCACAAAATGACATGTTATACAACTATGCATAGCTTTTAGAAATTAATGAATGAGTTGCCCTAGTATCAAAAAGAAGAGTTGCTAGATGACAATTGAAAAGAAGCGTACCCAGAATGACATCAGGATCATCAAGAGCTTATGTGGGTGAGACGTGATTCACACGCCCACGTGCACGAGTTGGCTTCACATAGTATGATTTGCTTGGTTTTCCATGGCGAGCAGACTTCCCAAATTCGTTGGACGTATTGTTCTACGGGCACTCATGAGAGTAGTGACCTATCACTCCACACTTGTAACAGATCACTGGGTTTGTACGTGGTGGAGCATTAGCAGCTCGAAAACCATAGGTCTTGGCTGGAGGGTTGGTATGATTTGGACGAGGTGCCTCATAGGATGGCCCCGCAGTAAACCTTGACGGCAGAGTAGTGTTTGGGTCCCACACCCGGAGCTTTTGAGATCTAGAGCCGGATGAGGAGCTAAATTCACGAGAGTGCTTCTTAGTTGCTATCATTATGTCCGGTCTCAGCATTGATACTGTTGTTGACAAGAGCAGGGAAACTGACACACTCATGCAGACGCAAGTCATGACATGGCTCATGGCTTAGTCCCTTGCGGAACCTTGATTGCTTCTTGGCGTCAGTTGACACCACTTCAGGCGCATAGTGGGTGAGTTTTCCAAACTCACACCTCTAAGCATCCACGTTTAAATTGCCTTGGGTGAAATCACAAAACTCCTCCCTTTTACGGTCCATCAGACCTTCTGGAATATGGTGAGTACGAAAGGCTTCACTAAAATCATCCGAAGTGGTTGCTCGGCCAACACGACGCATGGCCTCATAATTCTCCCACCACAGGTTGGTGGGTCCTTCAAGAAAATATACAACAAAGGTCACCTTGTCACCTTCAGCTACATTAGGAGAGCGAATCTTGCGAGCCATGCTAGATAGCCAGTCGTCTGTGTCGAGAGGATTGACAGAGTGGTAGAACTTTGGCGGATACAGCTTCACAAAATCATTCAGAGACACTGCGTCATCGCGCTACAGACGTGACTTATTTTTATCAATACGCTCCAACATACGGTTGGTCTCTTTCTTGCTCCTTTCTTCCTCAAGAATCACTTCCGCCAAAGATGGCTGGTGAGGCAGGTTCTCCTGTCCTGTTTGGCTGCCCTCACCCTGTTCATGAACATGAGTAGGGTTGTTCCTAGCGAACACCATCGTGATAAACAAAATTCACGGCTTAGACAACGAGGACATCAACTCTAACAAAGGATTTACGGAATTGACTGAACAATATGGAACGCAGGGATAAACATGTGAACAACATGGTAACAAGCAAACTGCAATATATACACCATGGTTCATAGACACTATAATATAGTTTAGTACAAGCCAAAGCTAAATAAGAAACTACTGAAAAGATGATACAACTCATCAGAGG
This sequence comes from Hordeum vulgare subsp. vulgare, assembly GCF_904849725.1. Lineage (NCBI taxonomy): Eukaryota > Viridiplantae > Streptophyta > Magnoliopsida > Poales > Poaceae > Hordeum > Hordeum vulgare. The sequence continues at coordinate 196,193,810 of NC_058523.1, read as the reverse complement.
CATTCCAAGCATCGTATACATTATTTAACTATGCCTCCAGAACTCAAGACACACCTCAGTCGTATTCCTGAAGATATGTAGGACTTGAAAAATACAACAGCTACACAACTACTACAACCAGTCACAAACTAAAGTATCTGCGTAGAACATCTCATAATGGTTACCCCCGTGACCTCGGAGCTGAACCCGAGGGTCTGGAAACACCCTAGCCTAAGATCCCTGGGAACCATACGGACACGGATGTGGCCTAGGCCACTTGGCTGGCGGCAAGAGAGGTCCACAAAGAGGAGTGATGCCTCCAACATAGGGCCAGTCTACACGAGCTAGCAGATGAGTCTGTAATGGATTCAACATCTCCATGTCTCCATAACCTATGTGGACGATAGGTGCTAGTTGCTTTAGTGACGTCCAAAGACAAGCACGGGTTGTATAAATCTCCAACAGAAGTACTCTGACATCACGGTCCCTGTTCTCCAACATCTGAGCAGTAACCTATAGTCTCGGATCCTCCTGAGAAGAATCATAGTAGGCTCCACTAATATATCCTACTTCTCTTGGGACATAGTTGGCTCTCATAATGGTCAACATCGAATAAGTGGCATCCTGAACCGCCATATTGATGGTAACCCCTAATCCATATGAAGAATGAAGCGACTCCGTAGCTCCAAGGTACAATGGATATATCCTAAGAGTACAAAGGTACTCGATCTGGTTGAAGTCATGGTACTGCACTTGCACTGTGTACTCGGGGTACCAGCGGAAACCTATAGGATCGAAAGTATGTCTAGAGGGATGGGTGATTAGACTACTTGACAAGATAAAAACTTAGCCTTTTCCCAATTTTAAGCATGGTCGAGTTTTAGCAACTATGATTAGTCAAGTTCACCCTACACATGTATATCTAAGAGTATTGAAGTGGAAAGTAAAACATGCGAGTGTAAAGTAGAGGGTAAGGTAGGGAAATCAAACACAAAGGTTGACACAGTGACTTTGGCATTGTTTCGATAGGTGGTGCTATCATACATCCATGTTAACGGAGACTTCATCCCACGGAGGGTAACGACTCCGAGATTCCATGGAGGGCTCCACCCACAAGGGGTCAATAAAGAAGCGGCCTTTTCTATTCCACCACGGCTTCCGTCCACACAGGTTTAGCCTCACTCACGGTAGATCTTCACGAAGTAGCCAATCTCCTTGCCATTACAAACATCTTGGTTCAACTCCACAACACGAAGTAGGAGGCTCCCAAGCGACACCTAACCAATCTAGGAGGCATCATCCTCCAAAAGGTAATAGATGTGGTAGAACAATGAAATCTTTGCTCTTGTGCTTCAGAAGATAGTCTCATCAACACTCAATCACTCTCTCTCAGATTTAACAGGGGTAGGAGAGATTGATCTTGTGAAAAGCAACTTGGGGAGGCTAGAAATCAAGGTTAGAATGGTTGGAATGGAATCTCTGGATCTCAACACGTGAGTAGTTGGCTGTCTCTCTCTCCGAACAATGGATCTGGCAAGTACAAGTGTGTTCTGAGTGCTTCCTCTCCGAATGAGAGGTAGGTGGCAGGGTATATATAGGCATCCCCCAAAATCCACCCATTACAACATTATTGCCCAACTCGGTGACACCGAAATGTATCTCAGTGGTACCGAATTGCACTAAATGTGGCAACTTTTGAATTCTCGGTGAGACCGTTATAGGAATCTCGGTGGTACCAATATGATGACCTAGACTGGTTTCCAAACTCGGTGAGACCTATTTCAAACTCGGAAAATCCGAATTCGAAATCATCTCAACAGAATGTTGGTCACCCAGTGTCGGTGGCACCGATAGGAATGTTGGTTGTACAGAGATGGTGGGTTTGGCATAGGATTTGTCTAAGTGTAAAACCGGTATGGCCGAGTAGGAAATGTTGGTGGCACTGATTTTGCATATGTGGCTTGGGACAGATATATTTTGCGGGAGAATGGCTAACTTTTTTTGGTGGCTTTCTCTAAGCACTAGAGCAACCAATTCATCATAACACTTCACCCTTTTAATATTATTGGCTTTCTTGTGGACTCAAAGTGATTTCTCACAAAGTATAGAATCCTAGTCCTTCCTTCCATCAAAGGGGCATCTCCACACAATCCTTTGTCCAAGGCATCTTTGAACTTTTCTGAAATGTACTTGAATAAACTCATTATTCCAATGATGCACATGTTGAGATTATTTACCAAAACCACCTTCGGGAGCAATTTTGCTTTCGATCTCCCCCTTTTTGGTAATTGATGACAACATATAGATCAAATATTCAACAAAAGATATAATCAATGATTATCATCGACGCTTTGAGAGGGATGTGAAAAGCAAGAGCTCCCCCAAAATTTGTGCATTATTTTAAATTTACGTTCGAATGCAAATGCACAACCGATTAGGATCATGGTGACATATAACTTGGTGGTGCACATAAATGATAAGAATGAATAGTAATGAACATAACACCAACAAGCAAGTGAACGATCATCATGTAGATAGCTCAAAGGTAATAACGTGGTAGCATCAAACAAACAAAGCGTACGATCAAACTCCATATATGGTATTCCAGATACCATTTAATTGATTTGACCTCATTATCAGGTATAAATTGTTTTAACATGCATGATAATAGCACCAATGGATTCTTTGGATTTGTTTGATAATTATTCAGATATATTTTAATTAAATCTGAGTTACCGATTAATTTCTATGATTTCCAAAGTTATATCTATTTTCTAGAATTTCCTGAATTGTTTTAATAACAGAAAATGAATTAATGCATCAACGCTGCATTAGCATGGCGTCAGTAGGTCAACTTGCCGTTCCCACGTCAAACCTCACTAGTGGGGTCCACTGGTCACTGACCAAGGGATGGTTAGAGTCACTCGCACATGAAACCAGCGTGTCATTGGCTCTCGGCCTAATTTCGAGTTGATTGGAGCTTTGACCACCCACATGTCCCACTTTTAGTGGCGGATTGGTGTTTTAATTAGTTGAATTAGTCACTAATGACTTCACTCGTCGGGGCCTTACCGTAGTTTCGCCGGTGACGACCAAACTGACGACAATACCTTGCCGGAATCACGCAAACAACATCGAGTGGCTGTGCGAAGACCAACAGAAGATAGCCCACGCTCGGCCGCATCCATCCATGGGGTCAGGTGACTGCGGGATCGCTGGAGATGACGACAACCTTGAGCTCCATGGAGGCCAGCGATCGGGGTTCAATGAAATCAACAATGCAGCTTGCATTTGAGCTCTAGCTAGCCTCCTACAACATCTACACGACTTCACAGGTCTAACGGCGGCACGCGACTTCATGTGGGGGAGCTCCTCGGGTGTCAAAGCAATGGGTGGTTATGGCTAACAACCAACATCAAGAATTGGGACAATGGGATCCTTGGCTCATGGTGGTTAGAAGGAAATCAAAAGTGGGTTCGGGACGGTCTGGTTCGATGACAACCTTTGATTCCTCAACGGCAGACAGAGGGGGAAGTAGGAGCGGGCTCGAGGATGTGGAGATCCTGGTGATGCATGGCTTGGTGGAGAGGAGGAGGAGCTCGAGGTGGAGCTCGAGAACTGCTCAGAGGCGAGGGGAAGCGCTGCAAGTACGTGGGAGAGGTGGCGAAATCGACCAGATGGCGACCATGGCGAGCAGAGGTGAAGGGGAGAGAGCAGGGATCGAATGGGAGATGGTATTGATCCAGACGGTAGTGGAGATGCCTATCCCTGCACATGATGGCTCGGGGGATCGTGGCAGTCTAGTGGTGTGGCGCCCTGGCCGTGCACGCCGCCCTCCTTCGCCTCTGTCTTCTGGCAAAGGTTAGGGACGACTCGCATCTCGGCGAGGTGGGCCGTCGAGCTGCTAGGATCAGGTAACTCTCTCTCTCGTTCTGTTTAGTAATTTTTGTTCTATTTTCTAATTTCTGCTTTATGTTTTATTTATTTGGGAAAAAACCTAATGTCAAAAACCCTGAAATTAATTATGGGATATAGTTGGAATATTTCCAAGTTCCACAAAAGGTTGCAGCATTTTTGAAACAACTGAAATAATTATAGTCATTTATTTTTGATTTCTAGCAAATTTGATGAATTGTTTCTAATTTCAAGATTGTTATTAAAATAAAATGAACCTATAATATGTTGTTGCCGATATTTTAAAGGTCATTTTGGATTCCTTGAAAATCACAAGTATTTGAATTGGGTTATTCAAATGAGGTCCTAGGGTTTGTTAATCCCAATTTCAAGTTTAAAAGAAATTTAAAGATGATGCATCACTCCAGCTAGCACAACACACGAGAGTAACTAGGGATGTGATATACAATCCATTGGATGATATTAGATCATGGGACTAGAATTGCTTGAAGCTGGAATTTCATCAGAAGTTTTATCATATGCATCTAGTTCATCGTGACCAGAACATTATTTATAATTGCTGGCCTCGTGAAGGGCAAAGAATCCCTTAAGCTTGGGGAGGCTTAAATCTATGATGCACACCTTCCCCAATCATGATATCTAGATAGAAATGATTATACAAATTTTTTATGCTCGACTTTCTCATAATGACCAAGTACAACTCGATTGTTCTTCTATTGGTTCTTATATAAAAAGATTTTGAATTCAAATGGTATCTTATGGAAAGAATTAAATGCAACTTTGAAGACTTGGAATTCGACAATGTTAAAGAGCTATGTATAAATCTTAAGTTTGATTGTGTTAGTTATTTTATGGAAAACAATACTTTTCATAAGTTTAGCAATAAATATGTGCTTGACTCCGAGATAGTAGGTACTTTCTGTGAATCATTTGATACCCATGTTGATCTCCCCAAGAAAAAGTGGTTTAAATATCATCCACCTATTGAAAACATATTAGAGGAACAAACTAAAGTTAAAGATGAAGCAATTTTTTATCATGTTGATCGAGTTGTACCTACTCCTTATATCGAGAAACCTCCTTTTCCTTTTAGGATTAGGGAACATGCTAACACTACAAGTGTGGTTAATAAAAGTTATGTTAGAACAACCAAACCTTCTGAATAAATAAATGTGGAGTCTAATATTGATGTACTTGATATCTTGGTTTATAATATTGATGGACATGTTAGTTACTTCTATTTTGAAGCTGCTACAATTGCAAAGACTCTCATAAATGAGCAAGACAAGCTAGATAAAAACAAACCAGTTGATGGCATGCCTGATGTTTCTCTTAAGATTGGTGATCATTGCTATCATGGTTTATGTGACAAGGTGCCAGTATTAGTGCTATACCTTTTACCTTATATTAATAAATTATGAATGATATAGCACCCTCTAAGGTTGAAATATTGATGTCACTATTAAACTGGAAAACCGAGATACTATCTCGCCGCTTGGGATTGTTAGAGATGTTGAACTCTTGTGTGAAGAAGTCAAGTACCCCCATCGACTTCTTAGTACTTGGTTCTGAACAAGATAACTTTTGTCCAAGTATATTTGGTAGACCTTTCCTAAATACTATTAATTATGAAATTAATTGTGTCGTAGCAACTTCTCCAAATTTTATAATAGAAAATTAATGGGCATAGAGCAATACGGTTGAAACTTCTATCAAAAACTTCGATTTGGGAGGGCGATCCTCCCGGTGAACCGACCGTACCCCAAACCCACACAGGTGAACAAGTAGAGTATACTAGGGCACGTCGAGAGAACCATGTCGAAGGAACTCGGCAAAACGACCCCGTAACTTCGGGAGAAGGGGTGCTCTCCTATATTTTGATTAGGAAAGAGACACACACCAGGGGGTAGCGAATGTTTATAAAAAACACAGGACTCTACTAAGTGGTAACACGATGTATAGAGTGTGACACGTGCCTGGTACTCGAAGGTCGGAAGGAGAAGTGTGATAAGCTTTGAATGGAAGCCCCGATAAACGGCGCCAGTAACTCTAACTGTCCTAAGGTAGCGAAATTCCTTGTCGCATAAGTAACGACCTGCATGAATGGTGTAATGATTGCCCCGCTATCTCCGACATGGACCGGGTGAAATTGAATTCTCCATGAAGATGCGGAGTACCAACGGCTAGACGGTAAGACCCCGTGCACCTTGACAAAAGCTTTGCAGTGACAACATTTATCAAATGTGTAGGATAGGTGGCAGGTGGTGACACACAACGACCAATTCGGAAAGAACACTCTTTCGTCTAAGGATGCCTAACCGCCACACCGATCATTTGGGGGGGGTGGCGGGACACTTCGAGGTGGGTAGTTTATCTGGGGTAAATGCCTCCTAAAGAGTAACGGAGGTGTGCGAAGGTAGGCTCAAGCGTTGATTCTGCTTGTGAGCGTAATGGTATAAGCCTGCCTGACTGTGAGACCGACTGGTCGAACAGAGACGAAAGTCGGCCATAGTGATCCGGGAGTCCCGTGTGGAAGGTCTCTCGCTCAACGGTACGCCGGGGATAACAGGACGATGACTCCCAAGAGCTCTTATCGACGGAGTCGTTTGGCACCTTGATGTCGACTCATCACATCCTGGGGTTGAAGAAGGTCCCAAGGGTTCGGTTGTTCGCTGATGAAAGTGGTATGTGAATTGGGTTTAGAACGTCGTGAGACAGTTCGGTTCCTATATACCGTTGGTTTTAAAGGGAGAACTGCGAGGAGCCTGCCCTAGTACGAGAGGAATGGGTTGGGCCACCCAATGGTGTACTGGTTGTTATGCCAATAGCAGCACCGGGCAGCTAAGTTGGTATGGAAGAACTGCTGCGCCGTGGGAAATCCTTCTCTATACAAGTTCTCGTATGCGGTTTTTCAACAGAACTTTGATTGGCGAGAGGTGTAAGCACCGTGAGGTGTGAAGCGATCTTGTACTAAATGAATGGAAATTGACAACAATAAAAAACATAACTTAGAAAGAGAGGTTCTGAATTGTAAAAGGACTGGAAATCCTAAAAAAGCGCCCTTTGACTCGAATACAAATTTGTGCTAGTGGTTCTAATCCACAACAGAACAATGAATGAATGAATTGAATGAATGTGGGCGGTGCCCAGACAACAAGTGTATGATCAGAAGCCTTTCCTTTAGCTGTTTATACAGGAACGAATCAATCAAGTTTCTACTAAAATAGAACTATAGAATCAGTCCGTCCGGTTAAGCATTGGGGAGCTGATAGATTGAACGGAGTGGTGCGAGAGCTCTAAAGTGGCTCTAAATATCCATTTCTTTGATTTTTCCATGTGCTTTTTAGGCGGCTATCTATATTATCCAGAAAGCACTTACATTTGAGACCGTGCACTTCGTCATCAGGTGGAGAAGAACGAACAGACATTTCCGATCTTTTGTATTCGATTCGGATCTCTATTCAATGTGTTTTCAATACCCTAACCTCCAAGGGATGAGACGCCCATGATACCCAATAGTGCCAGCCAAACCAAGCTAGTACACCATCTAGCCACAAGGAAAAGAAATAGAACGTACCTCCGTCTTTAAATAAATATCTCACCTATCAAACTCAAGCCAGAGTCGAACCGCTAGCTTTTTGTGGCCATGGGAACCGACTGTGACACCATCAAACCCCCTTTTATTCTAAAAAAAAGGATCGACACTTCTCGGATAAATGGAATGGAATTTCTCTAATTTCACACAGGAGATCATCCTCAACAAGGCCTTGTGGGCTGCTGTTATGTTAGGTGTTTATGAATCTGATTGGAAGGGGACTTAGACCTGATGGATTGGGATATATAACCTTCTTCTTCCAACTAGATTGAGTCATAGTGCAACGTTACTTCTTGCTGGATCTGGATCGCAATATCAAGTTTCTTTCCTGCAGCACCTACATGGCCACATTTGCACTAACTTTGTTCACTGCTTGGTTTAACTGAGCCGTTCAAGAAAAAGGAAAGATGAATGCGTTTAAAATCTACGAGTTGCCTTAGTAAGAAAGTTCCTCCTTATCGCTATAGAAAGATCTTTAAGACAACCTATCCATTTCGGTTTTGAAGAAGACATGAATGAGTCAGTGCCAGGTGTCCGTGATACACTAACCATCCAACTTAACCTATAACGCCCAATCAAATGAAGTTTTCATTTCCCATATGGAGAAAAGCTACCTTCAATCCATAGTGCCATCTTTCTCTTAAAATGACATTAGTTATGCTTTCTTCAAGATCGAGATCATCTAAGACCTATGTCTGATCCCGTCCGATAGCAGGTTTAGTGAGCACCACAGACCAATCCACCTACTTTGATAGCATAAAATCGTTCGGGGATTTTAATGTAAAAACACATGCGCAGAGCTTGGAGAGCAAGCACTCGGGTGCGATGGGTTGATTGATTCCATAGTAGGTTTCCGAGTTCATCAGGTGTGCTCGTGCCTGAAATGCTTTTCACAAGAAGCTAGTCAGAAAAAGGGGCACGCAGCTACGCGATTCTAACTGCTCTTGGTTTTCTGCGTGGGAGTTGGTCCGGATAACATCTCTTAACGAGGGATATAAAAGGGCGAAGGTCAATGAAATGGGGTCCTTATAGGTATCTGCCCATGTTCAATGACTGATGTAATGTATCTAAACAAGAAAACGAAGTAGAAGTGTCTAATATATTTATATATCTCTTTGCTCACTTTTCCCCTTTAATGTCCCTCTCCATTTTCGTGACTCTCCTCTCTTTCTTCTCCCTCACCATTATTTTGATCGTTTCTGAATCTTGAGATTGCTTCAATGCATGTGATCCCTCTCCTCAGCCTTCCCCTCCTAAATCTTAGAATCCTAATGCCGCAGGTGCTATGTCGAAAATCCATTTTTTTATCCTCTGCCCCAAGGAAAATCAAAGAAGAAGAAAGCCCTGGTATTCTCTACTTGAATTTAGGAAGATTCATATACCGAAAGCAATAGGAATGGGAAAGCGGAGCAGGCAATAGGTTTATGACTAAGCACTAGATCCTGGAATAGCAGGAATGAAGGTTGGGAAATATGCCATGCAGAATTCCAATAAGTTGGCACTGCTTTCCCTCTCCATATAAAAAATGGAGAGGAAAAGCATGGTTGGACCAAGCGTTTTAACCGGTATCTAGTGACAGAGAAAGAAGAAAGATTTATAAGCACCAGATAGGGTAAAAATTCAATAAAGATACTTGGCTGGATGGCGAAGCTTTGTTTGCTCTCCCAAATCGAGATCAAAGTCTTGCTTGACAACGTGAGGAACTTGGAATGCTCCGTACAAAGGGTCATAGGGAGCTTTTGGAGGTCAGAGATAAGTTTCTGTGGCCACTATGCGCAAGCATTCTGTACAACGATCTTGCTGAGGAGGTCCCCGGTCCCACGTCCATAAAGAAGATCTTGTGACTGCCCATTGTGTTTTTTTGGCTTGGAAGTCTCCTCAAAATAAGGCAAGTGAGTCAATGATCTCTATAAGAGGAATAGGAAGATGGGGGTTCCAGGGCACACTGAGATGAAAGCCTGTCTTGGACGTGCAACCCCTTATCCATATCCCTTTGTTGATGAATCCCATGCAACGCGCCCTTGCTTGGATGAAAAAATGTCATAAGGGGGACTTGTTTCACTTGATTCGTTCCGTCGCACCCGCACTTTTCCTAAATTTATTTTATGTTTCTATTTAAAAAAAGGTCGAACTCATTTCGTATAGAAAGAAACATGTGTCGGGTTTGGATCGAGTGACACAGGAAATGCTTCTGCGTGGCACTCTTTTTAATGGGCTTTACCATCTTTCTTTACCTTTAGAACACAAATCTTTGCTTGGCGAAATAACTCATGCCTATATTTGGCATCTCATATACTTAATTTAATGGCATTCCATATCTCAGGAAGGAAAAAAAGCGAATGGAATTTCAGTCAAGTCTTTTTTCTGCTTTATCCTTCTCTCAATCAAAGAAAGGGAATGCGGATGTTCTATGGCCCTCTCTTCGTATGACACCAGCCTTCCTCTGAAAACCATACTAATCTGATCTTGCGCAGATAGGTAGGGACGATCCCTCCAGTAACCATGCCTGAAATCATAAGCTGACCCATTACTTCTGTAGGTGCCTCAATTCTTCCCATTTTCCTACTTATATAACTCTTTGGGGTCCATACCACACATGGGGACGGGATATGATTGCTTTCTTAAACAAACCTTTTAGAGCGTTTTCATCTTACCAGCACAGGACTCAATAGTTAGGACTGTCACTGCATTGATATTGCTCATGGATCGTGTTATACTTGGGAAGATCCGGCCCAAGGGGAAGTCTGTTATCCGCAACCCAACCTTAGATGAGGGAGAAGTTCACGCTTGATCTTCGACCCAAGACAATGGAAGAGAGCTAAAGCCTTCTTCCCTTTTCAAATTCGTTTATGGAGCAAAAACAGGTCGTGTCATACCATTTATTCCGCCAAGGAGCATTCATCTATGGCACTTAGAACGCCTCGACAGATTTGTACTCATGCCTAGGACGGTCTTTCACACGGAAGTAAGATTCGAGAGTTTGACCATAGTTTGACCGTAGTAAAAAAGAAGTCCCTTTCTCATTTGCTTCCTGGTAATCTCTATAGAGATAGAAGAAAGAAGTCCCAAGAAAGGGCCATGCTATTTCTATTCTTTTCACTATTGTTATTCCCTATTTCCTTAACTTATCTTGAGTTGTACCGAAACAACAGAAATATGGTCTCTCATAAATTGATTTCTTTCCTCACGGTTCTTAAATCAATATGTGTTAGATACAGAGCCAATATTCACATCCCATAGGTAAAACAAGTCACTTTATGGGCTCCTCGTGAAACTACAACCTTTCTGAAGCCCTAGTCAAAAAGTTGTGTGAAAACTCAATTGGTAAGAGGAGTAAACACCTCTTCTTTGGCCATTAAAAACATCGAATTGGTTGGCTCGCTCAACCTCTTGAACCGGGACAAAACTTCCCAGCATTGCATTCACCGCCTAGCCTCATCCAACATGACTATAAGGCATATTTTGCATGCCTTTAAAGTGTACCCCCTCAGAGGTATCAAAAAGTGCGAGATATCGCATTGATGACTAATAAAGTAGGGTTCGCCCACCTTCCCTTCAGCAGCTCTCCCTGGACACCCTATACTAAACTGAGGAATTAGTTAAGCTCCTGGCTTTTTTCCGACAACTCAAAGTCGCTGCACCGACAGATAACATGTCGTGGATCTTATGTGGTGCTAAAACTTCATGATAGATCAAATCCTGATTACGAATGGAGAGGGACGTTGATGTTCCAAACATTGGGTTCAAGAGCTTGGTTTGATAGACATAAACCTTAGTGATCGGCTTTACACCAGGAAGGTGCAATGAGATAAACTCACCCCCATGGCGAGACTAGACAGATTCATGGCCTCCTGCTTGAATATTGTCCCAAAAACAACGGTCACACCCAGCTGACGATAATAAATCAGAAATTGGACTGCAGGGCCTTAGTTGGCCAAGTATGTTTTGTATATACGGATCAATAGTCTTATCAAACTCCAATTACCAAATGGTACATACAGGAGTTTTTTCATAAAGGAAGTACCATTGCCACCAGTGATCTTTTAAAGTGATAAACTAAACTCATGACGTTAGGAGAATCCTCTAAACATAATATAATAGACTCACTTTATCACTATAAATTTTTTAGTGATGACCAAATAACAAAATCACTTCGTTAAATGATGTGTTGTTAAAGAAAATAGCTGCGTCGCCCCCTTCAAGACAGGAAACTATAGATAGATACCTGAGGTGCCCTGCTGAGAGAAGAATTTGTCAACAGTCAAGAACTTGACCTCGCAAGAATAAATATATGATATCTATGCTATTGTTGGGATAAAATGAATCAAAAAAGCAGCAAAATACGAGAACGATTTCTTTTCTTAAAGGGTGTATAGATTAGAGTGTACCTGCTTGGTAGGCATGAAATCACTAACAAAAAGTTTCCTAGCTCCGATGAGCTTGCAAGCATAATTTGGAATTTCATAGAAGAGGGCATACCTAGGGGTGAACCACGAGAAGTTAGAGCAATTAATGGGTAGGTATCATAAACATCCTGAGTGTATCACGACATTGAAGCAGAAGAAACAGAAATGCTTTCCTTTCTTTCACATTTGATTTGCATGCTCGTGTAGATTTGACCCGGAGCCAATGCTGGTATTTTTTGCGATCAAATACACTTGATCTAGTCACTAAGTAAGGCGACAACACCAAAATATGTGCATGTATAATTATGCCATTGGATTACTCAACAAAAAGTGAAGTGCCAAACAATGAAGAAGAACACTTGAAACTAGGCACTGAACCCTAAATGCTTCGCCTGGCTAACCAGATAGATTACTTCTATCTGCTAGCTTTCCCTAAGAAAAACAACAGTTCCATAGATATATCATGTGCTTTGAAACACTAGGGATCTAAGAAAAGTGAATTTCCATTAATGAACTGTAGGTGTGCATATCCACCAATGAAAGGGATGTGACCATTCCGAATCCAAGCCATATAATTGCTTGATGCTCAAGAGTTCTTAGTTGGAAAACAGTTTTCCATCTCATTCAAACTAATGCTCGATTTGAATTCTATAACAAAAAAAATAAAAAAATCAATTAATCTATCTCACCTATATTAGGAAGCAATTAATCTATCTCATCTATATTATGAAGCAGCTGCTAGGCTTGATAGCGAAGTGAGCTTTGTGACTTTTAGTAGGGTTGTATTGTCCGTCTTCAACATTCATCCATAAGACTTATTTATTCGATTCATTCTATTCAAACAGAGGTAAGTCCAGTTTCCTCCTCTTTTCTTTATTCTTGTTATAGAATTCTCCTTTTAGAAGTCGAACTCTAGACCTGGCAAAAGTCCTATCCTTTCTTGTAGCAGAGCTACGTCCTAATTGATTGTATCATGCTCTTTCGGGTCGAGGCACCTCTAATGCAATCTTTGTCCAGAGGAAGGAGGACTTTCAAAGGAAAACAAAAGTTGTATGCCAAAAAGAGCCAATGTGAATTTAGGTTCAAAAGGATCAATAGCACATGACGAAGTTCAAGTGTCTTCTCTTCAAGAGAATAGAGCATAATTGTAGGATTACATGAATATGAATGCTTTTATTCAATTCCCGAGGCACTATTCAACGATTTAGGAGATTCCTGAGGCAGTCTTAGTGCTATCGTGAGGGTCACCAGCCTCTTGAACCCCTTATTCTGGCTTAGCATTGCTTAAACAGACGAGGCTTGGTTAGCATCCTTTCTATCAGGTGTTGTTCTTTGCTACGAACAATTCTTTAAGTACGCGGTGAAGTAAAGAATAGTGCACTTGTTGACAGTAAAACCCCCAAGAAATATCACAGTATAGGCTGATATCTTTGTGCAATGTCATTTACAAGCTATGCTCCAAAGTCTTGGCAAATAGGCTGAGAGAAGTACTGGATGAGATCATTTCCGAGGACTTATTAAATAGGGGTGCTTTTTCTATGAATATGATCAATTCCATAATGCTACTCGCTTTGACGAAGAAAATCAGATGACGTGCGACCTACGCCTCGAAAAGGAGAAGAATTGGTTCTCGATACTAAGCAAAAAGTCACTTTCGATGCAGAAACTATGAAACCAAGGAAGCAGACATTGGAAAAGAGTGAATCTTTATCGGATCCTATAATGGCTCAATCCAATCCAACAACGGTACTTCCAAAGGCTCCTCGGCTAAGAAAAATAATAGCTGTATTGGCAAGGCATGAAAGTGATTTTCTAATGCTATCCAAAGACGAACCGAAATACGGAACCAGAAGCCATAGACCAGAACCTTTAGCTTGAGCGGAAGGGGAGGAAACCGGCTATTCGAACTGGCGGGTGGGTGGATACCCTAGTGCTTATTGCTTTGTCGGAGTAGGGGCGGAGAGGGATTCATTAGTTTGCCAACACACGGGTGTCATGTGGAGAAAGAGAATTGAACTATTCTCCAGGTACTCGTACCGCTTAAGCCCAAGCAAGTGAAGAAATCCTGTAAGATGGACTTGATTTACTTTCCTTTCGAACACCTATACCATATGGTTTGGGTATACCACTATCACTTATCGAAATGAAACACTAAGATGCCCATGACCCCCTATACCGGATACCTTTGCTTTTGAACCAATGACTAATAGAGGATTTCGAGGAACAACAGCAAAGGGAAGTAGGGATCGGCTTTCCTCGGATTAGTATTCGTATTTCGCTGGTCTTGCCAATGGTTGTTATTCAAAAGAAGGGTTCGCACCGGCAAACAAGAATATATTTTCTAGTTGTAGCTTTCGAGGAGAGCAGGATTGAATCAAAGGGACGACCAAAGGCAAAGCAATGACATGTTTGGAATTCCATAGAGGAATCCCCAAGCAAAGGCCAGGACGCTAACGCTAACGCTATTGATATTCCTAGCGCTTATTTTCGTAGGATGCCGAGGACTCTTGCTTGAATACAACTAGAGAATTATCAAAAGAATACGACTAGCTCTTTACCGCGGGGATGCGTTGAGAGGAATCAATTGTTTAACCCGGTGACCGGATAGGAGACGTGACTGTGTGGGTAGCATTATCAAAAGAAGGAAATTCACAATGCTCTAAATTTCTCTATTTTGATTCTTTTTTAGGGATTGCGTCGTTACTGTACCTGCTTTCGCTATTGCTATTCCGCGTTGCCGTTATCCGTCCCTTGGTTAGCATAATAGGAGGGTGCCTTTTTAGCGCAAGACGATGGAATAACAACCTAAGCTTATCGTCATTAGGAAATTGAGAAATCGAATAGATCCCCGGCCATTGGATAGGAGCACTGCCATTACCGTGCTTAGAATTGATGAAGTTGGATTTCTTACAAAACCTAGGATCTTCCTATTCGTAGTTGTCTTACAAAACCCTGGATCTTCCTATTCGTAGGTGGTATACAACTACCCCTATCCCTATTGTTTTGATACATGGCGTATTGGATTTTCTTTTTTCTTTCTTTGGAGTCGGGTTCTTAAGACAGGACTGGAAATCAGGTTTTTTGGATCTCTCTTCCGGATAAGTAAGTTTGTTCGAGATCATAAGAGTGCCCTTGAGAGACTAGACTCATAGTAACAGTAGTGCGCCTTCAGTTGAGGAGAAATGTTCACAAGCAGTGGTTATGAGCTCTTTCTTGTGGAGGTTCAGAATAGGTAATTCCTTCACTTCAGTTGCACTAGTGGATTGAATAACCTTTTCTTTAGTTCTAACAAAGTGCATGTGTTGTTGGTTAATAAAAACACGAGTTTTGATAGGCTGGAGGAAAGATACTATAAGTAGGACAAAGAAAGACCCTCTATGAGAAATGAAAGGCATTTTGGCATGCAGTCGCAAGGTTCCACGATCAAGAAAAGAGTACCTATAATCACATGAAAACCATGAAAGTTAGTGGATATTTATGCAGAGGCGGGGACATGATTCGAACCTGCTGTCTTCAGATCATGAGCGTGATTAGTCGACCAATTCCTCTACCCTGCTTCTTCCCCTGATCTTTCTTTCCCTCTTCCCATCAGGGTTCCCCTTGCTTGCTTGGCTGGGATAGAACCAGCGTTTAGGCTGCGGCTAGGCGCGGAGGTTGGAGCTCCCGAAAAGATAAAGGAGACTAAGATAGGGGTTGTCCTTGTTTTTTCCAAGGAAAGCCTGATTTAGCATGTAACGTGAACATGAGCGGACACCCACACAATCTCGATTTGAAGAAAAAGTACCACACCATTGTTGTTTTTAGGGCGAAAAAGAATGGGTCATCTTTGTCAATTGATAACTGAGTGAGAGAAGACAATCACGTTCTTAAAGCGGTCGGTTCGCCGAATTCACAACCTTCCCCTATTGGCCGGCTGCCCATGAAACACATACACTCTTATCGCATTTATCGATCGAGAATAGTCTCATCTCACATCAACTCTTTTTCTATGATAATTTGAGCGAGAAAAACAAAACATTGATTTAGAGTTTGATCGGGATTTGGTACTGATTCATAAACAAGATGAAATGAATCGACATGTTAAGCATCTCATCAACGAAGGGACTTAACATACGCGTTTTCAAGTTGCATTTCGTGCTCTTTTTCATCGCCACCTAAATCTATCGATTTGACAAGATAGTGCATCAATCACCTCGTCCGCTAGGGAAATGCACTCCTGAATAGACTATATTCCCCGCCCTGCATGAGTTAAATGTCTAAGACACAACAGAATCGCAACGTTTCTTTCTATATGATAATATGCATTGAGGGGAGGAGAAGTTTCAAATAGAAGTCAAGTAAACAGATTCAAGTTAGCCCAGTTTGGTTCCTTGGAAAAGCAGTTCAAAGCAAAGGGTTGACGGGTGGTGGAGTCTCATCCCAGGTTTAGTATATAGCCCCTGTTTTCCAATCCGTAAACGGTGGATTGACTTGCTCTATATCAAATCCACATTAAAAAGTGGTTTTGTCGTTCAATGCTTTGATCCACGCACCTTATTTCAGATTGAACCACTTCCTCAAAAGGACATCGTATCGGTTCCAGAATATGGGCTAGCGGTACACCAACCTCCCCACCAACTGCTACGCCCCGCGGGGCTTCTTCCTATTGCTATTGAAATGATATTCCTATTATTGGTCCTAGCAATATCCCTGGACCAGGGCACGTCACCTATCCAACTATGTCTTGTTTCGGTTTCCGGATCCGAATCTTTTGTTATACTTATGTATGGATGATTGTACACAACAGGCGTGGAAACTACGATAGAGCTCGAAAATGGATGCCCCTATTTCAATTTAATAAGTGCTTGTGCAACGGCTTGAAAGTTACAAACGGAGTCAAGTGACCTATTTTTGTCACATGATCCCGAATTGCACGAGAACCTACAAGTCCTGTTATCGTTCTTAATTCGATAGCCATGGGACAACCATTTTCTCGTCTCTCAGCCTTTCTTATACCTGCACTCACCTCAACGGTATCCAACCTGCTAAAAATATCTATACCCATTTGCTCATCACGCCAACAGTTCTCTTGGGTTGACTGAACCTACCTATCTGAAATCCCTGTTGCCAACTTCTTACTGCACAGAAGCAATGGAACAGTATCGTAAAGTGAAGTGAAGCAAACAAACCACTCCTTTGGACTTGATGGACTTGACACACAGCGGACGACTGAGATGTGCCATTGTCATTGTCAAGATCGTCCATCACGAATACCTTCTTTTTTGCATCCGTCAGTTCCAATTTTCCCAGCATGTTTTATTACTTGCCTCGATCGATACCGTCCACTTATTTCTCTTTCTCACGGGACACATAAAGATACCAACGCTTGTGCGAAAAGTTGATGCTTGTTAAGCCATAGCTAGCACTTCTCGCGCCAAAGCCTACAACAAATAGGAATGCATATGGAAATAAAGTATCTTTGGGAAAACGGGATCCACATTCTAGGAACAGTCATGCAAATGAGAAAAAGGCATAGGTTTCTTACTCCACTGAGCACACTACATTAGGGAAAAGCACTTGAGCATCAAGAAATAATTAGGATAGGATGGACCTTTTCACAAAGAAAGTAGAAGCAAACACAATATCAATATCGACTCCGCATTCGCATGAACCTTTGGTGGTATCCTTCAAATCTTCTTCCTAGCTCTAACCGGGTTGTGTAAAGACCCCTAGAGACACCTCCTCATGCAGGCAGCTAGCGTTTCTTCTTCTTTTGAAACAATAGAGATTATCACGCCCAAGCCATCAAAAATAGAGAGTGGAAATGCCAGTTTTGAAAGAATTGGCACTAAGTAAGAGGTGATATGCTTTTCACCTTGTATCGGGCAGCGGGACGTTATGAAGGGCAGCTAAAACATGACTCTTGTGATGCTGAATCATCGATTGATAAAGGTGTTGAGAGGGCTGTGACTGCAGTAGCCTCACTTCACTTTTTTCCACCATCACTAGTACGTGGGGTCCCGAAAACCAAACAAAGAAGAAAATGCACGCAAGAGTTGGTGGATTGGGTTAAGCATCTAACTAACTAGATTCCTTAGTGTCAGCGATGACCTATAATAGAATATGAAAAGCAATGTTTCCCTTAATATCTCCCAGCTGGATAGATAAATCAATGTCATGCGTAGCTCGTATAAAAAACTAGAAATGAGTTATTGCCCTCTGGCGGAAGGAAAAGATTGTTGGCACGAAAGCCGCTATTACATAATGTGAGGGCTGAACCAACCTCATGCTCCATCAGATAGAAGGAACAGCCCAACTCTGAGCTTATCAATCTGAAATGCACTTTGAAACCAATACCTTAGCGAGAGAATGGAGGAGTAGACGCATCTTCTTATAGATGGACTATGTTTTCTCTTTTTATATGATTATTCGAGTGAGTTGGTTGAGATGCTTCTACAGGGTGGTTCTTGATAAGGGAGCTTCTAATACAATCAGTTAAAGACGTAGTTCAAGTTTGGTATCTACTTGAAATCGAATGAAAAGGAATGCACTCCCTTTTGTCGGGGTTCCCCATTCAATGCCTCAACCAAAGGGATTACTGGCGGTGGTAGTATGAGCCAAGATAGTCCTGAGATATGTTAAGCTGCTAATATGCCCATCTTTGTATCCATACAAAGGGAGAAGGGAAGACCCACTGATCCTCTTATAAGTCGCTTAACTAAAGCACGAACGATGTCCCTTCTGGTTCGCCCGAGATTCCTATAATAATGCTTGATCCATAGTAACGGTAGTAGAAATGGGGAGGTCAAAGCTAGTGATCAAGCTGCTCCATTAGACCCGAAGCTTTCTTCTTATCCCTTTTGTCTTCTTACGTAGGATGATTTCATCCGAGTGTGTATAAGGCGGGTGGCATTCTTAGCCATAAGCTCTAAGCGACCACCTACTTGTAATATGGTATCCTTTCTCTCTTCCTAGGACTTGAGGGGAGGTTAGTACCGCGAATAAAGTAGTACTCGCTATCCAGCCAATCATCTACTTGACAACTTTGGAAAGAATATCTCGGAAAAGAGAGCGCAATCTCTCTTTGCTTGTGCCACCCGTGCGGAAGATATATCTGAGTCGAGCTCGTCGAAGAATAAACAGCTACTGACATCCAGGGATGAGGGCTCAGATTAGAGTGAACAAACATTGCAAAAGAGACTGAGAAGGGGAAGCATGCGCCCGAAAGGGGGGCCATTGCGCCATGTATAATATAACTCGGGATGTTTCACTATATTATATCCCCATTGCTAAACGCAATAGGAAGGGAAAGAAACATTTCTCCTTCTACACATTTATGAAAATGGCTTCTCGTCGCTCACAGCAGCTTCTCTAGTTTCATTATCGCTAAAAACAACGGAAATCGACTTAGTCGCTCGCTTGTACCTCCATTTCCAATGGTTAATTCACGCATGTTGTACTTATCCATAGTTTGCTCGAATCGAACTTGTCCGTATCGACATAATCAGTATCTCCCGGACTACCAAGGCAAAAAACCCAGTAAATTAGTGACTTGAATCATACTTCCTTCCTCTTGGATTGAGGAAACCTAACTACAGGAACTTCTTAAGTCAAGAACAAACAGATGGAGTATTTATTCCATTCGAACTAGAAAAAGTTAGGCTACAGCAAGCGCAAGGCATCCCCTTGAGAAATGCAAAACAAGGGAAATCTGACTTCATAAAAACAAGTTGATCTATCGTTCCCTTCATTGACCTACTAACTCGTGATGTAGCGCGCGTTTCTTCCTCAGAATCTCATTTCAAAAGGCATGAACCATCCCCTAACTTGGAAGGGGATAGGAAGAGACAACACATGACAAGCCTTGTTTCCTACTTGCTGACCCTAGAACAACAAGAGGCAACAGGCTTGCTTAACACTCGAACAAGAGGAAATCGCGTCGTCTTTTTCCCCTTGGCGCGCCTTCTACTTCTGTTGGCACAACTACGTATTTATTAGAATAGTGCTTTGCTCGGTCCTACTTTGGACCTATGATCCACTGGTGATTAATCAACATCTAGATCTTTCGCTTTGGGTCGGGAATTAGGAGAGATTGGCTCTATGGAAAGGGAAGCGAGTCTTTGAACTATGTTAGGGCCGAGGGTTCACTAAACCAACTGTCCTTCTGACTTTCGTGTTTCGTAACTCATTAGATTCCTAGCTTTTTATTGGGGGCTTTGGCAGAGAAATAGCTAGATCCGTAACAATCAAAATAATTTGGTGTTCATTTCATTAGAGCAAGGAAAAAGTGCACTAGATAGACATGTTGGACAATGAGGGCTTTTACTCTCCCTATTTCGAGTAGGATCATTAAAAAGAAAGAAAATGAATGGTTTCTTGGCAATGGTTTATTCAACTGGCTTGTGCCATAGCTCATAGCTCGAATCAAGATTGGAAAAACAGAAGGAAAGTAAGGCGCTAGAGCCTCCGGTGAGGAAGACCTCGGATCTTTCAGAAGGAATAGGCCTACCTGCTTTAGCTTTTATGGTTCACGGCAGTCTTCTTCTACCTAGCCCAAGGCCGTTTCACTCCCAAACTGAGTCAAATCCGTAAACTTGTAATGAAGAGGAAAGCAACGGCTTTCACTCTCTCACCTAACAGGTCGGTATTCATGTCCAACAGAATTGTCTACTGATTGGCTGTAGTTTACTTCCCAATCAGAAGGATCCGAATCATGTTTAATAAAGACCCATTGCCACCTAGGTATCCTTTATCTTCTCTTGTTCCTCTTTGGACAAAGGTTTCAAACCACCAACTCTTGAGAAATCTCTGAGGACTATGCATCTGGGTAAAGCAATGAATATGATGTAGATGAAGCCCGGTATGACTCAACGTTTTCACTTTTTGCAAGGTCTGATGATCAACGAGCTAAAAAAGGGGGGTATGTGCGCAGGTACCAGTGCAGTTAATAATTGAGGTCAGTCGACCAGGATCATAAGACTCTTGTCCCTTTCAAACTTAATGGATTAGAGGATTCTAGCGATCCAGATGGGCAAAATGAAGCAGACGTGGCAGCCGCAGGCAATGATCCAATACCTTTCATTCTCTTTAGCACTCATTTGCAATTCCTTTAGCTTGGATCTTTTGAATTTGGATAGTTATGAGTACAAAACTCAATAATATTTCCTAGGATCCCGTGAGGAAGAAGCAAAAGGAGATGTGGACGATGCTGGAGGCAAGCCTGAAATGTGGGATTTTGAAGCCTACTTAGTTCAGAACTTTTGTGATGATGAGCAATCACATGCATACGAAGAACCTAAAATCTTAGGTGGTGTGACCAGATCAAATCCGTTTTGCTGCTTAATGCTCATTTTATTTTGTTTTGGCAAAAGAAGACATGCTGATGCAAATGATCGAGCGAAGGATTACGTACAAAGATTTCTCCTTGCTTTTCGGTGGTTGCTGAATCCTACTGGGTAGATGATACGTCCATTTTGCATCATGCTTTCATGTTGATATTTATCGCTTTATGAGTTGTTACTACACTTCACAGTACAATACTTATGCATTTTCTCTCTTATTTTGCAAGGTTTACATGAAGAGGGAGAATACTGGCAGCTGGAATTCTGGCCTGAAAAAGGAGGAAGTTTGAGATACCTATTCTGTGCAACTCCAAAAGCCGTGAAAATCAACGAGGTATTATTTTGGAATTAATAAAAAAATATTGGGCCGAAAGAAGTACCAAAGGGGAGCCACCAGGAGGCCACAAGCCTGCTGGGCGCGGCCTACCCCCTGGCCAAGCCTAGGGGGCTTGTGGGCTCCCAGTTGGCCCTCTGCCCCCCCCCTCTTTTCCTATAAGGAGGGTTTCATTCTAGAAAAAATTAAGAGGAGGCTTTCGGGAGGAATCGCCGCCGCCACGAGGCGGAACTTGAGCAGAACCAATCTAGAGCTCCGGCAGGGTCGTCCTGCCGGGGAAACTTCCCTCTCGGAGGGGGAAATCGTCGCCATCGTCATCACCAACACTCCTCTCATCGGAGGGGACTCATCACCATCAACATCTTCATCAACACCATCTCATCTCCAATCCCTAGTTTTTCTCTTGTAACCAATCTCTGTCTCCCGACTCCGATTGGTACTTGTAAGGTTGCTAGTAGTGTTAATTACTCTTTGTAGTTGATGCTAGTTGGATTACTCGATGGAAGATTATATGTTCAGATCCTTGATGCTATTCATTACCTCTCTGGTCATGAATATGACTATGCTTTGTGAGTAGTCACTTTTGTTCCTGAGGACATGGGATAAGTCATGCTATAAGTAGTCATGTGAATTTGGTATTCGTTCGATATTTTGATGCGTTGTATGTTGTTTTTCCTCTAGTGGTGTTATGTGAACGTCGACGACATAACACTTCACCATTACTTGGGCCTAGAGGAAGGCATTGGGAAGTAGTAATTAGATGATGGGTTGCTAGAGTTACAAAAGCTTAAACCCTTGTTTATGCGTTGCTTCGTAAGGGGCTGATTTGGATCCACTAGTTTAATGCTATGGTTAGACTTTGTCTTAATTCTTCTTTAGTAATTGTGGATGCTTGCGAGAGGGGTTAATCATAAGTGGGATGTTTGTCCAAGTAAGGGAAGCACCCAAGCACCGGTCCACCCACATATCAAACTATCAAAGTAGCGAACGCGAATCATATGAAGATGATGGAAACTAGCTTGACGGAAATTCCCATGTGTCCTCGGGAGCGCTTTACCTCCTATAAGATTTTGTCCAGGCTTGTCCTTTGCTATGAAAGGGATTGAGCCACTTTTCTGCACCTTTATTACTATTGTTACTTGTTACTTGCTACTTGCTATGAATCATCTTATCACACAACTATCTGTCACCGATAATTTCAGTGCTTGCAGAGAATACCTTGCTGAAAACCAGTTGTCAGATCCTTCTACTCCTCGTTGGGTTTGACACTCTTACTTATAGAAAGGACTATGATAGATCCCCTACACTTGTGGGTCATCAAGACTGTTTTCTGGTGCCGTTGCCGGGGAGTGAAGCGCCTTTGGTAAGTGGAATTTGGTAAGGAAACATTTATATAGTGTGCTGAAATTTATTGTCACTTGTTACTATGGAAACTAATCCTTTGAGGAGCTTTTTCGGGGTATCTTCACCTCGAACGGAAGCACAAGGAGTTGCTCCTCAACCTGCTGCACCTACTGAAAATATTTTCTATGAATTTCCTTCGGGTATGCTTGAGAAACTGCTGGCTAATCCTTTTAGAGGAGATGGAACATCACATCCGAACTTGCATCTAATCTATGTAGATGAAGTTTGTGGTTTATTTAAGCTTGCAGGTTTTCCCGAGGATGAGGTCAAGAAGAAGGTCTTTCCCTTATCTTTGAGGGATAAAGTATTGACATGGTATAGGCTATGTGATGATACTGGATCATGGAACTACAACCGGTTGAAATTGGAATTTCATCAAAAGTTTTATCCTATGCATCTAGTACATCGTGATCGGAATTATATTTATAATTCTTGGCTTCATGACAGAGAAAGAATCGCTCAAGCTTGGGGGAGGCTTAAATCAATGTTATATTCATGCCCCAACCATGAGCTCTCGAGAGAAATTATCATTCAGAAGGTTTATGCTCGGCTTTCGCATGATGATTGCACCATGCTTGACACTTCTTGTACCAGTTCTTTTATGAAGAGAGAAATTGACTTCAAATGGAATTTATTGGAAAGAATTAAGTGCAACTCTGAAGATTGGGAGTTTGATGAAGCTAAGGAGTGAGGTATGAATTTCAAGTTTGATTGCGTTAAATCCTTTGTCGAAACAAATACTTTTGGTGATTTTAGCGCTAAATATGGACTTGACTGTGAGATAGTAGCTTCATTGTGTGAATCATTTGCTGCTCATATTGATCTCCCTAAAGATAAGTGGTTTAAATATCATCCTCCCTTAGAAGTCAATGTAGTTAAACCAATCCAGTTGAAGAGAAAGTCATTGCTTATAATGATCCTACTGTTCCAGTGCTTACATTGAGAAACCACCTTTCCCTGTTAGGATAAAGGATCATTCTAAAGTTTCAACTGTGATACGTAGGGGTTACATTAGAACACCTACACCCCCTGAGCAAATTAGAGTTGAACCTAGCATTGCTATTATCAAAGACCTCATGTCCGACAATGTTGATGGCCATGATATTCACTTCTGCGAAGATGCCCACATGTTATATGATTAGAGATCCCTTGGCATGTGATGCTTGCTTCCACCTCATATTAGCCAAAACTTCTGCACTAAGTAGAGATACTACTTGTGCATCCATAAACCTTCAACCCAGTTTTGCCATGAAAGTCCACCATACCTACCTATGGATTGAATAAGACCCCTCATGTAAGTTGTCATCAGTGCAAGCAATAAAAATTGCTCCCTAATTCTGTATGATCTATTAGTATGTGAAAATAAGCTTTATACGAACCTGATGAGGAAGACATAAAAGCGATGAACTGCATAATAAAGTTCTTTATCACAGGAGGCAATATAAAGTGATGTTCCTTCACACTAAGAGGTCGCACATCCAAACCTCAAAAGAGCATGACAACCTCTGCTTCCCTCTATGAAGGGCCTATCTTGTACCTTTACTTCCTGCCCTTGAAAGAGTCATGGTGATCTACACCAATTCCTTTTTCGCCTTTATCTTGGCTAACGTCATATGCTAGGGAAAGATCTATATTCATATGTCAACTTGGAAGTAAGTATTCATGAACTACTATTGTTGACATTACCCTTTAGGTAAGTGGTTGGGAGGCGAAACTATAAGCCCCTATCTTTCTCTGTGTTCAGCTGAAACTTTGATCTCATGAGTACCACGTGAGTTTTAGCAATTGTAGGAGACGAAAGGATGATTGAGTATGTGGATTTGCTTTACAAGCTCTTATTTGACTCTTTCCGATGTTATGATAAATTGCAATTGCTTCAATGACTAAAGGCTATTGGTTGTTAATTCTCAGTAAGGTTCTTGATCCTTACTTTACTTTGTGAAGGAATTATCACTTAAGCATGAGAGATTATATTATGATATTGTTGTTCTGATTATGATCATGATGTCTGCATGTCCATATTTTGTTTTGTCGACACCTCTCTCTCTAAACATGTGGGCATATTTATTGATCTCGGTTTCCACTTGAGGACAAGCGAAGTCTAAGCTTGGGGGAGTTGATACGTCCATTTTGCATCATGCTTTCATGTTGATATTTATCGCTTTATGGGCTGTTATTACACTTCACGGTACAATACTTGTGCCTTTTCTCTCTTATTTTGCAAGGTTTACATGAAGACGGAGAATGCCGGCAGCTGGAATTCTGCGCAACTCCAAAAGCCGTGAAAATGAAAGAGGAATTATTTTGGAATTTATAAAAAATACTAGGCCGAAGAAGTACCAGAGGGGAGCCACCAGGAGGCCACAAGCCTGCTAGGCACGGCCCCCTGGCCGCGTCTAGGGGGCTTGTGGGCTCCCAGTTGCCCCTCTAGCCCCCCTCTTTTGCTATAAGGAGGGTTTCGTTCCAGAAAAAAATCAAGACGAGGCTTTCGGGAGGAATCGCCGCCGCCACGAGGCGGAACTTGAGCAGAACCAATCTAGAGCTTCGACAGGGTCGTCCTGCCGGGGAGACTTCCCTCCCGGAGGGGGAAATCGTCGCCATCGTCATCACGAACACTCCTCTCATTGGAGGCGACTCATCACAATCAACATCTTCATCAGCACCATCTCACATCCAAACCCTAGTTCATCTCTTGCAAGCAATCTCCGTCTCCCGACTCCGATTGGTACTTCTAAGGTTGCTAGTAGTGTTAATTACTCTTTGTAGTTGATGCTAGTTGGATTACTCGGCGGAAGATTATATGTTCAGATCCTTGATGCTATCCATTACCTCTCTGGTCATGAATATGATTATGCTTTGGGAGTAGTCACTTTTGTTCCCGATGACATGGGATAAGTCATGCTATAAGTAGTCATGTGAATTTGGTATTCGTTCGATATTTTGATGCATTGTATGTTGTTTTTTTCCTCTACTGGTGTTATGTGAACGTAGACTACATAAGACTTCACCATTATTAGGGCCTAGATGAAGGAATTGGGAAGTAGTAAGTAGATGATGGGTTGCTAGAGTGACATAATCTTAAACCCTAGTTTATGCGTTGCTTCGTAAGGGGCTGATTTGGATCCACTAGTTTAATGCAATGGTTAGACTTTGTCTTAATTCTTCTCTCGTAGTTGCGGATGCTTGCGAGAGGGGTTAGTCATAAGTGGGATGTTTGTCCAAGTAAGGGCAGCACCCAAGCACCGGTCCACCCACATATGAAACTATCAAAGTAGCGAACGCGAATCATATGAACATGATGGAAACTAGCTTGACAGAAATTCCCATGTGTGCTC
Organism: Hordeum vulgare subsp. vulgare; assembly: GCF_904849725.1. NCBI lineage: Eukaryota > Viridiplantae > Streptophyta > Magnoliopsida > Poales > Poaceae > Hordeum > Hordeum vulgare. The sequence continues at coordinate 196,167,522 of NC_058523.1, read as the reverse complement.
GGGAGCGCTTTACCTCCTATAACAGTTTGTCCAGGTTTGTCCCTTGCTACAAAAGGGATTAAGCCACTTTTCTGCACCTCTGTTACTATTTTTACTTGTTACTTTCTACTTGGTAAGAATCATCTTATCACACAACTATCTGTTACCGATAATTTCAGTGCTTGCAGAGAATACCTTGCTGAAAACCACTTGTCAGATCCTTCTGCTCCTCGTTGGGTTCGACACTCTTACTTATCGAAAGGACTACGATAGACCCCCTTCAGTTGTGGGTCATCAAGACTCTTTTCTGGCGCCGTTGTCGGGGAGTGAAGCGCCTTTGGTAAGTGGAATTTGGTAAGGAAACGTTTATATAGTGTGCTGAAATTTTTTGTCACTTGTTACTATGGAAACTAATCCTATGAGGAGCTTGTTCGGGGTATCTTCACCTCGATCGGAAGCAAAAGGAGTTGCTCCTCAACCTTCTTCACCTACTGAAAATATTTGCTATGAAATTTTTTTCGGGTATGCTTGAGAAATTATTGGCTAATCCTTTTACAGGAGATGGAACATCACATCCAGACTTGCATCTAATCTATGTAGATGAAGTTTGTGGTTTATTTAAGCTTGCAGGTTTTCCTGAGGATGAGGTCAAGAAGAAGGTATTTCCCTTATCTTTGAGGGATAAAGCATTGACATGGTATAGGCTATGTGATGATACTGGATCATGGAACTACCACCGGTTGAAATTGGAATTTCATCAAAAGTTTTATCCTATGCATCTAGTACATTGTGACCGGAATTATATTTATAACTTTTGGCTTCGTGGTAGAGAAAGCATCGCTCAAGCTTGGGGTAGGCTTAAATCAAGGTTATATTCATGCCCCAAGCATGAGCTCTCGAGAGAAATTATCATTCAGAACTTCTATGCTCAGCTTTCTCATGATGATCGCACCATGCTTGACACTTCTTGTACCGGTTCTTTTATGAAGAGAGATATTGACTTCAAGTGGAATTTATTGGAAATAATTAAACGCAACACTCAAGATTGGCAGTTTGATGAAGGTAAGGAGTCAGGTATGAATTTCAAGTTTGATTACGTTAAATCCTTTGTCGAAACAAATACTTTTTGTGATTTTAGCGCTAAATATGGACTTGACTCTGAGATAGTAGCTTCATTGTGTGAATCATTTGCTGCTCATATTGATATCCCTAAAGAGAAGTGGTTTAAATATCATCCTCCCTTAGAAGTCAATGTAGTTAAACCCAATCCAGTTGAAGAGAAAGTCATTGCTTATAATGATCCTACTGTTCCAAGTGCTTACATTGAGAAACCACCTTTCCCTGTTAGGATAAAGGATCATTGTAAAGTTTCAACTGTGATATGTAGGGGTTACATTAGAACACCTACACCCGTGAGAAAATTAGAGTTGAACCTAGCATTGCTATTGTCAAAGACCTCCTGTCCGACAATGTTGATGGCCATGATATTCACTTCTGCGAAGATGTTGCTAGAATTGCTAAACCTCATGCTAGAGACAAACATAGGCCTGTTGTTGGCACGCGTGTTGTTTCTGTTAAGATAAGAGATCATTGTTATCATGGTTTAGGTGATGTGGGTGCTAGTGTTAGTGCAATACCTCAATCCTTATATGATGAAATTAAAGACGAGATTGCACCTATTGAGATGGAACGCATTGATGTCACTATTCAGCTTGCCAATAGAGATACTATATGCCCTTTGGGAATTGTTAGAGATGTTGAAGTCTTGGGTGGTAAAACAAAGTATCCTGCTGATTTCCTCATTCTTGCTACCACACAAGATAGCTTTTGTCCTATCATATTTGGCAGACCCTTCCTTTATATTTTCAATGTTCATATTGACTTTGAGAAGAAAACTGTCACTGTTGGCTTTGAAGGTGTGTCACATGAGTTAAGTTTCTCCAAGTTTGTAGACAACCTCATGAAAAAGAGTTGCCTAGTAAGGATGAAATTATTGCCCTAGCTTCTATTGCAGTGCCTCCTACTGATCCTTTAGAGCAATACTTGCTTGAGCATGAAAATGATATACATATGGATGAAAGGAATGAGATAGATAGAGTTATCTTTGAACAATATCCTATCCTTAAGAATAATTTGCCTGTTGAACTGCTTGGAGAACCACCCCCACCAAAGGGTGATCCTATGTTTGTGCTTAAACAGTTGCCTGATACTCTTAAGTCTGCTTATCTCGATGAAAAAGAGATATATCCTATTATTATTAGTGCTAGCCTCTCAGAGCATGAATAAAAGAAGTTACTAAAAACTCCGAGGGAGCACCGTGCTGCTATTGGATATACACTTGATGATCTTAAGGGCATTAGTCCCACTCTATGCCAGCACAAGATTAAAACCGATCCTGATTCCAAACCAGTTGCTCATCATCAACGGAGATTAGATCCTAAGATAAAAGAGGTAGTAAGAAAAGAAATACTAAAGCTCATGGAAGCAGGTATTATCTATCTTGTTGCTCATAGTGATTGGGTGAGTCCGGTGCATTGCGTCCCTAAGAAGGGAGGCATTACCGTTGTCCCTAATGATAAGGATGAATTGATCCCATAGAGGATTATTACTGGCTATAGGATGGTGATCGATTTTAGGAAATTGAATAAAGCCACTAGGAAAGATCATTCCCTTTGCCTTTTATCGACCAAATACTAGAAAGACTGTCTAAACACACAGACACTTCTGCTGTCTAGATGGTTATTATGGTTTCTCCCAAATACCTGTTGCACAATTTGATCAGGAGAAAACCACTTTCACCTTCCCTTTTGGTACCTTTGCTTACATATGTATGCCTTTTGGCTTATGTAATGCACCTGCTACGTTTCAAAGATGTATGATGGCTATATTATCTGACTTTTGTGAAAAGATTGTTGAGGTTTTCATGGATGAGTTCTCCGTTTACGGGTCTTCTTTTGATGATTGCATCAACAACCTTGATCGAGTCTTGCAGAATTGTAAAGACACCAACCTTGTCTTGAATTGGGAGAAGTGCCACTTTATGGTTAATGAAGGCATCGTCATAGGACATAAAATTTCTGAAAGAGGTATTGAAGTCGATAAGGCTAAAGTTGATGCGATCGAGAAAATGCCATGCCCCACATATATCAAAGGTATAAGAAGTTTCCTTGATCATGCTGGTTTCTATAGAAGGTTCATTAAAGACTTCTCTAAGATTTCTAGGCCTCTTACCGATGTCTTGCAAAAGGATATTCCTTTTGTTTTTGACGATGATTGTGAGGAAGCCTTCAAAATACTTAAGAAGGCTTTGGTAACTGCGCCTATTGTTCAACCACCTGATTGGAACTTACCTTTTGAAATCATGTGTGATGCAAGTGATTATGCTGTTGGTGCTGTCCTAGGACAAAGAGTTGATAAGAATTTGAATGTTATCCATTATGCTAGTAAAACTCTAGACAGTGCCCAAAGAAACTATGCTACTACGGAAAAGGAATTTTTAGCAGTCGTGTTTGCATCTGAAAAGTTTAGGTCTTACATTGTTGATTCCAAAGTAACGATTCACGTTGATCACGCTGCTTTTAAGTACCTCATGTAAAAGAAAGACGCTAAACCTAGACTTATCAGATGGGTTCTCTTGCTACAAGAATTTGATTTGCATGTTGTCGATAGGAAGGGTGCTGAGAACCCAGTAGCAGATAACTTGTCTAGGTTGGAGAATGTTCTTGATGACCCACAACCTATTGATGATAGCTTTCCTGATGGGCAACTAAATGTCATCAACACTTCATGTAGTGCACCGGCGTATGCTGATTATGCAAATTATATCGTTGCCAAATATATACCACCTAGTTTCACATACCAGCAAAAGAAGAAATTCTTCTTTGATTTGAGACATTACTTTTGGGATGATCCTCTCCTTTATAAGGAATGAGTAGATGGAGTTATTAGACGTTGTGTACCTGAACATGAACATGGACAGATCCTACAGAAGTGTCACTCTGAGGCTTATGGAGGACACCATGTGGGAGATAGAACTGGACAGAAGGTATTGCAAACAGGTTTCTATTGGCCCACTCTCTTTAAGGATGCTCGTAAGTTTGTCTTGTCTTGTGACGACTGTCAAAGAATAGGTAATATCAGTAAACGTCAGGAAATGCCTATGAATTATTCACTTGTCATTGAACCATTTGATGTTTGGGGCTTTGATCATATGGGACCTTTTCCAAAATCCAACGGGTATACTCATATCCTATTTGTTGTTGATTATGTTACTAAGTGGGTAGAAGCTATCCCAACTAGTAGTGTTGATAACAACACCTCTATCAGGATGCTTAAAGAAGTTATTTTCCCTAGATTTGGAGTCCCTATATATCTAATGATTGATGGTGGTTCACATTTCATTCATGGTGCTTTCCGTAAAACGCTTGCTAAGTATGATGTCAACCATAGAATTACATCTCCCTATCATCCTCAGTCCAGTGGTCAAGTAGAGCTAAGAAATAGAGAGATTAAACTAGTTCTGCAAAAGACTGTCAATAGATCTAGAAATAATTGGTCTAAGAAGCTTGACAATGCACTGTGGGCTTATACAACTGCCTATAAGAATCCCATGGGCATGTCTCCATACAAAATGGTTTACGGCAAATCATGTCATTTACCTCTTGAGCTAGAGCACAAGGCTTATTGGGCAATTAAAGAGCTCAACTTTGATTTCAAACCTGCTGGTGAGAAGAGGTTATTTGATATTAGCTCACTTGATGAATGGAGAGCTCAGGCATATGAAAACGCCAAGTTGTTCAAAGAAAAGGTTAAGAGGTGGGATGATAAAAGGATACAAAAACGTGAGTTCAATGTAGGTGATTATGTCTTGCTATATAATTATTGTTTAAAAAATTTTGCAGGCAAGATTTTTTCTAAATGGGAAGGTCCCTACATTGTTGTGGAAGTATATCGTTCCAGTGCCATCAAGATAAACAACACGGAAGGTAATTTTCCAAGAGTGGTAAATGGGCAAAGAATCAAGCATTATATCTCAGGAACTCCCATTAATGTTGAAAGCAATATTATCAGTACCATAACTCCGGAGGAGTACATAAGGGATATTTATGAGCCTCTTTCAGACTCCGAAAATGAAGAGGTATGTGATTCGGTAAGTAAACAGACTCCAAAACTTTTCCAGTGGGAATTTTTCTCCGTTTTGGAATTTTTGAAAAAATAGAAAAATTTAAAGTAGTCCGGAAAGCGCACGAGGAGGCAACAAGCCTGCCAGGCACGGGCCACCCCCTGGCCGCGCCTGGGGGACTTGTGACCACCTCGTGTGCCTCCCGAACTCCGCTTTCTTGTGGAGTACTCCTTGTAGTCAAAAAAAATCATTATATATTCTCCCGAAAGTTCTGACCCTCGTATCATGCAATTTTCTTCTATTTTCGTTTCGAGCCTGTTTCTGCTGCAGATCTAGATCGCTATGGCGTCCCCAAAAGCTCCGAAGGACAAGATTTTCGAGAAGGTCATCAATCCCTACCTCGCGGGAGTGCTGCAACACCCTCAATCTATCAACATGCATGAGGGGGTGGTGCACATCCGTGATGTTGAGGGGGCCAAGAAGACCGGAAGCGTTGAGGCGAGGCTCGAAGAAATGGAGCAACAAGTCTTCAAGTGCCAAGGGATGGTGGAGCGTGGACTCAACGCCAACCACATGATGATCACGGAGTTCACCAACAAGCAGAAGATCGATGCCAATGACATGGGGAAGCACGTCTCCAGGCTCTATGACAGAATTGATCACCTCCAAGCCCAGATCTATGACCTGCAGAACCAAAACTGTGAGTATGAGTATAGATTTAAATCAATACGGTTGGCTGCAGATTTGAGGATTCCGGAGACTCGGTCATCTTTCCATGATGGAGCACCTATGCCTTGGAAGATGGAGGATCAAATCCATGTTGCAACAACTCCACCACCATCACCTCCAAAGGTAGACAACTAAGCAACGGTATGGGCAATCCCCTTGGCTTATGCCAAGCTTGGGGGACTTGCCCCGGTATCGTATCACCATCACATCATTTGCCTTGACCTTTTCTTAGTTCGATCCTTTTTGGTTTTATCTTCCTCTAGTAGAATAACGTTCTTAGTGTTTTAGTCTTGAGTTTTGCTTTGTGTCACCCCCAATGTATTCGAGCTCGTGAGTCATATAATAGAGAGAGTTTTAGTTAAGGGCCTTGCCTCATGCCACGATCAAGAGAATGATAAAAGAACAAAAGCATGAAAGATCATGTAATGATCTTATGGGAAGTGATGGCTTCACATATGAAAAGAATGTTGATTGAAACTTGTTGAGGGTGGACAAACGTAGACCTTGGTCATTGTTGCAATTAATAGGAAGTGATAAAGAAGGAGAGGTTGACATATAAATATATCATCTTTGACACCATCTATGATTGTAAACACTCACTAAACTATTACATGCTTAGAAGTAGATGTTGGACAAGGAAGACAACATAATGAATTATGTTCGCTTGGTTCCGAACAATGTTATATGATTAGAGATACCTTGGCATGTGACGCTTGCTTCCACCTCATATTAGCCAAAACTTCTGCATTAAGTAGAGATACTACTTGTGCATCCATAAACCTTCAACCCAGTTTTGCCATGAAAGTCCACCATACCTACCTATGGATTGAATAATATCCCTCATGTAAGTTGTCATCAGTGCAAGCAATAAAAATTTCTCCCTAATTATGTATGATCTATTAGTATGTGAAAATAAGCTTTGTACGAACCTGATGAGGAAGACATAAAAGCGATGAACTGCATAATAAAGTTCTTTATCACAGGAGGCAATATAAAGTGATGTTCCTTCACACTAAGAGGTCGCACATCCAAACCTCAAAAGAGCATGACAACCTGTGCTTCCCTCTGTGAAGGGCCTATCTTGTACCTTTACTTTCTGCCCTTGAAAGAGTCATGGTGATCTACACCAATTCCTTTTTCGCCTTTATCTTGGCTAACGTCATATGCTAGGGAAAGATCTATATTCATATGTCAACTTGGAAGTAAGTATTCATGAACTACTATTGTTGGCATTACCCTTTAGGTAAGTGGTTGGGAGGCGAAACTATAAGCCCCTACCTTTCTCTGTGTTCAGCTAAAACTTTGATCTCATGAGTACCACGTGAGTTTTAGCAATTGTAGGTGACGAAAGGATGATTGAGTATGTGGATTTGCTTTACAAGCTCTTATTTGACTCTTTCCGATGTTATGATAAATTGCAATTGCTTCAATGACTAAAGGCTATTGGTTGTTAATTCTCAGTAAGGTTCTTGATCCTTACTTTACTTTGTGAAGGAATTATCACTTAAGCATGAGAGATTATATGATGATATTGCTGTTCTGATTATGATCATGATGCCTGCATGTCCATATTTTGTTTTGTCGACACCTCTCTCTCTAAACATGTGGGCATATTTATTGATCTCGGTTTCCACTTGAGGACAAGCGAAGTCTAAGCTTGGGGGAGTTGATACGTCCATTTTGCATCATGCTTTCATGTTGATATTTATCGCTTTATGGGCTGTTATTACACTTCACGGTACAATACTTATGCCTTTTCTCTCTTATTTTGCAAGGTTTACATGAAGACGGAAAATGCCGGCAGCTGGAATTCTGCACAACTCCAAAAGCCGTGAAAATCAACGAGGAATTATTTTGGAATTTATAAAAAATACTAGGCCGAAGAAGTACCAGAGGGGAGCCACCAGGAGGCCACAAGCCTGCTAGGCACGGCCCCCTGGCCGCGTCTAGGGGGCTTTTGGGCTCCCAGTTGCCCCTCTAGGGGGCTTGGGGAAGTTGATACGTCCATTATGCATCATGCTTTCATGTTGTTATTTATCGCTTTATGGGCTGTTATTACACTTCACGGTAAAATACTTATGCCTTTTCTCTCTTATTTTGCAAGGTTTACATGAACAGGGAGAATGCCGGCAGCTGGAATTCTAGCCTGAAAAAGGAGCAAGTTTGAGATACCTATTTTGCGCAACTCCAAAAGCCGTGAAAATCAACGAGGAATTATGTTGGAATTTATAAAAAATACTAGGCCGAAGAAGTAACAGAGGGGAGCCACCAGGAGGCCACAAGCCTGCTAGGCGCGGCCTGCCCCCCTGGCCACGTCTAGGGGGCTTGTGGGCTCCCAGTTGGCCCTCTGGCCCCCTCTTTTTCTATAAGGAGGGTTTCGTTCCAGAAAAAATCAAGAGGTGGCTTTCGGGAGGAATCGCCGCCGCCACGAGGCGGAACTTGAGCACAACCAATCTAGAGCTCCGGCAGGGTCGTCCTGTCGGGGAAACTTCCCTCCCGGAGAGGGAAATCGTCACCATCGTCATCAGCAACACTCCTCTCATCGGAGGGGACTCATCACCATCAACATCTTCATCAGCACCATCTCATCTCCAAACCCTAGTTCATCTCTTGTAACAAATCTCCGTCTCCCGACTCCGATTGGTACTTCTAAGGTTGCTAGTAGTGTTAATTACTCTTTGTAGTTGATGCTAGTTGGATTACTCGGTGGAAGATTATATGTTCAGATCCTTGATGCTACTCATTACCTCTCTGGTCATGAATATGATTAAGCTTTGTGAGTAGTCACTTTTGTTCCTGTGGACATGGGATAAGTCATGCTATAAGTAGTCATGTGAATTTGGTATTCGTTCGATATTTTGATGTGTTGTATGTTGTTTTTCCTCTAGTGGTGTTATGTGAACATTGACTACATAACACTTCACCATTATTTGGGCCTAGAGGAAGGCATTGGGAAGTAGTAAGTAGATGATGGGTTGCTAGAGTGACAGAAGCTTAAACCCTAGTTTATGCGTTGCTTCGTAAGGGGCTGATTTGGATCCACTAGTTTAATGCTATGGTTTGAGTTTGTCTTAATTATTCTTTCGTAGTTGCGGATGCTTGCGAGAGGGGTTAATCATAAGTGGGATCTTTGTCCAAGTAAGGGCAGCGCCCAAGCACCGGTCCACCCACATATGAAACTATCAAAGTAGCGAACGCGAATCATATGAACATGATGAAAACTAGCTTCACAGAAATTCCCATGTGTCCTCGGGAGCGCTTTACCTCCTATAAGACTTTGTCCAGGCTTGTCCCTTGCTACAAAAGGGATTGGGCCACTTTGCTGCACCTTTGTTACTATTGTTACTTGTTACTTGCTACTTGCTACGAATAATCTTATCACACCACTATCTGTTACCGATAATTTCAGTGCTTGCAGAGAATACCTTGCTGAAAACCACTTGTCAGATCCTTCTGCTCCTCGTTGGGTTCGACACTCTTACTTATCGAAAGGACTATGATAGATCCCCTACACTTGTGGGTCATCAGTAGACCAAGATGTTTGCCTCGAGGACTCTTCCTACTATTCCAGATTCCATTTCAATGGTAGCTTCTTGGTAGACTTACTTTCTATGGTACACAATCCAGTCAATAAACCTCGCTCATAGGACTTTACAAGTGATCGCGCATCTGCCACTCCTATGCCTTCTTTTCCTCGTGCTGATTTGCACTATGTTAATGATTTTGCTAGATCGGACCATAAAATGGAATTGAGCAGGCATCCCTTGGTCCAATAGATATTTCCATATGTATGACAGAACTTAGGGGCACCCCAACTTGGGGCTAGCGAGCATGTCTCTCATCTTCCTAGTAAGCACATCCTAGGTGCATTAATGGCTGAACACCTAGCTGAATCTCAATTCATTCCATCTGATGCGTTTTCCTTTGCTCTTGCACATTGATAAATAAATTAATAACAATATAAATTGGGCTTAGAATCACCTCCCTTAGGAGTTCGCTTCCTTTCTATTCATGGTGGGGGGCTCTAATGTCAATTCAAACCTCCTAATGAGGGACCTGCGCTTTCTTCAAATCACAACTATAGTCGGGGAGACAAAGCAAAATGTAAATCTAACACTGGTGGTGCACGTGGTGCTTCTCTTCGCTCACTCTCAAGTGCATTTGTTTATCACTTCCTTTCTTGAAGCGGGTTGAGATCCAAATAATCACTAAAGGCGATGCGTTTCCACTTTAAGAATGGGCAATGGTGGTGCAAAGGGAAAGCAAAAACTTTTTCACGATAGGATTTCTATAATAATTCTAATGATTAGGGCCGGGGCCAGAGTAAATTAGAGACGAGGAAGGTTTTGAACCAACAGCTGGGGAGAATGCTCTGGGTGGTCATTGCAACTTCTATTCCTATAAATATAGCTCTGATGAGCCGGGGCATAATGTTAATCAAAGAATGTAGCTACTAGTTCCCTTATTTTTTGGTGTTGCGAAACATGTTCGGATGCAACTCTCATTGAAAAATAAGCATAATGAATTAACTGGCCAGTGGAATTTTATGAAATGAGGGCTCTCGGGAAAGCAAGATTTAAGGAAGGTAGGCAATTTCATACCAAGAAGAGCATTTAAGAACAACTCATAAGCAATTCCAAGTGGCAGAGATGACTCAAGGGACCTCATTAGATAAGCATATCCTATAGTAAATGTCGTACCTGGTCCAGTCAACTTGGAAATAGAAACTGACCACTAGTGGTTGTCAATTCAAAAGTCACTCTGTGGCTAACGCTTCTACTGCTATCGGCAGGGCTTAGTCTCTCGTGGTTCATTTCCACTGGAGCGCATCTGTTTGAATAATTAGCGTATATAGTTGATCACTCTAATGACAACGGATTCGGTTCGCAAATTTCTCATGATTGACCGAAGGAAAGGTTAGCGACTGCTCTCCCTACGGAATCTCAAGTAGAGCCATTGCATAGCTGGCAGACACGATGGGCTCATGGTTTCGAGTGCTGTTCATTCCGATCTTAGGTCTCTCTCAGTGAATTCAGAAGAGTTGGGTCCTTTGTCAATGACTTACTTTCCTAGTAGCAGAGATGCAAGAATAACTACTTTCTTCTACTGGGCTATTGTTTGTTTTTGAATCCAATATAAGTCATTCCCGAGGGAAAATCTATAATGAGCATGAGGTAACAATTCCATGTTGATCCGAATCAATCAGTATGCTCCCATCTTTCAGAGGATTCCCGTTAAAAGCATACATGTACTGTCCTGAACTCCGGTTAAGAAATAAATGGAACCACCTAGACTTTGGGAAAGGGGAGTAGCGGACCTTAGGCAGAGATATGCAATCCTACGGCACATTCCAGTCATCAAATAAAGGAAATCGCAATCCTAAATCCGGAAAGGAATAACGATTTAGGGCATGGTTTTACTAGATCAATACGTTCCCCACGAGAGGCGGGCAATGCCCACTAGAGACTAAGAAAGCATGCCTACGTAGAAGAGGCGTATGCCAAGTCAATTGGTCCGATTGTACAGGAAGATTGATACTTGCTTCCGGTCTGCTTAAGACAGAGGGTAGAATCTATTGATTGAGGAAAGGATTGTTATCCTACATACAAAGGAAAGAATACCCGGCAAAGTCTTTCAATCTCCAATTATTCCTCACCTGGATTAAGCCCAAGGCGAGAAATACAAGCTTCTTTCCTCTCGGCCTAACCAGTCTTAGCTTTTCCCGTGCACGACTATGATCTTCTTTCATCTGCAGTTCTTGCTAATGTCTTCACTTTAAAGGGAGAGAGGAACCCGAGCCAACAAGTCGTTCGGTTAGAAAGCGCTAGCGGTCTTACTTAGCTTAGGAAAGATGACATTTCTCTTGTTTTAGCCAAGAATGAATTGCTCAAGCTGAATCAACCGGTAGTCTTTCCCTGGCTTGTAGTTTTTGAGACCGCTGTTCTATGTCTAGATTTTACACATCGACAAGTTCCTCCAGTGACAGATCCACTTTCTTTCGGGGCCATCAATAGAATAGCTCTGTTCTTTAGCCGATGTTTTTTCCTTACCGTCTATATCCGAGCGATTCCCTTTGGCATATTTCACTTGCTTTGCTACTACGCCGCATTCTTGAAATAAAAAGGCATAGTTGCCCTTAGGAGACAGATGGTGCCCATTTATCCATAGAATAGGTTCAAGAAGATGAGACACATTGATGTTAATGAACTTTTGGTTGAAGTTCTAATAAGCTTAAGCATAGGTTTAGGTGCACAAGTGGTATAACAAAATACTCGTTTAACTAGTCCGCAATGGGACACCCTTCCAAGGTGGGTCCCCTTTCGTACGACCTATTCTCTCTCTCTGAAAGTAGCAATGGAAGAAGGATAACTTGTTCATTCTGACTCTTGGTTCAAAAGCTTTTCCTTCTGCTTGGGAATGATCTTATCCCGAGTCCTATGTGGAGTGAAGGAAGTGATGCCAATTCTACTGGTCCGGTATCCCCTTAACAACATATTCGATTTCTCTTGACCGATGGCGTTCTCCCACTGACTTGCTAAGGAAAAGGCTAGTTCACGTGGACGCTGCCCTACATGGTGTTGGTCGTTTTTAATGACTCTTAAAATAGTTGACTAATGAATTCCAAAGGATTTAGGTATTTTACTAGCAGTCATCTTCATCAGGTCTAGCTAGATATTGTTGTGAATAAGTGTTCTTTCGCTTGAACCTATGGATTGGCTTAAGCAAGCTTGGTATCTTTGGACCAGACCTCGAACATCTACTTCTATAGGATTTCATGTCTGTCATCGTAACTAGTTTGATCCCCCTTCCTAAAGTATACATACAACTTTTTTCTATTCTGATAATAAGTAAAGTGTCCCTCCTCCACCAGTCGATGAGCCTAGCCTGCCTGAGGATCTACGCACTAAAGCCATACTGCAGGATTGCCACCCATCATTCCAGCTTTCACTGCCTATTCAGCTTCAGTAGTGGGTTTCCAAAGACGTTCTTCCCAGATAAAAACGTTTTTTGAAAACTTCTATCCACAACTCCAACTAGATTGAGCACGAAATCCAAGGACCTTGAGTGACCACAAAGCCGAAGGGCGAGAGCAAACGGATCAATCACTAGAGACATCTTTTTTCTTGATAACAAAGATAGCCTGCCAATTGAGATAAAGGAAGTATAGGTAGTACATTGATATCGCTCCGCATTGAATTGAGAAAAAGCATTACCGGATTGTGGAGGATCAATAGACTCTGCCGTCGATAGACAGAAAGACGCTTCAATTGCCCATAAACTATAGACATTCATTAGCTAGAGTTGGGTGTTTGAGGTTAATGAAGACCGATGATACGTATTCGAGTTCTCAAGTCTGGATCTAGTCGAGAGACCATGGCTCTGAGGGACGCGGTCGGCTTCACCTACTTTCTCCTTTGGGTATCCGTAGTATCTTGCTTCAAGCAAAATATTCGAGAAGGAGTGAATTGATCATCGTACGAAGATCCCAGGGGGAAGCTAAAGCACACTCTTTCACGTTGTCACCCACCTGTTTCTTAGCCCCCCCTTTCCGTTTCCTTCTCGGGACATAAGTTATAAGAAAAGTTCAGGATCTCCCCATGTTTCTTCTGGAGATGTGTCAGTGGCTTTGCAATGATGCCGAAATGGCGGTTCATCAGTAGTCAAAGGTGCAGACTTCATTCTTTGTTTCCTTAATCCTCTACCATTATGTTTTGCTTTTTAGGACTACCTAAAGAAAAGGAATAGAATGATCCATAGTCGTAGCTACTTGAGGGCACCGAATGTATACAACTTACGTCAACTTTATATATATATAATTATTGATTCCATTCACACCCTTTGGGAACAGGAAACGGAGAAGTTGTTGCTTTCTTATGTTTTTGCTGTAGCTGAGGACAACTTAGATTGAAATGATTGACTTGATCTAGGTACATGGTCCAAACGGATAGGTAGAATTACCCAGAGGGAGCCCTAGTTTCAGCATAATAGCCTCGTTTTGATTCAAAAGTGGAGAATAGATTGTTCATTGCGAAGGAAATCAGAAATCTACATACAAGTGTTAAGATGTAAGCTCAAGTTAAGTGGACGGGTCCAAAGATCAGGGAAAAGGGTAGACCGGGATACTGGTTGCAAGGGCTATAAATCTATATAGTTACAAATGAATGAAAACGCCATGCTTAAATCCAAAAGAATAAGCTCGTGATATGGATCTCTTTCATCTTGTAAATAAAGTAGGGGCGTCCCTAACTACAACTTCCTACCATAAGTCAGACATTCAGCTAATACTGAAGAAATCTTCTTCTGGGGACACCTCTCTAAAATAAGAATGATGGTGTTTTTTATCTTATTCATTTTATGATTGAGAAATGTGAGAATTTAGTTATTTTTATGAAACCGGATATTCAACATGCTTTCCTCGACCAGATCTATTTACGGGAGTCGTATTTCAAACTGACCCCGGGTCTGATCTAGAAATGGTTAATCCTATTTGATCTTCAAGGTTAAGTACTTTTGCGAGACTATCAACATCTTATATGGTTGATAGCACTCAACCCACTGCCTATACGTTTTATATGGGAGCCCTAACTACACCCTGCAATTCAACAAGCTGAGGACGGAGAAGTCAACCGGTCTCACGTTTTCTTATTTTCTTTTTAAAGAACCTGCCCCAAGGAAAGCATATTATAGGGGAAGAGCTAGCTTCATTCGAGCTGGATGGGATAAAAGCTTTCGTTGAGAAGGCAAAAAAATGTTCGAGAACAGGATAACTAACCTTTGGAACCAAGAGAAATCATAGTCCTTCAAGTGAGAAGCTGAGAAGGGATTACACCCATTTGACCTAGAAGACCGATAATCAAGTGTCAAATTCTAAGCCAAGAGATAGCAATGGGACTATAGGAGCATGGTACTAAACCATCATACCATACCGGTGACTTCACCAACCGAAACAAACTAAAATAAGTTCAGGGATCCTGAAGGAAAAGAAGACAGTCATGATAGATTGGTTAATGAGGAAGGAAAAGAAAGGCTAAACTATCCAAGCAAGATAGCGAAAGAGAAAGGTGTCAAGCAAGCCTGTTTTGACCAAGCAAGCAAGATGGAGCACCTTTCACGCTAGCTTCCCCTTTGCTCGAAGTACACTTCCGGTGTACTTCTCACTGCTCAACCACTATCTCTAAATAACGAGTTATTAAAAAGAGAAAAGGGAAAGGATTGAGTAGGCTTATCAACTTTGTTACATAGTGAATTGTATAAAGGTTACATAGTGAATTGAATAAAGGAATGAAGGAGACCTAGTAAAGTAAACCTAATAGGTGGTCATAGGCCTTAAAGCAAGGAAAGTTTCAATAGGCTTTTGAATTCAAAAGATTTCACTCACTGGATGAGAGAAAAGCCCGGGCTTTCGTAAAAGCTCATAGGCACACACATTCACTCACCGGGTTTTGATAAGTTTGTTTGCACTTTCTCGGGCGTACCACTTTTGTCGATAGCCTTTTATGCTTGCTTCTTTCAAAAACGGAATGGGTTCATTCACAAGTAGAAAGCAAAACAAGCATTAGAAGGGGGGCAAGCTACTTATTGTGGGTTTTTCCTTCTCAATTAAGTCTCTTTCGGACAAGCAGAACAAGCATATGGAATTGGTTCACTTTGTTGCTTGAAGAGCTTTCTTTACTTACTGCTTAATAAGAGTGTAAGCTATGTCTCAACTCCTTTTCTTGGGACTGGCTAGGAAAGAACAAGATGCCCTAGCTCAAAATAAAACATGGGTTGTAGCTCCTTACACCAACTCCAAAAACATTATGGGATTTAAACTGGTATACAAGATTCAAAAGAAAGCGGATGGTTCGATTGAAGAAGAAATCAGTATCCAAATTGGAAGAGAAAAGGTTCTATAACCTACATATACCATATGGGAACACATTACACCATAAGGAAAATGCCACTTGAGGTACATGTATGCATCCACTTCATCAGATGATCCAACGCAAAAAGTATGATATTTCTATTCTCTAGCGCTCGTCATATGGAAAAGGTATCTAGCTCGTCCCTCTAGCGCTCGTAAAAGAAATCCTTCTTGTCCGAGAAGGGAACAACCATTTCATTTCTTTAACCCGAGTTGCATTATTTAATTGATTTACTACGTCGTGTACTGCTACTTCTCAAACAACAGCGCCAGAAATTGACACGTTGACGGAGATTGGGCTTGCGTTGGTTTTTCCCTCGAAGAGGAAAGGGTGATGCAGCACAGGAGCAGTAAGTATTTCCCTCAGTTTGAGAACCAAAGTATCGATCCAGAAGGAGGGCCTCGTCAAGTCCAGAGTACCCGCGCAAACACAAACAAGCTTGCACCCAACGCTTCAAAGGGGTTGTCAATCCCTTCAAGATTGTTTGCAAAGTGAGATCTGAAGGCGGAAAGTGCAACGTAGTAAAAAGTGTAAGGCTGAGAATATGGTGTGGAGTAGACCCTGGGGGCCATAGTGTTCACTAGAGGTTTCTCTCAAAATAGCAAGTATTACGGTGGGTGAACAAATTACTGTCGAGCAATTGATAGAACCGCGCAAAGTCATGACGATATCTAAGGCAATGATCTAGCATATAGGCATCACGTCCGAGACAAGTAGACCGATACTTTCTGCATCTACTACTATTACTCCACACATCGACCGCTATCCAGCATGCATCTAGTGTATTGAGTACATGACGAACAGAGTAACGCTTTAAGAAAGATGACATGATGTAGAGGGATAATCTCAAACCAATGATGAAAACCCCATCTTTTTACCCTTGATGGCAACAACACGATACGTGCCTCGCTACCCCTTCTGTCACTGGGTGAGGCCACCGCGTGGTATGAACCCAAAACCAAGCACTTCTCCCATTGCAAGAATCATAGATCTAGTTGGCGAAACAAAACCCACAACTCGAAGAGAATTACAAGGATATGAAATCATGCATAAGAGAGATCAGAAGAAACTCAAATAAGATTCGTAGGTAATCTGATCATAAATCCACAATTCATTGGATCTCGACAAACATACCAGAAAAGAAGATTACATCGGATAGATCTCCATGAAGATCATGGAGAACTTTGTATTGAAGATCCAAGAGAGAGAAGAAGCCATCTAGTTACTAGCTATGCACCCATAGGACTATCGTGAACTACTCACGCATCATCAGAGAGGTCATGGTGTTGATGGAGAAGCCTTCCGTGGCCGAATCCCCCCTCCGACAGGGCACCAGGACATGCCCCAGATGGGATCTTGCGGAGACAGAAGCTTGCGGCGGCAGAAAAGTGATTATGATGGTCCCCTGATTTTTTGGGAATATTTGGAAATTTATAGGAGCAAGATCTAGGTCAGGGGACCTCCAGGGGGCCCACAAGCCTACATGGCGCGCCCCCTGGCCGTGGGGTGGGGGCTTGTGGGGCCCCAGGGGCTCTTCTGGCTTGGCCCCCAAGCTCTCCGATCTTCTTTCGTTTTGGAAAAAATCTTTCCGGGGATTTTCTTCCGTTTGGACTCCGTTTCAAAATCTCCTATGAAAGGGGTCAAAAACATGGAAAAAACAGGAACTGGCACTTGGCACTGACTTATTAAGTTAGTCCCATAAAATAAATAAAAGGCATGCAAAACATCCAAAGTATGACAAGATAATAGCATGAAACCATCAAAAATTATAGATACGTTGGAGACGTATCATGTACTACGTATTGGTTCGCGAATGCGTTGCCTGAAGGAAGGAAGCTGCTTTAGAGGAGGGATGCCGTCAAAGGGGTATGCCGGATTTTCTACATGCTAAAGATATCGGTTCAATATGTCATTTCCGAAATCGAGGACCACACCGCTGGGAGGACAACTCAAGCACCAAAGACAAAGGTATCACTCATAAAAGGAGCTTGCATCGTATTACTAGCTCTTGCATTAGGTGAAATCCAACATTAGGTAGGATAGGCAGGTATTCTAGGGATATGCTCATCCGCTGCCTGCATAAGGTTCATATCTGTCAAAGGACAATGGTATAAGATTTGCTTCTTCCCAAAGCCGAAGAACTTCTTTGAACTACACTACAGCCAAGGAAAATCTCTAGTATTCGTATCGGGGGCCGGTGTCTAGGGATAGGAGCCGTCAAAAGGAAAGGCGAGAAGCCCTGGCTTTGATGATATCCCGACCTGTAGAAAAAGGATCAAGCAGAAGGAAGATCTACTAAAGATTTTGATGCCTCAGTCCTTGCAAAATAGAGTCCTAAAAAAGGAAGTGGGTTGGGCTCTTATCTTAAGTGGGATGTTCGACCATTGGTTTCAGCACTGACTGTAAGTCTGAATCTGATGAAACTTAAGTGCCTTTTACTTTGGTTCGAAAGATGACCGTCCCATTAGCTAGAAAAAATGCATAGCTTCGCTAGATTTCTTTGATCTCGTGCATTTGCAACGCGGTGCTCGTAATTTCCCCAAGAGGTTGCTATGGCTTGGAGGCTTATCAGGTCTAACGGACTTTCGTCCTTCGACTCCTATAGGTGGCTTCGCTATCGCTCCTAACTTAGTATAGAAACGGGTATAAAAGTGCTCACCCTCAACTCCAAGGAATGGGAGTGAATTTCATTCCATTCCGTATAAGTAAGTTGATATGAAAAATAGGCACATCCTATGAAAGGCTCTCACCTAGCAGGCCTCTTTGACCCAGTGCTGGTACATTCTAGAGTGGGAACCACGAGAAAAAAACAATTGCTTATCCATTCCGTATTGGGTGCCATACCGTTTGTTTTCTAGAATCTGGTATCCGCTATGTACCTTTCTCTAGAAAAGTCGGAGTCACCTACTTACCTTTCCAAGTCCTCTACAGAAACAGATGTAGGCGCTCGTGTGTCCATGAAGCGGTTCTTCTTTGGAAAAATTCCAGTGATTTCTTCCTTTGATTGCTATCTTACTGGTACGTCTTGCCTATCTCATCTGAGGATCCAAGTATCTGATCTCATTAGAAGTAGGTATTTGAGAAATAGGTGAGAAATGGGAGAAACATACATCATTTGGACAAACGAAGGCTTAAGACCACATGCACAAGACCCGAAAGTGCAACATAATCATAGCTTTTTGGGTTGTAGTGATATCTTGTTGTTAGTGCGGGATTCTACTCTTTCTCTTCCTGGGCGGATCCTTACTACTAGGTACAAAATGACAAACAGGAAAGGACATTGACACGGTCTCCAAAGCAAGACTTTGACCCTCGATCGCCATTAGAACATTGAGTTCGATTCGCCTCGTCTAGACCGGACCCTCTATACAACTCATATAAAGGTAGTCAACCAAACGAACCAGCAATCTATTATTAAGCTCGAATAAAATAGGACCAAAAGACGGATGTTTCTGAACTTTTTTATGCTGTATGCCTAAGTTTCCAAACCCGTCTTGAAGGTTACTTTACCAGAGAAGTAGGTCCTATGGACCAAGGAGCGAAAAAAGCATAGTCGGTACTTCTTAATGCGGTACCTAAGCTGGTTATCCTGACTAACAATCATGCCTTGCTTGGGTTTAGGGATTAGGAATTCTTATTGGGAAAGAGATTGGATTGGCATTCAAGTAGGAGTAGATCCTATTGGTCCAAAGTAGGCATTCTTGTATCAATTAAAGTAGCTATCTTCATGAAATAAGCGCTAAGATTCTAGTTCAAAGATAGGATCATTAATCTCTAAAACCAGTCAGTCCAGCTCGAAGTTTCACTAACTACTTAGGGAACTAGGGACCAGACTAGAGTTATGATTGGTGTATTCCATTCGTACCGTAATTGAGACTTGCCCTCGCTCGCGGGTAATTCCTTATAGCTTGATCCATGTGATGGCTGTTCTCTGCAATGAACCACAACATGTCCATGAACTTCACAGAGAATTGAGTGAATGCACTAAAAACCCAGAAATGACATAGCGAGATAGTCTACTGAGCATCTCGAAAAGCTCGGACTTCATATACATAAAGTAGAACTAAAAGAAGATGAGTAGAGATTGAATCGAGCATAGAAATAAGAGAGTTTTTCTTTAGCACTCTTCGGTTCGTCTTTCTTTACAAGTCAATCTAAGCATAATTCTATTTCTTGCAGAGCTGAATCCGCTTTTGAAATACGTATCAGGGGACGATATTCTTATTCCTTGGCTCTCCACTTATGAAACAAAACCAGATATTTCTTATTCTTTTCTTAGGAGCTGAGCTCCGCATGCGGTTCGATTAAGATGCGACAAAACCTTATCCATTAGATAAAATTATAAGTCACTACCTTAGATGTACATTTAGACAACCATTTTATTAGTTTTCTAGATATAATATAATTAAGGTGGACACACTTCTTTTCTTACATGCTACAGTCAGAAACAACAACTTCGCAAATCACCCTAAGAGTGCCATACGAAAAAACAAAAGCAACTGTGGGTATAGACCAATTTCTTATCCCAGAAGAGGCTCAGCCTACCAAACCCTGCTCTTTGCCTGCTTACCGAGCTCTCCTCATACCGAGTATCTAGGCATTTCTTCTCACAGACCAGTTGGGAGAAAGTTGGCATTCTATATTATGTCACTGGGACCCATACTTACTTGATGGAATGGATGGGATGATGTGTTTTAGTTCAACAAGTAGTGGAGGTTTCCTCGGCCTAGTCACGTAAGAGCCCCCTTATTTTTCTAGTTAGTTGAAAGAAAAGCAATGGGGAAGGTTGTCTTACCAGATAATTGGTCTGTATCATATCTTCCTATGGTGGGACATCCTCTTCAGTTAGGTATCCGGGCTGGCTGTTAGCTTTAGTCGTTCGGAACTCTTCCTTCATCCAACAAGGAGATGTGTCTAATCAAAATCATTGGTTGAGCCTCACGTATATTATATGATGTCGTCCTGGAATTGAACTAGCGTTTAAGCTCAATCAAGTTCAAACAATTCGGCTATGCAAGATCAATCAGATATTAAGTAAGAGATAGGCTGCTTCTATGACATGTGGATCCCTTTAGGTTTAGTTGTTAATTGTACTATTCTCTTCAATAATTAGGTCATCCGTATTCCTATTGGGGTTAGTGGTCTTCACTACTCACTGAGTCTGGATTTGTTTCATGGGTATTATTTGACGAGTGATCATCAATCTCTTCCATTGCTCGTATGTGCTTCTATACGTACAAGGTACATGGGCCATGGGGCCTAACACACACTATACAACCCAGCCCAATACTCAACACTCCCCCGACTAAAGATATCTAACATGCCTATCTTGTTACAAATTGCAAAACCCTCGCAAGGACCTACTCATTTAGTAAAACAATCAGCTACCTATTCACTATAATTAATGTTACCCCCTTCTTCGATCGAACAATCTCAATCCCAAGGAAGTATCGAAGAGGTCCAAGATCCTTTACCTCAAATGCTTCTCCCTGTCTTGCCTTCAAACATTTGATTTCTTCAACATCGTCTCCAGTAATCACAATATCATCCACATACACCGCCAAAATGGTGATATCTATTCATCAGTGCCAGTATTGTATGATCTCCATTACACTCAGAGTAGCCCATACCACAAACAACTCTCCTGAACCTGTCCATGCCCGTGGCGACTGTTTCAAGCCATACAAAGATTTCTTGAGCCTACAGACCTTCCCATCAGTCTTTTGTTCCAAAACCTGGAGGAATGTCCATATGGATCTCTTCTTGTAAATAACCACCATGAAGAAAAGCATTCTTCACATCTAACTGGTGTAAAGGCCACCCAAAGTAAGTTGACTGCGCATGAGATTAAGGTTCTCACCCTGTCCATCTTAGTCACTGGTGCTTTGGTCTCAACATAGTCTATCTCCCGTCTTTCTATAACCTTTTGCTATTAGCCTTGACTTCTATCTATCCACCTTACCCTCTCGAGTCTGTTTTACGGTGAACACCTATTTGCATTAAAACTGCTCTTTTTCCTGCTGGGAGTGGAAGAAGATCCCACGTCTTGTTCTTCTGAAGTGCACCAAGCTCATCCTTCATTGCGTCTTTATTTCCACCGGGGATCCATCTTTGCAGCCTTCCAATCCTTTGCAATAGACACTGATTGTAGAGATGCAATGAATGCTTTGTGTGCAGGTGAGACATAATAGTATGAAACTCAATTTGCAATGTCATGCTCATAGCCATATCGGACCGGAGGCTTTCCATCATTAGTGTAGTGCAAGCGGCAATTCCAAAGAAGTATTACCACCAGTCTCATTTTCACGTCCATCTTGCTCTTGTGGCTCCTCCTTGACTACCTCAGGTTGCTCTTGTGGTTCTTCATCCAAGACCACTAGCGGTACAAGAAGGAGTCCCGACTCGGGGTCGGGGGTATCTTATTTGTTTTCCTCTGCGTTCCTCACAAGCTAGTAGGCACTCTTGTGTGGGCTGGCTCATTCCCCTGGAAAACGAATATTAAGAAGATAGATACCATTCCGTCGACACTAGATTCATTCTTTCTGCTCAAAAAGAACAAAGCCTCTATTGTGGGAAAAGTCTTTGAAACCCGAAGTTCTAAAATAGAAAATGGAATGAAGAACGGGTGTGACTTTATGGCCAACTATACTAGCTCCACTAGAGGGATAATATAGCTCCTAAAGGACGATTGTTTATGGTATATTACCGTAATTGGAGAATTTGACCTGGTGCTGACTTGCTGTTGTACTGAGAAGGGGACCTCGCAAAGCTTGACAAGTTTTGTTTAGATCTATCGATCCAATCTGTCTATAGATAGGCACCTACTATGGCAGCAATTAATTAATCTCCGCCTTAGTATACAAGGACCATGGCTCGCAGCTGTTAGTTACGGTGGTTTAGAGGAGACCCGCTCAAGGTCACCGGTTCGGAGCTATTCCGAGATCTCAAGGAGTGCCAAGTGAAACAAATAGAAGATTCACATGCATTCGATAGGTAGCCCTATAACTTACCAATCATCTCTCTTCAACCATGGAGTATTTCTTGATTACTGTAACAATATTTACTATCTTGATCCTCCGAGGAAACGAATCCTTGCCCTACTAGTTTTAAGCAAGCGGTGCTCACAAAACCTGGAATAGAGCAGAGTTAAGCAAGAGTGCGTGCGAAGGAATATATCTTTTTATCGCTCTTGAGCCACGACCAGTTCAAGTTCACTACGTATTTCTCGAGATGATAAACATGGCGAGAGAACAGTCCCATCATCTCAGCTGGAGGCTTCTTCTCTTCCCTGAGGGTCAGTGTCATAGAATAGAATAGAACACCGTTAAAGGCTTAGCTCACAAAAGATCAATCAAAATGAATTTCCAGCCTCGGTACTATAGATTAGAACTTTACTTTCGAAAAATTCCAAGCGAAATTGAAAAAAGAGAGTGGTCCCCTACGGAGGAGATATTGATACCCGTTCGTTTGAGCGAAAATTAGGCACAATCAATGTTCTTATTGATCTTTCTGACCAACCTATTTCCCTCTGCGCTCTTAAGTATCATGCATTCGTTGTAAGGAAACACATTCAAACTAGTCAGTCCTGAGGATTACGTGAGTTAGTGGCCCCCTGCCCAAAAATAAAACATCTCCAGGCGCCGATAAGTGAGAAGAAGTTGATTATCGCTTGTCGCCAACAAAGAGATTCTCATTCCAGATAGTCAAGGATTCAACAGAGAGATTCGAGAGACCCTCCCCATAGATGAGAAAAAAGTATGGGGATATGGGATCTCCCTGTCTTTTTCTACTTGGCTTGAAAGAAGGTAGTAATTCTCCATTCACTTTCACTTCAAGAAAAACAGTAGTAACACATCTCATGATGAGAGAGATCCACGCCCCGATACAGACTGTTACGATATAGCCAATATATGAGTGGAGTAAGAATGCTCAAACCCTGTATCTTTGGACCCCCACTGAACATATTTCCCCGGGACGGAATAAAAACAGGTCAAGTTTCTTCTTCGCCGCACTCCTCGAATCCATGGCCGATTCAATAACATACCTCGCAAAATCGAGTCATTTTCTTGTGTGTGGGTTCCCAAGGATACCATAGAAAGCGAATTATGGAAAGCGGATCTTAGGATCTTCAATGTAAAAAAGAGAAGATGTAAAAGGAAAGAGGATTTGCCATGCTGCCATACCAGTCACTGACTGCTTTGACGCTTTGCTGTCGATCATATTTTACATTTAGTTTGAAAAAGTGCCTTCTACTTGCACTCTAGGGTGCTCAACTTGAATTGAAATCTGTGCGACATAAATCAAACAAGAAGTGGTGTTGTTGCACCGGGCGGGTAGACCAATGGGTAGTATATGTTGCCGCCATCCTCTAATTATGTGGTACGAATACGGAATACGGGAGGGAAGAAAGACGAATCGAAGATGTTCTGTTTCGTATTTGATCTTACTTGTTTTATCGCTGGAAGCGACAGCCCTAATATCCTGTAAGTAGAACATCATTACTTTCCAATTTCACTAGCTTCTAGGTCCCTTTTCACAGATGAAGAGTCGGAAAAGCGGGGCAAGAGCAATCATTGAAATGGGGGTAGAATGCGTAAAATGTAATATGTTCCCCACGAGAGCCGAGGCACCTTAGGTGCAGAAAAATTCGATGAGGTGGGAGCGGCTTCTCCGCCAATCTATTCATGGCGCTCAATGCACTTGATACCTTTCCAGAACGGATACCGATGTACAAAATAGCATTTGTATCGAATAGTCACGTCTGTCTAGCTGAAAAACGTAGTGGCATCCCGACCTATATTATCTATTGTCTCTCTTGCCATGATTGGTAAGCGAAATCATTGTTTTAGATGAACCTGCTGCTGCCCCGCATAAAGAAGACGACATGCCTCATTTATTGGAGCAGAACCCACAACCAATGCTTTTGGATTGATAAAATGCCTGCATGAAATGAAAGACCCTTGGGTTACTGACCACACTAGCCAATTGGTTTAGACCATTTCCCTTCACTGAAGAGGGAAACACATACCTATTATGCTATCACAGCTTACGTCAGGATCTACATGCACATGATTCTTTCACTTGAAGAAAGATCCTTCCCAAGAACAAGAAATCTACTTGCATGCTTCCTTTCATCCTAAAATCGTCCGATTGTACATTTGATTGTTTAAATGAAAGAAATTCGAAAAGAAATAAGAGCACAATAGGTTTATGACTGAACTGATAAACAGAAAGTTTTGGAATCCCTTCCTTCTCTTTACTTCACAGAGCAGTAGATTCGGGTTCATCATCACATGTTACTGGTATGTTGGATGACGATCAGAATTCAAAGAAGAAAGAAGAAGGTTTGGGGCCCGACAAGAGATAAGAATAGATAGAGTGTAATCAAAGCAAGGGATAACGGTCAAGTGCACATTTCATTCATGTCAAGGCTATCTGAAAAGCAAGGGAAATCATGATTCATTGGCAAATCAGACAGATTTTAGAGCTATACTTGGCTAAAGCATAAGAAAATACTGCGGTGAAAGCCTTAAGCCAGGAAAATCTAGAAATGTTAATGAATTATTGACCCTAGTCTAAAGGTACCATTATCTTTCCCAAGCACAAATTCACTTTTGATTTTATATGCGGGCTCCCTTTTCCTTGTGTTGAAAGTGTCAACTTCCTAGTTTCCATACTTGAATCCGGAATTGGCAAAACATGATCCTATTTGACCTACTGTATAGATAGCCCTATTTAATAAGTTTCTCCTATTTTGGTATTTTGTGAAGGGTTAGTGGAGGAGGTACTGGAGTAGGTGTTTCTGGTCGTGGCTTCGGTGGTACTGGTCGCGGGACGGGTAGCTCGACGTTGGCAGGTGCTGGTCATGGGGGAAAGCCCAGTCATGTGGTCATGGTACTCCGACTGAAAAGAGGGGAGGTGGTAGGAACAGTCTAAGGGGCTAGGTTTGAATCGTTAGTTCTAGTAGGAACCGCTTCTTCTACCCTTCGCTTATTCGCATTTCCTGCTTCCTATTGAAAGAAAATCTCATGGAATGCAAGGAGTGCATATAGTGAGTTGACTGCTATAGTATGTAGTGCTTAATGACTGAATCTAAGGACAAGAGAGTATGGTAGAAATATTGCTTGTTACTCACTCGCTATTTTGGTCCTGGTTTGACTAATTAGCTTTCCTAGTGCCCTCTTTTTGTAGATTGGAAGGACCCTTGCTAGATATGTTGGTGTAGGGAATTTCGTTCTCTTTCATAGATAGGAGGAGCATGCTTGCTTACAGCCTGTTCTCACATATAGATAGTGGGACATGCGTGCTTAGAGATAGTCGAAGGTGTAATCTTTCAAAATGTAGTAATTAAAAGAATCGCAACTCGCTCTGGATGGATATTTAGGTACCCTCGCCCTATTATGGATTTTTACTAGTGAATGGAAAGAGAATCATGTGCCCCATACATAGGAAAGATAGAATCATCCTACTACATTCCTTCTCCGGTCCTTTCATGGCCCATGTTGTTCAAAGGCTAATACGGAAATAGGATTACTTACGAGCTGGGATGGGATGTAGAGTATAGCCCATAGTTTCTTAGTAGGAATGCAACCTTAATGGAATTCGGGATGGGACTTTAGCATTTTCCTCCAGCAGCACTTTGTTTGGGGATGGTTGACTACTTTTTGATTCTCTAAATCCAAATCCTGCTTTAATATTTTGGATTGATCAGACCGCCTATTGTAGAAGAGATTGCTTGCTAAAAATAGTACCGCATTTGTGCTTAAGAAATGGATTTCTTGTACGGGGTCTATATCCACTTTTAATACCATGCACCCCACAATCAAAAACTTCTCTTTCAATTCTAAACAAAGAGAAAGCTCAGGCGGCTGCTCAACCAGGAGGATCATGTTTGTTAATTTACACTTACTTTTACTACTTCTCTACCAGTTCTCTCTCATCATGGGCCAAGCAGTTCTCTCTCATAGATAATAATCTCCAGCTCTTAGCACCGGTTTTCACTTCGTGTAGAAGCTTCTTCTTTTGTCTACTCAAACACTTCATCCATGAGAACCAAGTTTTGATCCATGATATATTCTAAAAGTAAGAGAAACTCTATTAATCTACATACCTTCTCTCTGGCCACCATGTTTTCTCCGAAGGGTGAAGGCGGATTCTCAGAATTGCAAATAAGGGCGAAGGATACATACAATATGCCGGGTCTAAAGTGAAGTAGTACAGACACAGGAAATCTTAGAAAAACTTAGAGAGTCTCCATAATCTAGACTTCTCGGTTTCTTAATCGATGTCTATCTTACTAAGATACTGGTGCAACTTAAGGTGCTGGTGCTCCACCCCACTCTAAGAAGTATGACTGTGATTTGCCAATACCCAAATGGGTAGTGTACTGCTCGCACCCCTTCTTATTAATTCTGACTTGTTTCCGCACACAACCTTCCTAGAACTTTGTGACTTGGATCCAACCAATGAAGGAAGATGTATGGCCTCCCTCGAACAAAAGAGAGAGGTATGGGAGTTTACCGTAATTCCTTGCCCACTGACCGAAGAAGCTCCTACGGTTTCCAAATCGAGGGATCAATCCAATAATCTTCTCCTTTCATCAAAGGAGTAGGTGGAAGAGCTAAGAGAGAAATCAAGCGATTGTGGGTTGAGCAGTGAGAAGTGCGCCGGAAGTGTACTTCGAGCGAAGGACAAGCTACCATGAAATTTAGAGGTTCTTACAATCGTTGGTAACTTTCATCTATCCGGGGCTCGAGAAATTGGAAAGGACAGCGCTTTCTTGGTCGGGCATTGCACTGGATCTGAGGAGAAAAACGTAGATTACCGAGGCTATCGATTCGTACCTGCTATCAAAGGAGCTTTTGCTTGCTTTGATAGTACACAATAGACTTTCAAGATAGATACACGTTAAGGACATGAAAAATCTTTTTCTTTGGATTTGGACCTACAATTGCCACTTGTAAGAGCAGGTTTTGAACCCACTGAGGTACGATCTACGATCAAAGTACCATGAATCTGCTTATAATCCACTTGACGGCCTACTCAAAAGTTGTCTTCTTTCCTTCGTTTGGTGTATCACGCCGATCAATCGGGAATCCCATGGCAGGGTGGAGGGGGAGCTTTGTTAGGAATATTCCCCACTTCCACTTCTTTATTATGGCATAAAGTGCATTGTACCAAATATCGTTGTGGTATGCTTTGCTTATATTGAATATCACTTCCAAAGCATAATGATAGAAGCCAGCTATCTCGAAAGGTACCAAACGCCGCTGGGGGTCTTTCTATCTTCCCATATGTTGAACCGACTTCCTTGTCTCTTTCTAGTACAAAATTATTTATTAGCCTATTGTTATATTTAAGGTGGGATTTTATGTTTTCAATTTAGAACACCATGAAAGTGAATAGAAAAAAGAAAAATACCCCTGTGATACGCCTTCCTTTACCTATTTCTAGATTGATTGATGTTCAATGAAGGGAAACTTGCCATTCCTTCTTTCCTTTTAAATTGTACATTTTTTTGATTCTGAACTAATTATATCCTTTTTGTTCCCATCGAGCTTTCTTGCCTAGTGACTAAGGATTTTCACACTTGTTGTGTCTATAAAAGATTTTCTCATAAGACACTTACAGAAGTGTTACAGTGATACACTTTCGATAAGAATCGAAAAGCAAGTTCCCTATACTACCTTCTTTCCCTCCTTTGTTTCTGTCTTTAAGAGGCAGTGCATCTGGAAGGAATCGAACCTACTTTTTGACCCATTTTGCCTTTCTAGGTTGGTGGGCGCTTTCACCATTCAGCCATGGATGCTTTAGTGAGTGAACTAGGTTTTTATTTGAGAGCGAACTAGGTTTTTAGTGGTATTCCTTCTCGAGCTTCTTTTTCTTCCGTTAAGGGAGATTCGGGAAAAGATGGAATAGGAAGACGTGTTTCCAAAACGAACAAGATACGGGTAGAGAAGGGGAAGTTAGGAAAGTTAGACAAGATTGGAATGGGCGTAGGAACATGTATTGATGTACCAGATCGGCTAATGCTCGCAGGTTGATGCGATGTATTCCACCAGTTGACTAGAGACTTTATTATTGGTATATCGATCGGTCCAGCACGGATTGAAATAGGAGCCGGCTCGACAAGAAGCTTTTGAAAACGCAGTGCACCCAGGTAAATAAGGAACAAGATGAGTACATAAGTTAAACGAGCATCCCACACCCGGCTCATAGGCCTTCCCCGAAACCCCCCAGTCACTAACATAAACAAAGTAGAAAAAACACCAATTTCTGTACCGGCTCCGGAAGAGCGGAGAAAAAGGGGATGTTTTGTTAATGGGAACAAGAAACTGTTTATAGCTGTCGCGACATAAATAACTATACTCATCCGAGCCGCAGGAACATGTACATATGAAATATGAGAATTTCCACCTTGTTGAAGATCTGGTGGTGCTACCCGAAGACTTAAATGAATAGCCATCGCTGTTAAGAACAATCGAGATCCAATGAAAATTTGCGCATAGCTTTTTGTCTTTGAGATAAAAAAATAAGGTTGTAATAAGGAAACTGACATTTTATTTTCCTTGCCTTGCAAGTGGAACAAGAAAGACTATATAGTTATTTTGATTCTATAAACCATCAAAGGATTTCACATGCTTTCCATGGAACGACGGAATTCCCCTTGCTTAGTTTTCGCTCCGCTCGTGCGTGGCACTCCTTGCTTGCGGAGCGGCATATCAGAAAAAGAAGGATTGAATTTCTATACGGGCCCATCCCCTCTTACCGCTAACTAACAATTATGCTGCTCTCGCCTTTTTGTAATTTATCTTTCAAAAATGCACTACTAATTTTTACGGCCTCCTTAGTCACCCTATCCACTCTCATCCTGTTTTTGGGTTCCCTTTCAGGGGATGAGGATATTACGATGATTTCTCCCTCCGTAGGTGGAAAACACGTGGGTGGGTAGAGTCTGTGCTTTGCTTTTGGGGGCACTGGCAAGAAGCTTCTCGGTCACCCTACTCTGACTTGATTAGCTACTAGTAACTAGGATCGTTCAAACAGTCAGTCAGCAGTGCGTACTTCTTTCCTAGTTGAGTGGATCTGTGTAGCAGAGCCCAATCTTCTACCATACGCTCTAACCTGACTTGTTTTACTTGATTCACCCACGTAAATAGATAAATTGGATAATAAAATTCATCCCATAAAAGAGAAGTGAGTCCGCATGTCGGCAAATGATTGGGAATTGAAACTGGCTACAGAGAAAACCGAAGCCCTAACTCCCAATTCTTTCTATCTTACATCGCCATCGAGCCCTCGTTGTAGAGTCACTGATTTCTAATCGCAATGGATTTATGTTTTCTTTGGCTTTTCCATTCGCCTCGTTCAACCTTGATCTGGATAGATAGTTCGGCTTCTATTAGGTGAGAATGATTTTGTCAAAGAAAGGTTTCGCTATACAACAACGATGAACTTACTTCTGATCAAATTGGATTGGATGAATCGGTAATCTTTCTCTGTCTTGTGAGAGAGAGTAACTTTCTGTATTAAGAGCGAGCGGGTGACATGCATTAAGCGAAATCAATTGTTATGTTTTTATCTTCTTTGGCAAGAAGACCCTTGACTTAGGAGACGTGTTTGGCTTGGATGATGTCGCTATGCTCCTATTCACTTTCAGAGACTGCTCTGAGTTAGCCAGTTTTGCGGCAACCCTTTCACTAAGAAACTTTTAGCCATTAACAAAATGCCACTATTCTACAATGCTTCTTTGATTTATGTGTAGAAGCGGTAGTAGTGAAGAAAATGGAGGGAGAAGAAAGAAAGCGATGTGACACGAGAATAGATCACATCCGCCAGCCAGCCATGCCATTATATAGATCCGCTCTGAGTCTTCTATAGGATGAGATCCGCTTGGTCTTGTGATAGGGGCTTGAGGAGGAAGAAGAGGGGATTTCTGAAAAAAAAGAATGAATCTCCTTATTTATAGGGAACAAGACGTGTGACTTCCTCAAACGAAACGAATGTGGCTTTCGTGATAAGGCAAATCCTTCGTTCTGTACAATCAACATATTGAATCTACGCTCGCTCGGCTCGGTGCTGAATGAACTCCTTCATTGATTCCGGGCTGCTCGTAGGGGACTGTAAAAGCAAGCGTAGGAGATCGAATTGTGAGTCGAGTCCGATGGGTAAAAGGGGGAGGCAGGAAAGGGTTCTGTTGTGAATTCTTCTGGTTTGTCTATCTATCTCAGCCCTTCCTTGAAAACCTAAAAATTGACTTGCGTCTTCCCTTATCCCACTACACTTTCTCTTCCTTATTCCATTTCACTGAGCTAAGCAACACTTTTTCACGAATTCACCCGAGATATTATAGAAACTGGTCATATTGATCTGTCGTCTTGTTCTAGATAGGAACTTGCTGCTGTCTTGGTTCGTTTGAGAGCATGCATTGTCTATATATCCAAAACCGGAGGAGAGTTTGGGTTTGGATCACAGACGATCAGAGATTTTGGATTGAGATGGATGGTTGTGCTTGAAGTTACGAGTCGGGTAATGCTAAGTTGCATCGGCTGATCCGTTTCATCCTCTTTCGACGACGGAAGTTGGACTTTAGTTAGCTTAAAAGAAATTACCAGCAGCCTGTCTATGTCCTTTGAGTCTATAGCCGCCAAATCTAAAGATTCCTTAAGTTCTCGTACGACTTCTTTTTCTTCTTTTGTCAATGATCAGTGACAATGAATGCTACGAATGTTCACTTCCACTAATATCGTATAAGAATTGTGAGGTGCCCATACCTTCCCGGAAAGAAGAAGAGTCATTGTCGCTTCCTGACCGATAAGAATGCACATATTTACCCTTGCCGCGGGAAATACCACCAGTAGAGTCTGCAGAAGGTGTTGTTCAGGAGAGATGCTGGGCTCTAGATATGCGAGTGAGATACCTGCCCTCGGTCATGACCTGGGTTGAAGAAGGAATCTATGTTCTTGGAAGAAAAGAAAGAACTCCGGTATTCCGACCTTATCTATTTGCTCAAAGAACGAATCAAACCCCTTGTCGAAGCCCTTTATGATATATAACCCTGGATCGAGTCAGATTTGGGGCGGCTGAACCCACTTAAGGTGAAGACTTAGTAGATGTCAATGGAAAGGTGAGAAGAGCTGATCGAACCTACCAAGCAACGGTTAGTTGTGCGGTGTACATACAGGCTGGTTTCGCCATTAGCGATGAATTGGATTTATTAGTAAGGGAATGAATGAAGCGGACCAGAAATAATATGGATTTCGGAATAGAAAGTATCTCTTCTAGGTTTCTGCTTCAAGTAGTAAGCAAAGGATCCTACCTGCTTGTCTAATGGTTGAACACCTTGGCGGCCTCTAGTTCTTCTATGTAGCGCGAACGAATAAGCTTAATCAAATGGTTTCTTTGGCAACAGTTTTTTCTAGTTGATTTGTCCTTATATATATTAGTTGTAGTATAGTTCAATAAAATGCTCATAGCTCTTATCATTCCTTTATCCATGCATAGACTGGGAATATATTAGCTCTTAGCTCTGGCACTTTCTTCTTCTTTACTTGCCATTGCATTCAATAGCCTATTTGAAGTGAACCAAAGCTTTATTTGCTAGCTCTACGAAATACGTATATCTTCTTGGCTATCTCTACAGGCTTTTACAACCTATAAGCAGACCTTTGTATACACCCTTGTAACTGAACTAGCTATTCACAAAGAAAGGTCTATACTGTACATATACCAACTACGCACCCCTTGTATCCTCCTTTTTCCTTCTCCCGTTCTTCATGTTCTGCCCGAGCTCACTCCTCTTTCCAGCAATCTATGTGGGAGCACTCGTTCAAAGTAAGTTGAGATTCAAAGTGTTCCCGTAAGCTAGTAAGTCAATCAAAGCTATAACTCTATTTGTTAGTTTCAGGAAACTGGTACGTATTTCTAATAATAATAATAATATGTATATATATTATTATTTGGTATTTACCAATTTTAGACTAAGCATAAATTCATTTGGAAAGAAAAGGGAAATCCCCTGAAATAAAGGATTTTTACTACGTTACCCTAAAATGGAAGAGGAAGATAAACTAGCCAAGAGACAGAAAAAGGTAGAGACCAACCACCAAAACAAGGGAGTAAGGTATAGGGGGATATGGGCCATGAAAGGTCCGATGTATCGGTCAGCTATACCTAATCCTTCACTCAAAAACGCATCACACCTTTTGTAGGTTCAAGCCGAAGTCAAGCATGTTCACCTACTGCAAACTCCAAATACCGTGGTCAGCGTACCTGGTTCTGAACTGCTTTTAATCTAGAATAAGTGGAATCTTCTCAGCACTCTCCTTCATCTTCTGTGGCCCCGTCGGTCGGTACGTGCCAACCCCAACAAATCATGGTTCGACAAAGGTTCCCGTAGAGTGCTTCGAAAGGTGCCATTACGATTGTAGAGTGATAGCAGTTGTTGTAAGCAAACTCTGCTAATGTATCTCTATGCCTATTTAGTAGGCCTGCTCATTGATGCTCTTCGAGCCGATTGTATGGGATGTGTTCTGGTGTACAGTGGGAGATGCAAGGATATCGATTGAAGTTTGATTTGTTGGCCATGGAGTTGGGAGCATATGATGTAGTCCTAGGAGTAGACTGGATAAGGAAATCCCCTATTATTTAAATAAGTCTTTCCATTGGTTGTAACTAATCTCGTACCCGCTGCTGCGGAATTCCTTTTACCTAACCGGGATTGCAGTAAAGATAAACAACGTTGGGCCTGCCTGCTTGATCATCACCACCCATTCCCATGGGAATATATGGGTTTTTCGGTCCAGTGGGAGGATCATTTTCCTTGGAAGGTAATTTTCCCAACCAATAAGTATTGGGCTCCCAAGTAAACAAAGCGAAGGATCAAGTAACCAACATGTTGCGAGAACCAAGTTAACCCAGAAATGACTCAAATAATCCAAGGGCAGAGCAACGTAATCCAACGGAGGGGCTACGTGATCCAACAGAAGAGCTACGTAAACAAGGAACACATGAACCTGCTAAGGATCCACTCCACCTGCGAAGTGGACCAATCACAAGAGCTCGGGCCGAGAAATTCAATGAAGTAATCCA
This sequence comes from Hordeum vulgare subsp. vulgare, assembly GCF_904849725.1. Lineage (NCBI taxonomy): Eukaryota > Viridiplantae > Streptophyta > Magnoliopsida > Poales > Poaceae > Hordeum > Hordeum vulgare. Next base: position 196,133,697 of record NC_058523.1, on the reverse strand, counting down.
TATGCTGATTTAGCAAGCCAAGCATTGGAGTTGGTATTCAAATTTTCTTGAATAACCTAGCTGTCTGAAACTCGCCAATGGGATTATGTGTAAACCTATGGTCTACATGGTGTAGGTAAAGGGCAAAAAAAGTCGCTAATTAGTGGCACTAAAGTATGCACCCGGTGTGTAAACTTATTCTTTTTATTTACCAATGTCGCTATCTCACTGATCATACTTTGAGACCACGGAGAACATCATAGAGAAAGACACGTCACCTAAAAAATATTTACGCCCTGACTTATATGAGTCGGCTAGAAACTCAAGGCCCGGGCTTTTGTGGGAGAATGCTGAGTCCTTCCCAAAGTCTTCTGGATAAACGAAAGATCTGGATAATGCTAGGTTGTGATACTGATGTCTGATTTTACTCATATACATCCGACAGTGAAGGCCGTGAAGTTTGAACAACCTCACTTAACCCTGGTTCTGTAACATTTCTTGCGCCCAGGTATCCATGACCTATAAATAGAGGCCCACTTACCATTGGATACTCCGAATAAAAGAAGTAGTTACCCTGGTCTATACGTAAGATCTCCTTGCGTAGAGGTTAAGGCCAGACGGATTACTGAAATGTCGTTTTACTAACGTTTCCTCATCGACTGCGAGAGTTTGTGGTGTGTGTTCTCGGACCAAAGAAACCAAACAAGCATACCTTTCCTATAATGGAGTATCTTGGGTATGGTACTCCCTCTTTATCAGCTTAATGTTCAATCAACATTCCTTCATGTGGATCTTGACTGGATGTAAGTCAAGATTGCTATTATCTTATTAAAGAACATAAACTTCAAAGCTTCTAGTCTGTCCCAACTCTTTCGAGACGCTCTCCCAGTCAACGTTCCAAGGCATCACCAGACCATAGCACTTTTGAGCTTGAGAAATGCTTTTCTGGCTTCTTGTCCACACCTTCCTTTAACAACTCAGTTAAAGGCCTGCTGATAGCTGCATACCCTGGTACGAACCTCCTGTAATAACCCCTACAACCCTCGGAGTTCTCTAACATTGTCTAGTTCTGGCCAAGCTGTCATGCCATCTACCTTGTTTGTATCAGTAGATACCCTAATTTGATAAATAATCTATTTCCTTTATGAAATTTGGCTCACCCACAAAAAGTATTTTCTGCCGGAACACTTCCTCTAGCAACTTGAGATGCTCCACCATGGTAGAAATGTACACTAGAATGTCATCGAAAAATACCAATACCCCTTTCCAACATATCTCTTGAAAAACAATATTCATGAGTTGTTGAAAGGTTGCCGGGGCATCACCTTGAATTCAAAAAGCCGGTCCTTTAGGCTGTTTTGTAGATATCCTCTTCCTTTCATTCTTATTTGGTGATAACCAGCCCTCAAATCTATCTTAGTTCACACCTCATCCTAAAGTGCCGGTCTTCTATGATAAGAATGGGGTATTTGGAAAACATAGTTGCTGCATTTAGTTTTCGATAGTCGAAACACATTCTCCAGCTTCCATATTTCTTCAACACCAGAGCTACTTTGGGGCTTGTACCGGGCCTGATTACAACATTTTGCAACAACCCCTCTACTATCCTTTCAATATCTGTTTTCTGGGTGATAGCATTTCGTCAGAATACAAATGGTGGCCCACGTTTAGAAAACATTTTTAGGGTATTCTATTTCAACATAATAGATCAAACTTTTTATATATTGTGTTTCATCTATATAAACTAAACGACCCACTCAACTTTCTTAATTCATCCAGGAAGTACTTCCAGGTTTTGGAGGTTACACGGTTTAAGGCCCGGATCGCATAGTTGACTTGATCTTGCCTTTTCCCATATAAAATAAGATCTGCTGCCCGAGAGATGTCTTCATCATCATCTAGGCTAATTCCCCGGCTATTTAGATGCTCCCTAGCTTTAGATTCCAATATATTTTCCCTTTCTTTCGCTGTCTCTATTCTATTGATGAACGGTCGTAACTCTAATATAGGGCTTTGAAGCATAAAAATCAGCTACAATCTAGTTTTTTCACAAAGGCTGGTTGAGGCTCAGAGTCAACCATCTTTGCTTTGCAGATGATCTTTTTTTCAGCAGTGGTGATCAGAATTCTATCCAAGAGCTTACTAGTATCATGACTCATTTTAACAGAGTGTCTCGGTTTTTAGTTAATGCCAAAAAAGTAATATCTTCTTTAGTGGTATTTCCTTTTCTTTGAAACAAACTATTTTGTAGTGTGTCTGTAATGAAGGGATTTTACTAGTGAAATACTTATACCCTCCATTCATTTCCTTTTCTTTCCAGGCTAGCTCCCTCTGTAGCCGGTGGTTGATGTAGATGAGTATGGGAAGACAATGGTAGTTTCATTCTAGGTCCCACTAATTGTTGAACAATTGGTTTGAGATTTTTTTGATCCATGCAAGCTATTTCCAGTTGAAGTCATAAGGTACCATCCTGTTCCAGCCAGGAAGACAACTCTATCTCAGAAGTTAGTTGGATCTTTTATTTAAGCCAAAGGCTAGAAAACCTATTTCAAATGAGTTTGGCCTCCGTTAAGTTATCCTCATTTCCTGAGATAAGCGTAGTTCAACAAAACTAAAAGCTAGATATATCGTTGTAAAGTTCACCTAGACTGCATGATTGTATAGAAGGATAAGAAGGATTTTTAAATCCCTTTTTTTAAAACGAAATAAGAAAGAGAGTGGGATGAGATGAAAGTAAACGCAAAGAGCTGATTCGATCAAAGAACCTCGCAGCTTTAGTGCAACAAGCCAATCAAAAGCACTCATCTTTATTGACTAAATGCTTTTTTGTCTCTTCCTCACTAAACGCCCGCTTCCTGGCTCCTCCCTCTTTGCCTAATGGTTAAGTAGATAGTAGGTCCCCCTGGCCCCGCAACCAAGAGTCACTCGTCGAAAGCTGACTAGGAAGACAATAACTTCTATTTCAAGAAAGCATGATTGGAGTTCTTCTATTGACGAAGGGAAGAGGACGGTCTTACTTTTCAGAGATACCTGACTTATTAGTGGACTGGTGAGAAGTGGGAAACAAGGAAATAGAGGGAATGCTTACTGGGACATAGCCTTTGGTACGAGTTGAAGGGAAGAGGTTCGATTGCTAATAAAATGAGTGGAAGAGGTGCTCGGTCAAAGGCATTCTCTCAAGTAGCAAAGGCGAGACGGAAAAGGAGGAATGAAGGCTGCTAGGTACCGCTCCGTGGTAACATCTATCGATTCCGCTATCGGGAAAGTCTAGCAAAGGGAATATCTGGCTGAGGAATTAGAGGAAATTCGGTAGCACTCGGGGACGGAATCAATCGAAGAACTTAAGAAATTGCCCATACCGACAGTAGCTCCCTCTTTAGAAAAAAACCTATCTCATTAGGCAGGTATACCTGACCCTTTTTTAGCTAGTTTCGGGAAAGCGGTAAGTTAAGTAAGTCAAGCCCTTCTAAGGGAGGAATAGGGAGAGAAATGGTAACGTAATAAGTGAATTTCTCAGGCATTTCCCCTGCAGACGGAGGACAAAGGGTTTTCATCTCGCGAAGAATTAGCAGTTTCAGTTCTTTTGGCCATAGGCGAGATAGAGTTTTTTCTTGAAACCGAGTTTGGACCGATTACTCATATAAAATGACTACAAAGAAAGGCGAAAGCATGGGGAATTCAATATTGACGATAATGTATTAGTTAGTGGTGCAAACGAGCTTTTTTTCCAACCAAGCTAGCGTGTGATTGCGATGAAATATTTTTGGGCGGGGCATTACTGATACTAAGATGAAATTCGAAATGAGAAAGGCCTTAGAGCCTCATGCTTTCCTGTTTTATTTGGTTGGGAAATGGCTCTTTCCTGATCTACTTTTGAAATAATTCTATCTCTATTTGCTAAGTATGTTAATTTCTCCTTAGTAACAAGGCCAAAACCGAGGTTTTACAAGTTTTCACTCATTTCTGTCCCGTTTGGATCATCCCAGTCGTGCCGCTGTGGAGTCTTATCTTTGTCTGGCTCCGATCTCTGGAAGCGATTAAACTTCTTCTGCGGGTTATTCTTCTACTTCTTATTGCCGGACCCTTCTTTCCTCTTATACGGATTGGGAAATTATTTCTATTATACGTATATTCTTAAACACATGACACCTTAGGCGCACACTTTATTCGGACAGTGGGGCACGATGCTCTAAAAGAACTTACAGAAAAAAACTTAGCGGTAAAGACTGTTTTCGAAAGCACCTCTTCCTTTCAAGAAACTCGAATAACCTACTAGGCTACTAAAAGGCTGATCCAGACGAAGAAGATAGCGAGAAAACGACTCCTCAAGCCGAAGTAAGGGCGGGACCATCTTCTTTTCTGACCGTTTGGAGCTGCTTACAAGGCCTAAACCTTCCTGTAATCCGTGGAGCTTTGTCAGAGCCTTTTCCTTCCCCAAAGGACAGAGCTCAATTTACCTTTGCCAGAGCTCTAAAATAAGGAGAATCAGCTCAAGATAAAAGGGCTCAAACTCAATTGATCCGGGTCAACACTTCCTGTATCTGGTTTCGGCTTTATTTTGACTACTTGTAGGGGCTCATGACAGTCCTGTAGGGGATCCAAAGGATTTCAAGCAGTAGCAGCAGCGGGGCGGGAGAGTTGGTTATTCAATTGATCCTCTGATGTTGGCCGTTCTGCATCATCCAGCAAGGCTCGGAAGTCTGAGCTATTAAGGTGCGGTTTACGGATAAGAGGCCTTCGATATGTTAAGGGAGAGAAGGGAGAGTCATTCCAGAGTTGAGTGGGAATCGTTGATAGAAATTTGGATTTTCCCTGAGGTACGATAGCGTATGAACTAAAGAAAGGGAATATGGAAAGTGAATGTGGTAAAGGATACCAAGAGTAGGTTCCCTGAATGATTTTTAGGCGTATTTTCTTTGAACAAATAAATATAAATAAAATTGGATGGAGCTTCCACCTATGCTATGAGTGAATCTTATCATCACTCGCGAGTGGTATCGTATCACCATCTTTGTCCTAAAAATATCTGCAGAGCTAAGCCAGTGTAGGCTTTGACACTAGTTATATTCGCTACAAGTATTACACTCGCTTCGCTACACTCTTCTCTTATGCGTCGCGCTTCGCATAGGCTAAATAAGCCGCTCATCCCTGGCGAATCCTACCCACATAGGAATGCGGAACCATTGGGGAAAGGCAAAACATATTCAACCCCAGAAGAGAAGTCACTGTTTCGATAGGACCAGGGAGAGGACCCTGATCACCTTGCCAACGAATTCAAGGCCTTAGGAAAATCATCCTACAATGGACTGTATGGACTGAGAACGAAGAAGACATAAAAATAAGGATAGGGGGGATAAAAAGAAAACCTCCTCCCATTCAAAGTAGTCTTTAAGTACCTTTTTGATTCGGTAACGAGTATGGATGGATCAACTATAGGTTCGACTTTAGACAAGATACGTACATGGCTAAGTGTATGAAAATGCAAGAGAGAATCATAAAATCTAAAAGCTAGGAAGGAGAAGACCGGGTGATTGAATATAACTTGCTAATAGATCCTACTCTTCCTTAAGCGCTAGTTCTATTCACGATGGTTCAGTTTCGAGAGCAGCTAAAGTAGTTACCTAATAAGATAGATGAATATTCCATGAACTACGATTATAAAAATCTTCTTATAGAAGTCTAGTTCTTTCTTCTTTTAGAAAAGGAAGTCTTGCTATCCTTTCTTGCCGCTACTTGCATTGCGAGCCAATCTTCAAACTGTTATGGAGAAGTCGTTTACTGATAGCTGCTTGAACGTGGAAATATTTCGGCATATCTGCTCTTAGGTTAGTACGAGAACTCGATTCTACTCATGCTATAGTCGAGGATGTACTTATACTACCCGAAAGAGGGATCAATTAATGGGGTGCATTTTTCTTAGGGCAATTCTAGGCAAGACCTTGAATCACACGGGTTTATCCTGGCAATCCAACATTCTTTATCTCGGCGTAGATTGGTGTGATAGGACGGATGCCGTGAAGAAGCTTTTTTCTTTGACCGGAGTCAACAGGTGTGAACCCATCTAGGATGAGTCAAACATAGGGGGAAGTGCCTCCTGGCAATATCCGGCATACTAGTAATCGATTATTTGGCCTTTTGCGATCGAACAACCTATGAACAGCTGTAGCCTACATAACCTACCTACCCAGATCAAGGGAAGAAGGTATCAGATCACTGTAGTTCTAGACCTCTTTTTCAAATAAAGGAAGTGACAATGTTTGCCGTATGAAGATACCACCCAGGCACAGAATCTGAAATAACAATCAGGAATAGGACTAGGAGAATGAGGACTACTTTACGTAGTCAAGCTGTAATTGGGCTTAGTGCTCCGATTGCGCGATAGGACTAGGACTGATAGGTAAATGCCCCTTACTCAACCAATGAAGGCGGGTAGGCTTTTCTTTCTTTTGTTTAGGATTGGCAAGAGGATGGCTGCCTCGGCTTCAAACCTGTTCGAGAATGCGCTCTTATCACTACAGGGACGCGAGAGAAATTCCTCGAAGGTAGTATTAAAGTGATGGGGTAGTACCGGTGTTAGCGACGAAGGGATTAATTGCAAGAGAAGGTTGCCCTGTTAAGATACGAACAGGGGGCATGCCACGCATAATAGTAAAAAAAGGGTAGAGAAGAGGATTGAGAGACAGAAGGAGCTGGAGGCTAACAAGGAATAGAAGAAGACGTTCCACTCGTAGCTCTTCTGCTTTTTTTAAAGCTTAACTCACATTTCGGGAGCGGATGCTGCTCGACCTAAAGATATGCCCCCAACTCTTGGACATCTCTCACTTGCCTTGGCCGATAGCTTAGATGACCGACCGTTAGGCATGGTTACCAATGATATCACAGTATATATCTTGTTTGGTGAGCCAACCGGCTTCACCCGAGGATGAAGGTAAATCAAGCTCTCTCAGGGGTGGAAGCCAGCCCCCACGCTACTTGATGTTATCACTCTGGAGGATTCAACAATGGATTTGTCTTCCTCAGTCTCTTCAAACTTTTCCAATCCTGCTATTTTCCCCCAGTCTTCTTGAGTAATATGATCCCTGAGGGTCAATCCTTTCCCTTCCCCCCTTTGCCCTTTCAAATGAAAAAGAACTACCAATGCAAAAAAATGAAATGAAATGAACAATTTCTACTTCTTTATTAAACTACACCAAAAATAAAGTCTATAAAAAACAAGAGCCAACCTAAAACTTAACTACCACTTGCCCTCCCACTGAACCCTTCTTTCTATCGAAAAAAAGGAAGAGCGCACCAAAAAAAAAAGAATCCAGAAAAAACTCCGCAACTTACGCTCTCATTGCAGCGACACCTGTTAAAGTGGCGGCAAGAAAGAAAACACCAAAAAGAAGGTTTTTTTAATACCTCTGACGAACTGAACAAAGCAGTCTCGTCATCCTTGCCCGTACCCCTCTTCTCTCAACCGTTGAAAGAGCATAGCCCACGAATGAACCACATCGATCCAAGGTTGCAAGAAAAGAAGAAAGGTAAACCAGACCATATGATTCTTCTGATGAAGTCAATCAGAGAGGAAGGTTAGGTTCTTTGTTTCCTCATCTGCTTAGCTTATAGAATTACACAGTTTATCACGATAGACATTCCAATCAATCGTTGGACGATCAATACCATCGAACTATTCCATTCCACTGCTGAATGACGGAAATAGAAGCTTTTTCTTACTGATGGACTGGTCCTGGGAGTCCAGACTGAAGGTTAGATGGTTGTTCGTTTGTGTGCTTATTTTCCTTCCCCACTCAAAAACAAGTGCTACAGAATGTTCTTCAATTCAAATAGGTATGATCCCGTCAATCCTTCCAGAGCTAGGCACCTGCTTCAGAATGAGACTCTTCGACAGAGATCGTTCCTTCAGTTTAGCAATCAATTAGATCCATACTGACTTAGCTTGAAGCATGGCTTGCCGTTTTGAGGCTCGATGCTACTCTTGGGAACATTATTGATACATCGACTTTCAAGCATCTCGTAGTTGAGCGCTACTGCCATCAACAGTACCAAGATGGAAAGGGACTGCTGAACATGGATAGAACGAGAGTCGAACTCACATGTCTCTCTTTTCCTGTTAGTTAGGAAAGAAAGCCGATATAAACATCTCCATATTAGCGAATTGCCTCTGACTACTCTTCCCAGGATGGTCAAACTACAGGATTCCCATTCACTTAGTAAACTTATTGGACAGATGGGTCAACCACTTGACCGAGGAGAGTAAGGTTCGTCACCACAGTCCCGATAGAAGGTCGAGTTTAAAAACAAACCGAAGACAAAACAACGAATGAAAGGAAGGACGGCTCGCTTCGCGTTACAACCAGGACGGGTCTCGCTGCCGGATCAATGCACAGGACGCACGATCTACAAACAACAATAGAGAGATCCAACCAAGAACGAAAGAACCTGGAAACAAACACGCGAGCGAATACCAAATAGAGTAAGAAGGAGGAAGGGCTGCAGGCGGCTTACTAAGCGAGAAGGCTCCAAGCAATAATGCATTAGAAGGGAGCTTGCTGCTTTGCAACCTAAGCGGTATATCTAAGCTTAGTCATCCAGGGCCGATAGATAGAGCTGCTCTTGTTGCTAATGGAGAAAGATTGGAGTGAAGTTTAGTATGCTTTCTAAGATCAAAGGAGGAAAAGAATGAAGGTGTGGGCGGGAAGGAGGAGGCAAGGCCCCCTGAATGTGTATTCGACTACTCATTATGGAACCACCGATTGATCTGATTAGGCTTCCTGCGGGGTAGCACGGGGAAGTTGCTGAATCAAATCCTTAGAATCGAAGGCCTGACTGAGGGCCACTCCTCTGGTAACCTCAACCTAGGAATGCCTGTTTCACTTCCTTGACAGAGCCAACTGAAATGCTCTATCTCGATGTTGACCAAACATGGATTGATTCTAAATTATGAATCAAAAATCCTGATCTCGCAAAGGATCCACAATAGTTGTGTGTACACGAGGACTCTTAGGGAAAGAAAGGCACTTTTCTCTCTCAGCAGTTAGACCGGCTATGGGTGGGTTGGTTATATACTGCGCCTTCCTTCTTGGAACCTTTTGGTATGTATTGCCCCCTAACTATAGATCATATCCACCGGACCAGAAACTCAATTCCGCACTGCTGCTGAGTCGTCGGACTTATCCACCTTAGGGATTCGTGGAATTTCCGTTTTTGAATTGTGTTGGGGGAAATCTACCAAAGCTAGGTAGATAGATAGACTCCTTTTCCCGCTGCTAAGGGAGAGCAAGAAACTAAATCAAATGATTGTTTTTTTCACCAGCGCCCTTTGTTGCGGGTACTAAGAGTCCTCTCACTACCAACCAGCAGACATCATCATTTGGCTGGGTCTTGCGGGTATCAACAACGAGAAAGAAGAACCAAATGGAAACAACAACTAACTATGGATCTTGGCCAAGACAACGTCCTAGGCCCGTAGGGGAGATCAAAACAAGAAGTCACGCCTAGATGACGACGCCTGTCCTGGGCTGCAGTAAGTGTAGGAAATATGCCCTAGAGGCAATAGTAAAATGGTTATTACCATATTTCCCTTGTTCATGATAATCGTCTATTGTTCATGCTATAATTGTATTAACAGGAAACAGTAATACATGTGTGAATAAATAGATCCCAATGTGTCCCTAGAAAGCCTCTAGTTGGCTAGCTCGTTGATCAATAGATGATCATGGTTTCCTGATCATGGGCATTCGATGTCATTGATAACGGGATCACATCATTGGGAGAATGATGTGATGGACAAGACCCAATCCTAAGCATAGCACTAGATCGTATTGTTCGTATGCTAAAGCTTTTCTAATGTCAAGTGTATTTTCCTTCGACCATGAGATTGTGAAACTCCCGGATACCGTAGGAGTGCTTTGGGTGTATCAAATGTCACAAGTAACTGGGTGACTATAAAGGTGCACTACGGGTACCTCTGAAAGTATCTGTTGGGTTGGTACGAATCGAGATCGGGATTTCTCACTCCGTGTGACGGAGAGGTATCTCTGGGCCCACTTGGTAGAACATCATCATGAGCTCAATGTGACTAAGGAGTTCTTCACAGGATGACGTGCTACGGAACGAGTAAAGAGACTTACCGGTAACGATATTGAACAAGGTATAGGTATACCGACGATCGAATCTCGGGCAAGTTCTATACCGACAGACAAAGGGAATTGTATACGGGATTGATTGAATCCTTGACATCGTGGTTCATCCGATGAGATCATCGTGGAACATGTGGGAGCCACCATGGGTATCCAGATCCCGCTAATGGTTATTGGCCGGAGAGCGTCTCGGTCATGTCTGCATGCTTCCCGAACCCGTAGGAAACACTTAAGGTTCGATGACGCTAGGGTTATAGGGAAATGTTATACGAGGTGACCGAAAGTTGTTCGGAGTCCTGGATGAGATCCCGGACGTCACGAGGATCTCCGGAATGGTCCGGAGGTAAATATTGATATATAGGATGGATGGTTTTGGACACCGGAAATGTTTTGGGCGTCACCGGTAGCGTACCGGGACCACCGGGACCACCGAAAATGGTCCCGGGGGGTCCATCGGTAGGGGCCACCAGCACCCAGAGGTAGCATGGGCCAAAAGGTGGAGGGCTACCAGCCCAAAGTGGGACGGTGCGCCTCCCACAATGGGGCCCAAGGCGCAGGAGGTGGAGAGGGGGGAAACCCTAGGCGCTGGTGGGCCTAAGGCCCACCTAAGTGTTCGCCACCCCCTGCCCCTGCCCCGGCCACCGCACCTCCCATCTGGGGGGGCTACCGCACCACCTAAGGTGAGAACCCTAGGGGTGGCACTCCCCTCCCCTCCTCCTATATATACCTAGGGGTTTGGGGCTGTTTGGCACACCGTTTCTTCTCTCCCTCGGCGCAGCCCTGCTCCCCTCCTTCCTCCTCCTCCCACGGTGCTTGGCGAAGCCCTGCCGGGAGACCTCATCTCTCCATCGACACCACACCGTCGTGCTACCGGAGATCTTTCCCAAGCTCTTCCTCCTTCTTTCCGGATCAAGGTGCGGGAGACGTCACCGGGCTGCACGTGTGTTGAACGCGGAGGTGCCGTGGTTCGACACTAGATCGGAATCACACCGCGATCTGAATCGCCGCGAGTACGACTCCATCAACCACGTTCTAGAAATGCTTCCGCTTAGTGATCTTCAAAGTTCTGAAGATGCACTCACCCCTCTCTAGTTGTTGGTCTCTCCATAGGAAGATCTGAATATGATGTAGGAAAATTTTGAATTTATGCTACGTTACCCAACAGTGGCATCCGAGCCAGGTTTTCTATGCGTAGATTCTATGCACGAGTAGAACAAAAAAGGTTGTGGGCGATGATTTGTAAATTGCTTGCCGCTACTAGTCTAATTATTTTCTGGCGGTATTGTGGGATGAAGTGGACCGGACCGACCTTACACGTACGCTTAAGTGAGACTGGTTCCACTGACAGACATGCACACCGTGCATAAAGGTGGCTAGCGGGTGTTTGTCACTCCCACTCTAGTCAGATTGGATTTGATGAAAAGGGTCCTTATGAAGGGTAAATAGCTTTTGCATACCATCGTTGTGGCTGTCACGTAGGTAAGAAGGCGTTCTTGCTAGAAACCCAAATCAGCCACGTGAAACTTGCAACAACAATTAGAGGACGTCTAACTTGTTTTTGCACGGTTTAACATGTGATGTGATATGGCCAAAGTTGTGATGTTGCATGTATGATGTATGAGATGATCATGTTATTGTAATAGGTTTCACGACTTGCATGTCGATGAGTATGACAACCGGAAGGAGCCATAGGAGTTTTCTTAATTTATTGTATGAGATGCAATGCCATGTGCTTACTAATTTTACTTCATTGCTAACGGTTAGCTATAGTAGTAATGGTAGTAGTAGTTGGCGTGACGACTTCACGGAGACAAGATGATGGAGATCATGGTGTCATGCCGGTGACAATGATGATCATGCGATGCCTGAAGATGGAGATCGAAAGAGCAAAGATGATAATAGCCATATCATGTCACTATATGATTGCATTGTGATGTTTATCATGTTTTTCATCTTATTGCTTAGAACGACGGTAGCATAATAAGATAATCCCTCTTAAGAATTTCGAGAACGTATTCCCCTAAGTGTGCACTGTTGCGAAGGATCCTTGTCTCAAAGCACCACGTGATGATCGGGTGTGATAGATTCTAACGTTCGCATACAACGGGTGTAAGCCAGATTTACACACGCGAAACACTTAGGTTGACTCGACGAGCTTAGCATGTACAGACATGACCTCGAATACAAGAGACCGAAAGGTCAAACATGAGTCGTATGGTTGAATACGATCAGCATGAAGTTGCTCACCATGACGACTAGTCTGTCACACGTGATGATCGGACGCGGATTAGTCAACATGGATCATGTATCACTTAGATGACTAGAGGGATGTCGATTTAAGTGGGAGTTCATACCTAATTTGATTAAATGAACTTAATTTTCATGAACATAGTCCAAAAGTTGTCTTTATAAATATTGTAGATGGCCAACGTCAACCTCAATTTCAACACAATCCTAGAGAAAAACAAGCTGAAAGATGATGGTAGCAACTATGCGGACTGGGTCCGCAACTTGAAGCTCATCCTTGAAGTAGCTAAAAAGGCTTATGTCTTTGATGCGCCGCTAGGTGACCCTCCTGCTCCCGCAGAAGCCCCAGACATTCTGAACGTCTGGCAAACGCGGAGTGATGACTACTCTCTGGTTAGGTGTGGCATGTTATACAGTTTGGAAATGGGGCTCCAAAGGCGTTTTGAGCAACACGGTGCATATGAGATGTTCCAAGAGCTGAAACTAGTTTTTCAAGCACATGCCCGTATCGAGAGATATGAAGTCTTCGACAAGTTCTTTAGCTGTAAGATGGAGGAGAACAGTTTTGTCAGTGAGCACATACTCAAAATGTCTGGGTTACACGGTCGTCTAACTTAACTTGGAGTCGATCTTCCGGATGATGCTACAATTGACAGAATCCTCCAGTCTCTCCCAGAAAGCTACAAACATTTTGTGCTGAACTACAACATGCATGGGATGGAGAAGACCATTCCCGAGTTGTACTCGATGCTCAAGTCTGCAGAAGTAGAAATCAAGAAAGAGCATCAAGTGTTGATGGTCAACAAGACCACCAGTTTCAAGAAGGGCAAGGGTAAGAAGAACTTCAAGAAATACGGCAAAGCCGTTGCCGCGCCCGGTAAGCCAGATACTGGGAAGAAGAAAAAGAATGGACCCAAGCCTGAGACTGAGTGCTTCTATTGCAAGGGAAAAGGTCACTGGAAGCGGAACTACCCCAAGTACTTAGCGGACAAGAACGCCGGCAACGTTAAAGGTATATGTGATATACATGTTATTGATGGGTACCTTACGAGCGCTCGTAGTAGCTCCTGGGTATTTGATACCGGTGTTGTTGCTCACATTTGCAACTCAAAGCAATAACTGCGGAATAAGCGGAGACTGGCCAAGGACGAGGTGACGATGCGTGTCGGGAATGGCTCCAAGGTCGATGTGATCACCATCGGCACGCTACCTCTACATCTACCGTCGGGATTAGTTTTAAACATTATTAATTGTTATTTAGTACCAGCTTTGACCATGAATATTGTATCAGGGTCTTGCTTAATGCGAGACAGTACTCATATAAGTCAGAGAATAATGGTTGTTCTATTTATATGAGTGAAGTGTTTTATTGGTCATGCTCCACTGGTGAATGGTTTATTCTTGATGAATCTCGATCGTGATGTTACACATATTCATAGTGTGAGTACCAAAAGATGTAAAGTTGATAATGATAGTCCCACATACTTGTGGCACTTCCGCCTTGGTCATATCGGTGTTAAGCGCATGAAGAAGCTCCATACTGATGGACTATTAGAGTCTCTTGACTTTGAATCATTTGACACATGCGAACCGTGCCTCATGGGCAAGATGATTAAGACTCCATTCTCAGGAATAATGGAGAGAGAGACTGACTTATTGGAAATAATACATACTGGTGTGTGTGGTCCAAAGAACGTTGAAGCTCGCGGTGGCTACCGTTATGTTCTCACTCTCACCAATGATTTGAGTAGGTATGGGTATATCTACTTCATGAAGCACAAATCTGAGACGTTTGAAAATTTCAAGGAATTTCAGAGTGAGGTTGAGAATCAACGTGACAGAAAAGTTAAGTGTCTACGATCTGATCGTGGAGAAGAATATTTGAGTCACGAGTTTGGCACACACCTAAGGAAGTGTGGAATCGCTCACAACTGACACCGCCTGGCACACCGCAACGCAACGGAGAGTCTAAACATCGTAATCACACTTTATTAGATATGGTACGATCTATGATGTCTCTTACCGAGTTACCACTATCATTTTGGGGATACACATTCGAAACTGCATCATTCACTTTAAATAGGGCACCGTCTAAATCCATTGAGACGACACCATATGAACTATGGTTTGGCAAGAAACCTAAGTCGTCGTTTCTGAATGTTTGGGGCTGCGATGCTTATGTGAAGAAACTTCAACCAGAGAAGCTCGAACCCAAAGCGGAGAAATGCGTATCATAGGATACCCTAAGGAAACTATTGGGTATACCATCTATCTTAGATCCGAAGGTAAAACCTTTGTTGCCAAGAAGGTATCCTTTCTAGAGAAAGAGTTTCTCTCGAAAGAAGTAAGTGGGAGGAAAGTAGAACTTGATGAGGTAATTACACCCCCTCTCGAACCGGAAAGTAGCGCAGCGCGGGAAGTTGTTCCTGTGGCGGCTACGCCAACTGAAGAGGAAGTTAATGATGATGATCATGAAGCTTCGGATCAAGTTGCTACTGAATTGCGAAGATCCACAAGGGTACGCTCCGCACCAGAGTGGTATGACAACCCTGTGATGGAAATCATGTTGTTAGACAACGGTGAACCTTCGAACTATGAAGAAGCAATGGCGGGCCCGAATTCCAACAAATGGCTTGAGGCTCTGAAATTCGAGATAGGATCCATGTATGAGAACAAAGTATGGACTTTGGTGGACTTGCCCGATAATCGGCGAGCCATAGAAAATAAATGGATCTTCAAGAAGAAGACTGATGCAAACGGTAATGTGACCGTTTATAAAGCGCGATTTGTCGGAAAGGGTTTTAGACAAATTCAAGGAGTTGACTACAAAGAGACTTTCTCTCCCGTAGCGAAGCTGAAGTCAGTCCAAATCATGTTAGCAATTGCCGCCTTTTATGATTATGAAATTTGGCAAATGGATGTCGAAACAGCGTTCCTTAATGGGAATCTTAAGGAAGAGTTCTATATGATGAAACTCGAAGGTTTTGTCGACCCTAAGGGTGCTAACAAAGTGTGCAAGCTCCAGCGCTCCATCTAAGGGCTGGTGCAAGCATCTCGGAGTTGGAACATTTGCTTTAATGAGGTGATTAAAGCGTTTGAGTTCATACAGGTTTATGGAGAAGCCTGTCTGTACAAGAAAGTGAGTGGGAGGTCTGTAGCTTTCCTCATACTGTATGTGGACGACATATTATTGATAGGCAATAATATAGAGATGTTCGAGAGCATAAAGGCCTATTTGAACAAGAGTTTTTCAATGAAGGACCTTGGAGAAGTTGCATACATATTAGGCATCAAGATCTATAGAGATAGATCAAGACGCCTCATAGGTCTTTCGCATACCTTGACAAGATATTGAAGAAGTTCAATATGGAAAACTCAAAGAAGGGGTTCTTGCCAGTTTTGCAAGGTATGAGATTGAGTAAGACTCAGTCACCGACCACGGCAGCAGATAGAGAGAAGATGAGTACTGTCCCCTAAGCTTCAGCTGTAGGCTCTCTAATGTATGCCATGTTGTGTGCCAGACCTGATATAAACCCTGCCATAAGTTTGGTAGGAAGGTACAAAAGTGATCCCAGTATGGAACACTGGACAGCGGTCAAGAATATCCTTAAGTACCTGAAGAGGACTAAGGAGATGTTTCTCGTATATGGAGGTGACGAAGAGCTCGTCGTAAAGGGTTACGTTGATGCTAGCTTCGACACAGATCCGGATGACTCTAAGTCACAGACCAGATACGTGTATGTGTTGAATGGTGGGGCAGTGAGCTGGTGCAGCAGCAAGCAAGAAGTCGTGGCAGCATCTACATGTGAAGCGGAGTACATAGCTACTTCAGAAGCGGCTCATGAAGGAATTTGGATGAAGGAGCTCATCACCGACCTTGGAGTGGTTCCAAGCGCGCCGGGTCCAATGGCACTCTTCTGTGATAACACCGGGGCCATTGCCATAGCCATGGAGCCCAGGTTTCACCGGAAGACCAAGCACATCAAACTCCACTACAACTCCATCGAGGACCATGTCCAGAGTGGAGTAATATATATTTGTAAAGTACACACGGATCTGAATGTTGCAGACCTATTGACTAAACCTCTTCCTCGAGCAAAACCTGATCAACACCATAATGCTATGGGTGTTCGATACATCCCAATGTAACTATATTATTGACTCTAGTGCAGGTGGTAGATTATTGGAAATATGCCCTAGGTTATTATCATATTTCCTTGTTCATGATAATCGTCTATTGTTCATGGTATAATTGTACTAACAGGAAACAGTAATACATGTGTGAATAAATAGATCACAATGTGTCCCTAGCAAGCCTCTAGTTGGCTAGCTCGTTGATCAATAGATGATCATGCTTTCCTGATCATGGGCATTAGATGTCATTGATAACGGGATCACATAATTGGGAGAATGATGTGATGGACAAGACCCAATCCTAAGCATAGCACTAGATCATATTGTTCGTATGCTAAAGATTTTCTAATGTCAAGTGTCTTTTACTTCGACCGTGAGATTGTGCAACTCCCGGATACCATAGGAGTGCTTTGGGTGTATCAAACGTCACAACGTAACTGGGTGACTATAAAGGTGCACTACGGGTACCTCCGAAAGTATCTGTTGGGTTGGTACGAATCGAGATTGGGATTTCTCACTCCGTGTGACGGAGAGGTATCTCTGGGCCCACTCGGCAGAACATCATCATGAGCTCAATGTGACTAAGGAGTTCGTCACAGGATGATGTGCTACAAAATGAGTAAAGAGACCTACCGGTAACGATACTGAACAAGGTATAGGTATACCAATGGTCGAATCTTGGGCAAGTTCTATACCGACAGACAAAGGGAATTGTATACGGGATTGATCGAAACCTTGACATCATGGTTCATCCGACGAGATCATCGTGGAACATGTGGGAGCCACCATGGGTATCCAGATCCCGCGGATGGTTATTGGCCGGAGAGCGTCTCGGTCATGTGTGCATGCTTCCCGAACCCGTAGGGTCTACACACCTAAGGTTCGATGACTCTAGGGTTATAGGGAAATGTTATACGAGGTTAGCGAATGTTGTTTGGAGTCCCGTATGAGATCCCGGACGTCACGAGGAGGTCCGGAATGGTCCGGAGGTAGAGATTGATATATAGGATGGATGGTTTTGGACTCCAGAAATGTTTCGGGCATCACCGGTAGCGTACCGGGACCACCGGAAATGGTCCCGGGGGTCCACCGGGAGGGGCCACCAGCACCAAGAGGTAGCATGGGCCAAAAGATGGAGGGCTACCAGCCCAAAGTGGGCTGTTGCGCCTCCCACAGAGGGGCCCAAGGCGCAGGAGGTGGAGAGGGGGGAAACCCTAGGCGCTGGTGGGCCTACGGCCCACCTAGGGGTGCGCCTAAGCCCCACCTAGGGGTGCGCCACCCCCTCCCCCTGCCCTGGCCGCTGCACCTCCCATCTGGGGGGCTGCCGCACCACCTAGGATGGGAACCCTACGAGTGGCACCCCTTCCCCTCCTCCTATATATACCTAGGGGTTTGGGGCTTTTTGCACACGGTTTCTTCTCTCCCTCGGCGCAGCCTTGCTCCCCTCCTTTCTCCTCCTCCCACGATGCTTGGCGAAGCCCTGCCGGGAGACCTTGACTCTCCATCGACACCACGCCGTCGTGCTGCCGGAGATCTTCCCCAAACTCTCCCTCCTCCTTGCTGGATCAAGGTGCGGGAGACGGCACCGGGCTGCACGTGTGTTGAACGCGGAGTTGCCGTGGTTCGGCACTAGATCAGAATCACACCGCGATCTGAATCGCCGCGAGTACGACTCCATCAACCGCGTTCTAGCAACGCTTCCGCTTAGAGATCTTCAAATGTACGAAGATGCACTCACCCCTCTCTCGTTGCTGCTCTCTCGATAGGAAGGTCTGAATATGGCGTAGGAAAATTTTGAATTTATGCTACGTTACCCAACAGTAAGTAGATCGAGAGGTCGTTCCGCTCCTTGTCCCCGAAGATGGGTAATATGTTCTCATACAATGTTGCTCCAACTTTTTTCTAGAAGGCCTAGTTGGCGAGCGATCCCAGTCCGCGGTAGAGAACAAGACCGCAAGCAAGCGTACCTTTGTTCGCTTCTTTTCCACCGAGCACAGAAGTTTAAGGAGAACTGTAGGTCGGTGGCTACCTAAGAAAACTCTGATTCGATCCACCCCCCCCTCGGTTGGGAGGCATCTACATCATCCCAATCACAAGGAGAGGTTCACCATGATGGGGGTCGGGTAGTTCCAGAAAGAATGAAATGCATAGGGGACCATCTTTTTTTGTGGCATGCTCTCTGATTTACGGATTCGCGGGGGGCCGAGGGCCAACCTTAGTTGACTGACAATGACAAAGGGTTGCGAAACAAAGTAGAACCTTTGAAATGGAATCTTAATTAACTATCAATGGTGCGAAGCAGCTTAGCCCCGTAGAGCTAAAGGTTATAACTTTTGTAAGCGAACTATGGATCTTCTATGTAGGGTATTCCTCCTTTACACTCTTAATTAATGTCGAGCTAAGTGACTTTGTGTAGAGTAGTAGAATGAAGGCTACGTACGCACTGAAACTCTCTTATCCCTAAGACTCTTCGCTAACTCGCTCGCCTACAAAAATGAGTAGGCGAGGCTAGGCAAACTCAACCGCCGACTTTGACTGTAATGTAGTAGACTTTCTAGCCTTTTATCTTAGAACCCTTTCTCATGTTCTTTCATCCATCAAGTAGCCGAACCATCGGGTCCTTAGTAGCTTTGACAAAGAAGAAGAGCCGGTAAAAAAAGCTAGAATTTCCAATAGTGAGACCAGCTTGACAAGCTACCTTTCCTCTTGATATGAGGTGCAAAGAGAAACATCTCTTTTTTATGATTTCCACTTCTCGATCCCGGCCCAGAAAAGTGACCGACCCCTTGATGGATGAAAGAAAGGGTTTATGAGCCCTAGCCCTGTAAGCCCACACCTGTGTAGCGTAGATTGTTCAACACCTTCGGCACAAACCCATTTTGACCAATTGGTCCATATATCATAGGCGACCGAACGGCCGCCCCCCGTCTTACTAGACCAACATGCTATAATTATTCCATAAACACCTAGCGAAGATATGGCAAACAAATAAAGTAGCCCTATGTTCGGATTTGACAATACCATACCATAATCAAAAGGTACAATGGCCCAAGCGACCAGACTTCACATAAATGTAGCCACCGGAGCCATTCTAAAAAGGGAGATATTAGCACTACTTGGTGAAATAGGTTCTTTTATAATCAATTCAAACCATCTGCTAGAGGTTGTAATAATCCGAACGATCCCACTACATCAGGACTCTTTCAACGTTGCACAAAAGCCATTACTTTAGGTTCAGCTAGCACTAAAAAGGCTACTCCTAGTAGAAGTGGTAGAATTTAAGAAAGTATTTCCGTTGGAACAAGTATGTACGTTTTCGATATTCTATTCACTCATGATCGGGCCTGACCCGGTCGACCCGATCAAACTATTTCACTTATGATCTGTCCTGGTTGACCCAATCATGATATTGAAGGATGGGACCTTTTTATCGACAAACTCCGGATCCCGAGAAGTTTTGAAGATGGTGCTCCTGTTACGTTACTTCGAATGGAATCGTCACCTGACTAAGCATAAGCGAAAACATGGCTGAGAGTAAGCAATCCCCTTTCCTAGTGGTTGAGTCATGATCAGAAATATTGCGAAAGAAAATGAAATGTCCTATCGTCGTCCCAATTTGGGTAATCCACGATGTATCCATTTTATGTATCCCGCTTGACTCGTTTTCGGTGTATCGATAGCTCGTTGTATTACACTTTCAACTAACCTAGATGCCGTGTTTAGGCGAAAATCAATATCAGTGAAGTAATCCCGGAACTCTAGAAATCGTGAAGAATTTATTCCATTTTGTTAAATATCGCGAATATAGTAGAAAAACCATTTATTTAATCCTCTATAATGACCCCACCATTAAGAGCAATGTTAATTTCTGGCCCCATATTATATTGTCACTATTAATTTCTATTTTATTCATTCATCTTATCTTCCATTTTTCAAAGTAGCAAGCAGCGAATAAAACGGTTGCAGCAAGAAGTTTCACACTCTAACTAGAAACGGATTTCACGCATTGAAAGTGTCATCCCTTGCTTTGTTCTAACCGTCCTTCCTTTAAGTTTAAGTATTCAAAACTCATCCTAGAATTAGATTTTTTATTTAGTATAGAATAGGAGAAGAAGGGATTCATTGCCCCAGTATTCCCGCATGTAGCTTTGAAAAGGGTGAGGTGTTGTTCAGGGTTCCCTACCCCATTCAATATTTTGCATTTTGGCGCATTATAGTATACCCCTTCCTTGGGGTACGGTACCATATCAAATTCACTAGGGCCTCTTTCCTCTCTTTTTGTTGGCAACCCCTGTTAATGTATGTTTGATTTGGTAGGCTAAATTCTAGAATTTTTTCTCGAGACATCCCCGTTAGTCAACTTTTCTTCGGGATGGGTCGTTAGTCTTTGTGGGAGATAATGTGTCAGCCGTGGTAGAAATTGCTCCCTAAGTAGGCATGGGCACCCGCCTAGATGAAGGGATTTTCTCATCTTGAGGTGTCGAGAGGAGTAAAGGAGATTGACTCTTCTCTATCATTAGCCTTTTTATTGACACTAGCTCTTTATAAAGTCAATTTTTTGGAGGAGTATCATATCGGTAGGCACAGATCATTGGTATTGGATGTATCGTTAGGTTGTGCCGAGTCAAATCAGCAGAGCTTATTTTTTCCATTGTAGAAAAGATATCTCTTACCCTTTCTTTAGAAAATGATGAATATGATGTCCGGGAGGCTGCGGGTACTATGGATCCTCTGACTCCCAATCGGGTTACCTACCTGGGTCTCGCCGGTGTTGCATGTAGGTCGTGATGTGCCTGGAAATGGCCGTCTCTTGTCCCCCTGATCGTGGGGAATCCGCTTCCAGGGCGTTGCTCTGCTGCGTCTGGTCTGTCCTCTAGGAACCTTTGGAGGGCGGGGAGTGTGACAACGTACACGCTTCCCTTTACTCCATAGGGGCTTTTCCTCAGTTGCAGGGTTTGGTGGCCCGAAAGTGACTTGGCTTCGCCAAAAGGCCTCATTTCCAAAGCTTGGCTCGCGAGGCGTCCCTCTCGCTGTAGGGCAGAGCCACCTCGCCTAGCTCTTGTGACATGCTATGTTTCCCTTCCTCCATTCTCAAGTCAAGCGTGAGTCTCATGCGTTAGTTTGTGGATCGCGGTCTCACGCACTAATCCCTACAAGTGCCCATAGTAGGTTGGCCGCCCTACCTAAACCAATCATCATATCGGTCTTTATGCCCCATTGCTGCAAAGGCTCGGCTTCAAAACTATACGTGGAGCTTCCGCCCCATACGGCTCCTCTAGGGATGGGGGTAGGACCAGCCCAGGCTTGTACGGTAAGGTTGTTGTACATGACCTCAGTTGAGCATTCAGTTAGAGGCGGCGATCGCAGGTTCGCCGGAGGAGAGGGTGTTGCGAGAAACATTGCACAAACAAAGTCCTCCTGCCCGTAGCCCTATTCTAGAAATTAGGATGGCTACGTTACTTATAACCGCAGAACGAGCAATGAATCCCCAACGACAAACGAACAAGGGGCGGGGCATTTTCGGGGAGTAGCCCCCGTCAGAAGAAACTTCCTGGCACATACATTAAGGGAGGCATCGAACGGTGACTCAAACACCTGAAACAGGGACTACCCAAGCTAATGATAGAGGCAGGAACACTTTCCGGCCAAGTCCCATTAATTGATCATAACGATATTGTGGAAATGCTACACGGACCCATATATATAGAAACAGAAAAAGAAGAACCTTGATACTAAACCAGATCGAACAAGGGATCTTCTTGGAAATGGGAAGATCTAGGATAGGCAGCCAACCTCGTGGAAAGAGCGATGTGCATAGACCGGGTGTGTAGGGATGCAGCTCCGTGGACCGCTCGTCGGGCCTGATAGGTGGTGGTATCACACCCTTCTCAAAGGAACTGTACGTGAGACTCTCACCTCATACGGCTCCGTCCTGGAATCTGGACCCCCCTTTTCCTTTGACCAACGGGTCCTCGAACCCACTGGGGTTACGAATCATTCATTCATTGATTGATTGAAGGTAGCTTTAGCCATTGTGGGTAGAAGCTAGTCGCCAGAAGCGAAGCAGCGGTCTTCCGGGCCGGAAAGGTTCTATTTTTCTGACACGTAAGCTACCGCAAAATGAATGAAGGAAAAAGGCCTCACGATTAGAAAGACTAAAGAGGCATGGAGGGCCGACTACAAGACTACGACTACAATACAAGCCATGAGAGATAGCGAAGCCTTCATCTTTTTTTTTCAAAAGCCCCACAACTAGCTATCTTATAGCATATAAGGCAAGCCTACTCAACTAATCTCATGTAAACGCCTGTTCGCTAAAATCCAAATAGAAAAATACAACTACGTATTAAACATGTAGTTGAGTGCTCCGTCATTGTTCGGATCTTGACCGAGTCCGAGCTTCCCAAGCTCTATGCTTTTTGGGAACTCAACAAGGGTCTTACCACCTTCTTGATTGACTATATTTGAGTCTTTGGGGTACTTTAGGATTATATTCCGCACCGAAGATTTGTGCTTGTGGGCTAGGGTGAATATCGCAGACTAGCAGATCTGGTAGTTGACAATCGTTCGGACTTGGAAAAGGTTGTCGCAACACTTGTAGTAGTACAAAGGACTTATGGCGATGCCCGTGGACCAATTTACTATGTCTGTGTCACTAACGTTGGTCAAAGAGGCCATGTGGATTATCCTGGGTCTTCTTCGGCTAATGAGACCTCGATCCCGAAGCCTTCGGAGTATCTTTTTGATAGGCGCCTCTATCTGTATGGGGAATTCGCTGCTGAAAGATCCCGCCCGTTGTCCTCTTGCTTCCCCCGCCGCCTTCCGACCAAAGGGAATATACAATTTCTTCTTCACGTCACTCATGCCCGATCGTGAGACTGCCTGTTGAACGCCGGATGGCACCTTGCTCTGACCTGAGCTACGCAACAACGAGATCCCCCTCGATCTTTGCCGGATGTGCTTGACGGTCCCCCATAATACGCTAACTTTGGGACTTTTTAGTCCATCTTTTCCAAGAGTCTCCGCTAGTTGAACCGCGTTCAGTAGACGACCTCTTCCGCTCATCTCCTTCGTCAGCTCTTTGATAGGGATACTATAACCTAGGTCCCTAAATTTGGAATGAATGGCGGGGCGTAGGTGGTAGGCAGTTATATGGATACATTGCTTTATCTGTAGACGCTTCTCCATCTCTCGCAAGAATTGTATGAGAGTCATCCTCAGGGGGACTTCCCGAATGACCGTATGAGGGAATTGTACTTTACTCCATGCAGCTATGCTTGTTGATCCTGTGGAGCCTACCCAAAGGTTCAGGCCGGATTGTAGGAAGTGGGTGATACGTTTTTGTATTTCTATGAGAAGAAATATGACACCCACGATTCCCAGTAGTAAGTCGTCGGCATATCGCGCGTAACAAATCCTTATTAAGAAGGAATGGCTTTTAAAGGGGGCCAGCTTACAGGCCAAGCCTCTCTCTGACCTAATAACTAGTATCGCCTCCCCGCCCAGCTCTATCAGCATGCCCCTTATTTCGCAATACTTAAGAAGGTCTCTCATGGCCAAATTCTTATTAAAGACTTCTCTACCGTTGAATTCGGCTTTCGGGGTCAACCCAGCCGCTCGTATGAGGAAGGCGGTGCAAAGGAGGCTCGAGGGCTTGTTAAGGAAGGCGGCTAGGGCCGCTGAAGGGGGGAAACGAAAGATGTTTTCTGGTCTCCCCTTCGCCTGGGGGTGCTTGTGGGGGGGGGGGTGTGCCGCGATGAAACAAGGGAATGAAAGGTCGCTTTGCGTTGGATTCTCTTTACCCTCCCCACTATGAGGGCTCTGTTGTCTTGGGGAGTGTTGAAGCTTGCTTCTTTTCCATACTTTTCTTGGTCACCAATACGACGACCTATTCTTAATAGAACCGATCTTATTTTCACTACAAGAGGAATTTCGTGCTTCTGCCGGATCCTCCCTATCTCCTGATTGAGCTTGTGTAGGTAGATGTTGCCTGGTAAGGCGGATAGTAGTATACTGTTTGGGATGAAGTCAGGGCCCTTCTCACCCCCTACAAGTCATACGGCAGAAAACTTTTTCTAAGTGGGGTAAAAGAACTTGGAATCGTCGATCTCTTCCTTCAAGATTGAGATGAATCGATGTCGGTCGATGGTGTGAAAACACTTCCTGATGTCGAATTCCAAAAACCAGCGAGAGGTTCCCCAATCTTCTTTGATCCGTCTGAGGGCCGAGTGGAAGCCTCGACCCGAGCGGAAGTGCGATGTGTGTGAAAACTAGGGATCGTAAATGGATTCGGGTACCATTCTGATCGCCTCTTTCATGATCTTTTATATGGGTCGAAATACTGTGAGCGGTCTAAACTTCGAACCTTCTTTCTTTCTTCATTTAAAAAAGGGGGAGAAAAGCCTGCTTTTTGCTCCCTCGATTGATATATCAGGGCCCCCCTACCAGCCTGAACGAAAGGCTCTTTAAGGAAGTAGTCCCATCACTCTCGGGCCCGACACCAACCAAGAGGAAGCGGGGCTCTCTCCAATCATTCCGAAGAGCCGAGATCTCGTAAAGGAAAAATTAGCTAGCTCAGTAGGTTTGGACCCGGGTGAATCAGTTTAGTGAAGGACGGGAGCCTAAACATAAGGCTTTTCCAAGCCTTGCCGATAGGCGCCTCATGGCTCGCTTAGTTCGCTCGCGGAGTTATTAGATCAGTAGATCTGGATAGAGTCTCGTGGAGCTTGCTGCTGTCTTTTTAGCTTCAAAACTAGAGGGCGTGCGTTAGCACTATGGCTTTTCAGCCTCCCTTTGCTAGTTCCGAACTATCACTGATCCCAGATATCAACCTTCAAACCCTTTTCTTTGAATCTAAGGAAGGGTTTCTCACGGAGAAAGCGGGTTGGGGAACTGGTAAACGACCTAAAAGAAAAAGAGGAGACTAACTCTGACCTTTCAAAGCCCTACCTCATCTGGTTGATAGTAGAAGGTACGTACGATGATACCATGGACATAAACGAGGTCGAGCATATCTTCAATGATTTCAAACTAAAGCATACCTAAAGAATGCATTGGATATGAAAAGGGGATTTGAGCCAAAAGAAGATGAGGATCTATCACGAGATGAGGAAATGGAAACAACTAAGTATTAGTTAGGTTTAGGTTCACGAAATGGAAATGGTAATAGCGGCCCAAAAATGGTAAGGTTTTCTTTAAAAAGAAAAAGGAAGGCAAAAGTTTTGCGAAATCCTTATCTTTCGCATTTTTAAAGAAGATAGGCCATTACAAAAAACAAGTTATAACTGTCGACTTTCATATCAGGATTTTACAACCTGAATACCAGGAGACCACTATTAGAAGAGAGCATAATAAGTAAATGTTGGCGCCATCTTTAACTTTTGGATGGTCGCCGGCGCCATAAACTCGATAACCAGCACTGCGGAGTAAAGAAATTCAACTAAATAGAATCCGAAAACAATCTTATTCGAGCACACACGGGACCCACAATAATGAAATTTACACAAGCGGCAATCATCCGAGCAGAGAATGGAGAAGGGAAATATACTTGAATTTTTTTTTCCGAATGAGAAAGCCTTTGGAAAAATCCTTGCAAATCTCATTTTGCCGGGAACAATAGACATATCTGCTTAGTCACAACATAAGGAACCCCCAATGTTCCTCAAAGCCTACCCGGCCTGACAGCTTTAGTTGAATGATCTCATCCCGAAGCAAGCTTTCTACTTAAATTGCTATGACTGGCCAACTAATGATCGGACTACCTATCTTGATGCTTTGAATCTGTATTCAGAGCTTTTTTACAACTACCGGGACTACTAATTTCAAGTACAAAGATCTCCAATGAATACACTACTACTCTTACTTTCTACCTGAATCCGAGCATTGAAGCAAGCTCTTTATCGCACCATAACCGAGTCTCTCCTTGCAGCTCTGATCAATCCACCCGTGATTTCAAATAGCTGTTGTTTACAATTTGATTGTATGTCCATTGTCTGGCTCACCGGATGTGGTACATGAAAAAGCCATTCCTTTTCGCTTTCCTTCAACCACTCAGTATACTCTTTTACTGGAAGAGTCAAGCGAAAGCAATTAGTTTAGAAGGAAGAGGAAGACCTAGGGGGCTTACGTCCTCATTTCACTCTTTTTGCTCCCGCGAGACACGACTCAACTACTTTTTACAATTGAAAGGGTAGCCCGGAGGTCAGATGAAGGGTCTTCCCCATAAATATAGATTAGTACCTGGAAGGTTCAGCTGAAGGAAGGGCTGAAACAAGGCAAAAACTATTCAATGGGGTAAATAAATATGAGCAATCCGTGAGAATAGAAAACCCCTATCTCTTAAAAAGAAGAAGATAGATAGGTCCACGAGTTGAGATACAGAAGTTCTAACTAATCAAGAAGGAGTTTACCCACAAGAGTCAGAGGCTCCGTCATCAAAGGGGTATATAAATAATTCAGAAGCACTATGACCTCAAGCGAAGGGCAGGAACAAATGGAATCAATGTGTTCCGATTTATCCGGAGTAAGGACAACACCTGAGAAGAGAAAAAAAATAGCGTAGACAAAAGGTAGGACCAGATCAGGCGAAAAAAACTATATATATTTATTATTTTCTAAGAACCATAATCCCGTTCTCCTAATCTTGTTATCTTCCAGAGGTTTTGTCACATCCTAGTTTGCCTACCACATTATCTGTATTGTGAAAATCTGAGCTTGTTAAAACTTTTTCAAAACTAATAATGTGAGTGCCATGATTTTCATTGTATGCATGTGTGTGTGATCATGAGATGATAAAAATCCATTTCACAATATTGAATTATTTCTAAAAACCTTTACTTGTTTCTGATCATGGTAAAAACCCTAATTTGAGTTGCACCACATGCTTTTGATGTCAAGCAATTTTGCTACCCAAAGTTGGTGATCTGATTTTAACTTGTCTTTATATTCCAAAGCCACAAAAATAAATGTTTTTATAATTATTTCCCTAATGTCCATTCTGAGGCCAGAATTGGTATTCCTACATGGGAAAATAACTCTCTGCCTTAGAAAAATTTGATTACATTTGGAGATGATTTGAAGGACATATATTTTCCATACATAAGATTTTAAACCGTATTTTATATTATAATTATTTGAATAAAACCCTAGAAACCATTTCTTTCTGTTTTGACATTTTGAAATATTTCCATAGGTAATATTCTCAATAAAATCCTAGAAAATTACAGTAGTATCCCTAAGCCATATTTGGTGTCCACATAAAGTTTCACCTTGATCCAAGGTGATTGAGGACCCCAAATAACCCTAAAACCCCATTTTGTCCATATTGAAGTTACAGAAACTCTACATAGAAAAGTTTGTCCAATGATGCTGAAACTTTGCACGAGTGCCTAATACCTCAAATGAGGGTTCCACACCAAAAATGGGATTTGTGGGATTGCCCACACTCTCTTTGGAAGGGACAAATCTGGTCAAATTGAAGTGTTTTCAAGTTTACAAAGCTAAACTTGTCCAATGGAGCTCAAACTTGGTGAAACCCCATGTTTTAGCACCAAACCCAATCATGTTAAGTTGTAGCACCAGTGGGGGGGGGGTGCAACTCCCTCAAACCAGTGTCGAGCACCTTTTGACAAATAGGAAAAAGGCATTTAGCCACAGCTAAACCCAACCACTTTGCTCCAAACTCATAGATTAGGTGGCCAGTATCCATATCTAACCCCAGTCAACTGGCCCCTCACTGGTACAAAGTGGAAAGACCTAAAACTCCAATTTAGGCTTCAGTTCAAGGCTAACGGCACCACTATTTCTTGTCTCCCTTGACTAGACAAAGCTCCCACGAGACCCAAACGGCTAGCCACACTCCCAGCCAGTGCCAGGACATGCTAGACACGTCCAAAGTGCCTCAGACCGCACCAGCAGTCCAGGGAATGCCGAAACTGCGCTCTGTTGCGCTACAGGAAAACACCAAGGTGGGGGTGACGCTCTCGGCCAGTTCCAACCTCCCCCGAGGTGTCCAACCTCTTCCCCGACAACCCCTCTGCATCGAGAAACCCTCAGGGCCCCTCCTTCCCCATGCTAGAGCTCGTGCGACGTGTGCCCGCGCTCACCAGAACCAGCCAAGGTTGTGCGGCCATGGATGCTCGACTCCTCCCTCTCTCCCTGTACAGAAGATGGTTCTGGCAGTCCAAAACCATGTCCCGAGACCATGGTTTCGACCCCAGCCCCTTTCTACACCCCCATGCACGCCACGGTGAGTCACCGGCGCTCCCGAATCAGCTCACCGTCGTGGGCCTATTTATAGCCCTCCCCTTCGCTCCAGCACCCCTCAAATAGCTTCACCACAACCACTAACACCTCCCTAGCCACCCCAACAAACCAGTAGAGCCCCGTTGCTCGAGATCGACCGAGGCCCCTCCGCCTTCGAGCTCCGATCGATCTCTGGCTACACGACGGCTCCTGCGCCCCTCGACCCACCAAACTAATCCCCTCAACCCCAGGAAGCTTTCCCCCAACTTGCCCGAGCATTTCCGTGCCCCTAGCCACCTCCTCGACCACCTCCCGAGACTTCCCCGCCGCTGCCTCCTCGTCGCCGGTGAACCCCTGCCTCTCAGATGTTGTTCCGACCACTAGCAGGTAGGAGACGTCATGGTGAAACCATTCCAGTCCTTGTTGGGGCTTGAGAGCGTCGGCAGCTTCGCCGGCATGCTCCTTCTCCTCTCTGGCCAGTGGTAGGAGACGACCTCGACAGGTGTGCCCCACCTGTCGGTGGCCTAGCCTCTTCACCCGCGTTGTCCACAGCCACTGACCGTAGGGCCCCGCATGTCAGGTTAAAACCTGACGGCATGCGCGCGTGGGCACTTTGTCGGCTGGCCATGGGCCAACCCAGTTCCAGGGCGAGCCAGGCTTAGCCCATTTTTCTTTCTTCTTAAATACCCGATTTCTAAGATTTTTATAAGAACATTTAACCAGTGTAAAAATATAATTTTTCCACTATTATTCTTCTAAAAATATGTAGTATTTATTGATATGATTGAATGAATTTTTTAACAACTATTCTATTTTACAATATTAAAAAGGACTAAATTGGAATTTTTTTGCTTTTGTTAGGTTACTTTTAAAAATATTCCTTCAAGAGATTTTGAGGCAAATATTTTTCAAAATGAAAACTTAGATTTATCAGTAATAGAGAACATTTTTAAAATAACTTTGTGATATGTTTCTGTGTGAGCTATTTCTCATTTATTCTTTTATCGACGATAGAAAATCCGTGTGATGAGGCAATCGGAGCGCAAGACCTCAAAGATCCCGGATACCTAGCTGACTAAGGCAAGTAGCCCTTTGACCATGACTGAGCATATGTTATATTGCATGTTAAGATAGAAAGTATTTCCATTGCATATGATCATAAGTGCCGGTAAAGCACTAAGGTGATTTTTACCGATGGCTGCTTCGGAGCACATGCAATGAGCTTGATCCTACCTCTTTTTGAGGATCGCTCTATTATCATGATGACAAGTAATGCTAGAATCTATAGCATGAGCATGTTATTGGTTCAATCAAAGAGTTTATGAAAACCCCGTCGGGTGCCACTAATGCCCGAGGGTGATGATGAGTTGATGGCCACTTTTGGTGAAGTTTTGCAACCGGTATTTGTGTGAGTATGGTTTCGGAAATGGGATTAGATTTATGATGTCTTGAACGTCCCAACCTTACCTGTATGACCACGTTACCCCTTATGGGATGGGGCTATGTTAATTACTCTAGTCGGTGCTAGCAAAGAGCCACATTACTTGTGGCGGGAGTTATGTGTGGTCACTCACGTGATGGGGTCGTGCTAGGTAGGACGACTATGCCATTTTTATGAGTTCCAGACACACCATTGGTCCCCGCATGGTTGATACTGTCCAGAGTCGGTGCACGTAAGACGTACGACATGTCGGCTGGGTACCAATCGAGTCGACCTCTTTGTCTACTATCGTCAGGGGAAAGGCATTGATTGGGTACTTACCTCGGGTATGTTATATACCGCGAGTCGTGGATGACACGGAAGTTTCCCGGATCTCATGGGTCCAGCTTACTACCCTTGAGAGTGTAAAACTATTCGAATAGCCATGTCCATGGTCAAGGACAGTTGGGTAATCTTGCATCAACTATGTCCAGTGGTTTCCGCATAAACCAAGTGTGCGTGAGTGGTGATAAACATGAGTTATTATGAAAGTAATGATATGACCAAGTTTGGTGACTTGGCATATAGGGTGAACCCGGATAGTTCGGCCCTCGACAGATATATTGATATCTGTAACCTGTTCTTCAAAAGTAGTTATTTAACTTGATGCATATTCATGATCAAACCACCATGATGAGTTCCACCGAGGATGCATACTATTGTTATTCTTCACTTTCATTGTTCATGTCATGGGCTGTTTGCGAGTACATTCGAAGTACTCGTTGGCTTGCCACTAGTTATGTTATTGAACAGACATGGAAGGACTAGAGTTTGGATATGAGTATGTCTTCAGAGCCGTCCCTGCGAACTAGGACGCTTCCAAGTCAGAATGCCTGTCGGTGTAGGCTTCATGTCATGGGCAACCGCTTAGCCCCCATGATTTCCGCTTCTAGTTGTATTTGAGTGATTTGGCTTTAGGCCCTGCTTTGTGAACCTGACTATTCGGTCTTGTGTTGTAATAATCAGTATTTGGATGTAAGACTCTCTTATTAGGTATATGTGTTCGGTGAGCATTGATCTCTGGGACCACTGAGCATGGCAATCTCGACTCATAAGTCGGGGTCCCCATAGAGCTGGTATCAGAGCCATCCAGACTATAGGAAGCCTTAAGTAGCATGGACGATAGCTGAGACGATTAGTGCACATAGACCCAAACCTAAGATTCTGCACCCACTATAAACTTGCTAACTCTCTCCTCTACATCTTTTAGATGGCCGTCGTACTTGAGATGGTTCTCGAGACGAGCTTTCCTATGCTTTTGAGTGATAGCCTCGAGAAGTGTCAAGTACGCCGCACGCCCATATTTCTCTGCCACCAAGGAATATCACCTGGACTTGATTGTGAAGGCTAACGACTCCCTGACTAGCTAGTTCTATGAAGGACCACAAATGGAGGACCTGATGTTGGCAGTGGAGACCGTAGCACGAGAGCCGCTCGTGCGACTCGGCGACATCCTACCCGAGATGGCTGACGAGCCAACTACTCGTCACCTACCTTTTGTTAAGGATGGGGTTGACGGGAGTTGGACCGTCAACCCATCTTCCAAGGACGGGACACCACTGATGTTTCAGACCTACTTCAGTCTCTCCTTCGATACTTTGACACACCTTTTGAACAAGGAGTCAACTAGGATTCACCAAGAGCTGCACCAAGTCAAGGATCTGCTTCGCACGGAGAAGATGAAGATGAAGATGAAGATGAAGACAAAGATCACGCAGAAGCCGCTTATGAGACCACGCAGTCGGGCGCTTAGCATTAGCAGCGTAGGCAATTAGGATGTACTCCCCGAGCGTAGGAGTTCTTGTATCGGTTTGTATGAACCACGAGTGTTGTGTAAGCATGTTGGATGCAAGTCACATTCTTCCTTAGGCAGCTTGTGAGCGACTACATCGCTTGTTTTTAATCTAATGCAGTAGCTCTTTCAAAACCATGGGCTTAAAATTTTCACACTAGCACAACACTAGACCCCCTCTTTACTAGAGCATCATCCATTATGATTTCAGCCAGTTCGGAAAATTGACCTGTCTACTCCCCTGAGAGGATGGTGAATGCAACTCGCGACAGCACCTTCGGCAACCCCGTCTCCGCCTCTTCAGGTCAGCAGCAGGGAACCAGAGGGGAAGCTCAAGCTGGAGATCACCACGAGCAGTAAGATGATCTTCCACCCCCACTGCCTCTTCCTAAAATCTTGACCATCGCTAAGTTCCTTCAAGCTCTTCGAGAGGAGCGTCAAGCCAACAATGCCGCTATTCACCAGCTGGCTCAAACCTTGGTGAACAACTCACCGCAGAACGGGAATGGCAATGGTCGCTCTACTCTCTCTGAGTTCATGTGGACGACGCCACCCATATTCACGGAGACGACTGAACCATTGGATGCCGATGACTGGATCCGTACTACCGAAGACCTCCTCGCGCTGGTCAAGTGCACTCATGATCGTGAGAAATTTCCCTATGCTTCTCACTATCTCGGAGGCACAACCAGAGCTAGGTGGGATGGATTTTAGATCATGCGAGAAGGGCAAGTCATCACTTGGGTTGTGTTCAAATATGGATTCGCACTGCTCACACTCCTCCCAGAATGATGACCATTAAGAAGCGGGAATTCCGAGCCCTAAGGCAAGGCAGTGGATCTATCAAGGAATATTTCCAGAAGTTCAACCTCGTGTCAAGATACACGCCTAAGGACATCAACACTGAGGCCGCCAAATTGGAACGCTTTTTGGAAGGACTGCAGCAGTCACTCCAGTATCAGCTAGTTGTTTGTGAATGCAGGACCTTCAGCGATCTGGATAATAAGGCCCTTATGTTGGAAGACAAACATCGTGCTATGGACGAGACCCGTAAGCGCAAGCTAATGGATAATGGAGGACCGAGTAACACGAAGCCACGCCCATGGAAGTCAGCTCCAGCAAAACCCAACTATCAGCAGCAGTAGTACAAGTATCCAACATTTTGCCAGAACTACCAGCCTCAGCAGAAAGTCAAAACCAAGCCAGAAAATAATCCGCCGAACAACGGTGGAGTCTAGACCAATCTTCCTGCACAAGTTACCTGTTTCGGATGTGGACAACCAGGGCACTATTCGAGGCAGTGCCCCAATAAGAAGCCCGATGCTCCGCGCCCCAATGCGCCAAATCCAGGCCAAGGAGCACCAGGCAGGAATCAGGCTCCCCGCAATCAGCAGTATCACAACAAGGGGCGGATTAATCATATTTCCGTATAAGAGGCACAGGAAGACCCGGACTGCATTCTGGGTACGTTCCTCGTCAACTCTACCCCAGCAACAGTACTGTTTGATTGTGGTGCTTCACATTCTTTTGTTAGGCAAAGGTTTGCGGAAAAATGTGGTTTAAAACCTTCCCTGCTTTGCGGGCAAATGGAAATTCAAACCCCGGGAGCAGTGTTGAGGACCAACCTAGGGTGTAGGAAGGTCGGGATAGTTATCAATTGGACGAGCTTCTCAACAGATCTCATTGTGCTTAAGTCGCAAGGCCTAGAAGTAATTCTCGGCATGCATTGGTTGGCCAAGCATCAAAGCATCTTGGACTATGCTAACAGGGCCATTACCATGACAAGCGACCAATGGGTCAAAGTCAAGTATGTCTCTGAGCCAGTACCAGCTCGAGTACCACGGGTTAACAGCCTATCAGAGAAAGAACTCGATCGAGTGCCAGTAGTCTGTGACTACCCAGACGTCTTTCCTGATGAGCTACCGGGAATGCCTTGTGACCGAGACATCGAGTTCATCATTGAGCTCATGCCCAGATCAAGGCCTATCTATAAGAAGCCTTACAGGATGAGATCTGAAGAGCTAGTAGAGTTGAAGAAGGAGCTGGATGAACAACTCAGGAAAGGGTTTATTCATCCGAGTGTGTCACCTTGGGGATCACCTGTCCTTTTCGTGTCCAAGAAGGATGGGACTATCAGACTCTGCGTCGATTACCGTTCTCTCAATGAGGTCACGATTAAGAACAAGTACCCACTCCCCAAGATTGAAGACTTGTTCGATCAGCTAAATGGAGCTAAGGTATTCTCCAAGATCGTCCTCTGATCTGGATATTACCAACGAAAGATCCGACCCGAGGACATACCCAAGACTGCGTTCGTGACCCAGTACGGTCTGTATGAATCCACTATCATATCTTTTGGGTTGACTAATGCCCCAGATTACTTCATGTACCTCATGAACAAGGTCTTCATGGAATACCAGGACAAGTTTGTCATCGTATTCATGGATGCGATATTAATCTTTTCCAAGTCCGAAAAAGAGCATGAGAAACACTTGAGGTTAGTATTGGCGAAGCTTCGAGAGCACCAACTTTATGCCAAGTTCAGCAAGTGCCAATTCTGGCTGAACAAAGTTGGATTCTTGGGTCATACCATGACAGCAAGTGGATTGGCAGTTGATCCCTCCAAGATTACTACGATAACCAACTGGGAATCCCCAATTGATGTGAAGGAAGTCAGGAGCTTCCTCGGACTCACGGAATATTACCGCAAGTTCGTAGAAGGATTCTCCCGCATCGATCGACCCATGACTCAGCTCTTGAAGAAAGGCAAGAAGTTCGAATGGACGCCGGAGTGTGAAGCAAGCTTCCTAGAAATGAAGAAGAGATTAACCACCGCCCCGGTATTGGCCACTCCAGATATCAGCACGGAGTTTGTGATATATTGTGATGCCTCCAAGACCGTACTCGGTGGGGTTCTAATGCAGGATGACAGAGTTGTGGCATATTTGTCATGACAACTGCGCCCGCATGAGGAGAATTATGCCACCCATGATCTTGAGTTGGCAGCAGTAGTGCATGCCCTCAAGATATGCCGACATTACCTTCTGGGAAACGATGTGAAATATACACTGACCACAAAAGTCTGAAGTATATCTTCACCCAAAGGGAATGGAATATGAGGCAATGAAGGTGGTTGGAGTTAATCAAGGACTACGACCTCAACATTCAATATCACCCCAGTAAGGCCAATGTAGTGGCTGATGCCTTAAGCCGGAAGACCAGCACCTTGAACGTCATGCTCAAGGAAAGGCAACCCGCCTTATATGAAGAATTGGAGAACTTCAGATTGGAGCTAGTGGAATCAGGATTCCTAGATAACCTCGAAGTCAAACCAACGCTGGTGGATGACATCAAGGAGGCCAGGAAGGGTTATAAGAGCATTGAAGGCATCAGGAAGAAGATTCAAGAAGGCAAGGCACCAAGATTCTTGGTGGATGAACAAGGAGTGGTGTGGTTTGGGAAACGTTTATGTGTACCCAACAAGGCCGAACTCAAGGACTTGATCCTACAGGAAGCACATGATACACCCTACTCTATTCACCCCGGTGGTACCAAGATCTATCAAGATCTCCGAGAAAGATTCTGGTGGCAAGCCATGAAGAGGGAAATAGCGTCTGACGTTGCGAAGTGCGACGTTTGCCAACAAGTTAAGGCCGAGCATCAGCGACCTGCAGGAGTGCTACAACCTCTCAAAGTGCCAGCATGGAAGTGGGACAAGATAGGCATGGACTTTGTTACTGGCTTACCAAGGTCTACCAGAGGCCATGACTCTATATGGGTTATTGTCAACCATTCGACCAAAGTAGCCCATTTCATTCCTGTCAACACCACTTATGATGGGAACAAGTTGTCTAGTCTCTATATTGAGCGTATTGTAAGCCTTCATGGAGTTCCCAAGGAAATTGTATCTGACCGAGGCACGTAGTTCACCTCAATATTTTGGAAAAAGTTCCAAGAAGCCCTCGGAACCAAACTCTCTTTCAGCACCGCTTTCCACCCGCAAATGGGTGGAGAAACGGAAAGAGTGAATCAGATACTCGAAGATATGCTCCGCGTATGCATCTTGGCGCATGGGGCCAAATGGGAAGACTGTCTGCCGTTCGTTGAGTTTTCATACAAAAACAACTACCATTTCAGTCTCTAGATGGCCCCATTCGAAGTGTTGTACGGACGAAAGTGTCGCACCCTGCTCAACTGGTCCGGAACCGGAGAAGGACTGATTTTCGGGATGAAATTTTGCACAAGGCAGAATAGAAGGTGCAACTTGTCAAAGAGAATGTAAAGGCAACCAAGTCGCGACGAAAGAGCTATGCGGATTCTTGCCGCAGGGATGTGGAGTTCATTCTCGGTGATCTGGTGTACCTCCGTGTCACTCCTCTCAAGGGAACCAAGCGTTTCCACGTTAAAGGGAAACTCGCTCCAAGGTTCATTGGACCTTTTAAGATCACGACAAGGCATAGAGAAGTTGTCATCAATTGGAGCTACCTCCAGAACATTCGGGTGTGCACAACGTCTTCCACGTGTCAGAACTTCGGAAGTATCTTGAAGCTCCGAATCCTCCCGATATTTACAAGGATATTGACCATCAGGCCATTGACCTTCAGCGTGATCTCACCAACCGCAAGAAGCCGATCCGCATTTTGGATGAAGTTGAGCGTTGCACTAGAAGCCGCACCATAAAGTATTTCAAGGTTCAATGGAGCAACACACTGAAGCAGAAGCAACATGGGAGCGTGAAGACTATCTCCGATCTGAGTTTCCGGACCTTTTTAGCACCTAGCCTAGGAATCTTGGGGACGAGATTCTTGTAAGGGGAGAGGTCTGTCACACTTTGTTTTTACTACCACATTATGTGTATTATGAAAATCTGAGCTTGTTAAAACTTTTTCAAAACTAATGATGTGAGTGCCATGATTGTCATTGTATGCTTGTGTGTGTGATCATGAGATGATAAAAACCCATTTCACAATATTGAATTGTTTCTAAAAACCTTTACTTGTTTTTGATCATGGTAAAAACCCTACTTTGAGTTGGACCACATGCTTTTGATGTCAAGCAATGTTGCTACCCAAAATTTGTTATCTGATTTTAACTTGTCTTTATATTCCAAATCCACAAAAATAATTGTTTTTATAATTATTTCCCTAATTGAAATTGTATGTCCATTGTGAGGCCAGAATTGGTATTCCTACATGGGAAAATACTTCTGTGCCTTAGAAAAATCTGATTAAATTTGGAGATGATCAGAAGGACATATATTTTCCATACATAAGATTTTAAACCCTATTTTATATTATAATTATTTGAATAAAACCCTGGAAACCATTTCTGTCTGTTTTGACATTTTGAAATGTTTCCAAAGGAAATATTCTCAATAAAATCCTACAAAATTCCAGTACTATCCCTAAGCCATATTTGGTGTCCACATAAAGTTTCACCTTGATCCAAGGTGATTAAGGACCCCAAATAACCCTAAAACCCCTTCTGTCCAGATTGAAGTTAGAGAAAGTCTACATAGCAAAGTTTGTCCAACGATGCTGAAATGCCTAATACCTCAAATGAGGGTTGCGCACCAAAATTTGGATTTGTGGGACTTAGTTTCTACACACTCTTTTTGGAAGGGACAGATCTGGTCAAAATTGAAGTGTTTTCAAGTTTACAAAGCTAAACTTGTCAAATGGAGCTCAGACTTGGTGAAACCCCATGTTTTAGCAACAAACCCAAACCTGTTAAGTTGCAGCACGAGTGGTGGGGTGCAACCCCCTCAAACCACTGTCGAGCACCTTCTGATAGATATGAAAAAGCCACCTTATCCACAGCTAAACACAAGCCCTTTGCTCCAAACACATAGATTAGGTGGCCAGTATCCATATGTAACCCCAGTCAACTGGCCCCTCACTGGTTCGAAGTGGAAAGGCCAAAAACTCCAATTTAGGCTTGAGTTCAAGGCTGACAGCACCAGTATTTCTTGTCTCCCTTGATCAGCCGAAGCTCCCACGAGACCCAAACAGCTAGCCACACTCCCAGCCAGTGCCAGGACATGCTAGACACGTCCAAAGTGCCTCAGCGCGCACCAGCATGCCGTAGCATGCCAAAACTGTGCTCTGGGCGCACTACAGGAAGCCACCAAGGTGGGGGTGACGCTCTTAGCCAGTTCCAGCCTCCCCTGAGGTGTCCAACCTCTTCCCAGACAACCCCTCTGCGTCGAGCAACCCTCACCGCCCCTCCTTCCCCGCGCTAGAGCTCGTGCGACGCGTGCCCGCACGCACCATAACCGGCCAAGGTTGTGCAGCCACGGATGCTCGACTCCTCCCTCTCTCCCTCTGCAGCAGATCGTTCTGGTAGTCCAAAACCATGTCCTGAGACCAGCCCCTCTTTGCACCCCCATGCGCGCCACAGTGACTCACCGGCGCTCCCAAATCAGCTCACCATCGCGGGCCTATTTATAGCCCTCCCCTTCGCTCCAGCACCCCTTAGATAGCTTCACCACGAGCACTAGCACCTCCCTGGCCACCCCAGCAAACCAGCAGAGCCTCAGTGCTCGAGATCGACCGAGGCCCCTCTGCCTCGTAGCTCCGGTCGATCTCCGGCTACACGACGGCTCCTACGCCCCTCGACCCACCAAACTGATCCCCCCAACCCTAGGAAGCTTCCCCCCACCTTGCCCGAGCATTTCAGTGCCCCTAGCCACCTCCTCGACCACCTCCCGAGACTCCTCCGTTTCGACCTCCTCGTCATCGGCGAACCCCTGCATCTCCGACATTGTTCTGACCACCAGCAGGTAGGCGACGTGATGGCGAAACCATTCCAGTCCTTGTTGGGGCTTGAGAGTGTCGACAGCCTCGCTTGCATGCTCCTCCTCCTCTCTAGCTAGAGGTAGGAGACGACCGCGACAGGTGTGCCCCACCTGTCGGTGGCCCAGCCTCCTCCCCGCGTTGCCGACAGCCACTGACCACAGGGCCCCGCATGTCAGGTTCAAACCTGACGGCACGCGCGCCTGGGCAAGCTATCGGCTGGCCATGGGCCAGCCCAGTTCCAGGCCGAGCCAGGCTTAGCCCATTTTTCTTTATTCTGAAAAACCTGATTTCTAAGATTTTTATAAAAACATATAACCAATGTAAAAATATAATTTGTCCACTATTATTCTTCTAAAAATGTGTAGTATTTATTGATATGATTGGATGAAATTTTCAAAAACTATTCTATTTTACAATAATAAAAAGGATTAATTTCGAATAGTTTGCTTCTGTTTGGTTACTTTTAAAAATGTTCCTTCAAGAGAATTTGAGGCAAATATTTTTCAAAATGACAACTTAGATTTATCAGTAATAGAGAACATTTTTAAAATAACTTTGTGATTTGTTTCTGTGTGAGCTATTTCTTATTTATTCTTTTATCCACGATAGAAAACCCGTGTGACAAGGGAATAGGAGCGGAAGACCTCGAAGACCCCGGATACCTAGCTGACCAAGGCAAGCAACCCTTTGACCATGACTGAGCATATGGTATATTGCATGTTCAGATAGCAAGTATTTTCGTTGCATATAATCATAAGCGTCGGTAAATCACTAAGATGATTTTTATCGATGGCTCCTCCGGAGCACATGCATTGAGCTTAATCCTACCTCTTTTTGAGGATCACGCTATTATCATGATGACAAGTAATGCTAGAATATATAGCATGAGCATGTTATTGGTTCAATCAAAGAGTTTATGAAAACCCCGTCGGGTGCCACTAATGCCCGAGGGTGATGATGAGTTAGGTGGGCACTTTTGGTGAAGTGGTGCACCTGGTATTTGTGTGAGTATGGTTTCGGAAATGGGATTAGATTTATGATGTGTCGACCATCCCAACCTTACTAGTACGACCATGTTACCCCTTATGGGACGGGGCTATGTTAATTACTCTGGTCGGTGCTAGCAAAGAGGCACATTACTAGTGGCGGGAGTGATGTGTGGTCACTCTCGTGATGGGGTCGTGCGAGGTAGGACGACTATGCCATTTTTATGAGCTCCAGGCACACTGTTGTTCCCCGCATGGTTGATACTGTCCAGAGTCGGTGCTCGTAAGACATACGACATGTGGGCTGGGTACCAATTGAGTGGACCTCTTTGTCTAGTATCGTCAGTGGAGAGGCATTGATCGGGTACTTACATCGGGTATGTTATATACCGCGGATCATGGATGACATGAAATTTTCTCAGATCTCGTGGGTCCAGCGTACTACCAATACAGAGTGTAAAACTATACGAATAGTCGTGTCCTCGTTCAAGGACAGTTGGGTAATCCTACTTAAACTACGTCCAGTTGTTTCCGCATAAACCAAGTCTGTGTGAGTGGTGATAAAAAGGAGTTATTATGAGAGTAATGATATGACCAAGTTTGGTTACTTGACATATAGGGTGAACCCGGATAGTTCGGCCCTCCACATATATATTGCTATCTGTAACCTGTTCTTCAAAAGTAATTCTTTAACTTGATACATATTAATGATCAAACCACCATGATGAGTTCCACCAAGGATGCATATTATTGTTATTCTTCACTTTCATTGTTCATGTCATCGGCTGTTTGCGAGTACATTCGGAGTACTCATTGGCTTGCCACTGGTTATGTTATTGACCAATGATGGAAGGACCGGAGTTCGGAGATGAGTATGTATTCAGAGACGCCCCTATGAACTAGGACGCTTCCAAGTCAGAATGCCTGTCGGTGTAGGCTTGATGGCATGGGCACCCGCTTATCCCCTACGATTTCTGCTTCGAGTTGTATTTGAGTGATTTGGCCTTAGGCACTGCTTTGTGAACCTGACCATTCGGTCTTGTGTTGTAATAATTGGTATTTGGATGTAAGACTCTCTTATTCGGTATCTGTGTTCAGTGAGCATTGATCTCTGGGATCACTAAGCACGGCGATCTCGACTCGTAAGTCGGGGTCCCCACAGGTTTGCTCGTTTCGATTGGAATAAGAAGTCCGCATTAGTATTTTTTGGTATTGGTAGCAGATGTTCAGCAGTAACAAACAATAGCTGCAAGTGGATCATCTCTCTTTCTTTCGTACAAGTAGATCGTCGGGATGAGATGTATAGTCTAAGAATCGGTTCATAGGAAAGCACGCCTTGCAGTTGGCATCGATAGAAGATTTCCGTCTTGTCCCTCAGAGTGGAGCTAGACTCACTTCCTTTTATTTAATACTTAGTTTGGAGCTCTTGTTGTTACAACAAAACTACCTTCTGCTTCTTTCTCTAATTGCGTATAGATAAGATGATGATAAAGCATGTTCACCCTTGGAGTGATCTAATTCGTGGTAACGCAAAAGTAAGGGGAAACTTCCTGCGCCTGATCTTTCTTAAAACTCACATTGTGGCTATTTACTAAAAAAAGTATAATAATAAATAATAGCTATTCAGGAATCGTTCTCATTAATTGGAGGAGGAGTATCCGCATCGATCACACTAAATACTCGAGTCAATGCTTAGTAGAGTGTCATGTCACTGAATGGATCTCAAAGGTGAGCCAATCTCTGCGTAAAGCATTATCCACTATAGCAGTTTCATGGTTTTCTCGATCCTTATTACATTACGAGAATTCTCAGTTTCTTTGGACATGATTTTATTCCATGATCGGACCAGTACGCGTGAATGCAACTAAGTCTACCTAAACGCGAATGTTTTCTATATCGTGAATGTTGAATAGCTCTTGCTTCCATGTTATAGGAAAATATCGGTATAGTCGTCGGCCTTACTACCTATTCAGTAGACCTTCTCGGTAAAACATATCGGAATTATATCGAAATGAATCCAGTTTGAGTGGGTATAGATTCAAGTCTGGATCTTGATCAGGGGACTACGTTCCATACTCATAAATAAGCCTTGGCAGTATGCCTTGTCTAGCCCGCAAGCAGATTGCTGGGAACAAAGGACTTACTTTGCCTACCCGTTGTGTGTGTATTCTAGGCATTCTCTTTGTTTTCCCCTAGCCACCGGAATTCATTTGTGTCTCAATTCGTCAAAGGTCTCAAGAATGGTTGAGTCAAGAGCACTCACCCCAAAACTAGATTACTGTTCTTATTCTTGATCGGTGCTAACATTCGTATTTGGCTCTCTGTCCCCTCTTCTCTTGTTATTATCTTGATGTGCCCGATCCTAGTGATGTATGAAACCATTAGAATGATAGCTAGAAGCATCTTAAAGAAGGTAGTTTGGAGCTCGTGAGGGAGATCTTTATGCGTCATGCCTTGCTTATTATTGAACAATCCAGATATTTACTATCTATACAAGTATTCTTTTCGTATCACTCCTTTCGACGGGGGAATAACTGGATTTCAGAGTCAATCATGAATATGCGAATGTTATAATCCCAGCATTATCATGAACCCTGGGAGATGTGAGAATAGGTTGTAGTACTTAAGAAAAACAGACCCACGAAAAGCAAAAGTATGTAGTTCCGACCGAGGAATATATGCTCCATCTCTCCATCATCCGGACATGAGATCTCTTTTTTGCCGTGCTCGTCTCGCCATTCGGGAAGGAATTCCAGATTGCTAATATACCTCTACCCAAGCCCATAGCTTACCAGGAACTGAAACGTTTCTTGTCTTTCTTCTTTTTTTCAGTAAGAAAACGTAGTAGTCTTCCACGACGGTGGGGTCTCAATGGAGGAGAACTTTCCTGTTCATCCTACTGCATAGGCAAGATCTCATCCTTCGACGAATCTAGGGGCTCAGAAGAGTGCTCCCTACGACGGGAAATCGGGGTCCAAAGACTATCTCTTCGATGACGTGGACACGGGGAGGCGATCCGACAAGAGAGATGCGAAAGAATATGCCCTCGTCAATGGGTCAGGCCCTCGCTCAGAACTAAATCATCCTCCGACACTCACTGCATGAGATCATAGGGAAAGATGAAGAGAAGGAGGAAGGCTAAAGAGATCGTCAGCTTCACCTTGGCATGCTTCCATCAGCGCTAAAAAGACAGCATTGAACGAGAAGTGAACTAAGGCAAGGCTGGTTATGTGGCACCGTATGGGGAGCTCACAGAATGTAGAAGTGCTTTCCTTCACGCTGAGCGTGAACTCTTGATTTCGCTATACGAGGAATATTTCTTATGACATCAATCAGCTAAGTCCATTTGTCGAAGAATTTTTCATTGCATTCTCTGTTTAGAGTAATAGTCTAGTGTGTTTGGTCTCGCTTTCAAATTGTATCGGCTTGCAATATGCCATAGCGGCAGGTTCTGAATCTCCCTCTCGCGAACCTCCACCCGGGACCAAGACTCCAACCGAAGCACAGACCTGAGAATTGGTAGTCGGAGAATGAGTATGTTGTAAATCGATTTTATGTTATGTGATGCTCATAATTCTCAATAGGGCCCTCTTTCTGTTAAGTGAAGTGAGGTGGCTTTTGCTTGCAGAGTTGGTTTTGAAGATGATCCACCCCATTTTCTCAGAAGAGAAGTCCGATCATGTGTTTTTCACGAACCGGACGATAGAGAGCACTTTCCAATAAAGCACTACAGACTGATCACATGGTACTCTCTCTAGGCCTAATGGACCTTCCTCTACTGCGCCAGGAAGAAAAGCTGGATCGACGTGTTATAAGTCGTCACCGTAGCACAGAGAAGCTAGATGGATTATCGATTGCTAGCTGTCAACATAGGTATTATTTTGGTACCAACATGCCAAGCTAGCGGAATTCTTCACATGAAAACAACATCTTGAACTTGGAAATGATCGTTTCAACGAAAACTGTCTATTTATGATAAATGCTATGTTATGTTTTTTCCGACCGGTGAGTAGACACGAATCGAGGTATTGATCTATTTTGATACCAGGTCGGGGGTTCGGTACAGTCCAGCTCTTTCTCATATAGCTAAAAAAAAGTTATTTTTTCTTGTCAAAGTAAAATACTCGGGGCAA
This sequence comes from Hordeum vulgare subsp. vulgare, assembly GCF_904849725.1. Classification (NCBI taxonomy): domain Eukaryota; kingdom Viridiplantae; phylum Streptophyta; class Magnoliopsida; order Poales; family Poaceae; genus Hordeum; species Hordeum vulgare. Next base: position 196,089,764 of record NC_058523.1, on the reverse strand, counting down.
TCTATTCATATCAAGTGGGTCTTAGCGGAGTCCAATTTATCAAAGTTTCATTGTGACCTTTATTCTGGTTAGGGGCAAGCAAGAAAGGGCGAATACGGGAGTTTTATTGTCTTTGTGGGCAACTTTCCCAAGTCGTTCCACAAGAGATAAAAAGGATATAATGGTGACGAAGACAAAGCGCATAGAGCGCATACATTTACCTTTTTCATTTAATGAATTTCGTATAGAGAAGCAAGTTCTCATATCGGATCTGGAGATGCTTTCCTGTTGGTTAGTGGTCCTATCCGTATCGATCCTTCTATTGAGAAGCACCATCCGTAAAATGAATTACCCGCAGCTCGAGCAGAACCACTGCGAAAGTCATCTTAAGTAACTTAGGTCACCTAAAGTCACAGTAGTGCCTCCATCTCAAGGAATCTATAAAGATACCAGGAAGCCCCAAGAAGATATGGATGCGATAAACTCTCTGAGCCGAGAGGAGAAAGTTCCTGTGGTGATGGTGGGCGGGCCAGTCGATCCTTTCCGATGCTTATGTTCGACTTTTCTCCTATCTTAGCAATCCGAACTTACTATTCAAGATGGGCTCTTGGCAGGCTGGAGCCACCTACTCAATGCGATCTTCCGAATGTAGTGTATCAAGAGCATTCTTCCTTTGGTCACTCAGGTTAAGGAAACTATTCCTACTGTACTCGAGTCGAAAGTTGTAAGTGCTGCATGCGCAAGGTTCCCGTTCACTTCGTTTTACTTTCGGGCTGGCCAAGCTAACCGAACGGAGAAAACACCCGATCCGATAGTGGAAGAAGAGAAACTCGATGCAGCTTCCTGGTCATAGATCTTACCCTATGTATCTCCTGGGAACTAAACACCCATACAATAAAGATATGGGGAACGGAGACTTCAAAGACGAAAGTGATAATAGCAAGCAGGCTTATCGGCGGGCTAGGCGTCTTTAACTAACACAAGCCTGAGAAGGAAGCGTTCATGAATATCAATCATTAAGAAAGTTATAGCTGAGTGTGTTTGCTTCAACGCTTGGATATATCCATAGCTGAGGCGAGCAAAACTCGTCTCTTTGTTGTATCTGGACATCTCGGGTTAAGTATGCGTTAGACACCAGAAATGGGTTGTATATGAATAAGAATTTGGACACGTGCGGAAACACGTTCGCTCTACTTACGCCTAAAACTGAGGGGCCAACACAAGACCTATTTCGTTTCGGGGTGGACGTCTAGTCCTTATATTCCATGAGGCGAATCTCTCTATTCCAGTGGCTTAGCTTCTTCTTTCTTCTTTTAACAAGTGGATTCCTCCTCTTCTTAGAGGGTCATATCACTCTTTTGTGTTTATGGTTCATCACGCGCATAAGTGGGGACGCACACGTATTCGGAATAGGGGGTCCGTCCAACCAGACATCGCCGAAACCTCCATATTTTACTTAAGCAGAGTCCACACAAGAGGTTCCATTGCAAAAGCGAGATCCAAGGGTTCGGGTACTATGAGCATCACAGCCTCAGGATTCGCTCGGTTGATCACCTGCAAGATGTTATTTTGTTGGATTGGGCAACTACGGAGATGAACTAGTCTGAAAATCAAGCTCCATAATGCCTATTTCCCAAGAGCCAATGTGATTATGTAGGATTTTTATATAGGCGAAAAGGAATGACATTCATTATGAGCGACCGGGTTATAGAGCTTTTTAGTAAGGTCATGATTACCTGTGAATAGAGGAACACGATACGGATACGCAATGGTGACTGCAGAAGCTCTTTCGACGGAAATCCACCCTCACCAGTCATCTCCTCCCCTTCATATGTGCTCGTGCTCCCTAGAATAATGGCTTGCAAGCTCCAAATGGGAAGTCAATGAGGTAATAGGGAAAAGGAACCGCCTAGTTGCCACGAATAATGCATCTATTTTTTCCACTCTTGATAGATCTTATACAAGAAGCCGACTCATCCCCTTGCTTAGACATGTCGAAGCCACTCCTCATACCGGTAGTTGACCTCGTGTTATTCTTTCTAGATCCGTGCAAGCGAATCGGTTTGATCAATGAAAAGAAAACATCGTGATATTGTGATGCTTGGGTTCCCTCCCCACTATAGGCCCTCTCCCCGCCCTTATTGCGTCTCAGGATCCGCTATCAGTAGAACGTGTCAATCCGATGCTGAATGCACCCATATTCCAGAGGGTTAGTAGCTTGCTATTATCCGCCACTGAAACCCATTATTATTCAAAGATGAATCAATTGATGGTGTGTCCGGGAGCGACAATAGATAGACGGAGGAAGGCGCTTGCGACATAGGTGGTAGTGAGTGGGAAGTGCTGCTATGTTCAGCCATGCTTTCCCCTCTTGACCCAGAGCCTCCATGTGTAACCTCCGATCGAAATGAAATCACAATAGTTCTTCAACATTTAGAAAATAATATAGCTAGTGACAAAGTAAAGGTAAATCGCATTGCTTAGGGCTCGAGATGGATAAGATAGCCAGTCGCACCGTTACTCATACAAGGCTATGGCTCCACTCATGTTTGTTGATCCAGTTGCCCATATCACCCAGAAAACATCCATATTTGACTTTATTTTTAGATAGAAAAGAATTCGAACCAATGAATACATACCAGAGAAGCATTCCTGTAAGTTTAGTGCTCCTCCCCAGCACCAGTATCAGATCGATTGGATATCCTGAGAGCACTCTGCACTGATTGAGAGTATGAGTATAGGTGTTTTGTAAGTCGAGAGGAAACTGTCAAGAACCTGACAGTAGCGCTAGCTAATCACAATTCTGGATCCGGGGCAAGCATTGGATTGTTTGAATCATAGGCATAATTGGTCGTTTTCTCCAATTTTAAGCAATTGCTACGCTAAAAATAATAAGATGGTTCTAGGGGCAGCCAGGCCTAATAACTCATAATATAAATTTTCTTAGGTCTGCGTCAAGGCCATAGAAGCAGCAGTATCAAAGTCTTATGGTCTCTGAATTAAAACAACAACTCGAATTTGCCTACTAAGTAAGACCTTCACCTTAATAAATATAGTAGTTAAGGTAGTGAAGAATGTAGGACCCAAATCTGGCCTATAAGCTAACATGTGGTGCATTGCAGCTTCCACCACAAACGTTGGATTACTTAATGCACAATGGCAAAATGGGATGAAGAATGTGCAAATCTGGGGGACATAATAGGGGCTTTGTTTCATCATAGGGGTGATCGAGAGAGCACCAGTCTAAGCCAACTATTCTAAATGAATCTATCTTGCAACGTTCATTCAATTTTGGATCATGTCAATGAGCATTCGCCTAAGCTATGGTACCAAATTTGTAATCGTTTCTGATAAGTTTCATTCCAGTCCGCAATCGATTCCAATTGAGTGACTCCTGAAGCCAACCAACTCTTTTTCGATATTATGAATTCCTTAACTTTTTACTGGCTTGCTTGTTTGTAAGCTCCACGGGCGTGCCAATTCCTTGGTGGGATCCAACCACCATTTACTTTCATTCGGTTGAGCAGAGAAGATGCGATTATGTATCATTTCGCCTATGGCCAGACAGACTAAAAGGGGCTTTTGGATACGAAGAATGTTTTCACGTCCTCCTTTGGGTGGTATGCTTCCTCACTGTTGATATTCTTCCCTTTCCCGGTAGTCAACCACCAACGAACGTAGGCTAGGACTTGCATGTAATGTTACAGCCTAGCCAATATTCTACAGTCGTTACATCATCATGGGATTGCAAAAGGGAGGGAATTGAAAAAGGCGACTCCTCCTTAGTAGGAATAATAGCTGAGGTTGCTTCAACTCATAACGAAGCTATTCCAGCACATAAGTCCGGGATGATCTGAGGTCGCTGGTCTCACATGGAAGAGATACGAACCTCCGGTGGATAAACACCTCTTTTGCTATCGGCTTCTTTTGTTCGTAACGAACAAGCAACAGATTGTGGATTGCCAATAGAAAAAGATACAACCAACCTTGTCTTTTGGAAACCTGGATCACCCCCATTGTAAAGAGAACACGGCACCCCTTTCCGTAGGGGCTCGCAAAGGTATTATACTGGATGTGTGCAGAGAGCTAATGAAACTCCATTCCTTTTTCTCTATAATCAACGATCTGCGATATCTTGGTTTTCCGTAGCCAACGTATTCACCTGATTCCCCGGGAAAGAGTTGATGGCATCTCAACGCAAGAAGGTAGACAAGAATCCCTAGCGCAGATGTGCCGAGAGCGGGAAAGCCTGTCTTCCACAAGAAGACATTCTTCCTCTTATTTCTTATGTGAATAACTGAAATCAATCCTCACTTGTATTAACTTCATGAGTGAAGAGATAAAGAAACACTCAATACCGGCACTGCTCCTATCAAAATCAAATAATTGGATTTGTTTCCCCACTTCCTCCATGGGATTCGTACATCGGATGAGGATTCCTACAACGGTACAATGGATCAATCCATTCAAATCAATGAAACCATTAGGTACGCCCCGGGATCTACTCTATTTTGAGATTTGCTAATGCCGAAAGACTATCGAAAGCAAAGCGAAGGTTGTTATTCCATAGTTGTTGCTGGTAAAGGAACGGTTGAACGGGTATCTTTTGCAAAGCAAAGGCTCTGGTTGAAACGTATTGAGTTCCGGGTAGTAGAGTCCTCGGCTTCGATTCTTTCCAACAACGATATGGTTGACTTTTGAACAACAGCCACAGTGCAGGTTCGTACTCGATTGATTGGCTTCCTTCCTATTAGATTTCCATGTTTCTCCAATCTGTTTGCTTTCACCAATTTAGGTGCCACAAATGTTTCCTTTTGCAGACAGTTTGCTTTAAGTAGGAAATCTGGCATGTGACTTGCCTTGCTTCTAACTCTAAACTATTCTAAACAGATTCTTTCCGCATACTGATGTTGGCAGTTATGCCTAGGTGATAGATTTATGTTGCTGGATTGGAAAGCTCTACGATCCCTTTTATTCAATTATGGCAGCTGAGAGGAATTGGGGATGGCCCCGCTAGAGTTTCCAAAATGAATCGCATTGAACCCTACTGTTTTTTCACTAAAAATTCCGTAGTATCAATACAATAACCTTTGAGAAATTGTGAGAACGGGAAGATGCAATCATCTAGATGGCGAAAATAGCCGGGAGTTGAGCAACCCCTAAAAGCACTCATAATGAATGGTACTAGTGGATACCAACCAGATTGAAACATGTTGAGAAATCTCTGTTATAGCTGAAACTAATATACCAATCCTATCCGTGACCATTTCCACATTCTTTTCTTAGTCACCTAACCTATGACTGCTTTTTCTTTTAAGCTTTAATAACCTTAACATTCGAATCTGCATCTGCTATTTCAGTTCTGTCTAAAGATACTATACTATTCTTTGATCACTTGATACATAGTATAAAGCATATAAAACAGATATTTTTTTGGATTCCCTCTCCTTGTGGGATGGACTTCTTTTTACATGGACAGATAGGAAAGTGGAATATGAGGAATTAGCTGGAACAGACTCACCTTAGCTTTCAACGACTATATCCCCTCTTCTATCTACATATGGATATATATGGTCTTTAATAAAGGAAGATGATTTTAGCCGAGGACTAAAACAGCTTCCATTTTGCAGCACATCTCTCAGTGGGAATAGCATCATCCATGACTTCAGGCACAACTAGCTACGGGTAAGCACAAAAGGTAATGACGAGAGCGCCATCCTATGTACCCTGAAAGATAAACTATGTGATAGAAGCCCGCTTTCCCACTCTTCTATCCCACCGTACCACATAGGGTATCAGTGGCCTCGTGATCTCCATGAACTGAGATCACTACACAAAAACAACTATATGAAAAACAAACTTGCTTGCTTCTTCGAATCTTGAAATAACATAACATATAGAAAGTGTTTTTGTCATGAGACCATTCTCTTCCGGGAACCTATAGAAATATTATGAGACGTCTTTCATTCCCTGAAGGGGGGGTGTCCCTTCAGAGGGGGAGGTGTCCCTTCAGAGCAGTCCATATCACCACATGAACTACCTGATGAATCAGTTGATGAATCATCACTTGAATCATAATCAGTGTCGAGATCTGATTAGTCAGTTGATGAATCATCACTCTTCCCATAATCAGTGTCGAGATCTGATGAATCAACTGATGAATCATCACTCTCCCCAGAATTATTATCTTCTAAGGGCTCCTGCCTCTGCCTCCCCTCTTCAGGTCCCGGGAGGGGAAGGTTTAGATCGGGGAGGTTAACCTCAAAGGGGATTAAATGATGAAGACTAAAAGAACGATTTAAGGTGGCATTGTCGATGGAGAAACCACCCCAAAGCCAAGTCACTATGGTATCTCCTACTACTGGTATGCCGCTAGCTAAGCTTGTAACTATTGTTGCTCCCCAAAAGCTCATCTGACCCCAAGGTAGTATGTATCCCAAAAAAGTGCGTATTACAATCTTGATTACCCAGATTGCAAGTATTCCATTCATTTTCATAATATTATGCTTCCTTCCCCGTGTGGAACATGTGCGAGCATTATGTTTTTCCAACAAGTGATACGACTGGAAGAAGTGTTATATGAGGACTTCGAGATCAAACACAGAATTTGTCTCTCCATCCCTCGTGAGCCACTTATTTCGGAAAAATCAAAGATCAGAGTGACTTTCCTCCTTTTTCCCAAATAGTCGATGGTCTTACACCATTGGGATACTTCGGATAAATTGGAGTACATATATGATAGACCGGTGCTAAAACCTTTTCTCGAGATATCTTCCAGATTCTTAGGGTCCTTGGTCCGGATCTCACCCCCCACCCCGGCGCGAAAGCAGTTGGTTCCATAGTTCGAGAATTCTGCTAATTCCAAGTATTCCATTATTATTACTCCCTCTGTCCCAAAATAACTGTCTCAACTTTATACTAGTGCTTGTACAAAATTGTATTAAGCTTAAGACATTTATTTTGGGACGGAGGAAGTATTAAATAAGAGAATATAAAAAGTAAAGAGGAGAAGACATAACCAAAAGAATTGTGAGAAATAAGTCAATTTGTCAAGTTGAGGCATTTCGATTTGCATTTCAAATAATCAAGAAAAAAAGACTCCAAACCGTACGTTTTCTATTTTACGTCCCTCTATACAAAAATAGATTTAGTTTCCAAAATGAAATCTTTGCCATTTCTGATGTGAATCAGGGAGGTTGTCTGCCCGGGTAGGGGTGACCGAAACCCTCCCAAGTCATCGCTCAAGAAATCACCACAGTCACACGAGAAAGAGTTTGGACTATGACGAAGACGAGCAAGCCTTTGTCGGGGAGTGATCGGGGAAAAGTCGAGTACAAGAGGAAGGTGGAAGGAAGAAAGTGCCAGAAGCGCCGGGTGCGAAGGTAGACCATCAAAGAACTCCATAGGAAAGCAAAAAAGAGAAAGGCAAGGCTCGCAAAGAACAAAGGCTCAACCATCAGATCCAACACAAAGCCCTCAAGATATTTACAGGCTTGGACTACTCTCTAGTAAAAGAAATGAAGCAGGATGGGTGTTGCTCTATATCTTATGAGTGAGGTATTCTTCTTCATTTTAGTATTATGGGCATTCTTCCATTCTAGTCTGGCACCAACAGTCAAACTAGGAGCTCAACGGCCACCTGTTACTACGAACTTGTTTTCATCTGGTAGATAAGCTTTTGAGAAGAGACCGCTTTGATAATGAGCTTTCGGGTTGCCCTATTGATACCGCCCTTCGGGAGAACAGGAGAATAGCATGCACGGGAGAAGGATTTAGGGAAAGGTACCCACCTTTTAACGGGAGAAAGGGAGCTTTTGTGAAAACTTCCCTTGTGGTTTACAGTTCAAATAGATCAGGTGCCTATGTTGTTGATAGACCGAAAGGTACTAACGCTATGCTCCAATGCGGGATGAGGGCCAACGATTGTGATGAGTGGGGACCTTAGAGCTTAAAACCTACATATAGTGACCCTTATGGGCAGCACCCTAGGCCGGCTATGTACGAGGCATCAAACCGTCTCCCGAGTCCAAAGTTTCCATTTCCAGGACTGATAGTCTTCACGTGAAAAAAGTAGGGCGGAGAACTAGTAAGAATTGTGCCTGCCGTTCAATTCGTGATGTGGATGATCTGCCGACAGAATCAATAGGTGAAACGGCTCTACAAGGTTTGTTTGTTCATAAAGGCTGCATGCATCCATGCAATTTGTACTGCATGGCGATATTACTCTACCACTCTACAAATGGTATATAGATATATTCACTTCATCACAAAGAAATTGAGTACTAGCACACATTGCTATGGATGCGGCAACCGCAAACAGGCTTTCTGCAATTGCTACCGAAATGGAGCAACTGAAAAATGAGATTGAAGGGCACCGTAGAGTGCTAAACAACCAGTTGAGAAGTGTTAGAACAATGGATCCTGCAAAGAAAGAAGCGAGCATTCGTGCTACCAGAGAGTGCATAGAGGGTTTGAAGGAGAGGCAGGAAGCGCTGCGGTGGAGCAGCAAGTGCGCTTTATTCGTCTAACATCTCGCTAGAATAGGAGAGTCCGTAGGCTCTTTTTTGTTTTCTAAGGTTGGTTTAAATTCAATAAGTGCTTGAAGACATTTGTTTTCATGTCAGGTGTTCTTTGTCTTAGTTTGATTCCGATCTACTCCTATGCTAAGTGTCTTTGTTTGGTTAGATTTCTTGTGTTTGCATGTATGGGCTAGCCGTCAGTGTTCAATGCTTATGTTATATAATAACGCCAAAATGTGCTGCAAGTTCATGTTCAAGTTGAAATAAGTCCGAAGGGCTAAGTGTACTATTGGAGATTATATATTCCAGCTCTGAAGTTTCCTTTTGAGCCCCCGTTCTACTATGGTTTGGATTCTAGTTGAAAGCGTGCGACCATCTATTCAGATGAGGAGACCGAGTAAGAAACCACTGAGCGGAGAGCAAACAGATCAATCTCTATCTATGAGTTTCTCAACCAAGATCCACTATTCAACCAAGACCCGCTAACTAATACTTTTACGCGAGCTTAGTTATTGGAAGTAGTAGTCGAGGAACTCTTATCCCTAGCCACAGTTGTTGCAGCACAAGGCTTTGGCGCGATTGGGTCATATGTTAGTACTCTCACATTCCCCGTGGTATCCCTAGTATGCTGAGGTGAACTTAAGTGAAGTGAAGCAACGGGCGATGATGGACTGATCCCATGCTATTCAGGCGCCTGACAACGCTGGATCCGACGGTGATGAGTCTGACGGTGGCTCAGATGTTTCTCTTCCTGATCCTTCAAGGTCCCCCGTTCCTGACATCGTCCAAAGGCCGTTGGCGCTCTCCCATCTGACAGTGCGGTCTCTGCGTGTCTCCTATGGCAACACTACCCAACTGGTCTATTGCATAGTGGATCCACGGGTACCCCATCGCTGCTTTGTTTTTATCAACATCCGGTAAGCAGAACGGACGAAGAACTGTCCCGATTTCTCATAATGTCAGGCCCAAAAGTCCTCCATCCGCATAGCAGCAGAAGTAGGCATTTCTTTGATAATTATTCACGTGTGGCTATATTTACCACCATTCGAGTACTACTATCACGGGCTTCCTCGCACGGTGTTTTCGTTCATCAGATGGGCAGACGTTTTTCCTTAATGGGGAGTTGGATGAGGTAATTTACATGGAGCAGCCGGATCAAGAGTACCCACGCATTCGCCTAACCCCAGGTTTTTTGATCAAAATGAAGAATTTTGAGAAAACAAGCCCAAAAAGCATTTGACCTTGAAAAGAATCACCAGTAACTTGATCCATCCCTGCGATAAGTGGGAACGAATGTGACAGCTGATGATAGTAGGATTTCCACAGGTTGAGCTCCTTATCTTTTGACTTTTCTAAGGATATCCGAGTAGATATACTAGAATGGGATGAATCGAGCACAAGAAATCACTAGGCACACGGGAGCCATAAGGAAGAGGAGTAATATCGTTATAAAGTTCACGAATTCGATTCATTTTGGAATCGATAAGTGAACACAGAATCTCATCTTGTTCCCCTTGGTTCCGAGTAGATTTCGCTTGTCGAAATCATTCAATCCATAAGTTTTTTTTTCGATCCGAATTTGGGTCAGCTGAACATTGTTTTCTCTTTCAAAAGTGCTGATGGTGGGGGTAAATTCAATCGATATCTTGTTTCCCCTTTCCGAGGCAAATATCAGGGAAATCAATGATGAATTGTTAGAAAGAGGGCTGAGCTATAAAATCTATAAAATGGAGCTTGATCGGTAGCTTCGGCCTCCCATACCCAAATTAAGTTACCAACACGGAATGCCATTTTCAACCTGACTTCCTATTTGTCATTGGAAAGAACGGAACAACATTGTATTCCTCCTAGGAAATAATACAGCGGGTCAAAATAAGAACGAAGAACTTGATTCTTTGTTTTTAATATAATGATACGAAAAACTAATATATTTTCTTATTCATATATATTTATAAAATCCTAAATAGTGATACAAAAAATCGCTATTCACTCAGTTTCTCGTCAATAATAAGATTATGTAGGAGAGATGGTCGAGTGGTTCAAGGTGTAGCATTGGAACTTCTATGTAGGCTTTTGTTTACCTAGTGTTCGAGTCCCTCTCTTTCCATTTCTATTACTTCCCCCACATTACGGACCACAATGAAATTTCTAGTAAGAGCAAAATCCGTTGACTTTCTAAATCGTGAGGGTTCAAATCAAGTCCCTCTATCCCCAATGAAAAGCCCATTTTACTTCCTAACTATTGTACCAACCTCTATTTTTCATTAATGGTTCAAACAAGATTCACTATCTTTCTTATTCTACTCTTTCACAAACGGAACTGAACTGACTTTTTTTTACAAGCTACTGTAGGGGAACACCCCACAACTTTTATTTTATTCCATTAACAGATTATATGTACATGAGAGGAGGTTGGGATGTACAAGTGAGGAGGGGGGTGAGAAAAGTACAAACCTCAAGGAGGTAAGAAAGATATCCACTTAAGTAAGTCATCCCTAAAACTAGCCTTGATCCTGTGAGCTAATTGGGATATATCGTGCGGGAAACTAGATTTCCATTTACTAAAGCGTGGTCTCTCATGGTTGAAGATCTTGGCATTTCGAACTATCAAAATATTCCAATAGGCCGTAAACACAACTTCAGTGAAGAAAGGGTGATGAAACTCCCTTCTGGCTGCCAGTGAACTGGTCCACATAGAGTTACCCTGCCATGAGATCTGGAGATAATTCCAAACTCTATTGCTGAAAAGACACGTAAAGAAGAGGTGATCTTTGTCCTCTTTGATTCTAGCATGACAAAGAATACAGAGATTTCACTCATACACCTTCCAGTGCCTTCTTTCCAGCATGTCCTGTGTGTTGATCCTGTCCATGATGAGCATCCAGGCAAACATCTTGATTTTCATTGTGTAACAAATTTTCCATATCCATCCAAGGAGTGGGTTGGGAATAATGGGCAGGTGCACATAAATATAATATTTTTTGGCAATATAAGATTTACCATCACTATTCCACAGCCAACTATCTTTGTAGGTTGGATCATTATCAAGATTTTTAAGTAAAGAGGTGACTGAACCCAACTCCTGATGAGCCCTGTCAGATAAAGGTAGATGGAATAAATTGATCAAAGTACCATCTTGATGATCCTGGAATACTTCCTCAGCAGTGCAGAAAGTGTCAATGACAAATGAGAACAATCTTTGGTACCGAATAGCTAGAGGTAAAGTAGAGTCACCTACTGCCCAAAAGTCAGACCAAAAGAGAAAAGTATCTCCCCTGTTGGGTTGTATATATGTGACAGCTCTGTAGTTATCCAGTTTTTTGCAGATATCCCTCCACCAAAAGGAGCCACAGAGTGTGGTACCCCGAGGAACTGTGTTATGATATTATGTGTTCCAGATTAAGTGTACCCAGGGTATATCAACCTTATCCAAGAATTTGTCTGAATGTTTAAGCAATAGGGCTTCATTCTGGACAGAGAAATTCATAATGCCCAAACCCTTCATCTTTGGTCTGCATACTAAGTTCCAAGAAGCAAGGGAAGGGGCATGATCTTGTCCATTTTTCCTTCACACACACTATCTCTGTATCCTTTCCAACTGTTTAAGAATCCCTGGTGGTATATCCAAACTGCAGAGGAAAAAATGGGAACACAGGACAAGGCAAAATTTAGGTATTGCAGTCTCCTTTCCATATTGTCAACCAAGGGTATTAGATCAATAATTCTTGGTTTTGTTGTCCCCACAGGCAAAACAAGATAGGTGAAAGGTAAGGATCCAACCTTACAACCAATAGAGTCAGCAAGTGTTTGAAGTTGTCCCTGATCAATGTTAATGGGCATCAAAGTAGACTTGTGATAATTTACTTGAAGACATGTGGATTGGGAAAAAAGCCGGAGCATTTTTTTTGAACTCTAGAAGCTGAGACTCAACAACAAGCAAAATGATAAGGGTGTTATCTGCATATTGAACAATTGGGAAATCTTTGTCATGACAGGGTATTGGCAGCTGAATGACCAATGTTTGGAGGAAATCAACAGCAATGGAAAAAAGTAGAGGGGACATGGGATCTCCCTGTCTAACCCCTTTTCTGCACATAATTTTTTTTACCAGGGAGTCCATTAAGAAGAACAGAGGAAGAACCAACTTCTTTGGATCTTATCCCATTCATACAAATGGAAACATAGGCAAGTAATCCCTATTATTAAGTAAGTAATTCACAATCCATATCATTATCCTCATATTTACTAAGTCCAATTTGAGAATACTTTTTTCTTTTTTAGTCCCTGTAATTGACATAGATACAAGTACTCTACTAGGATGATGCACAATAAATAGTCAGGGTAACTTAGTTGGTAGAGCAGAGGATTGAAAATCCTTGTGTCACTAGTTCAAATATGGTTCCTGGCATAGAAAAAAGGATCTGAAAAAGAAGATAGGAATGGGGCACCAAGGAAGGATCGTAGGTAGGGATGCCCTTAGATCCACTCTCAATAGCTTGTGATATGGCAAGAAAGATAGTAGATGTATATTCGTTTCTCATGATAATGAGCAAAAAAGGTGGAATTGTGACCTGAATACCAACCCTTGCTATACATCCCGAGTGTGGTCTTCGATGAAGCATCATCTTGGTGGTAATCCCAAGCTGTAGTATTCCTAGATTCTGGAAACTTAGAAACCAGCTTGCAAGAAAAGAAGGAAATCAAGTATACGTTTGCTTGTTGACTTGAGCACTCTTTTCAGAAGAACCTTCTTTTGGGATAAATCTTTCACGCAATATCTCGCTGTGGCAGTAATAGCCCAATGGCTTCTAGTTGTTGTTTTACCCTTCCGGGCTCTTTTCCCCCGGCGACTAGTTTCGGCATAAAAGGAAGAAGTCGGGTCCGCGCGGTTCGCCTTTTCAAATGCAGCAGTGTTTTTGGCTTTGGCAATACCAGGTAGCTAGCTACTTAGTTGTGTGGGAGTCCTATAAAGAAAAGTAGGTGTTATAGACTGACTAAACAAATCCACCTAAGCCGTAAGTTTTTGTTGCAGCTGGCACACCTGCTTACAAACTAGAAAATCTGATTCTAGTAGAAAGTGGACTAAGTCTTAAGAGAGATAAGCCGGTCTTTATACACTGGCTCTATTTCGAATTCAGTCAGTGGCCAGATGCATTGTAAGCAATTCCAGTCCCAGCTGCTGAGGTGGCGTAGTCAGCCCTACCTAAGTATTGAACAAAACCAACCATTGTATAATATTATCATATCTTGCATATTAATTAAGACCACTTATTAGATCAAGGTTGGCGTACATAGCATAGTAAGGTGGAGATCTGAAGTAATCTATATGTCCCTCAGCCAATCATCCATTTCTCTGGATATGAAGTTTACAACATAAAAAAATGACCCTTTTCATACTGAAATCCATTACATGCCATCGAAAGAACTTTGATCTGGATTACCAGCTTTGGTTTGAAAGAACGGATCGATTGACCAAGCAACAACGATCCCTTTACGATGGTCAAGTGCAAAGGTCCCGATTGGATTGCCGATCTACCATTGTTGTTTGACTGATTTTTTTCATCTTAAAACCATTGATGCTGACCTGTAACTGCTCAAGTGATTTTCCTGCATGGTTCTAGGAACCAAAAGAAGACTTTGCGTAGGTCAACGATCGATTATATGTATATAACGGAAAGTAGGTTCTTTTTAGGAGGAAAGCTTGGACGGATTTTTTTCAGAGCGTAAGAACCATCGAAGAGCATGGGATTGGTATTGCTGGCAGGGACTTTAAAGTGAGAGCTTGATCAGTAAACCCCTGCTGCTTTCGCTCATTCCTGCTAAAGCAGTTGGCAATGACTCATTGGAAACTTCTATTGGATCTGCGAGAAGAAAAATCCAATCAATGGGTAGGTAGTCAATTTTTGGCAAAAGCACAAACCTTTTCTCTTACTTAAGGCGATAAAATCCATTCATTTCGATAATAATCTCTTTGAGATGTGTTTTACCGAGAAGGTATATAGTTTACGGTTCTAAGCCGTTGAGTTCGTGTTTTGGTAGTTGTTGCTTTGAAGGATGGCGGATCGAGAGTTGAAGGATGGCCAGAATCATAATTACAAGAAGGCAACTACACGATTCAACATCATTTTTGTAAGAATGGAAGCAATCCATAAAAAATGCTAAGCTACTGTGACCAGAGGTCAGGAGGCAAAGAAGAAAGGGATGCCCTTTCTCCATCTTGACCGAATGTGTTATCTGCTGTCTCTGTTCCTATTAATCCTTGGTCGCGTATACCATTATCACGAGGGCGATACACAGGAAAAAACCAAACCATCTGTGGAACCGTTCGATGAACGTAGGTCGGTCGGAAAGAAAGTGCGGTGTAGCTGGCATCAGCATCTCTTATCAGGTTCGCGCGCACAAGGGTTGTGGGTAGGTCTCTTTACGTGTCCCGCGAGGCAAGGAATTCTTCGACCAATGATATCATGGTATCAGAGTCGTCGATCGAGATTTCTCATGGCTACCCATTATTTTTGGTTGAAAGATCTTCACATGTCGGCCGAGCCGTCCCTTTTTAAAAGTGGATCTTTAGTCCATTCATTATAAGTACTTTATTATTTATTCTGTAGAATAATAAGGTTTCGCGGGCCTGTGCTTCATGGAGACAAGTCGTAAAGCATCGCTCGATCAAACAAAGGGAAAAATCATCAAGAATCTGATCTTGCTCTGAGTCATCTACCAAAGGTTCGCTGTCAATGCAATTTGAGTTGGCCAACTCCGGTGCCTCTAAGTCAGAAGTATCTCTATTGGCAAGCTCTCATTGACATAATCCAGTGTCGGTGTAGGGAGCTGACTCTCATGTGGATCAAGAAATGTCTCCGTAGTGCTCAGGACAGACTGTCAGCATCTTATCTGCTTGGATGAGGTAACAGCTTCATTTCTTTTCAGAAGCTCAAACACAGTGTTTTCCAATATAGAAGCGGAGTAGTTCTTGTGAAATATAGGCATAGGGCTACTAGAATCCATCACTAAAAGAGGAGTTTTCCGAGCTCTATCGACACAACAGGACTCTAGATATTGGCAACAAAAGGGCACTTACCCCTAAACTAGATTACTCTTCTTCTTCCTATGACAAAGCAGGGGCTGAAAGGGACTCTTTAAAGTACTTCAACGTTATCACTGGACTTTTGTGTCTATCCAACTGGAGGAGGGAAATCGGGAGAATAAAGAAGTCTTGCACGAGGGCGGCCTCTTTCCATGCCTTCAAATCCATTTGCCACACTTTCAGATCTAGGATATACAATGATGAATCCTAACGATCTACATTCACAGAACACAGTAATATGAATGTCTCTCATGAGCCCCAAAGAGTCAATCAAGTATGCCTGCTTTGTTGGCACAGGGAAAGGTAGAACGACCTTCCGCCATGTCAACCGCTCACTAGGCTTCTTGTTGCGGTGAAGTTGCGTCATCACCCGGGTCAACATCAACCTCATTCCCCCCATTTTAAGCTTTAGTTATAGTATCCTTTAGTTCCACTTATTCACCGATCTCTCCCGCATTCTTCTTTCCCCACTCCACATCCAAGTGAGGAGCTACCCGATATCATCGAAACCCACCACACAAACCCTAACTGGCAAAGCCGATCTACGAACACCAAGGGCTATTTAAAAAAAGAAGTCCAAATCTCTGTCTTCTCTGCCATTTGATTTCCTTCACCACTAGCACTAGCCCCGCCATCTACTAGAGTATATCAACTTTCGCTACCTTGACTCTTCTTGTTATTATCCAGACCCATCAAGTCATTTAAAAGCAAAGAAAGAAAGATGAATAAGCAAAGCGAAGGCCAAGCCTGATCTCCCTTTCCCTTGATATGGTGGACTCCTAAAATAGGCTTTCTTTGTTCGTATGATTTTGCAGAATACTATAATAAGCCACTCCTGAAAATGGGCTAGCTACTCAAACCAAATATTGATTTTGCTCTTTAGGATAGGTAGACTTCACTACCTGGATAGGTCAGCCTCGTTCCCACTTCTCTGGTCCTATATGTTTTTTTACAAGTACCATTCCTGCTATTCACATTGATTGAGTACTTTATAGTTTTATTCTTGATGAAAGTGTCAAATACTTAGTAGGATGTCCCGGTGGGTAATCACCAAATGTTCTAGTACGAGTACATCCAGTTCCGAGTGGTCATCTAGTATGGGACCTAAGAGAAGCCATTTTTTAATCCGTTTATTAACCCATTGCTAATCCCGTCAGGCAATCCTTCAACGTTGTAGAAAAGAGTTCAATACAAAAGCAGACAGAGGCTTTGGACTATGAAAGGCTACCTTTATCATGCATGAATAAGGCTGGGAGATTATGTCCTCAACAATCCTATCTACTACTAAATGACAATTAATGCTCAGCCGAAGAGCCATGGACCGACAGCACCTGCAAATGAAACATGCATGCCTTTCGCTATGCGCCTTTACTTGCTTCGGAAATCAAACAATGCATTTCTTCTCAGCATAAGCATATCCCGGTCTTTCTCTCTAGCCTATACTTGACCTTGCGTACAAGCCTATTATCCTATCGGTATGCCTATGTGACCTATATGTGCTAAACCGGTACTTGTTACTTACTTCTATCTACTATACGTTACCGGTACTTAGTTACCGCGACTTAATCATGCTTTGTACTAAACCTTACTACGTAGTTCAAGCTATACTGACCTTTCCATGTTTTGTACTCATCACTTGCCTATGAGCTTACCTGTGAATACTTTGTCCAGCATCCCTTGTTTCTAAGCACCCATCTCTTGCTTTTCTTAAACTCCTCCTTGCAACCTGAAACCTATCGCCCCTCTCTTTTCAAAACAATCAACGCGGAGCGCCTTGTGAAGTGAAAAGATGAGCTATGATGACTTGGCTTCCTTTCTTCTTTTCCATGTGCAAGTCAACTGTTCCTTGGCACACCTTCAGTTCAGCTGTGACATCTTGCACTTGTAAGATCACTTGCTTGCCTTTATGCTTGAGTTTCGACATTCCTTTAGTCCAAGTCAACTATCATTTGACCAAAACATGACAACCAGTCAATGCCTAAAATAAGATCATAACCAAGTACATTGTATAGTTGTTAAGCAAGTAGGGCTTTGAAGCAAGAATCAAGTAATTGTTAAAGAGAACCTATAGCAAGCAAGGAGAATCAAGCCTATTGCTCGCAACGAGAAGATTAGAAGAAATCCTATTGCTTAGAATCAATGCATATGCTTCATATGAGGAGAGACATGTGAGAAAGGATAGGAAAGCGTGCAGCTCTAGTAGTGCAAACTCTGATCAAGCTATCAAGTACTTAATCGTTACCGAAGAACTCCTTATATTATATAATAATAATAATGCTTATGCCTATCTATTGTTAAAGACTTACTTAGCTAGGGAAGTTCATTCAAAGTACATACCATTATAGCTAGCTAAAACGAAAGAATGAGAGTACAAGGTACTACGCTTCCAGCTTGCTCTAGAAAAACTTAAATTGGATCCCTCTCTGGTGGGAGCCTGCCAAGCAGGAAAGCTTGTTATAGTCGCGTTTTATTCATCTCTTCCCCTCTCCGCAGGCAATCACTATAACTACTTCAACCTTCTTCCGTGGTTGTGGTTCAGAAAAAACAGTGGCAACAAATGTTGATTTCCCTTTAAAGGGTGTACATGACCCGAGAAATATGCAGGTTTCTAATAGCGCTCACTCCAGGGGGGTCCCGGCACAGTCCGAATGGAAGTTCATTCATTGGAGTAGTGCCAAGCAAGAAAGTGCTCAAAGGTATCATAGTTCATAGGTATTAACATGATCCTTCTTGCATCAGTTGGATTGAAAATTGATGTGATTAGTTGCTCGTCCCAAGTACCCGAAGCAGGGTCAATCAACTCATTTACCTTTGTGAGAAGTGTACCTCCCCTTTCCGAAGTGATTTTACTATTGGGACTTCTTGGAACCCAAGGGTCGTTCCATATGTTAATTTTCTCTCGTGTTCCAATTCTCCTAATGTGTCTATGTTTATATGCATATCCAGCTTTACTGCACAAAGCCTCATCCCTAACCTCTTATTTTTGATTGAGTGAATGCATTAATAAGCCACAAGAATGTTATCCGTTATTAAACGGCTAGGTACAACAAGAGCACTCTCTGTTTGTGAAATTACCTCATCCAGTAATGTACGGAACTGAGATATTTCCTACGGGGATCTCACCTTTGGGATTAAAATAATAACAATTCTATTAATGATCTCTGGGAGGTAGCCGCCGTTTAGGAAACCAAGGACTGCATCCGTTTTCTCGCAGAGCCGAGTCGGGCTAGTAAGAAGTAGCTACTTTATGCAGCTTCGTATCTGGTCTGGGATCTCATCATAGCAAACCATCTACGCATTTTTTTAAACCAATGGTCAATCAAACAGCTTTCCACATCCTTCTTTTGTGGTTGATTGAGCAAGCCCCGAGACCGAGAGGGATGCACTCCTGCATGCAAAGGAAGATAGGTGTATAGAATAGAGCCGAGAATATCACCTAGAACGTCCTTTTGGTACCATGGAACGCAATCCCTGTGACCCTATAACCGGCGGATCGATCCTTGTAGGTAGCCACTCCATTGGTTGAGATGCATCTACTATCTCATCTTGGCTATCTACTAGCAAACCGCCCAAAGGTTCTTGCATAGAATCACGAGTCATGTTAACCTCTCCCTCCTGGTGCTAAAGAATAGAAAGAAGGCAAACCCACCAGGACTTCTCCTCATATCAGAAAGAGATCCGCCCACAGATTGGCAACACTACACTCCCCCGTTTCCAGCTTAGTGAGGGGATTCCTTTAATGTTTTTCCTTCAAGGGAAAACCTCTGAAAGAATTTCCATATTAACCTTGGACATATAAGTGTTCTGAATCTAATATCTTTAGAAAGAAGACCTTTTGTCTCATGGTAGTCTGCTCTAGTCCCTTTACGAAACTTTCATAATTAGGTCCTTCTCATGTTGCTTGATTCACATGGCATTATCAAATGATACAAGTCTTGGATAAGAATCTACAACGCAGTAGAATGCCCTTGTTGATGATTCTTTACTGCGACTGCATCCAACTCGAATAATGCGATATCTCATACCGAGTTCGAAGATACTTAACCCTTCCTCCTCTTACTAATACTACAGAATGTTCTTGTATGCCCAATACCTGGTATAAGGAGTGATTTCAAATCCAGAAGTGAATCGTACTAATTTCCTTTATGTTAGGCAGAGTTGGGTTTTGGGGGTTGATAGTGGAAAACTCGACAGAGAAGGATCATCATATCCTTCTTTAAATAGGTCCACTAGACCTTAGCTACTTAATTTCATGGTATTTAGCACAGACTATAGAAGATTGGAATGATCGTATCATGGTGCCGCATTGAAATGAGAGTGGCTATATCGCTATCAATCATGGTGGGACAGATCAACCATCTCCATAGATTGCTAGTTTGCTGAAAACAATCCATCTTTTGCCAAACTCTCATCCAGATGCATATCGATTCACATTTCTATATGATAATATGCACGACCGATTCTCGTATCCGCTGATACAAGCGATTATTTCAAAAGATAATGCTTACCCCTAACCCCTGGGTGGGCGAAAGATGGAGACAATACTGCCGTTGAAGCGCAAGAGTGAGCAGCAGTCTGGTCAGCCCTTGCTTTCTCAACTTGAGCAGGAAACTTCCAACCAAATAGGAGGGAGTGGCACTCTCAAATAGGATTGCAGTCATAAAACGCGTGCTCTTGAGTGCCAATTTCTCTTCTGACCGCAGTGAATAACAAACATCCCTTCCATCTGGACACTGAATAATGAGAGAATCGTAGAAGTTATCGGAATCCGAGGCTAGAGTCTTTGGCTGAACATCCACAGATGATCGATTCCCTGTGCTAGCAAGTATTGGATTGGAGTGGGGGTTAGTTGGCTCACCATATGGTATAGATCGACAGATATATTTGATACATCCTATAACATGGAGATGGATATAGCCAAGCCGCTTTCTCGAAAGGAAAACCCTCTTTATCATCCAACACAGGATCTCCTTATGGAATACCACCATTGTCTTTCTCCATCTCACTCGTATATATCGGTATAAATAGCTCAACTCATGAAATAGAGCGAGCAAGAGATCGAACTTGGTAGGAAAGTTCGGATAAGTCGACTCGACTCCTTAGTGCAGCGTACACTTGCTTTAGCAAAACGAGGCCCATCCATTTGTTTTGATCCGAATCACACCCTAGACCAGCTCTTCTTATAGAAAAGGAACTTCACTTTGACACCCATACGAGAGGGAATAGACTCAAAGTTGATGAGAATAGTCGATTTGACCGGTATCACGAATAGCAGTTTAAGTAGAAAAGGGTGTTGATGACTGAAAGGATATCTCCTCGAACCACTAGTAACTATGTCAGCTTTTGTCATTCTGATGATACTGAATCGGATCACTATTTGGAATAACAATATCTGATCTATCAAAACGATTCATCATCGAGAATGGAATATTATAACATAGGAATTTGATCCAAACAAACTCCGAATTGCGATTTCTTAGATCAGGAATCCCATTGCATTTTTCATCCTTTTCCATTTTTCTTCTTACACGCAGTTTTCGCTCGCAATAAAGCTAGGTTCGTGATCGAGCAAGACTACGTCCTATCAATCTACCTCTCCAAACACAATATCTTGAGTACCTATGATGGTGACTACATCTGGTGGCATGTGATGTTCGGACAAAGAATCGAGTCCTTGTGAATGGGCAAAGCCAGGTGCTCTTATTTTACAACGGTAGGGACGGTTACTCCCATTATTGACAAGAAAGACACCAAATTCACCTTTAGGTGCTTCAACTGCGGTATAGGTAGAAGGAGCTGGTACGAAAAAACCTTTTGTATAAAGTTTGAAATGGTAAACTGAGGTAGAGTAGACCGATGATCCGGTAGTCATTTGGCCGGCTATGGAAATAAAAAGCTTGCATCTACTCCCCCCAAACTATAACGGGTCCCATCTCTCTCCAAACCTAACGTGGTAGTTTCCCATCATAAGATTTTCAATCTATAGATTGAGCCATTACCCATGAAGGATCCCATTCGTTCAGAACTCAGTCGACTTCTTCTATAGATAAGGCGGAACGTCCTTAGTTCAGCATTATAGCACATAGTCTCCGACGCCACTACAGCGCTTCGCTAACTCGAAGCGCCTAGCTATGAGAATGACGCGTCACTAACGCTCGGCTAAGTCGTCGAACCCTCGCGCTGACCATTCACTTTCTCACTAGCGAAAGCTCTTCTCTTTTCCCCTTAACTTCATAAAGTATTTGGAAAGAAAAGAAAGAGATTCTTGGTTTTATTGCTCCCGCTTCCTCATATGCACTCGTCAAGCCAACTTTGATTTTTAGGAGGCGAAAGAGGGGTTGAAGAGGACAGGTCGAAATGACAGCATCGAAGATATCTATATACACAGGAACGCTTATTCCGGACTGCATTCCGGAAAAAGTAGCCTACTTGACCAAAAGGGCGGGCACTCTCGGCTCGGAGATAGGCACTCTCGTCTTTCAACCCCACCGTCACTTTGAATTTAGTGGGGCACTGCTTATTTACAGCCTCTACGAGTTGCAAGAGAATGGGGCCGGTGCGTGGTGAACGAAAGGGTTCATCAAGCCATTTCTCGCCTTAACCCCTCAACTAAATAGGAAGAGGGGTACTTGCTAATAGGGGGCAATTGCATTGCACTTGACTGTGAGGGACCTCTTGATACCTTATGTTCACTTCCTAACTAGTAGCCGGTTTCCTATCGCGGAAGCCTTTTCCCAGTGTGCGGCGCCCCAATGAGGAAGGTGTTAGTGCTTTCTCATGGGGTCAATAATGCTAATCCCTCCGTTTGTTCGAGGAAGAAGATAAGAAAAGGCGAAGCCTTCTCTTGGTTTCCAAACCTGTTACTTCTAAAGGCTTCCCTCTCTCGGCTGAATTTTGGTCCAGCCTACTGCGAGGATCCCATATCCCGTACATCGCCTTTTTCCCTCTTGGCTTCCCGTGGTTCCTATGCCGCCGCGTTTCCCGGTCCTTTTCTTTTAGTGCTTCAACCTGAAGCGGTAGCTTCACACGTTTTCCGCGGATAAAATGGAAGAATGGGACGGCAGTGGTCTGCCGACAAGCTCGTTCCGATCCTGGACGCAATACATTGGAATCCTGAACAACCATCGCGAACGCTACCACGCGTGCGCTTGCAGTGCGGTAAGGCACCACCCTGTTGTGCCAGCAGCCAACTCCGGCGTGTCAACTTAGTTATCCTCATCAATCCCCAACCTTGATGTCTAGCTTCCCAACTGGTAGACAGTTCCCTTTCCCCCGTATCAATGAAGAAGGGAGAAGTTAGTTGATTCTTCCGAAGAACCGGAAGCGAAGCGCTATGCTGCGGCGAGGGGACGAGAAAAGGAACTGCTCCGAAGAAAGATATTGGGGTTCCCAATGCTTCTCCACGCCCAACGAGATGCGCCAACCTCGGGATGCTTTACTCCTAACCCCACGGCGGTTCCGAGATGGAGCTTAACCCGAGTCTCGGTTAAGAACGGCGATGATCTACGTTTCACACGGCGCACGATTCCATGGATAGTTTCAGTTGAGATCGTGATGGAGGACATAGCTTACGATCATCGGCTTTGATCATGCCACTAGGAATTTGATTAGAACATTGCACAATGATCCGAACACTTTGTCGCATCTATTTGATACGGATACAGTAAGATCATAGTGATCTCCTCTGGTACCTACTGGTACATCAAGATCCGATTGGTCTATATATCGTAAGGTGCTGCTCTTCGCAAATCCCAGCATACCCCAGGTTAGGATGGGTAGGCCCACCACTTCACTTTTGGATTTTCACTTAGGCCCGGGCCAAGTCAGTGGCGGGACCCTGTCGGGCTCCTTCCCCCCAAAACAAACTGTACGTGGGAGTTTCCCTTCATACGGCTCGAATCATTCTCAGATGCCCCGAGAGGCATCTTTCCTTCTGATCTGGTGGTTCACACGCGTGTAAACGAGCACCGGCCGCAACAGCAAGGAACTATGACCAATAGAGTCAGACACAGAGCGTCATACTTCGTTATCTTGTGATGGTTGAGGAGTTCCATTCTCAGAGGGCAAGCGTCTGTGCCTTCCGTACCACCACACGTCGTTCTTGGGCAGATCCCGCTCCTAAACATAAGGGAGGGATAGGGGGAAAGGGGCCCTAAAAATCATATAAATAGGGTTGTAGAAAGACCACTTTCATTCGATGTTCTGGGCGCCTGATTCGATCGATGAATTTGGCGAGCTGATCCGCTTTGATCCAGGAGAAAGCCCAGTCAGCCACCTTTTCGGTGCAGGTCACGTGACCTACAACTCGGCCTTCACTTTTTGAGACTTCCTCTACCCACATCTCTATGTGCCCGCAGCACTTTCATATGGAGAAAGATGGGCTTACCATGTTCCATCAATAGCACCTAACCTATGCCGATTTTGGCGGACCGTGCTCCACCCCGGTGAACTCATGCGGTTCCGACGTTCCCAGAGGCTAGAGGCGAATCCGTTCACGGTCCGTAGGACCAACACCATTCGAAGGTTGATGGCCCGCCCCTCCTAGATAGGAATCTTTGACTGGGCTTACAAACATTCGCTCACTTACGTTGTCCCCCCTCAGCTCACCCTAGCCCCGGGTACGTCGTCTCCAAGGCTTCACACAAAATCTTCGCTCAGAACATATGCATGCTTTTGTAGGGTCAGGCTGAACCTTTGTTGCCTGATGGGAACTTCCCCCATATTGCTATCAATGTCTTCATGTCGCACGACCTCTTAACATTACACCATTGAATCCGCAATCTTTGCTTGTTGTGCTCTGACACCTTGTTTTTGCTATCACTTGTATTTATTGTAAAATTCTGAGCTTGTTAAAACTTTTTCAAAACTAATGCTGTGAGTGCCGTGATTGACATTGTATGCTTGTATGCTTGATCATGTGAGGTTTTAAAACCCTAAATTCCATTGGTATTATACTGATTTCCAAAAACCTTTGATAACCAAAGTAAAACCACCTTGAGTTGCACAACATGCCCTTGGTAGCAAGCAGTGCTTCTACCCATATTTTGTAATCTGATTTTTACCTATCTTTACATTTCAAAACCACAAAAATAATTATTTTTGTGATTATTTTCCAAATTAAATAACCTGTCCAATTCTAAGGTAAGAATTTGTATTCCACCATGGAAAAATACTTTTCTGCCTTGGAAAAATATGATTAAATTTAGAGATGATCAGAAGGACATATATTTTCCATACATAAGATTTTAAAACCCATTTTATATTATATTTATTGATTAAAACTATTTTGGCATTTTGAAATATTTCCAAAGGAAACATTCTCAATAAATTCCTAGAAAATTCCAGTGATATCCCTAAGCCTTATTTGGTGTCCACATAAAGTTTCACCTTGATCAAGGGTGGATAAGGACCCCAAATACCCCCAAAACCCTGTCTGTCCATAATCAAGTTAGAGAAACTCTACATAGCAAAGTTTGTCCAATGAGGCTAAAACTTTGAAAGAGTGCCTAATACCTCAAATGAGGGTTCTACACCAAAAATGGGATTTGTGGGACTTAGTTTGCCGACACTCCCTTTGGAAGGAACATATCTGGTCATATTGGAGTGATTTCAAGTTTACAAAGCTAAACTTGTCCTTTGGAGCTCAAATTTGGTGGACTCCATGGTTTACCCCCAAAACCAAACTTGTTAAGTCTCAACACCAGTGGTGGTGTGCAACCCCTAAACCCACTGTCGAACACCTTCTGACAGATAGGAAAAAGCCAACTTAGCCATAGCTAAACCAAACTCCTTTGCTTCAAACTCTTAGATTAAGTAGCCAGCACGTGTATCTAACCAAAGTCAACTGGCCTTTCACTGGTTCAAAGTGGAAAGGCCAAAAACCCGAATTTAGACCTCAGTTCATGACTGACAGCACCAGTATTTCTTGCCTCCTTTGACCAGCCGAAGTTCCCACTAAAACCAAACGGCTAGCCAGACCCCCAGCAAGTGCCAGGACATGCTAGACACGCCCAAAGTGCCTCAGAGCGCACCAGCATGTCATGGCATGCCCAAACTGCGCTCTGGGCATGCTACAGGGAGTCACCGAGGTGGGGGCGACGCCATCGGCTAGTTCCAGCCTCCCCTGATGTGTCCAACCTCCTTCCCGACATCCCCTCTGCATCGGGCAAGCCTCAGGGCCCCTCCTCTCTCGCGCTAGAGCTTGCACGACGCGTTCCCGTGCGCTCCAGAACCGGCCAAGCTTGCGCGGCCACGAATACTCGCCTTCTCTCTCTCTCTCTCTGCTGCAGACGGTTCGGGTGGTCCAATACCATGTCCTGAGACCGTGGTTTCAACCCCGACCTCTCACCGCACCCCCATGCGCGCCATGGTGAGTCACCGGCGCTCCTGAATCTGCTCACGGTCGCGGGCCTATAAATAGCCCTCCCGCTCGCTCCAGCACCCCTCAGATAGCTTCGCCATATCCACTAGCACCTCCCTAGCCACCCCAGCAAACCAGTAGAGCCCCGGTGCTCGAGATCGACCGAGGCCCCTCCGCCTCGGAGCTTCGGTCGATCTCCAGCTACACGACGGCTCGTGCGCCCCTCCACCCACCAAACTGACCCCCTTGATCCCAGGAAGCTTTCCCCTAACTCGCCCGAGCTTTTCCGTGTTTCTAGCCACCCCCTCGACCACTTCCCGAAACCCCTCCGCCATGACCTCCTCATCGCTGGTGAACCCCTGCCTCCCCGTCGTTGTTTTGACCACCGGCAGGTACGAGATGGTCAGACAGACCCATTCCCGTGTTCATTGGAGCTTGAGCGCGTCGACAACCTCGTCGGTGTCCTCCTCCTCCTCTCTGGCTGGATGTAGGAGACGTCCCCGACAGGTGTGCTCCACCTGTCGGTGGCCCATCCTCCTCCCCCGCACTGGCCTCGGCCACTAAGCGCACGGCCCCATACGTCAGGCTCAAACCTGACGGCGCGCGCGCGTGGGCAGGCCGTCGGCTGGGCATGGGCCAGCCCAGCTCTCGGCCGAGCCAGGCGAGGAGCTGGTCTGTTTTCTTTTTATTTTTAAAACCTGGATTTCTAAGATTTTTATGGAAACATTTAACAAGTGTAAAATAATAATTCTTCAACTGTTATTTTTCTAAAAATGTGTAGTATTTAATGATGTGCTTAGATGAATTTTTCCAACAACTATTCTATTCTATAATATTAAAAAGGGCTAAAATGGAATAGTTTTGCTTCCACTTGGTTGTTTTCAAAAATATTTCTTCAAGGAAAACGAAGACAAATATTTTTAAATGATAACTTATATTTATGAGTAATAGGGAACATTTTTAAAATGACTTTGTGGACTGTTTCTATGTGAGTTATTTCTTATTTATTGTTTTATCGACGAAAGAAAATCCGTTTGACGAGGGAATCGAAGCGGAAGACCTCGAAGACCCCAGATACTTAGCTGACCAAGGCAAGCAGCCCTTTGACCATGACTGAGCATATGTTACTTTGCATGTTAAAATAGCAAGTATTCCCATTGCGTATGATCATAAGTACCGGTAATCATTTGATATGATTTTACCGAAGGCTCTGTGGGGACCCCGACTTACAAGTCGAGATCGCCGTGCTCAGTGATCCCAGAGATCAATGCTCACCGAACACGGATACCGAATAAAAGAATCTTACATCCATACATACCGTTTGATACAATAAATGACCACTTCGGTAGAGTGTTATATATATAGGGCCTTAAAGGCCAAAGCACCAAACTAGACCAATAGCGGAATTATTGGTTGAAAGCGTGAACCCATGCCATCAGCCTTAACCTACAGGTATTCTGACTGGGAAGCATCCTAGATCGCAAGAACGTCACCGAGTCAATGTTCACCATATCCTGTCTTTCACACCTGGTCAATAAAATAACGAGTGGCAAGCCAATGAGTACTTAGAATGTACTCGCAAACAGCCCATGATACGAACAATGAAAGTGAAGGATAACAATATCATTCATCTTTAGTGTAACTCATCTGGGTGGATTGATCATGTACATGCATCAAGTTAAAGAATTACTTTTGAAGAACAGGTTACAGATATCAACATATCTGCCAAGGGTTGAACCATCCGGGTTCACCCTATATGCCAAGTCATCGGACATGTCATAACCTCAATGCATTAGCTGAGGGCTAAACCATCCGGGTTTACCCTACATGCCAAGTCATCGAAATTGGTCATAACCTCAATGCATCAGCTAAGGGCTAAACTATCCGGGTTCACCCTATATGCCAAGTCACCGAACTTGGTCATATTATTATTAATATAACAACACCTTTTTAACATCACACACACTCTCACACTTGGTTTATGCGAAACGCTGGACATAGTTTAAGCAGGATTACCCAACTGTCCTTGACCGTGGACATGGCTATTCGAATAGTTTTACACTCTACAGAGGTAGTACGCTGGACCCATGAGATCTGGGAAATTTCCATGTCATCCACGACTCACGGTATATCACATATACCCGAGGTAAGTACCCGATCATCATCTTTCCCTTGACGATACTAGACAAAGAGGTCCACTCGATTGGTACCCAGCCCACATGTTGTACGTCTTACGAGAACCGACTCTGGAAAGTATCAACCATGCGAGGACCAACGGTGTACCTGGAACTCATAATAATGGCATAGTCGTCCTACCTGGCACGACCCCATCACGAGACTGACGACAATCACTCCCGCCACTAGTAATATGGCTCTTTGCTAGCACCGACCAGAGTAATCAACAAAGCCCCGTCCCATAAAGGGGTAACGTGGTCGTACTGGTAAGGTTGGGACGATCGACACATCATAAATCTAATCCCATTTCTGAAACCATACTCACACAAAACACGGGTGCATCACTTCACCAAAAGTGACCACCAACTCATCATCACCCTCGGGCATTAGTGGCACCCGACGGGGTTTTCATAAACTCTTTGATTTAACTCATCATCATGCTCATGATAATATGCTTCTATCTCTACTTGTCAACATGGTATTAGCATGACCCTCAAGGGGTAGGGTCAAGCTCAATGCAATGGTTCTTTAACTCTACTAGTCAACATGACAGTAGCATGATCCTCATAGATGGTAGGGTCGAGCTCATCATGCTTATGCTCAGAGGAGCCACATGTATAACATCACCATCATGCAAGTGCTTCGAAGAAGCCTTCGGTACGATCACACCAATGATGAACCGGCATTATGATCACATGCAACGGAAAAGTACTTTCTATACTAGCATGCATCAATTCATATGCTCAAGTCATGGTCAAAGGGCTGCCTGCCATGCTCACATAAGTCCTCGAGGTCTTCGAGGTCTTCCGCTCCAACTCCGAATACTCCGTCTACCATCAACTATCGTCTGAAACAACCATAGTAAGCCACATAGCAATCAGAATAAAAGTGCCACAAAAATAGAATTTTTATTTTTCTTGGACCTCTGTGGTCATAAGAAAAATACCTGAATCATTTCATAGGAGATTTGGATCCTCAATGATTTTTTAATAGGTGAATGGAGCAACAGGTTATCATTGAAGAAGCCAACAGAAATCATTCTGTTAAAAGTGAGTGGAGGCACCCATTTAATAGAGAATGATTTTAGAAAT
This sequence comes from Hordeum vulgare subsp. vulgare, assembly GCF_904849725.1. NCBI lineage: Eukaryota > Viridiplantae > Streptophyta > Magnoliopsida > Poales > Poaceae > Hordeum > Hordeum vulgare. The sequence goes on along the minus strand of NC_058523.1, from coordinate 196,060,556 downwards.
TTTTAGGAAGTGGTTTCACTGGATTTGGAGTTGGTATGAATATTCTAGAGAATTTACAATGAGGAATAGGAGGTATTTATTTATTGCAACAGAATTAAGCCACACAAAAATGTTGACCAGGGTTCTAAAAATAGAGGATTTTAGAAGGCTCTAGAAGTTTGAATCACTCCATTTCGAGTTGATTTGAATCTTCTAGGAATTTTGCAGGATGGAGTGTTCAATGTCCAGATTGACATTTGAAAAATAATACAACAGGAAAAGTGTTTGGAAAAATGTGCAAAGTACAGATCCTGAAAGGCCTTGATTTTTGGGACCTGCAAAAATTTGAATCAACATTTTTGGAGTCAGAATGAATTTATGGGAGATTTTAGAAGATTGAAGATAAATGAAGAAGACAAAAATGGCCTCCAGACTTGGCTATCTTGCACACAAGGCGCTTGGTAGGCCTTCGGGCCGGCCCACTGGCTTGGCTTGGCCAGCCGAGCCACGCAGGAGGCGCCTTGCGCAAAATACGCCTTCTACGCAAGGAGGCGGCCTTCCACCAAGGCGCGACCACTTAAGTGGCGCGGCCCACCTAGCGGCCTCCTTCCCCGGCTAACGCGCGGGCCCGCTGGCCTCTTCTTCAACCTCCCGCCACCTCTGGCAGGAGACGAGCAGGGGCGCTGGAGTCGCTCGAGCAAGCACCCAGTGCCACGGCAGGTGAGGCCCGGCCACCCGGAGGGCACCAGGGCCACGAGATGCGCCCAGCTGGGGGCCCCTGTTGGTCGGAGAGGCCCAGAGCGGCGCCGGCTCCTGCGGCAATGGTGGCGGCCGTGGCCTCCTCAGTCTGGGGTCCAAGGAACCCGGAGAAGGCCCAAAGGAAGGGGGAAATGGCTCGCACTTGACAGGAGCGCCTGCAGGGGAGGTTAGGGGCGAGGGGGAGCCTCGGTCCTGTCCAATTGGGACGGGTGCCGCCGGCGAGATTTGGACATGGGAGGGGGAAACAGAGCACGGGAGGAAGGAAAATGGGGTGCCTCGGTGTCCAAGGGAGAGCGGAGAAGCCCAATGGGAGCCAGCGGGCTCGGGGAAGAGAAGGTAAGAGGGAAGAGAGAGAGAGGAAGCTCGGGAGCTCTCTGGAGCTCTCGGTGCATGGATGCCACACACCACAGAAGGACTTTGGAGGCTAGCTGATGGATGGAGATTCTTTGAATGGTCAAGGGGAGCCTCTGAGACACACTGGGGGGCGAAGAAATGGCTAGGCACGCCTTGGAGAAAGAGGGCAAGGTGCAGAGCACCGTTTCTGCATGCCAGGGAGGTGGTCACCACCCCACCTGGTGTCCTGGGCGACCCCTTGGCCAAGTGAAGAAAGTTTGACCATTCAAGTGAAGAACGTTTTGGAGCCAAGTGTTCTGCATGCGTGCCATGAAGCACTGGTGGAGTTTTGGAGCCAAGTGAAGAAAGTATGAATGGGGTTTGACTGCTGTAAACATTGCAGCAGGAAACTAGGGGCTGATACAAATGGTTTTCACAGGCAGGGATGGGAGCTGAACCATGTCCTGGAGCATCTGGTATGGAAGGACTACACATCTGCAAACATTCAGCTCAAGAAAAGAAGTGTAGCTAGCACTTGCTGTACAAAGCTACTTTTCAGTTAGAAATGAACTTGAGGAGGTGCTGCTCATTTTCTCCACATGAGCATGCCATATCTTGGTTATTAATGAAGCCTTGGCATATAATAGATGCTCTGGAAAGAGTTGGGGTGATAGCTTAAGCAGAAGAATGGAGAGAACAGTAAAACAGTGCTGCCAAGGGTGAAAATGAGAGAAACTTACAAAGTGTCCTTCCCCAATAATTGACCAGTGGCCATGGGGAAAGTTACTGGAGGTAAAATATGACTATGTGAGGCTATGGTAGAAAGTTGAGCTCAAGGGTAAAAGTGGAAGGGGCAAAAGAAGCCAAATTAGTGAGTGCACACAAGGTGTTTGATCTGTGGTTGGGCTACCAAATGAATTCCAATGGCTATGAAACTTAACAGGGTCAACTAATAGATGAAAATAGGCTTGCACACCAAATTTGGGATTTGCTAGAGAAACTTTCCAATGTAGACTTGAAAAACCCTAGAAAGGGGCAAAAATGGGTTTCTTCCTAGAACCCTATTCAAATAAATTCCCACAAATTCAATATTTGGTGTAGGGGCAGTATTTGAGCATTAAGGCATGCACCAAAAGTTCGAGGATTAATGGGGAAACTTTATAATGTAAAGTTTACCAAAGTCAGAAATCAACAGAGAAGGTTTTTAGGGTCTTAGGACACGTTCTTCTCTTCTCCTTGGTGTACCACTTGGTGTGGATGCCTTATTGGGGTATTGGAACATGTCCACCAAATTTGAGCACAATTGGAGATACTTCACAATGTAGAGTTGCTCAAATTTGGAACTGGACAAATAGGGTTTTAGAGTGATTAGGAGAGCCAAATCAAGTTGGATTGAAATGAAACTTAGCAAGATCATCAATAATATCATAGATGACATGCTAGAACTTCACTGGAATTTATTGAGAATATTTCTTATAGAAATATTCCAAAAGGTTGAAATAGGCAGGAATGGTTTTGGAGGGGTTTGCCCAATATTTTGAACATGACCATGTGTTGAAACTTATAAATATGGAATAAATATATCCACTGAGTTTCCCTAAATTTTCTTAAATATTTTGAAGGCAATAAAAATAACTTTCCTTCATAGCAAACCATTTCTGGCCTCATAGAAGGGCTTTTAAATAAAATAATAAAATAACTTCTAAAATAATAATATGATGGTTTTTGGAAGACATTTTGATAATAGGTTTTAAATAAAATATTTGGTGCAAAAGAAATTCCCCAATTTGAGGATTTGTAGTACAAACCTCATCTCAGGGTTTTGAAGTTTTAATTCAAGGAAATGCTTTTTGGTGAAAATAATATTTGGTGAAAATAGATATTTATCCTAAACACATGGCATGATCATTAGGCAGGAGATCATGGAATGAGAAGGTGATTAGGAGGATGGCAAGAATTAATGGCGAGCACTCACATGCATTCAAGCAAACAGCAAACATTAGTCACTCCAAGCATCACAAGTATTCATAAAAAATTTAGTTGGTCCTAAATTTTGAAATAAGTTAATTAATCAGGGAAGACAAAAACAGGGTGTGACAGACCTTACCCTCTTAAGAAAATTTCGTCCCCGATATTTCTAGGCTAGGGCTTGGTGAGATACAAAATCTTAAGTCGGAGGTAGTCTTCATGTCTCCTTGTTGTTGTGGTGGTCTTGAGGTGCTTGAGGATACAACTTCAAATGTTTCGGACGTCCTTGCCTGATCGTGGGTGGGGTCTGGTAATAAGTCATGCTTGACTGAGTTCAAGGGCTTGGTGAACTAAGTCCGTGCAAGGTTTTGGCTTGCAAGTGCATTCCAAGTCAGAATACGTGGCAAGATAGGCCATCTAGTTCCTGATTCTGGGCTTCACACGCCGGTTAGTGACATCAAGATGTTTCGTGTTAGAAAGTACTGCCAAAGTCTTCGCATGGCTTCCTTCTTACGGGGAAGTCGTTGACTTCCTTTCGGCAGTCAAGCTATGGTCGCAAATAGTCTTTGTAGGGTCCTCGTGAAAGGGTCCGGGTTGAGACTCACCTACGAGTCTAAGCTCAGAGGCTCAGGTCTAGAATGGTCCTGCCATCTTGGGGGGGGGGTTGCGAGGAGTTCTGGATAAGCTGGCTACCCAAGAGTATAGACCAGTCATCCATTTCCAATGTCTATGACTCAGCGGGTGGGTGGATTACCTTAGACAGGTCTTCACCATGACTTACTAGTACTCGCGTCCTTGATTTGGACCAAGGAGAGGTCGTCTGATTCTTTCGCTTGCCCAAAGACTTCATCACCTTGAATCGTCGAGGCTTCTTGACGTCGTTGATGTAGTCAGTGCACGGTCGGTGGTTGACTTTTGTTGCTTCATCGTTGTTGTTGTGGCTTCCTTGCCACGGCGGTTCTTCATCTTGACTTGAGTAGGATAGACCTCCATCGTCTTGGGACTGCTTCGAGAAGTCTACCTTCTCGAGATATCACCGTACCCTCGACAGGCATAACAATCAGCATTCCTGGGCTCGTCCATACAGGACTAGGGTGTTCTTCCTCTTGCTGGGTGAGTAAGTATGTCATCAGTGAGGATGACAACAAACTTTCCCCGAACATGACATAAGCACAGTGCTCATGCGTCCGGTGAGGAGAACGGAACTTTCTATGGGCGGGTACTGGCCACATTTTAATGACTTAGAGTCATCTTCTATGGTCGTAATCCGTCCATCTTGTGGCTAAGCGAAGCTTTAGGGTCTCAAGGAACTTAGGATGTGGGCGAACAGTTATCATCTTAATTCTAAGCACATTCCTTAGATGCCAATAGTTCGACCGCTAACTTGAGACAACATCACCTCATCTCATCAAGGATATCATCCCACGTGGGTTAACTCCACACCGCTCATGCTAGTCAACTCCGGGTTGAAGGAAGAACTAAGCCCAAACACTACAAGTATGGTGTAGCCCCAAATTCACATGCATTATTATGCAAGAACCTCGGGGGGACATACAAGTTCCTATGATTGAATCTAAGACACAACGAATCCAAATGAACATCTAAGTCATCCAATGGACACGGTACTACATTACTATATTAAGGAAACACATAGTATACCAATCTGATATCTTGTTTCCTTCCTACGAATCCGATCAAGTGATCCATCAATCCAATCAATCATTACTCGACCTATCACTCCTACAAATCCAACATTGATGGGGTGCTACACAATATCTTAGAGTCCTCATAATCGACATATTACTGCAAGAATTAGGTCATAGCTTACCCACCAACTTCAATAATTATGGCCATCTAATCTCCAAGGCCAAACCACATAGGTTGTAAATCAATTTGATAACTCCAAGTATACGCACTGTATATCCACCGAGAAACATGGTATCATAGTCGAGATTATCGAGCTAAATCCAATTTACTCCGATCCATGTGGTCTTTGTCATCCTCAATACTCTATTAAGATTACCTATTTAAAACCAAGACTCAGATCCAATAAGAAGTCTACTTGATACTCCAAGCTGGTATGGTAAAGGCATCAAATCATGCCAACTACTTGCTAAAGTCATGTACACCACCAGGAATATTATTCGCGATCATAATCATCCTACTAAATCCAATCTTACTCCAAGGATATGTATGTTATGCTACTATATCAACTCGTTCCACCAAATCCACCTACCTTTATAAGGGTCTCACGATCGACCAAAATAGTCTAGCTATATCCTCAAGACACATATCATCATCACCATGACAGCCTTTAGTCTATACTCTATAACCGAGAACGATCCTCTTATGGAATCAAAGTTACAGTGCTAGCTTAAGATGGAAGGATACTTGTTCATGGTGATCACTCGTTCCATAAGGAACCCGGTGCTAGGAGGGGTTTATCGGGGACCTATACGTGTTTTGGCAAGTCCGTGTACTAGAGGTGTGACCGGAAAATTTGAGCCGGAGAGGATTTTGGAGGTTAGTCTGGTCTAGTGGGGTTTCCCAATCTTGAGGGAAAAGCACACTCCTACGGTCTGCGTGTGGTTAAGCATAGCACAGTTAGTGTCTTCAGTGTGAGTCGTCCTTCAATGTGGATCCTTGGTGCATCTTGCCTTGCCGTCTTCAGTTGTCGAGAGGGGTGAGGGAGAAAGAGAGCACAGAGGGGAGTGTCTAAGGGTCTCAGTGCAATCAAACAAGCGTTGAAAAAAATCAACTCAAACAAGCGCTAAAATTATTTTGAACATCAAAATAAGACAAGTGATATAACCGCATGCTTGTTGCCTAAGCAAAAGCGCGACTCACATCAAAGCACAAACAACAAAATAAGCAACACACAACATGGTCCATCCGAACCATTTCACAAACTTGACTTCGCATGGGGAATTCACGACTCATCCTGTCCTAGGTTCAGGGACTCGATAGTCGTGCTTGCTTCGCGTTCCGGAGAGGAGTCCGCCAATTCTTCTAGACCTTCTTGTGGTGTTGTCATGCCTCTTGTTGTCGCTTGTCAAAGCAATTTGCTTGAGTTGTAGAGAACTCTTGTTGTCTTCTCGTCTGGGAAGTTGCTGAGGAAGCTCGTTCTTCATTGCTGTCATTGACACGATCTTCCTTGTCTTCATGATCTTGTCATCGTCTTCTTGTCTTCTGAGGCTTCGAGGTTCTCAAGTGGACACCTTCATGCACCGATATTTGCAAGACAAGATAGAGTTCTGATCTGTCAATCATATTAATTGCGATATCGACACCTAGAGCGGGGAATGAAGAGAACCGTTTTACTGCTCACTAAGGTGAGGCGGACCAAATGGCGAGGTTCTCATCCACCGGTGGTGGTCGGCACAATTCCTTATAACTGACAGGGTCGCTCTATTAGTGATGCAGATCAAGGTTGGCATATATTATGTCCAGATTATCGTAGGCAAAAGTGGCATCACTCTAGAACAGTGCCCAGGGTTTCACCATCTTCTAAGCCTCGATGTCCTCGTTCCTCTTAGAGGTACTTCTGTTGGTGTCGTGTGGTCGCGGAGTTCTCTTCTCTGTCCTTCATCACAGGTGTTTGCCTGGAAAGGTAACTTCATTCCGGGCTGCTCACGAGGATTTCAATTTATCCCGTTGTCAGAGGGCATAAAGTACTAGAGACCATCTGCAAGTTTTGAAAAAGTAGATGAGGAGTGTCAAGAAAATATGAGTGGAAGGCTAGAGCATAACCTTCAATTTTCTTTGAGGATTTAGGAGAGTCGAGAAAATACATAGATTTTGTAAGTATTTTGAAGGATCTGGAAAGCAGTTTTATCTTAACTAACGTCCGTGCTAACTAAGGGCTTCCTACAGTCAGGATGGCTCTTATACCAGCACTGTGGGGACCCCGACTTACGAGTCGAGACCGCCGAGCTCAGTGATCCCAGAGATCAATGCTCACCGAACACAGATACCGAATAAAAGAGTCTTACATCCATACATACCGTTTGATACATTAAATGACAAGTTCGGTCGAGTCTTACATATATATGGCCTTAAAGGCCAAAGCACCAAACTAGTCCAATAGAGGAATTATTGGTTGAAAGCGTGAACCCATGCCATCAGCCTTAACCTACAGACATTCTGACTGGGAAGCGTCCTAGCTCGCAAGAACGTCACCGAGTCAATCTTCACCATATCCTGTCTTTCACACCTGGTCAATGAAATAACCAGTGGCAAGCCAATGAGTACTTTGAATGTACTCGCAAACAGCCCATGATACGAACAATGAATGTGAAGGATAACACTATCATGCATCTTTAGTGTAACTCATCTGGGTAGAATGATCATGTATATGCATCAAGTTAAAGAATTACTTTTGAAGAACAGGTCACAAATATCAACATATCTGCTAAGGGTTGAACCATCCGGGTTCACCCTATATGCCAAGTCATCGGACTTGTCATAACCTCAACGCATTAGTTGAGGGCTAAACCATTCGGGTTTACCCTACATGCCAAGTCATCGAACTTGGTCATAACCTCAATGCATCAGCTGAGGGCTAAACCATCTGGGTTCACACTATATGCCAAGTCACCGAACTTGGTCATATTATTATTAATATAACAACAACTTTTTAACACCACACACACACTCACACTTGGTTTATGCGGAAACGCTGGACGTAGTTTAAGCAGGATTACCCAACTGTCCTTGACCGTGGACACAGCTATTCTAATAGTTTTACCCTCTGCAGAGGTAGTACGCTGGACCCATGAGATCCGGGAAACTTCCATGTCATCCACGACTCGCGGTATGTCACATATACCCGAGGTAAGTACCCCGATCATCATCTTTCCCCTGACGATACTAGACAAAGAGGTCCACTCGATTGGTACCCAGCCCACATGTTGTACGTCTTACGAGCACCGACTCTGGACAGTATCAACCATGCAGGGATCAACGTTGTGCCTGGAACTCATAATAATGGCATAGTCATCCTACCTGGCACGACCCCATCACGAGAGTGACGACAATCACTCCCGCCACTAGTAATGTGGCTCTTTGCTAGCACCGACCAGAGTAATCAACAAAGCCCCATCCCATAAAGGGGTAACGTGGTCGTACTGGTAAGGTTGGGACAGTCGACACGTCATAAATCTAATCCCATTTCCGAAACCATACTCACACAAAACACCGGTGCATCACTTCACCAAAAGTGACCACCAACTCATCATCACCTTCGGGCATTAGTGGCACCCGACGGGGTTTTCATAAATTCTTTGATTTAACTCATCATCATGCTCATGATAATATGCTTCTATCTTTACATGTCAACATGGTATTAGCATTACCCTCCAGGGGTAGGGTCAAGCTCAATGCAATGGTTCTTTAATTCTACTTGTCAACATGACAATAACATGATCCTCATAGATGGTAGGGTCAAGCTCATTATGCTTATGCTTAGAGGAGCCAAATGTATAACATCACCATCATGCAAGTGCTTCGAAGAAGCCTTCGGTACCATCACATCAATGATGAACCGGCATTATGATCACATGCAACGGAAAAGTACTTGCTATTCTAGCATGCATCAATTCATATGCTCAAGTCATGGTCAAAGGGCTGCTTGCCTTGCTCATGTAAGTCCTCGAGGTCTTCGAGGTCTTCCGCTCCAACTCCGAATACTCCATCTACCGTCAACAATCATCGGAAACAACCATAGTAAGCCACATAGCAATCAGAATAAAAGTGCCACAAAAAATAAAAGTTTTATTTTTCTTGGACCTCTCTGGTCATAAGATAAATACCTGAATCATTTCATAGGAGATTTGGATCCTCATGGATTTTTGAATAGGTGAAAGGAGCAATAGGTTATCATTGAAGAAGCCAACATAAATCATTCTGTTAAAAGTGAATGGAGGCACCCATTTAACAGAGAATGATTTAGAAATTTTAGGGAGTGGTTTCACTGGATTTGGAGTTGGTATGAATATTCTAGAGATTTTACAATGAGGAATAAATAGCAATAGGAGCTATTTATTTATTGCAGCAGAAGTAAGCCACACAAAAATGTTGACCAGGGTTCTAAAAATAGAGAAGGACTTTAGAAGGCTCTAGAAGTTTGAATCACTCCATTTGAAGTTGATTTGAATCTTCTAGGATTTTTGCAAGATGGAGTTTTCAATGTCCAGATTGACATTTGAAAAATAATACAAGAGGAAAAGTGCTTGGAAAAATGTGCAAAGTACAGATCTTGATAGGCCTTGATTTTTGGGACCTGCAGAAATCGGAATCACATTTTTGGAGTCAGAATGAATTTATGGGAGATTTTAGAAGATTCAAGATAAATGAAAAAGACAAAAGGGCCTCCAGACTTGGCTATCTTGCGCACAAGGAGCTTGGTAGGCCTTCGGGCCGGCCCACTAGGTTGGCTTGGCCAGCCGAGCCACGCAGGAGGCGCCTTGCGCAAAATACGCCTTCTGCGCAAGGAGGCGGCCTTCCACCAAGGTGCGGCCACTTAAGTGGCGCGGCCCACCTGGTATCCTCCTTCCGCAGCTGACGCGTGGGCCCGCTGGCCTCTTCTTCAACCTCCTGCCACCTCTGGCAGGAGACGAGCAGGGGCGCCGGCGTCGCTCGAGCAAGCACCCAGTGCCACGCCCGGCGAGGCCCGGCCACCCGGAGGGCACCAGGGCCTTGAGCTGCGCCTAGCTGGGGGGCCCTGTTGGCCGGAGAGGCCCAGAGCGGCGCCGGATTTTGCGGCAATGGTGGCGGCTGTGACCTCCTTAGTCTGGGGTCCTAGGCGCCCGGAGAAGGCCCAGAGGAAGGTGAGAATGGCTCGCACTGGGCAGGAGCGCCCGCACGGGAGGTTAGGGGCGAGAGGGGCCTCGGTCCTGTCCAATTGGGACGGGTGCCGCCGGCGAGATTTGGACATGGGAGGGGGAAACAGAGCACGGGAGGAAGGAAAATGGGGTTCCTGGAGGTCCAAGGGAGAGAGGAGAAGCCTAATGGGTTCTAGGGGGCTCAGGGAAGAGAAGGTAAGAGGGAAGAGAGAGAGAGAGAAAGCTCGGGAGCTCTCTGGAGCTCTCGGTGCATGGATGCCACGCACCACATAAGGACTTTGGAGGCTAGCTGATGGATGGAGATGCTTTGAATGGTCAAGGGGGGCCTCTGAGACACACTTGGGCGCGAAGAAACGGCTAGGCACGCCCTAGAGAAAGAGGACAAGGTGCAGAGCACCGTTTCTGCATGCCAGGGAGGTGGTCACCACCCCACTTGGTGTCCTGGGCCACCCTTTGGCGAGGCCAAGGTGTCAAGCATGCAAGGCATGCGTGCCACAAAGAAGTGGTGGAGTTTGGAGCCAAGTGAAGAAAGTTTGAATGGGGTTTGACTGTTGTAAACATTTCAGCAGGAAACTAGGGGTTGATACAAATGGTTTTTACACGCAGGGATAGGAGCTGAAACCATGTCCTGGAGCATCTGGTATGGAAGGACTACACATCTGCAAACATTCAGCTCGAGAAAAGAAATGTAGCTAGCACTTGGTGTACAAAGCTACTTTTCAGCCAAAAATGAACTTGAGGAGGTGTTGCTCATTTTCTCCACATGAGCATGCCATATCTTGGTTCTAAATGAAGCCTTGGCATATAATAGATGCTCTGGAAAGAGTTGGAGGTGATAGCTTAAGCAGAAGAATGGAAAGAAGGGTAAAACAATGTTGCCAAGGGTGAAAATGAGAGAAACTTACAAAGGGTCTTTCCCCCATAATTGACCAGTGGCCGTGGGAAAGTTATTGGAGGTAAAATATGACTATGTGAGGCTGTGGTAGAAAGTTGAGCTCAAGGGTAAAAGTGGAAGGGGCAAAAGAAGCCAAATTAGTGAGTGCACAAAAGGTGTTTGATCTGTAGTTGGGCTACCAGATGAATTCCAATGTCTATGAAACTTAACAGGGTCAAATAATAGATGAAAATAGGCTTGCACACCAAATCTGGGATTTGCTGGAGAAGTTTTCCAATGTAGATTGAAAAACCCTAGAAAGGGGCAAAAATGGGTTTCTGCCTAGAACCCTATTCAAATAAATTCCCACAAATCCAATATTTGGTGTAGGGGCATTATTTGAGCATTAAGGCATGCACAAAAAGTTTGAGGATTAATGGGGAAACTTTATAATGTAAAGTTTACCAAAGTCAGAAATCAACAGAGAGGGTTTTGAGGGTCTTAGGACACGTTCTTCTATTCTCCTTGGTGTACCACTTGGTGTGGATGCCTTATTGGAGTATTAGAACATGTCCACCAAATTTGAGCACAATTGGAGATACTTCACAATGTAGAGTTGCTCAAATTTGGTTCTGGGCAGATATGGTTTTAGAGTGATTAGGAGAGCCAAATCAACTTGGATTGAAATGAAACTTAGCAAGATCATCAATAATATCATAGATGACATGCTAGAATTTTACTCGAATTTATTGAGAATATTTCTTATAGAAATATTCCAAAAGCTTTAAATAGGCAGGAATGGTTTTGGAGGGGTTTGCCCAATATTTTGAACATGACCATGTGTTGAAACTCATAAATAAGGAATAAATATATGCACTGAGTTTCCCTAAATTTTCTCAAATATTTTGAAGGCAATAAAAATAACTTTCCTTCATAGGAGACCATTTTTGGCCTCACAGAAGGGCTTTTCAATAAAATAATAAAATAACTTTTAAAATAATAATATGATGGTTTGTGGAAGATATTTTGATAATAGGTTTTAAATAAAATAATTGGTGCAAAAGGAATTCCCCAATTTGAGGACTTGTAGTATAAACCTCATCTGAGGGTTTTTAAGTTTTAATTCAAGGAAATGCTTTTTGGTGAAAATAATATTTGGTGAAAATAGATATTTATCCTAAACACATGGCATGATCATTAGGCAGGAGATCATGGAATGAGAAGGTGATTAGGAGGATGGTAAGAATTAATGGGGAGCACTCACATGCAGTCAAGCAAACAGCAAACATTAGTCACTCCAAGCATCACAAGCATTCACAAAAAATTTAATTGGTCCAAAATTTTGAGATAAGTTAATTAATCAAGGAAGCCAAAAACAAGGTGTGACAGGCTCCTCCGGAGCATATGCATTGAGCTTGACTCTACCCCTTAGGGTCATGATAATACCATGTTGACAAGTAAAGATAGAAGTAGTATTATTCATGAGCATGAAGTTTTCATATAGCAAGAGTTGATGAAAACCCCGTCGGGTGCCACTAATGCCCGAGGGTGATGATGAGTTAGGTGGTCACTTTTGGTGAATTGATGCACCCGGTATTTGTGAGAGTAAGGTTTCGGAAATGGGATTAGATTTATGATGTGTCGACCGTCCCAACCTTACAAGTACGACCACGTTACCCCTTATGGGACGGGGCTATGTTAATTACTCTGGTTCGTGCTAGCAAAGAGCCACATTACTAGTGGCGGGAGTGATATGTGGTCACTCTCGTGATGGGGTCGTGCCGGGTAGGACGACTATGCCATTTTTATGAGTTCCAGTCACACCGTTGGTCCCCGCATGGTTGGTACTGTCCAGAGTTGGTGCTCGTAAGACGTACAACATGTGGGCTGGGTACCAATCGAGTGGACCTCTTTGTCTAGTATCGTCGGGGGAAAGGCATTGATCGGGTACTTACCTCGGGTATGTGATATACCGCGAGTCGTGGATGACACGGAAGTTTCCCGGATCTCGTGGGTCCAGTGTACTACCTCTGCACAGTGTAAACTATTCGAATAGCCGTGTCCACGGTCAAGGATAGTTGGGAAATCCTGCTTAAACTACGTCCTGACATTTCCGCATAAACCAAGTGTGCGTGTGTGTGTGTGTGTGGTGATAAGAAAAGTGTTGCTATGATAGCAATGATATGACAAAGTTCGGTGACTTGGCACAAAGGGAGAACCCAGATGGTTCAGCCCTCAACAGATATGTTGATATCTGTAACCTGTTCTTCAAGAGTAATTCTTTAACTTGATACATATTCATGATCATTCCACCCAGATGAGTTACACTAAAGATGCTTCACTTTCATTGTTCATATCATGGGCTGTTTGCGAGTACATTCAAAGTACTCATTGGCTTTCCACTGGTTATGTTATTGACCAGACATGGAAGGACCGGAGTTTGGAGATGAGTATGTCTTCGGCGACACCCCTGCGAACTAGGACTCTTCCAAGTTAGAATGCCTGTCGGTGTAGGCTCGATGGCATGGGCACCCGCTTAGCCCTATGTTTTCCGCTATTAGTGTATTCGTGTGATTTGGCCTTAGGCATGTCTTGTGAACTTGACCTTTCGGTCACGTGTTGTAATAATCGGTACATGGATGTAAGACTCTTTATTCAGTATTTGTGTTCGGTGAGCATTGATCTCTGGGATCACTGACCACGACGATTCTCGACTAGTAAGTCGGGGTCCCCACAGAGCTGGTATCATAGCCATCCTGACTATAAGAAGCCTTAGGTAGCATGGGCGATAGCTAGACAATTAGTGCACATAGATTGACCCGAGAACCGCACCCACTATATATTTCTAACCCTCTCCTCTACACCTTGTAGATGCCCGCCGTACCCGAGACGCTTCTGGAAACGGGCTTTCCTCTGCTTTTGAGTGATAGTCTCGAGAAGTGTCAAGTGCGTCGCACGCCCGTCTTTCTCTACCACGAACACTGGGTTAACACTGATACCAAGGAGTATCACGTGGACGTGATAGTGAAGTCTAATGACTCCCCAACTAGCTGGTTCTTTGAAGGGCCACAAATGGAGGATCTGATGTTGGCCGTCGAGACTGCCGCACGAGAGGCACTCGTGCGACTCCGCGAAATCCTTCCTAAGATGGCGGAATACCCGCTACCCGTCACCTACCTTTTGTTAAGGATAAGAGAGACGGAAGCTGGACACTCAACCCCTCATCCGAGGACGGGATGCCATTAAGGTTTCAGACCTACTTCAGCCTCTCCTCAGACACCTTGATGCATCTTTTGATAAAGGAGTCAACTAGGATTCGCCAAGAGTTGCACCAAGTTAAGGACCTACTTCTTATGGAGAAGATGAAGAACAACAAGGTGAAGAAAGAAGGAGCACATGTGATATCACCTAGCTTTGCTTTCCGAGGAGGAATACCCCCGCTCCAGGCTGTTCCTCTTTAGAGTCGACGTTTGACCACAGAAGAGTACACCGAGCTTTTCGCTACCTCACCAACCAAGAGACGTCGAGATGGTCTACTTCCTTCCCCTACTCCTTCGGGGAAGGGAAGCACTAGTGAATATGAAGACAAAGATGAAGATGAAGATGAAGATCCCACAGAGCCGGCTTATGAGACCGTGCAATTGATCGCTTAGCAGCGTAGGATGTACCGAACGTAGGAGTTCTTGTATCAGGATTTTATGACCCGGGTATTGTGTGAACCTGTTGAGCACCTTGTGAGTGACTGCATCACTTGCTTTAAAATTAATGCAGTAGTTCTTTTCAAAAACCTTTGTCATAAAACCTTGCACACAAGCACGCACCAGACCCCTCTTTACTAGAACGTCATCCCTTTCGAGTGCAACCGGTTCAGCAGAATTTGACCTGTATACTCCCCTGACGGGATGGTGAATGCAACTCGTAACAGCACTTCCGGCAACCCCGGCTCTACCTCTTCAGGATAGCAGCAGGGAACCGGAGGGGAAGCTCAAGCTAGAGATCACCATGTGCAACAAGACGATGTTCCTCCGTCACCGCCTCCCCCTCAAAGCTTGACCTTGGCTCAGTTCCTTCAAGCTCTTCGGGAGGAGCGTCAAGCCAAGAATGCTGCTATCCGGCAGCTGGCTCAAACTTTGGTGAACTACCCGCCGCAGAACCGGAATGGCAACGGTCGCTCAACTCTGTTTGAGTTTATGCGGACCACGCCACCCATATTCACGGAGATGGCTGAGCCCTTGGATGCTGATGACTGGATCCGCACTATCGAAGATCTTCTCGCGCTGGTCAAGTGCATTGACGACGACGAGAAAGTTCTCTATGCAACCCACTGTCTCGGAGGCACAGCCAGAGCCTGGTGGGAATGATTTCAAATCATGCGATCCCGGCAAGTCATCACTTGGGCCGTGTTCAAGGATGGATTCCGCGCCACTCACATTCCTCCGGGAATGATGACCATTAAGAAGCTGGAATTACGAGCCTTAAGGCAAGGTAGTGGATCAGTCAAGGAATATTTGCAGAAGTTCAACCTTTTATCAAGGTATGCACCGGAAGATGTCAGCACTGAGGCTGCCAAAGTGGAGCGATTTACGGAAGGACTGCAGCAGTCACTCCAGTATCAACTGGTTGTTTGTGAATGTCGGACCTTCAGTGACCTGGTTAATAAGGCTCTTATGTTGGAAGACAAGGGTCGTGCAATGGACGACACCCGTTAGCGCAAGCTAATATGTAATGGAGGATCAAGCAACTCAAAACCACGACCATAGTAGTCAGCCCCAGCAAGACCCAACTATCAGCCGGAGCAATACAAGCATCCAACATTTCGCCAGAATTACCAACCTCAGCAAGTCAGCGTCAAGCCAGCAAGCACTCCGCCAAACAACGGTGGGAGCAAGACCAACCTTCCAGCGCAAGTTACCTGTTGCGGGTGTGGACAACTAGGGCACTATTCCTGGAAGTGCCCCAATAAGAAACCTGACGTTCCACGCCCCAATGCGCCAAATCCAGGCCAAGGAGCACCAGGCATGAACCAGGCTCCCCGCAATCAGCAGTATCACAGCAAGGGGCTGATTAATCATATTTTTGCAGAAGAGGCACGGGAAGACCCGGACTGCATTCTGGGTACGTTCCTCGTCAACTCTACCCCAGCAACAGTATTGGTTGATTGTGGTGCTTCGCGTACCTTTGTTATGCAAAAGTTTGCGGAGAACTGTGGACTAGAACCTACCTTGCTTCGTGGGCATATGGCAATTCAAAACCCGGGTGCAATTTTGAGGACCAACCTAGGGTGTAGAAAGGTTGGGATAGTTATCAATGGGACGAGCTTCTCAGCGGATCTCATTGTGCTTAAGTCGTAAGGCCTAGAAGTAATCCACGGTATGGACTGGTTGGCGAAGCATGAGAGTATCTTGGACTGTGCTAACAGGGCCATTACCATGACAAGTGACCAAGGGCTCAAAGTCAAGTATGTCTCTGAGCCAGTACCCACTCGAGTGCCACGAGTGAACAACCTATCACAGGAAGGACTCGACCGAGTGTCAATAGTCTGTGAGTACCCGGATGTCTTTCTAGATTAGCTACCAGGGATGCCTCCTGACCGCGACATCGAGTTCATCATTGAACTCATGCCCGGATCAAGGCCTATCTATAAGAAACCTTACAGGATGGGATCCGAAGAGCTAGCTGAGTTGAAGAACCAACTGGATGAGCAACTCAGGAAAGGGTTTATTCGTCCAAGTGCGTCACCTTGGGGATCGCCTGTTCTCTTCGTGTCCAAGAAGGATGGGACAATCCGACTTTGCGTCGATTACCGTTCACTCGATGAGGTCACGATCAAGAACAAGTATCCAGTCCCCAAGATTGAAGACTTGTTCTACCAGCTCAATGGAGCAAAGGTATTCTCCAAGATCGACCTCCCATCTGGATATTACCAACTAAAGATTCGACCCAAAGACATTCCGAAGACGGCATTTGTGACCCGGTACGGTCTGTACGAATGCAGTGTCATGTCCTTCAGATTGACGAATGCCCCAGCTTACTTCATGTATCTCATGAATAAGGTCTTCATGGAATATTTGGACAAGTTTGTCGTCGTATTCATTGATGACTTATTAATCTTTTCCAAGTCTGAAGAAGAGCATGAGCAACACTTTAGGTTAGTATTGGAAAAGCTTCGAGAGCACCAAATGTATGCCAAGTTCAGCAAATGCCAGTTTTGGCTGAACGAAGTTGGATTCCTAGGTCATACCATGACAGCAAGTGGATTGGCAGTTGATCCCTCTAAGATTACCACGGTAACCAACTGGGAATCGCCAATCGACGTGAAGGAAGTCAGGAGCTTCCTCGGACTGGCAGGATACTACCGCAAGTTCGTAGAAGGATTCTCCCGCATCGCACGACCTATGACTCAGCTCTTCAAGAAAGGCAAGAAGTTCGAATGGACGCCGGAATGTGAGGCAAGCTTCCAAGAGTTGAAGAAGAGGCTAACCGCCCCCTGCTATTGGCCACTCCAGATATCAGCAAGGAGTTTCTGATATATTGTGATGCCTCAAGGACCGGGCTAGGTGGGGTTCTAATGTAGGATGGCAGGGTCGTGGCATACTTTTCGCAGCAACTGCACCCGCATGAGGAGAATTATTTCACCCATGATCTCGAGTTGGCAGTAGTAGTGCATGCCCTGAAGACATGGCAACATTACCTTCTAGGGAAGCGATGTGAAATATACACCGACCACAAGAGTCTGAAGTATATCTTCACCCAAAGGGAATTGAATATGAGGCAACGAATATGGTTGGAGTTAATCAAAGACTACGACCTCAGCATTCAATATCACCCCGATAAGGCAAATGTAGTGGCCGACGCCTTGAGTCGGAAGACCAACACCTTAAACGTCATGCTTAAGGAAAGGCAGCCCGCCTTATATGAAGAATTGGAGAACTTCGGATTGGAACTGGCGGAACCAGGATTCCTAGATAATCTCGAATTCAATCCAACGGTGGAAGATGACATCAAGGAGGCCCAGAAGGGTCACAAGAGCATCGAAGGTATCAAGAAGAAGATTCCAGAAGGCAAGGCCCTAGGATTCATGGAGGATGATCAAGGAGTGGTGTGGTTTGGGAAACGTTTATGCGTACCCAACAAGGCCGAACTCAAGGAACTCATCCTATGGGAAGCTCATGATACACCCTACTCCATTCACCCCGGTGGTACCAAGATGTATCAAGATCTTCGAGAAAGATTCTGGTGGCACAGCACGAAGAGGGAAATCACGTCATATGTGGCCAAGTGCGATGTGTGTCAGCAAGTTAAGGCTGAGCATCAGCGACCCATAGGACTGCTAAAACCTCTCCAAGTGCCGGAATGGAAGTGGGACAAGGTAGGGATGGATTTCATTACCGGTCTACCAAGGTCTAGCAAGGGCCATAACTCGATATGGGTTGTTGTCGACCATTTGACCAAAGTGGCCCATTTCATCCCTGTCAACAACACTTATGATGGGAACAAGTAGGCTAGTCTCTATATTGAGCGCATAGTGAGCCTTCATGGAGTTCCCAAGGAGATTGTATGTGACCGAGGCACGCAGTTTACTTCATGGTTTTGGAGGAAACTTCAGGAAGCCCTCGGTACCAACCTCTCTTTCAGCACCGCCTTCCACCCGCAGACGGGAGGACAAACGGAAAGGGTCAATCAGATACTCGAAGATATGCTCCGCGCATGCGTTCTAGCGCCCGGAGCCAAATGGGAAGACTGTCTGCCATTCGCTGAGTTTTCATACAACAACAGCTACCAGTCTAGTCTCCATATGGCCCCGTTCGATGTGTTGTACGAACGGAAATGCCGCACCCCGCTCAGTTGGTCAGAAACCGGAGACGGGCTGATTTTCGGACCAGAAGTTTTGCACTGGGAGGAAGAGAAGGTGTAACTAGTCCAAGAAAATCTGAAGGCAGCCAAGTCGCGACAAAAGAGTTATGCGGACTCTCACCGCAGGAATGTGGAGTTCATTCCAAGAGATCTGGTATACCTCCGTGTCAGGCCTCTCAAGGGGACCAAGCGTTTCCACGTTAAGGGGAAACTCGCTCCAAGGTTCATTGGGCCATTCAAGATCACGACAAGGCGTGGAGAGGTCGCTTATCAGTTAGAGTTACCTCCGGAACTTTCGGGTGTGCATAACGTTTTCGACGTGTCACAGCTTCGGAAGTGTCACTAGACGCCAAGTCATTCTGATCCTTATAAGGACATTGATCGCCGAGCCATTGACCTTCAGTGTGATCTCACCTACCGCGAGTGGCCAATCCGCATACTGGATGAAGCAGAGCGATGCACCAGAAGCCGCACCATCAAGTATTTCAAGGTTCAATGGAGCAACCACACCGAAGCCGAAGCTACATGGGAGCTTGAAGACTATCTCCGATCTGAGTTCCCAGACCTTTTTAGCACCTAGCTTAGGAATCTCGGGGACGAGATTCTTGTAAGGGGGATAGGTCTGTCACACCCTGTTTTTCCTATCACTTGTCTTTATTGTAAAATTCTGAGTTTGTTAAAACTTTTTCAAAACTAATGGTGTGAGTGCCATGATTGACATTGTATGCTTGTATGCTTGATCATGTGAGGTTTTAAAACCCTAAATTCCTTTGGTATTATAGTCATTTCCAAAAACCTTTGATAACCAAAGTAAAACCACCTTGAGTTGCACTACATGCCCTTGGTAGCAAGCAATGCTTCTACCCATATTTGGTAATCTGATTTTCACCTATTTTTATATTTCAAAACCACAAAAATAATTATTTTTGTGATTATTTTCCTAATTAAATAACCTGTCCATTTCTAAGGTCAGAATTGGTATTCCAGCATGGAAAAATACTTTTCTACCTTGGAAAAATCTGATTAAATTTAGAGATGATCAGAAGGACATACATTTTCCATACATAAGATTTTAAACCCCATTTTATATTGTATTTATTGATTAAAACTATAAAACCTATTTCTGTCTGTTTTGGCATTTTGAAATATTTCCAAAGGAAATATTCTCAATAAATTCCTAGAAAATTCCAGTGATATCCCTAAGCCTTATTTGGTGTCCACATAAAGTTTCACCTTGATCAAGGGTGGATAAGGACCCCAAATACCCCCAAAACCCTGTTTGTCCAGAATCAAGTTAGAGCAACTCTGCATAGCAAAGTTTGTCGAGTGAGGCTAAAACTTTGCAGGAATGCCTAATACCTGAAATGAGGGTTCTACACCCAAAATGGGATTTGTGGGACTTAGTTTGCCCACACTCCCTTTGGAAGGAACATATCTGGTCATATTGGAGTGATTTCAAGTTTACAAAGCTAAACTTGTCCTTTGGAGCTCAAATTTGGTGGAACTCCATGGTTTACCACCAAAACTAAACCTGTTAAGTCTCAGCACCAGTGGTGGGGTGCAACCCCGTGTGCCCACTGTCGAACACCTTCTGACAGATAGGAAAAAACCACCTTAGCCACAACTAAACCAAACTCCTTTGCTTCCAATTCTTAGATTAAGTAGCCAGCACCTGTATCTAACCCACTCAACTGGCCCTTCACTGGTTCAAAGTGAAAAGGTCAAAAAACCCAATTTAGACCTCAGTTCATGACTGACAGCACTAGTATTTCTTGCCTCCTTTTACCAGCCGAAGGTCCCACTAAAAGCAAACGGCTGGCCACACACCCAGCAAGTGCGAGGACATGCTAGACACGTCCAAAGTGCCTCAGAGTGCACCAGCATGCCGTGGCATGCCAACACTGCGCTCTGGGCGCGCTACCGGGACTCACCGAGGTGGGGGCGATGCCCTCGGCCATTTCCAGCCTCCCCCGAGATGTCCAACCTCCTCACAGACATCCCCTCTGCGTCAGGCAAGCCTCGGGGCCCCTCCTCTATCGCGCTAGAGCTTGCACGACGCGTGCCCGCACGCTCCAGAACCGGCCAAGCTTGCGCGGCCACGAATGCTTGCCTTCTCTCTCCGTCTCTCTACTGCAGACGGTTCAGGCGGTCCAATACCACATCCTGAGACCGTGATTTCAATCCCAACCTCTCTCTGCACCCCCATGCGGGCCAGGGTGACTCACCGGCGCTCCCGAATCTACTCACCGTCGCGGGCCTATAAATAGCCCTTGCCTCGCTCCAGCACCCCACAGATAGTGTCGCCACATCCACTAGCACCTCCCTAGGCACCCCAGCAAACCAGCAGAGCCCTGGTGCTCGGAATCGACCGAGGCCCCTCCGCCTCGGAGCTCCGGTCGATCTCTGGCTACACGACGACTCCTGTGCCCCTCGACCCACCAAACTGACCGCCTTGATCCCACGAAGATTTCCCCTAACTCGCCCGAGCTTTTCCGTGTCTCTAGCCACCCCCTCGGCCACTTCTCGAAACCCCTCCGCCACGACCTCCTCGTCGCCGGTGAACCCCTGCCTCCCCGTCGTTGTTTCGACCACCAGTAGGTAGGCGACTGTCAGGCAGACCCATTCCCGTGTTCATTGGAGCTTGAGCGTGTCGACAACCTCGTCAGCGTCCTCCTCCTCCTCTCTGGCTGGAGGTAGGAGACGACCCCGACAGGTGTGCCCCACCTGTCGGTGGCCCAACCTCCTCCCCCGCGCTTGCCTCGGCCACTGACCACAGGGCCCCGCACGTCAGGTTCAAACCTGACGGCGCACGCGCCTGGGCAGGCCGTCGGCTGGCCATGTTTTTCTAAAAACATTTAACCAGTGTAAAAATATAATTCTTCCACTGTTATTTTTCTCAAAATGTGTAATATTTAATGATGTGCTTAGATGAATTTTTCCAGCAACTATTCTATTTTGTAATATTAAAAAGGGCTAAATGGAATAGTTTTGCTTCTCCTTGGTTGTTTTCAAAAATATTTCTTCAAGGAAAACTAAGATAAATATTTTTTAAATGATATCTTAGATTTATCAGTAATAGTGAACATTTTTAAAATGACTTTGTGGACTGTTTATGTGTGAGCTATTTCTTAATTATTGTTTTATCGACGATAGAAAATCCATGTGACGAGGGAATCGGAGCGGAAGACCTCGAAGACCCCGGATACTTAGCTGACCAAGGCAAGCAACCCTTTGACCATGACTGAGCATATGTTACTTTGCATGTTTAAATAGCAAGTATTCCCGTTGCATATGATCATAAGTACCGGTAATCATTTGATATGATTTTACCGAAGGCTCCTCCGGAGCATATGCATTGAGCTTGACTCTACCCATTAGGGTCATGATAATATCATGTTGACAAGTAAAGATAGAAGTAGTATTATTCATGAGCATGATGTTGTCATATAGCTAAACCCCGTTGCACCGCGGACCTAAAACCCACCTGTCCCCTCCTAATTTGTTTTTGTGGTTTTGCTAAAGATTTCAAACTTAACCCCTCTTTTAAAAATTCGTCTTCTTTTAAGAATGTCATTTTTAGTAAATGTGGGGGCAACCCTTGGGTTTTAGTTTAATTCTCCTTTGTTTTATTTTTTAAAAAATCGTCTCATTTTATTTTCTCTTTTAAAGAGCTTTTATTTTATCCTTTAAATAAATAGGTTTTATTTAATTCTTCAAAGGGGTTTGATTTTAAACTTTTGTTAAAAGGTTTAATTTTATTCTTTTGTAAAAGGGTTTAATTTTATTCTTCAAAGACTTTAGTTTTATTTGTTAAAAGGGGCCCAATCTATTTTATGGTTGGGGCATAATTCTTGGTTTTAAGAAGTCAAAAGGCATTTTTTTTTGTTAAAAGCCTTTCTCTATTTACAGATTTCTGTTTTAAAGGTTTTAAAAAAAACCCAAATGGGGGAGGAGCCAGGCCAGGCCAGCCGGCCCAAGGCCCATCTCCCCACCCCCGTGACCTAGCCCGTCTTCCTCCCGTGCCCCTCCCCCTCGCTCGCAGGGAGAAGCTCCCGAGCCGCCTCCAGCGCCCCTCCTGCCGCCGCCTCCTCCTCCCGCGTGCTGCGCCGCCGCCGTGCCGCCCCGCGTCGCCGGCCTCTCCCCCGCCTCCTCGCGCAGCAACTCCGAGGCCCGTCGCCGCGCCGTCCTGCCCGAGCTGCCGTCGCCACTCCTTCGCTCGGCCCGCCGCGCCGCTGGCCACCTCGCCCCTGTGTGCCGCCCCCATGGCCTCGCCCTCGCGAGCCCTGCCGCCCGCGCCGGTGTCGTGCCGTCCTCCGGAGCCGCCGACCTCAGCTTCGCCCCTCGCCATCGCCTCGCCCTCCTCCTCGTGGGCGCCTCCCCGCGCCGCGCCCATGGAGCCCCTGCCCGCGCCAGCAGGCCCGAGCGCCGTGCTCCGCCGCCTCCTCGTCGCCATCCCCTCCGGAGCCGCCTGCCGCCATCCTCCTGCTCGCTGTCGCTGTGCCGATTTGCTGCCCTACTGCTAGCCGTTGCAAGCTTGCGCCGTTGTCAATGCTGTTGTTGCTGCGTGTTGCTTGCTGATGCTGCCCATGCTGCTTTTGTTGTGTGCTGTTGCTTGTGCTAGTTAGGTGCTAGCTGCTACTTGCAAATCCTCCTGTGGCTAGCGCTGTTTTGCTGTTGTTGTGCATTGCCGTCGCTGTGCTTGCTTTGCTGCTGTTTGTTGCTATGCCGCAGAAGCATGCTGCTTTCTATTGCTGATGCTAGGCTATTGATGTAGCGTTGTGCTGCTGTCGCTGTTAGCTGCTAGCTGAGCCGCTTGCCGTTGCTATTCCAGCGGCCGGATGCTTGTTGTTTGCCTGCATGCCGCTGCTGCGTTTGCTGTTGCTGGCCGTACCTAGTGCTGTTGCTAGATAGCTTCGATAGCTACTTGGTGTCGCTAGATGCTAGTTTGCTGTGTGCTGATGCTTGCTGGCGTTGCTAGTAGATGCCTGGTGTGGTGGCTAGGTTGCCTTGCTGCTAGTTGCATGCTAGGCTAGTTGTTGTAGCTGCTGCTAGGTTGCCTTAGCTGTTGCTGCTATAGATTGCTGTTGCTAGGCTGTGCTGCCGCGTGTCGTTGCCGCTTAGCCCATCCCCGCGTCGTGGAGCCGTCAGCTCACGGCGACCACGACGTCCTCGACGACCCTGGAAACAAGTTCGACTTCCCCGAACACGGACGGAGACGTGATCGACTACCGACGCCGAAGACCGGGATCCACGACGCCGAGCGAACGACTACCGTCGACGAGACCGTGTACCACTACTTCAACTACCCGCGCGTGTACGACTACTTCCACGACGACGGTTGGTCCACTACGACCCGATCCCCTCCGATTCACACGCGTCGAAGGTATAACGATGAGACGTGGCCGAGAACCGTATGCATGTGATGTATGAGTTGTATCGTGTGTATGCACCATATGTTTTGCGACGTATGTAGCTGTAGCACGTTGTATCACTTTTGTTGTGTCCCGACACATGGGAACCCGATATACGGGATCACCCCATTCTTTAATTAACGTTCCCGCACTCGCTTCCTATACGTTGGCACGATATCTCGACGAGTATCGGGATAGGAACGTTGCCGTGGCTTCGTTTCCATGTTGCCGACATAGTTTTTCTCTCGCTCGTCGTGGCGACACCTGCTTCTTTTCCTTCTTGCCTGTGTTATGAACTTGCATGCATGTCGCATCCATGGCATGTTGTCTTCTGTTGCATGTTCTTGTGCCGTAGCTCCGATCTGTGTTTCGCGTGTTACCCGACTAGGATGCCATGTAGGACCGTCGCTTCACCCTTGCCACGTTAACTACAATTTAATATTGTCGTGTAAATAATCGGGAGTGAATTAAATAATTAATCGTGAAGGTTCGTCGATATGTAACCCGTTGTATATCGAGCTTCACTTAATGTGTAGAGTTTGCGTGAGATGAATTGCCATGCCATCCCTGGCATCGTTGAACTGAACATGCATCAGAGTAGGTTATGCCTCATGTTGGGCATCGTGTGGTGAATATCGTGTGTTGATGCTTGTTTCCGTTTCCCTCCGTCTCGATAGAGTTCCGCAAGCGTGTCGGAATGTGAGGACCCGTTCCACTACGTTGGTTCGCCGACTTCACGGAGTTATTCTTCTTCCAAGCGGGATCTCAGGCAAGATGACAATTTCCCCAGATACCATTACTATCATTGCCATGCTAGTTATTTCGTTGCTACCGTTTATGTCTCGTTGCCTACCACTTGTTAAATATCAGCCTCTCAACAATGCCATGATTACCTTCAACCTATTCGACCTAGCAAACCACTGGTTGGCTATGTTACTACTTGCTTAACCATGTTGTTAGCGTTGCTAGTTGCAGGTGCAGATGCTTCCATGTGATAGCATGGGTTCCTTGTCATATCACCATATTTAAATGCTATTTAATTTAATGCACCTATATACTTGGTAAAAGGTGGAAGGCTCGGCCCTTTCTAGCCTGGTGTTTTGTTCCACCTTTGCCCCCTTAGTTTTCGGGTACCGGTGTTATGTTCCATAAACGAGCGCTCCTAACACGATCGGGGTTGTTATGGGGACCCCCTTGATAATTCGTTTTAGATTAAAGCTGGTCTGGCAAGGCCCAACTTTGGTACTACATTTGCCTAATAAATAATGAACTGCATAGGGAGTAATTAACCCGAGGAAATTTAATCAACCCCCGGGCCAGTGCTCCTCAAGAGTGTTGGTCCAAAACTAAAGCCGTTTGCGGGGCCAACCCGGGGCAACTCGGGAGATTTCTATCAGGCCACCGTACGCTGTGCTTATCCGTCGTGTCCTGAGAACGAGGTACGCGACTCCTATCGGGATCGTCGACACGTCGGGCGGCCTTGCTGGATTAGTTTTACCTTTGACGAGATATCTTGTGCATCGGGATTCCGGTGATGCTTTGGGTAATCTCAGAGTTGAGGTTTTCCACTAGGGAATCCGACGAGATCGTGAGCTTCGTGATTGAGGATTTCTATGCGGCTTGTGGTAATTTGTGATGGACTAGTTGGAGCACCCCTCCAAGGTTAAATCTTTCGGAAAGCCGTGCCCGCGGTTATGTGGCAACGTGGAAGTTTTTTTTAACACTGGTTCTAGATAACTTGAAGTTAACTTAATTAAAATATGCCAACTGCGTGCGTAACCGTGACTGTCTCTTTCGTGAGTTCCTTCTCCGATCGAGGACACGGTGGGGTTATGTCTGACGTAGGTAGGTGTTCAGGATCATTCATTTGATCATCAGTAGTTCACGTCCGTTATGCGTAAATCTTCCCCCTCTTATTTCTTGTACTCGTAAGTTTAGCCACCAAATATATGCTTAGCCGCTACTGCAACCTCACCACTTAACCATACCTCACCCATTAAGCTTTGCTAGTCTTGATACCTTTGGAAATGAGATTGCTGAGTCCCCTGTGGCTCATAGATTACTACAACACCAGTTGCATGTACAAGTAACGGTTAATTGACGCGAGCTTGTTGATTGTTCATTTGGAGTTGCTTCTTCTTCTTCTTCTTCTTCTTCTTCGATCTAGGATGGGTTCCAGGCCGACATCCTGGGATAGCAAGGATGGACGTCGTTCTTCTTTTCTCGTTTGTTTTCGTCCGTAGTCGGACCCTGCTCTTACTCTTGATGATTATGTTATATACTGATGTGACTCTGATGTAGCTTGTGGCGAGTGTAAGCCAATTTTTTATATATATCTCTTCTTTTCAGTACATGTACTTGTAACGATATCCATTATTGCGACAGGACGAGATGCGCTTCTATCCCTGACGAGGCCTTCGTGCCAAATTGAGGATAGGGTCGCATCTTGGGCGTGACACCGTTGGTCCCCGCATGGTTGGTACTGTCCAGAGTTGGTGCTCGTAAGACGTACAACATGTGGGTTGGGTACCAATCGAGTGGACCTCTTTGTCTAGGATCGTTAGGGGAAAGGCATTGATCGGGTACTTACCTCGGGTATGTGATATACCGCGAGTCATGGATGACAGGGAAGTTTCCCGGATCTCGTGGGTCCAGCGTAGTACCTCTGTAGAGTGTAAACTATTCGAATAGCCGTGTCCACGGTCAAGGACAATTGGGTAATCCTGCTTAAACTACGTCCTGATATTTCCGCATAAAACAAGTGTGCGTGTGTGTGTGGTGATAAGAAAAAGTGTTGCTATGATAGCAATGATATGACCAAGTTTGGTGACTTGGCACATAGGGAGAACCCGGATGGTTCAGCCCTCAACAGATATGTTGATATCTATAACCTGTTCTTCAAGAGTAGTTCTTTAACTTGATGCATATTCATGATCATTCCACCCACATGAGTTACACTAAAGATGCTTGATATTGTTATCCTTCACTTTCATTGTTCATATCATGGGCTGTTTGCGAGTACATTCAAAGTACTCATTGGCTTGCCACTGGTTATGTTATTGACCAGACATGGAAGGACCGGAGTTTGGAGATGAGTATCTCTTCGGCGACACCCCTGCGAACTAGGACGCTTCTGAGTCAGAATGCCTGTCGGTGTAGGCTCGATGGCATGGGTACCCGCTTAGCCCTATGTTTTCCGCTATTAGTGTATTCGTGTGATTTGGCCTTAGGCCTGTCTTGTGAACTTGACCTTTCGGTCACGTGTTGTAATAATCGGTACTTGGATGTAAGACTCTTTATTCAGTATCTGTGTTCGGTGAGCATTGATCTCTGGGATTACTGAGCACGGCGATTCTCGACTAGTAAGTCGGGGTCCCCACATGTGCAGTGACAGTACCAATATCCACTAATCGCTATTTCCAGATACGGTTGCCGGTTGACATATCTTCTAATTTGTCGATACGAGAAGCAAATTGTTGTGTGGAGGAATCAATATCTCGACATTAGCTAATAGGCAAATCTTGTGCCACTCCACCAGGTCGTATGAAACTAGCATGCCTCCTGGCTCCTGGGACTCTTTCATAGAATTCCAACAATTTCTCCCGCTCCTCAAAAGCCCAAAGGAACGGAGTTGATGCTCCCACGTCCATAGCATGAGTAGTTGAAGCAAGTGAAAGATTAGAAATTCGAGTTATTTCACAGAATAACACTCTTATATATTGAGCTCGTAATGGTACCTCACAATTCAAAAGTCTCTCTATGCGTGAAGAATGAGCGTGTTCTTGGGCCATCGTAGAAACATAGATAGGGTCAACAACGGAACGAACAACATAACTTTATGATAGCTTTTTCGTACTCGTTCACTTGCATCACATACACAAGTGCTCTCTGAACCGTACAATAAGGTCACCCATAACACGACTCTCCCACTAGAGTTACCTTAGCCTCGGGCCATGCTATTCCATGATATTGGAAAAAGTTGACTAATTATTATCATCGTCTTGAAAGCAGGGCGCCTTTTGAATATGAGTGGGGCTCCTAGTCTAGGCAGCGCCCTCATGGAGCCAAACCGAAGGAAGAGCAAAAGGGCAAGGCCACATACGGCTTCGAATAGGAGGGGGGCTTAGCTCTGGATCAGCCTGCTTGTAGAAATGAATGGATCAGAAAGGGGGTTGGGTTCTATTTTCGGGCCGGGCGGGAGGTGAAGGCCAGAAGAAGAAGAGAAGTGCGCCTTCCTGGTAAGCAAGAGGATAAAAAGGTGTTGTCATCTATCTCGACCTATTTCCCAAGGCGTTGGAAATGAAGACCAGCTCAGAGAATCTCTGGCGTGCTTTCTCTCCCCCATCGTTTCGCCACCAAAGAAGTCATCCTTGACTTGACGATTGACCATTCTATCCCTACCGAGCCGCCTCTTCGAAGTATTTACCTCTGCCTTTCTTGTTTTAGAACATACCCCTCAAATAAAAAATAAAAAAAGAAAGAAAAGTTTCTCATCGGTGATTTAATCAGCCCTAAGGGAGTTTACTCGACCCGTTCTCCAGTCTCCCGCACTGCTCAAGTGTGCGAATCCATATGAGGACCTCCTTCCCTTTGCTCTGCCCACTCTCCGTCCACATAGTTATCAAAGCAGAGGAAGGGCGGGCAGAAGGTACCACGAGCCCTCTGTCCCACACATCTATCAAGAAGCAAGTGTAGTTCACCGGTTCCAGCGAATGCTCCTATCTCTCGGCAAAGATCGTGTGCGTGTGCAGTTATGCTTCGGACCCTTCGCCATGGAATAGAACGACTCAGTTCCCCTTCTTTTCCGGTGCACTCGGTTTGTATCTCCGACACACAAGGAAGGACGCGGTGGGAAGAAAGCTTCCCTAGCCTCTGTTCGATCGATCATTCCGTTGGAATCTTGCATGCACGCCTCCGTTTGACTGCCGCTCGTGAATGTAGTTGTAGATATGTGAGTATTAGTGGGTCGTTGGCTCCACGTCTTATCTCCTTCTACGACATGTTGTAGTCGTCGCCATATTCAATATGTCACTTAGTCATATCTGCCTTGCAGCGGGTCAGCACCTCCTAAAGAAAAGGAGGGAGGACTTCATTCGGTGACTCCGCGATCGCCCTCTAAACGATCAAAATAAGGTAAAGCTTGAAGATAAGTTTTGTACTCGATTAATTTCTTAGTCCCTCTAGTCGGGTGGGCGCCGGCCGGCAGGATCCCCATGAAAACCGTACGTGCGGGTCTCCCTGCATGCGGCTCATGCCATTTGAGGTGGCCCAGCCCAACATTGATTCGCAAATCCTGTAGTGAAATTGAGACTGCTCGACCTCGGAAGCTAATTCGCGTGTAGGCAGCGCTTTCTTAATACCGTTGAATGTATCTATTCATTGATACATTGACTCGCTCCCCCCTCTTTTTCCAAGAATGAATGAGCCGCCCGGACTTTCTATTTCTGTCAAATGAGCCGTCTTCCCCTGGCTCTTCCACCGTCCGGGCTCCCTTTCCTCCCTATGCTCCCCCGGCGTAGGCCCACCACGCTTTGCGCCTGTGGCGTTTTCGCCAGACGGTCTTTTCTAGTAGTGCCATACTCCCCGCAGGCTGTCTGCATAGGTGGGTTGTCCCTTGCTGCTACATTCTGTTAGGCGCTATGAATTACAGGAAATTCAGTGGTTGACTTGGACAGCAGGCGGGTTACACGTTCCACTGTGCCGAGATGTGAGGTGCAGGTGGTGATGATCACCCCGGGGTATGCGGTAGCGCCCTTAACGGGCACTCCAGGACCCGCCTACGCTCGTGAAAACCCAGGTCGGTCCTCGGACCAGATGTGTGGATAACGAGGCCACCTTCACAACCGTCTCCCTTCTATCTTTATCCAAAGTCAGGTAGGGCGGTTCGCTTGAGTTGCTCAACCATCCCTTTGCCCGATGATCATGACGCGCTACGGAACCTCCACCATGCTAGCGGCATAGGAGCCTACTTAGCGTCAGCGGCTTCGTGCCACA
Organism: Hordeum vulgare subsp. vulgare; assembly: GCF_904849725.1. Taxonomy (NCBI): domain Eukaryota; kingdom Viridiplantae; phylum Streptophyta; class Magnoliopsida; order Poales; family Poaceae; genus Hordeum; species Hordeum vulgare. The sequence goes on along the minus strand of NC_058523.1, from coordinate 196,030,542 downwards.
TTAGAGTGATCCAATATGTGGTTCCGCACGTTCCACCACTTCTCTGTCCATTTCCAATACTGATCGTGAAACACCATGAGCAGCAGGATGTTGATGTCCAAAATTCGAAGTGAAATTCTTGATTTCCCGTTCCTAGTCATCATGGGAAAGAAATAAGAAAGAAATAAGAAAGAGATTATTCCCCTAGAGCTTGTCCACTACCACCAGTACTCAAAATGCATCTCCACGCGTCTACCTGGCGGTTTTATTAGCCGCCTTGCATGCAAGCGAAGAGCTATTGGCAACAATTAATAGCTCACTGAGCGATGATTGATGCAGTCAATCAGTGCCCTCGATTATTCTATTCCTGATAGAAGGATCATGGCGCCCCGGAAGCATTCCATCCAGTAACAACATCTCCTTCAACCACGCGAGGACAAAACTGATGTTAGCTACATTCGAGCGTTCACCGCACATAGGCGATCTCAAACACCGCCTATGATAATAAATCCAAAGGAAAGGTCGACAAAATGATTCAATCTGACTTTATCGGTATTCTGGATTGAGTAAAAAAGGGATATATGAAGTTCAAGGCCTTGCCAAAACCGTCACGGACCTATTATGTATATGTCGTACTAAGCCAATAGTGAATAACAAACTCTTTCCTCCTCCCTCGACCTTAATAAACTCCCCCATCGTGCCAAGTCTCAGCTGCCAGCCCATTGTATCTAAGCACACCGCGGCAAATTGATACAAGTAGCTAAAGATCTTGCATCCGACATCTTCGGCCGAACGGTTAGATAACACTAGGACACGTGGGTCAAAATTCCGCTTACCAAACAATATGTCGAGAGGCGAACTCTATAATTCCCCTCCTGCAAAAGTGATAGCGGCTGTAGCATCCGTGTGGAAGAGGGTAAGCTTTCGGCAACACCTTTTTTAGATTGGAAAGGATGAATACTTGTGTTGGGTCCTGGAGACCAGGATAGCCTTAGATCAAAACCTAATAAATGTACCTGTGGTTGATCATATTTTTTGGGCAATAAGTATTCAGGAATTTGAGCGCTTATGTACCTAAAAACTCTGCCACCTGAATACTTGATTCATTAAGGTCGTCACCCTATACCCGGAAGTCTCTATCGTTTTTTTATCTGTTAAGCTTCGCAGGGTTGGGACTCCCTAAATTAAACTTTAATCCTTGTTTATCAACCACTCACGACGACACCGAGATCATGGACTTAGCTCCCACATGTCATCCACCCGGGGCGGAAGATAACAAAAGGGAGACAAAGTCCTAACTAAAGCAACACACAATAACCTCAACCTTATACCCATTCCATCCATCATATCAGTCGAGTCGAGGAGATATGTTCTTATCTATAGATAAGGCAAGAGAGAACTTATGACCTCGTGGATGGTGAGTGATTCGAACCCCCAGTATTCCTAACAATACTTCGGTTTTCAAGACCGACTCTTTCAACCGCTCAGACATCCATCCCTGCGCTCGCCCGCCCTATCTATCCGTGCGCTGGCAGGTAGGGGCAACTCTATTTGATTCCCTACGCTTTCTTGTGCCCCACCCCGTAAGCCGACTCTATTTCCTAGCGCTCAACGACAATTTTCCGGTAGTACGAATCGGTATGCTTTGCTTCTTTCGATATGATAATATGCACCGTCGGTTGTTGCGCTCCCTGCGGGTAATAGCAAGAGAATGAAGAACGAACAATCCTCAAAAAAATCAGCAGTGAATGAGTCCAACTCGAGTTCGTGAGTCAAAGACTTGGCAAGAGAGCAAGTTCGACTCGCGAACGATCCGCAAGTGAAGGACCGATCCTTTAACACTAGTACTGTTGTGAGACTGGTACTTGGCGGCTCACGAGCAACATATAGAAAAAGGTTGTCCATCACTCCCTCGCTCCTTTTTGAAGGCCCACTGCTCCGCCTTTCTTTAAGTATCTATCCAGGCTTGCATTTTGGGGCGAGTACTACAATTCCTCCATAATCACATAGAACACCCAGCTTCGCCGAGCTGTTCTCTTCCCAGTCCACAGCAAGGTGTGTAATCTGGATCTATTGTGTGTTCTGACTTTGTTGGATCAAGTCAGACACTAAGGCTTCTACTACTACTACTTAGGAGATCAAATGCTATATTTCATAGATTGGACTCTCTTACTATGTTTTTTCAGGGCTATTCCCGAGCCAGGTTCCCTGGGTCCATTCTGACCGAAATAGATGAATGAAGAAGGTTGCGAGCAGATACGACGACCACACACACTTCTTTTGAGCCAAATAAAGCCGGATCTACTAGAAGGCTAGGATCGGAGAAAGATTGAGAAAGAAAGATCAAACCTACTCTACTATCGATTCTAAAGGTAAACAACCCCCGAAGACTTTATCAATGAATGGATCAAAGAACTTTATCTATCTAAGTCATCGTATATAAGGGAAGAAGCCCGCCCCTGATCGAAGAATGAAGAAGCTAGCCCGGGTAGACTTTAAGAGCTCTTGCTCTGCCTATCCGTCTCGCTCCGTCTTGGAGGTACGAAGGGACTACTCTTTTAATTAAAGCCCTACTCTTAATACTAGTGAAATCCCCCTTCTCTTACATACTTTGACTCATATCTTCGGTATACCTCAATACAAGACAAGCACTGGAAAGGATATTGAAGAAAAACCGGGCTATCGCCCTATCTAAGCGGGTTTCCCCTCTCCCTCCACACCGCATTCGAATTATAGATTGAGTTGATCTCATTAACAAATTCTAGTGTCCAAAAACTACCATGAAATCTCCTGCAAAAACAAACCATTCATGAAACTCATGCAGGAGCATGCGGTGGTCACATTAATGGACATGCACTAGCTAAGATAACTTCTTAAGTTAGGGTACTATTGGCTGGCTTACTATGGGGAAAGGGAGAAGGCAAGCCGCGTATGGATTGATCCCTAATTCATTTCATTTTTCATGGTTTTCTTTCGATCTCACAACTTCCATTTCTTGAGCCGACCTTGCCCAGTGGAGGTATGATTCCGATCTTTGAATCGAATTGGATTTTTTGTCTTAAAGTGAGGGCGATGAGTGGGGAAGGAAGCTGACGATTTTATTAGTGTGTAAGGTGGCCCCGAGAGCTGAACCAAAGCCGTCCATTTCTCGACCAGGGAGCTTTAACAGTTTCTACTTAAACTATGTGTTCATCTATGTGTTCAGATTATGCTATTTTATTAGTAGCTTTCGGTCTCGATTCGCCCTTACCTCGGAGGGATCAACTACTTCGCTTAGGAAAAAGATCAAAAAAGTTTGTATCTATCTACATGTGCCTCCGTCTATGTTACCCCTTCCCCGGAAAGGATATTATACGTTTAGTAAAAAAACTAGAATAAAAAATCAAAAAGAAAGAAGAGAAAGAACTGGGAGTTGGCGCCTACATAACAGGTAGCTTGCTTACCAAGCCGTCGTGGCAAGGTCCTACAATTTTCTTATTACTCTTGACTTGACTTATTAATAAGAAAACTACTTACTAAGAAAATGAAAGACGATCTAGAATCTACCCAAGAAGATAGAGAGTCCCACATACGAGAAAAGGTCACAAATGGAGTTGAACCAAGTAACATTGCAAAGGCATAATGATAGCAGGGTCGGGATATCCCCGCCCTCCGAACCGGACGTGAGGGTCTCCCCTCATCCGGCTCTCCGCAGGGGAATGTCCACTCACTGCTTCTCCTAATATCATCCCTTTACCACATCATGGGGGTTTACAGGAGATCCCAGAGACTCGCTCGAAAAGGCTGCTATACCAAACACTATTACTTAACTACAAAGAAAGAAAAGACTATAGTAGTCACTAGAGTGACTATAGTAGTCCGTCCGGCTGCTCTTTCTTAAATCATTACTCTTCATTCTCATGTGCTCTAGCAATTGCGCTCCCTAGACCACTACCATTTAGTTAGGTAGGGACAATCAATCCATAGTTACGGGAATAACGGAATACATGGGGATAAAAAAATAGAAAATGCAGATTTTCTATGAAATCCTTTCTTTCCATAGATGTATGTGGTCTGAGACGGTACAATACTCTACGAGAGGAATGCAATGGGATGGATGGTGGAGGTCTGCCTGCGCCCAAAAGCGATGATTCACTTGTCCCCTTGTTTATATATAGGGACCTTGTGGCATACAACCGCCACGACTCCTGCGTTATTGCAGCCCCTTTCTCTCTTTATTTTGACTGCGTCGTGGACGGACGAAAGAAGGGAAGTTAAAGAAGGGGCCAGTGAAGGCTCGCCAAGTAGACAACAAGCCCCCTCCCCGTCAGTCCTGTGTTGTTGTAGCGTGCCCTACTTCAATAACGTATTACCTCGCCGATTTTAAAGGGGATGGGATTGGATTCATTCACTTGCATTCCTGCTAGCACTACAAAAAGCTCCGGTCTTAACACCCTACGGAAGCTGTGCAGCCTTTCCTCGGGTACGTTGAGTCTAGTTTCCCGTTTACCCACAACAGAGGAGCCGCCCCCACCAACCAAAGCAGGTAGGCGGCCACAGTTCATAACGCACTCTTCGCACAACAGATCCACTTTGAAGTTGACTTATTCGCTTTGGCCAATCGTCAAAATGTGTACGAGATACCATAAGGGCCCAATATCTCAATAGCACCCTTGTCCAAAGCTTCAAATGAGACTGAATATCCGAAACACAGGAACGATCTGACTAGAAAGGCATTCAAAACTTGATCGAAGAACCAACATTTATTGAAGAAGCTATAGAGTCGATTACAAAAAGTACTAGTTTGAAAGGCTCGTTGGAATTGATCCGCTATGAGATTTACATTATACGCTAGAGAAGCACCTGAAGTACTAAAAAAAATAGGTATTAGTTTTGTAATGGTTGGGGCAGCAAACTCGGATTCGTCAAGAATCTCATTTTTTGGTAGTACGAACGGGGAATCGGCCCAAAAATTGGATAGGGGTAAAGACACAGTCAGGTGTCAGCGGCTTATTAAAGTGCCCCCTAAACCGCGCGAAATGGTCGCCTATTACACGGCTCACAAACTCTGCCTGGGGTGGGGCTACCTATTATTTGTAGGCGGTATGTACGATGCACGCATGGCCTCGGTTTGCTGCGTGGACTGTCTATGCATTTCCTACACAGTGTAATGGAACCCAGCTCAGCTCCGCCGAGCCAAAAGAAAAGAACAGAACAACCGGAGGCGTAGAGTAGAGTATAGCCAAGGGGCTTTCGTCATACGTAAATGACGTAACGGAAGACCGTGCTCCGAAATGTGCACTTCGAGTTTTTTTTAAGAACACTTGGCCTTACCCCTTAATTTTGAGCCCTGTCTAGGTAGAATCGGCAAGATTGAACCGAGGCCCGCCGGGGGGACAACCGGACCAACCAGTAGGCTTTCTTTCTGAAGTTTCCTCCCGGGGCCCTTAAATCATTGAATTCATAGGCATAGGGGCGTCCCAGACAGTGGTTCATTCAATGAGAAAGAAAGACAGGAGGCAGGATTCGTCGTGTCGGGCTAATTCATGTGGGAAAAAAGGGGGAAGGGAGTCACCTGAGCTATGCGAAGGGAAGGTAGTCGTGGGCTGAGCCGGAGGTCACTTTTCCCGATCCATCCCAAAGAGTTTTTCCCTCTCTTGCCCCATCATCCTACCCAGTCCTGCTATCGGCTCAGCCCTATCTATTCATCATGTTTTTAGATGGAGATCTTTTGGATCTCTTTTGTTCATAGATCTTGAAAGCGGATCAATAGAAATTTTTCAAAGGATCTATCTATAGAAAGATCTAGATCTCTATCATCATCTATCTCTATATCTAGAAATGGAAGAACCCTCGAAGCCTGTCCCCGACGACGATGCCCCCTGGGCGAAAGGGAAGGGGCCGCCATTCTCTTTCATTCCTCAATCGTTCCGATCATTTCTGTAATTCCCTTCCGTTTGTTTTTTCGGGTTGGTTCGTTTCCTCCTCCTATCTACGCAATTCTCTGTCTTTGTTCATGATCATCTGAGGGGAAAGCATAGGTATAATTTTTTTGCAGGGGCGGGTGTGAAAGGGCGATTCCCCATTTTCCATTGAAGTAGGGAAGGGGGTGATTGATCTTTTTTTGAACCAGGTCTTACTGAACAAGTGGTGGTATAAGCTTCATTGCGGATGAAAAGAAGTCCTTGTGAGCGGAGCTACAAAAGGAAGTTCAATCTCAAGAAATCCTCTCAACAGGGATTGGGCAAGCAAGTTGTTTGTTTATTTGATCTTAACCGATTGTGAGACGGGACGTGAAGTCAACCAAGTACATGTGTGTTCATACTGTCCCGGGCACCTTCCTCCTAGCTGAGTATGGATGCTGAAGTTAGCTGGAGTGTGGGGCGAGTGCGTGGTAGATGGAACTCCTATTTACCGCATTTCTTTGTGCACTTCCAACTTGAAGAGGAAGAAGCATCTCTCTTTGCATCTTTAATAGATAGGAAAAAGGATCTTGACCTGAAGCCTTCGACCAAAGATAGGGAGACTTGGCGAAGTCAGAGGTGGTTTTCCTTCCCTAGATTCATGGAAGGAATTTTTGTAGTTTGAGTGAGGAAGGAAAGTAAGGAAAGCAGGAAAGGTCCAATACAAAGGAAAGGGTTGTGATGCTTAACGATTTAGAATATAGCTGTTGAGGTGGCTCCTGTTCCCCCGGGGCAGGGGTATATGCCCGTAGCTTTCTTCTGTCACTTCTTTCAGATCAATGAAATGGAAAAGTAATAGAGTAAGGGACCCTTGTTTACAAAGAAGGTTGTCACTCCAAGAACTCGAAGTCAAGCATCTTCGGGATTATCCACATTAGTCTTCAACTAGAGAAAGGGTAGGAATATCCTTTGCTAAGTTTTCTTCTCCAGCGGATGTAGCGATAAAAGATTATATTCTTTCCAAGGTCTAGTTACGTCTTTCCTCTCCCTATCTAAAGAGCTCTATTAACATAGACACTCTCCTGACTCTATCATTTTAAGAAAGCAACAAATCCTTCTCTCTATTCTACTATTCGATCTCGTGTCTTGAAAATCGATCTAAAATATGGTCATATCTTTGTTATACCAATAGTAAACCTTCTTACTTCTCTTCTCATCGCGAAAGACGCAAAAGACCTGTTATTAGCTTATTTATAAGCAGTCGAAGGTCCATAAAAGCCTTGATTTTTGGCTTACGGCTTACTTGCCTTTTTTCCTTAAAGCCTATAAAGACAGACATAGACTGAGGGCATTCTGGGCATCCATGCTCCTCGCAATGGCAAGATCCGAGATGTCAGTTGCTTGTCTTCAAGCCTCAACCTTATTCGGACTCCTAGTAGGGCAATCAGGTTTAAGTTAAGCCCGAACAACTTAGTTTTCCACTTCTCTTCCGACACAGGCTTTTTTGCCAAGCCTTCCCCATCAACTAGAAATCCAGTAAGAAAGGCAAGGGGCGTAATGGCAAGGCAATCTCAAATCATAATGGGAGTTTTAGGTTTCTTTAGACAGATTCGCCTTTGGGGTTGTTACAAAATCGGTTCTTCAAGAAGGGGCTCTGAGTACAGTGGATGCATTGAATGCAAGCTGTAAGGAAGAATAATTCTCTTAGCAGACAAGAATGAAATTCAATTAGTTGCACACTTCCCGCAGGAATCGAAGAGTACGCAAGCACATTCGAATGGGAAAGCTTTCCTTGGCTAGCCCTCTATGAAGAAAGATGCCAATTCCCAAAAGTAGTAACAATAGCAATAGTAGTAGGAGTAGCATTAGGAATTAAGACCGTCAGGCCTCATTCATCAAACTGACAGTCCTTAGGGGCTGAAAAAGAGCCCAGATTCTCAGCAACAAGCTTCGAAAGGAAGAAGACACGAAGGGAGGAGTTCCGCTTAGCCTTTGCTCCTCTTTGATAGAAGTAGCTCTTTTGTTTGCCAGAATGGCTTGTTAGCAAGAAAATGCCTTCTTAGGAAGTGAAGAAGAATACGCCTGCTTGAGAATGCCCTCTTGTTGTTCTCGAAAGATAGAGGGGGGGGGCAGATTTCACTAAGGAAAGGAACTGAACTAATGGACGAGGAGGAAGAGAATATAGAAAAAATGCCGACATTCAAGCATACTACAGATGTTACAGAACTGCTAAAGGGACGTTCTAGTATAAAGGACAACTAAGCGAAAGGCCTTCTTAGAAAGGCGGAGTGACAGGTAATGCCCTATTTCCTAACAGTGAAATCAAATATCATACAAGAAAGAACCTAAAGGCTAGGCAAAGAAGACGAGGGAGAAATCGTAGGTGAAAACGTTGGGTTACCAACTTAGGTGGGTTCTCACACCAAGGTTCCTTAGTCTCGGGCAAGCCCAATTCCAAACAAAAGAGAAGGTCGGTCCCGTACTCAAACCAAATCAAAAGGGCGGTGCTCACTCGGATGGAATAATCCCAGGTCAGTCCCATACCCGAACAAAGGCTAGACCGAAGGTCCCGTCCCACGGGTTAGGTGCTTAGCTGAAGGTGGAAGGCGAAGCCAAGGCAAGAGCAAGGGTTGAAAGATAATATAGAACAATTCCATCTCCCCTATTTGTTCCATTCTCAATGGTTGGTCAAGTTGAGATGAACTACGGGGATCTATATATGGACTTCAAGGTCAATCAACCCATGCAACAAAACTCGAAGGAATTTGTTTTTTATGGATTCAAGCAAAGAATAGGAAGTATGGCTTGGCTAGGGAAGCAGTAGTAGTGGCAAAGGTCAATCTTTGAGATGAGTAGAGGGCTGAGTCGTCTAGATTTTATTCCAAAATCACGTATCACCGATAAGCCTATTCAAGAGTAGCTGCTTGCCTTGCCCACTTCAATAAGGAAGACTCCATCCATCTAACTGTAACACCCTGTGTTTAGCTTTCCTGACTAATTAACTTATTTCAAAAATTAGGACCAATTATTATTTTTCTGAACGCTTGTGATGCTTGAAGTGACTATTGTTTGCCTGCCTGCTTGTATGCATGAGGTTTCTCCCCAATAATTCTTGCTATTCTCCAACTCACCTCCTTAGCCCATGTTCTCCTGCCTAATGATCATGCCATGTGTATAGGACCGGTATCTATTTTTACCAAAATATTAACTTCACCAAAAAGCATTTCTTTGAATTAAACTTTCAAACCCCTAAGATGAGATTTGTACTACAAGTCCTCCAATTAGGGAATTTATTTGGCACCAATTATTTTATTTAAAAACCTATTATCAAAATATCTTCCAAAAACCACAATATTATTATTTTAAAAGTTATTTTATTATTTTATTTAAATGCCTTTCTGTGAGACCAGAAATGGTCTCCTATGAAGGAAAGTTATTTTTTTGCTTTAAAAATATTTAAGAAAATTTAGGGAAACTCAGTGGTTATATTTATTCCATATATATGAGTTTCAACACATGGGCATGTTGAAAATAGTGGGCAAACACCTCCAAAAACCTTCTTGCCTATTCCAAGCTTTTGAAATATTTCTATTAGAAATATTGTCAATAAATTTGAGTAAAATTCCAGCATGTCACCTATGATATTTTTTATGGTCTTGAGAAGTTTCATCTCAATCCAAGTTGATTTGAGTCCCATAATTACCCTAAAACCCTATGTGCCTACATTCAAATTTGAGAAACTCTTCATTGTCAAGTTTCTCCAATTGTGCTCAAATTTAGTGGACATGTTTTGATACTCCAATAATGAATCCACACTAAGTGGTGCATAAAGGAGAACAGAAGAACTTGTCCCAAATCCCTCAAAACCCTCTCTGTTGATTTCTGACTTTGGTAACTTTACATTGTAAAGTTTCTCCAATTGACCGCAAACTTTTTGTGCATGCCTTAATGCTCAAATAATGCCCCTACACCAAATATTGGATTTGTGAGAATTGAATTCAATGGGATTGTAAGCAGAAAGCCATTCTTGCCCATTTTAGGGGTTTTCCAAGTATACATTGGAAAACTTCTCCCGCAAATCAAAAATTTAGTGTGCGAGCTTATTTTCATCTATAATTTGATCCTCTTTAAGTTTAATAGCCATTTGAATTCATCTGATTTCCTAACCACAGATTAAACACCTTGTGTGCACTCACTAAATTGGCTTCTTTGACCCCTTCCACTTTTACCCTTGAGCTAAACTTTCCACCACAGCTATCTCTAGTTACATTTTACCTCTAGTAACATCCCCATGGCCACTGGTCAATTATTGGAGAGAGACCCTATGTAACTATCTCTCATTTTACCCTTGGAATCTCTATTTTTACCCCTCTTGCCCCACTTCTGCTTAAGCCAAAGCCCCCATCTCTTTTCAGAGGGTACCTAGCATCCCAAAGCATTGTTTAAAGCCAAGAGATGGCATGCTCATGTGCAGAAAATGAGCAGCACATCCTCAAGTTGAATTTTGGCTGAAATATAGCTTTGTACAGCAAGTGCTATCTACACTTCCTTGCTTGAGCTAAAATTTTGCTAAGGTGTAGTCCTTCCATACCTGATGCTCCAGGACATGGTTTCACCTCCCATCTCTGCCTGTGAAAACCACTTTTACCAGCCCCTAGTTTCCTGCTGGAATGTTTACCTCAGTCAAACCCATTTCAAATCAAATCCACTAGAGACCAAACTACTCACTCATCATCCAGATAGCATGCCCCACCTCCCATACAACTTTGATTGGTCATTAAGGCCCTGTTGGCACAGGTGGCATTGGTGACCACCACCATGCACTGCAATATGGGTGCTCTGCTCCTTCTTGCTTTCCTTCAGGTCATTTCTGGCCGAATCATCTTGTCTAAGCATGTCTCAGCATCTTGTTTTGACCGTTCCAAGCATCTCCATCCACCAACTAGCCTCCAAACTCCTCCTGTGGTGCGTGGCGTCCATGCACACGGAGCTCCAGAGAGCCCCGAGCTCTCTCTCTCTCCCTCCTCCTCTCTTATTTCTTCTCCCAAGCCTATCTTCCTTCACCCCCCTTTCACAGAGAATCTACAAAGCGACCCCCTTGAGCTCCCCTCCCCTTCCAGGGTTCCTCCTCCCTCCAACGGGCATCGTAGTGCCGCCGCGGCCCCTGCAGCCGGGCTGCCTGCTCCTTCCCTCTCACCTCCGGATGCACAGGAGAGTTCCGGGGGCCCTGCCTCCCCTCCGGTTCCTCCCGGCACCCCATTTCCCCTCCCTTTAGCGGATCGTCGTGAAAGATATGACGATCTCATCTTATGCGGTTACGACGTTTTGACTCACATCGTCGTAATTTATATGTAGATTTGATCCTCTCAAACGGTTTACGACGATCTCGGATGAAATCGTCATAGATTTATGACGAATTCATCAACGACATTTTAAAAAACATCACATATGAGCATATTTCTTGTAGTGAGCCGACCCCTGCCTCGACCAGCCGGACCCCGTGCGTGCCCCAGGTCAAGCCAGAGGTAGGAGAAGGCCTGGCAAGGGGGCCCCCTTTGTAAGCCTCTCCTAGCCGGGCCCAACCCCCATAAGTGGAGGCGGGTTCCTCCGCATGCGCCTTTCCGCTCTTGAAAGCGCAAAGGACGATGTGCGCCTCTGGCGTGGCCACTTCGCGGGCGGTTAGCGCTGATCGGCCAGCCCACCTCCCTATCAGTCACCCTGAGCGCTTGATAGCGTTCCTGGTGGCTTTTCTCTATTGTTTTCTTTTATCAGTAACTTCAAAAATCAATAGTAAATTCATTTGGGCTCCGATTCTAATGGTTCAAATTTCCACAGGTTCCTAAATTAAAGCTCTATCCACTTATGTTCTTTGGACATTTTTCCAAGAAGATTGTCTGTAGTGTTATTATTCGAATCCAAATCTGGATATAATTGTCCCACCTTTCAAAAATCCTATAGGTTCCAAATCAAGTCCAAATGGAGTGATTCCAAATTCCAGAGACTTTATTCAGCATTTTTTCTTACCATATTTCTGCTGCTATAAATAAACAGCCCCCTTTTGCTATTTATCCAGTATTAGAAAATTTCTAGTATATTCATATAAACTCCAAATCCAGTGAAACAACTTCTTAAATATTTCTAAAATCATGCTCTGTTTATTGAGTGCCTCCACTCATTTTTAAGAAAATGATTTCTGTAGGCTTCTTCCATAATCACCTATTCCTCTTTTCATCCATTCAAAAATCGTCGATGATCCAAACATCCTATGGCAAGCTTCAGGTATTTTTCTTATGATCGGAGAGGTCCAAGAAAAATATAACTTCTATTTTTGTGGCATTTTTATTTCTGTCTGCTGTGTGGCTTACCTTGGTTGTTTCCGACGATAGCTGACGGGTAGACGGAGTACTCGGAGTTGGAGCCGAAGACCTCGAAGACCCGAGTACTTATGTGAGGAAGGCAAGCAGCCCTTTGACCATGGAGAATATGTTACTTTGCATGAATAAAATAGCAAGTATTTCCGTTGCATATGATAATAAGTGCCGGTAATCATTTGATATGATTTTACCGATGGCTCCCCCGGAGCACCTGCATTGAGCTTGATCCTACCCCTTGAGGGTCATGCTAATATTATGTTGACAAGTAAAGATAGAAGTAGTATTATCATGAGCACATTGATGACATAAAGCAAGAGTGTATGAAAACCCCGTCGGGTGCAACTAATGCCCGAGGGTGATGATGACATAGGTGGTCACTTTTGGTGAAGTGATGCACCCGGTTTTTGTGTGAGTATGGTTTCGGAAATGGGATTAGATTTATGATGTGTCGACCGTCCCAACCTTACCAGTACGACCACGTTACCCTTTATGGGACGGGGCTATGTTAATTACTCTGATCGATGCTAGCAAAGAGCCACATTACTAGTGGCGGGAGTGATGTGTGGTTACTCTATTGATGGGTCGTGCCAGGTAGGACGACTATGCCATTTTTATGAGTTCCAGTCACACCATTGGTCCCCCGCATGGTTGGTACTGTCCAGAGTTGGTGCTCGTAAGAGGTACAACATGTGTGCTGGGTACCAATCGAGTGGACCTCTTTGTCTAGTATCGTTAGGGGAAAGTCATTGATCGGGTACTTACAATACAAGGAATATGCTAGTACACGACGCTATTTTTCATCGCTACATCGTCACGGTTTTTCATTTACGACGATCGCACGACGAAAAACCAAGCGTCGAAAATGGAGCGTCAGAAATGAACAGCAACGACGTTTTGGTCAAAATCGTCGTAACTTTACGACGATTCCTGGATTGTCGTAACCTTTACGACGATCCTAAATCATCGCTGACAATCAAACCCTGTCCTACGTGGCAGTCCTACGTGGCAAAATTACGACGAAATCAAAACGTCATGGCTGAAATTAGCCCAACCCATTTCAATTGGTCACATGGGCTCGTTTTATTTTTTTTGGGCTATTCTTATTGGGCTTCTTTTGGGCCTTGGCCTATTTTCAGCCACTTTAGTTTTTTTTCAAATTTTTTTATCATTCTAATTTGGACACTGGCCTTTTAGTGCCCAAATACATTTGGTCCAATTTCAGTTTTGGCCTTTTTTCATTTTTGAATTCAGCAACTTTTTGCTCCGGAACTTGGTTTCATTTCTATTGGTTGGGCCTTTTCAACCCAATTATTTGTCCAGTATTAAATCCAATACTATTTCACATTCAAATCAAGAAAAATCCAAGTCGAATTAAAATCATCCATCATATAACATCACAAAATACATATCCCAGGTTTACATAACATAATAAGTCATCTCATGAATACATTTTTACACAAGAATATAACAATAATAGTACAATGGACTTCATTCCGCTTTCCCATGAGGCATGCTTGAGATGCGACAACTTGTCATCCTACAAGAACATTACACTCCACATGAATCAATCAAAAGGAAATAAATATAAAAAATATTACAAATAAAAAAATTTGTATTCATCCTTAAGATCATGTCAAAAATACTGAGATATAAATGCTGGAGTATAATTAGTCCAACCTAAACAGGTCACAGAAGCTGAAAATTAAACTTCAAACTATCTAAGAGTGTTCCAGGAAATGTGTTCCCCTCATCTGATAACTCAAAGGCATCAACTTACGCAGTACAGATTATATCATCAATGAATAATTGAAATGAAATATTTTTCCGGGCTAACAATAGTAAATAAAGCAGTTAATTCTAAAACCAAGAAAGTGAGAATGGGCCGTAGGTGACGTACAAGTCCATGCATCTGTAGTAGTTAAGCCCTTGTGTAAACCCTGTCTTCTCAAATTTGTCTGCGTAGAATAGGAGGAGCTGGTTTGCGCATTCCAAAGACCGTCTTAAACTTATGACTCATGTCGTATATAGAAAATTCAGCTTCAGCGACTCCGGGCTCCTGCATCCATAATTCAGTAATGCATATGAACGACTGTTTCGACAAACCAAATCTGAAGCGGTGTTGGTGCAGATGAAAACTATATCCAAGAATAAGCAATTAAACAGCAGTATCTAGTACTGCATCAGGAGATACATTTTAGCCTGAGTCTGCAGGTAGGAATTGGCGATGACAAGATGGACAATTATAATCTAAGACAGGAGTCAGTTAAAGACACATAATTCACAAGGACAGCCATCACAGCAGCACCAGTTCGAACGAACAGCAGGAGATAGAGGCGCGGAGGGGAACCAAGACGCTTACCACGAAGACCTTCTTGACGTTGGGGTGCTTCTCCATGTACTCCTTCATGAAGGTGTCCCTGCGAAACAAAGACCAAATCCTCGATCAGGATGCGACGCCATAGCACACCACAGGAAAACAAGGCGAATCGAACCATGAACAACGACGAGCCGAGCCTCCGAACTAACATGAAGATGAAGAAGGCGCTCGGGGGGCGCTTGGGCTTGTTGGGGTCCTTCTCGGCCTTGCTCTTCTTCACCGCGACCCTACACCACCAGAAATAAACAGCAGCAGCAAACCGAATTAGAGCCCGACGCGAAACAGCAGCAAGAAACCTGGCCATTCTCTAGGCGAGCTTTATATACACGGCCGAAACCTCCCTCACCCAACATGCAATCTTGTCTGAAGTTCTTAGTGGCGGCAGCAATCTCACGGAAAGTGAAAATATGTGTGGCAATGTTTCAGAGTGAGCAATCAGTTGTAGTACAAGCAGTTAAACTCAATAATTCAACAGAAAAAACTGTGCCACTACATTAATGCAACTTTGCTAATCTAGAAGGACATTAACTTTAAGGTAAAACTCGTTTTTAATCATTAATCTTCAAAAAAAATACCACATTCCTTCCGTGGGGGGCTAGTGAACACCTACATTTAAGTAGAGGCTCAGCAGTACTCACTTTGGAAGTAATATTCAATTTGTTTGAAAAGAAGTTCAAGTAAAATCCATCAATCAGTCTCCAAAATACTACCTCCGTACCAAAATAATACATTACCGCAATGATGTAAATAGCGAATAAGTATTTCCTACAATTCCTCTACTAGTGAGTTCGTGAGAAGAAAGGATCCTCTACCAGTTTTTTTTCTAAACCATAACAGACAGAGTCATCTTATTAATCTTTTCTGCACTACATTTGTCCTGCTTTTTATGGTGCCAAACTGGCAAAACCCTCCAAGGAGAGGAATTGCAGACAATTTGTGCATCGGCAAGACGTTTAGCGGCCTAGCGGGACAAATACACTCGCTCAAACATAACCACTGTATGTAAAAGGAGTATTGAAATGACAACCACATCATGCCGCATCTTTATCCCATCCTCTCCAATCATATGTTGCATCCTCTGTTTTTTCAGTCTTTCTTCTTCTAGGATAGGTCTGCCCAGAATACAAGTGAGATTGTAATGAATCTTAATCATTCACAGCACTATCGAGAGAGAAATATACCGATGTGGTAAAACCTAATTACTGATTGACATGCATAGCTAATTAGGTGTAGATAACGCCATGTACCAAAATATGAATTGTGCTCATAAGGTTACCAACGAAAATTACCTAAATCTATAAATCTTTTCTACTACTGTAAACTACATGAAATACTTAATATACAGACAAATATGAAACGGCTTCAGCGAACAAACAATTACTACCTCTCTCATTACTACAGTAAACTGAAAGTAATACTTAACTGCAATCTGCAGGCATACATGCAAGAGATTCAGGGAACAAGCACGTATTTAACATCCATGTACACATGCTCTAAACCCGTGTACGGGAACGCCGGATTTACATGAAAGGGATTCAGGGGGAAAGAATACCATGAATACTAGGAACACCAGATTTACATGTGGTCCTCACCTTCTCAGCATACTCATGCTCCTCTTCTTGGTCTACGACCACCTCGCTAAACCCAGTACTGATGTGCTCCTAGTCCTACGTGCAGGAGCGCTACCCGCGCCGCTCTGCATCGCAGCTTAGAGACTTGCGCCGGCCCTCCATTGTGCGTGCGAGGGAAAGCAGACGGGGAGGGGTCGATTGGGATTTGCAGATGAGCTATATTACAGTAACTATACGAACTACAGAAAGGTAATACTATAGTAACTGATTGTCTGATTGTGACGACTCCTCAAAATATTGATTATTATACTGGGAAGTCTGGCATGCCCAAAAATACTCATCAGTTTTTTAATAAAATAGCTATCGGTGAAAGCTACAACATAAATTGGTCAATCAAAAGTGATGGTCATCCATGACTTTCTGTGCGCACATATGTCTGCTTGCAGGTATGCAAAGGCATACACCACACATGTCACACACTCAAGGTCAAACAAATCATGCCTAGTAAACAAAAGAACTCTATGCAAGTAGATAAATTATTTTAGTTTAAATACTTCCAGAAATCTCTTTTGCACAATGCCTAGGTGCATACATTTAGAAAGATAACTCTGGACATATTAGAGTATAACACATATCTAAATCAATTATGTGAAATTTACTCCAGGTTCTCTTAATATGGTCACAGTAGGAAAGTGATAAGATCCCAGTTAGCTAATAGTATGTCTCATCTGTAATGAGAGGCCCTGTGTTTAATCATCAATGCTGGTAACCCTATACAATATACATGTTACTATTCATGGCATTACTCGTTCAGAACCCGCTCTAATTCAAACAACAAATAGATGAACAACTGCCAGAGGCCCCCTAAAATGCCTTAATCCAAAACCACCCCAAGGATATAAGCGTCTGAAGATGTACCCTATAGACTACATACCAGTGCTGAGTTCTGAGAGTGTATAATATCCATATTAGTTTGCTAAATCCAACTAAATTGCCACCGTTTGTCTACGACGAAATTGCCATGCTCCTGGATTCCGTGTTCACTACATCTTGTGACAAGGTTGGATTCGCCTTTGCATTTCCTTGGGTTAATAAGTAAAATAAACTATTAAAAAACCCATAAAAAGGGAATTACTAAAGAACGGGGAATTGCTAAAGATTCAGGTTCGATATCCCGCGGTCAAAAAACTGAAAACTGAAAACTGAAAATATGCCATGTGGTCAGAAAAGATTCAGGTTTAGGGAATTGCTAAAGATTCAAGCAATACATATGCCATGTGGTCTGAAAACTGAAAATGTTACTGGGTATAGCATATCGCTAATTAGATGGCTTGATCCTAGGTGCAGCGGCCCTTTAACTGAGTTGGCTGTACATGGAGGATACAAATGTCTCCTGCCCATGGCGGATGTTCACTAAGAATTTTATTACACACGGCTCTACAACATTAATCTCATAAACCTATTTATCGAATTCGTTTGGTTTGCCTAAAATAAATACAGGGCAATCTGGAAAGTCATTGACTACTGTATCGATGAAAATAATGAGCTCTTGAACCTCCTACTAGTAAACAATGGGCACCTTAATCAAGCTAGCGAGGCAGTGGACGTCGATGTCGTCAGGAATGACACCCCTGTTTAGCTGCTCCGTGACATGCTCCTCCAGGCTGTTCTCCGGAGTGATGCGAAATATCCCTTCTGCCTTCATACATATCATTGATTTCATCCGCACGGATTAGATTTAGTGAACCAATTCGACTTAAGAAACGAACACACTCAGCTGTGTATTTGCCTGGCTCCAAATTAAATGAAAAAGTTTCAGCTACTAGCAAGGAGGAACAGAGTAATAATGTGTTTGCGCAGTTGTGCTACCTTGAGGCCATCCTATGCGTAGAGCCTCTCCTACATGAGCAGGAGGATCTTGGGGACGGAGTTCCCCCTGTCATCGTAGCCGCACTGCATCAACTCCGGCCACACCCCGAAGACGCTGGAGCTGGAGGCCGGCCGGAAAGCACGACGAATCAAACTGCCAAGCCAGACTAGTTAGCAGCAAGGAGGAGGGAATACGAGCGAGCGAGCGAGCTTATGATGGGCGAGTCATCGCGGCTGTGGAGGGGGCCGTGGTCTTCGGCCAAAGCGCCGAGCTTGGTGAGCTAGGGAGCCTTGGATGGCGGTTGCTGCTGCTGCTACTTGTGGTGGGCGAGGAGGTCGTCGTCGCCAATGAGGCTGGCGCGGGAGAGCTCCTTCTTGTTCTGCTTGTACATCTCCCAGATCTTGGAGAAGTCCATGGAGTAGTCTGGTATGGCGCCGTTCTGCATATCCCAGTCCCCGAACATCGACACCGTCATCCACGTCGTCTCCCCCTCCCCCTGCACACACACACACATCGGAATCTTCCATCAAGCCTCGGAAGAACCAGATCGCGAAAAAGGAAAGAAAATCCTTCCAGTCCCGCGCCTTGAGCTCCCTCGCCTCCCTCCGCCTCTCCCGCATCTCCCGCGCCGTCATCTCCTCGTCCCCATCACCCCCTCCGTCCGCCGCCGAGGCCGACATCGACACCACCGACGGGAGGGCGTGTAGCTCCTCAGTTTTAGGGAGCGGCGGTCAGCGGAGCACCAGGTGGGGCGGCGGCGGTGGTGTTGGGACCCTTGGCCTGGGCGACGCCGTCGGAGATGGGAAGGAGGGAGGACTCTATCGGGAGGGGGGCGGGGACGGGGAGGAGGTGGTGGCGGCGAGGAGATGGGGATGAGGGAGGGGTCTGAGCTAGGGTTTGGTCTGCGGGTGGGTTTATTTTTTATTTTTTATTTAGATACATGAATGGATGGATGTGAGATGGTGAGATAGATGGATGGATCGATGGTTGCCATGTCATCGATCCGTTAGATGAGTTCTGATTGGTTCGAAAAGTTACGACGTTTTTATAATCATCGTAAGAGTTATGACGATCTCATCTTATGCGGTTACGATGCTTTTGACTCACATCGTCGTAATTTGTATGTAAATTTGATCCCCTCAAACGGTTTACGACAATCTTGGATGAAATCGTCATAGATTTATGACGAATTCATCAACGATGTCTTAAAAAACATCATGTATGAGCATATTTCTTGTAGTGTTACCTCTGGTATGTTATATACCGCGAGTCGTGGATGACACAGAAGTTCCCCGGATCTCGTGGGTCCAGCATACTTCCTCTGTAGAGTGTAAAACTATTCGAATAGTCGTGTCCACGGTCAAGGACAGTTGGGTAATCCTGCTTAAACTACGTCCAGCTATTTCCGCATAAACCAAGTGTGTGTGTGTGAGGTGATGAAAAAGATATTGTTATGGAAAGTAATGATATGACCAAGTTCGGTGACTTGGCATATAGGATGAGCCCGGATGGCTCAGCCTCCGGTAGATGTATATTGATACCTGTAACCTGTTCTTCAAAAGTAATTCTTTAATTTGATGCATATCTCATGATCATTCCACCTATATGAAATCCACCAGATGCATGATATTGTTATCCTTCCCTTTCATTGTTCATATCATGGGCTGTTTGTGAGTACAATCAAAAGTACTCATTGGCTTGCCACTAGTTATTTCATTGAACAGGTATGAAAGATCGGGATATGGTGAAGATTAACTCGGTGACGTTCTTGCGAGCTAGGATGCTTCCCAGTAAGAATACGTGTAGGTTAAGGTTGATGGCATGGGTTCACGCTTTCAACCAATAATTCCCATATTGGTCAAGTTTGGAGTGTTGGCCTTTAAGGCCCGATATATGTAAGATTCGATCGAGGTGGTCATTTATTGCATCAAACGGTATGTATGGATGTAAGACTCTTTTATTCGGTATATGTGTTCGGTGAGCATTGAGCTCTGGGATCACTCAGCATGGCGATCTCGACTCGTAAGTCGGGGTCCCCACACTAACCCATATCCATTGGAACCAGAAGCGAGTTGTAAAGTCACCCTTTGGCTAAAAACACGATTTGTATGCGCGGCATAACACACACCTCTGCAAAAGAAGAGAAAGAACGGAAAGAAGCAGGCCCACAAGATCACAAGTGGATTGAATATCCTTTGCTTTCGTCACCGGTGCTATTGAATCCACATTTAGAAGAAAGAGCTCCGGAACTGAATTGCTTTGAGTGGGGCTTGCCCATTAATTAGATCTCCTGAGTAAGCCAAGAATGAAAAAAGCGATGGATGTATGTGACAAAGAGAACTTATGAACATGAAAGCCAGACTGTTCCCTAAATATTTTAGGAAGCGAAGAAGACAGAGGGATAGAGGCAACACCTTTTGATGCCAAAAACTCCAATTTAGACGAAAACTCCGGGGGCAATAAAACAATTTAGAATATGCAGTAGTGTTAGTAGTTTTGTACATCTATTAGGCATTTTTGCAAATACGCGGAGGGGAGTGGCCTGTGTAACCAAGACAATACACCTCGACGTCATCTTATCCAACACATAAAGGGGACTGGCCTCTTTCACTAAGACAATAATTTTGGCCGTGTAGATGCAGTATTCGATGTTTCACAAAACAAAGATAGAGGTTGTAAGAGAGACCTTGTCAGTGCGAAGGAGAGGAACGTGTCGAGAAGAAGACACCTGTCCGGAGAGGTGCAAAGGAGAGCTGCGATAGCAAATGCAATTCAAAGGCAATCTTTTGTTGTTATCCGGTCCTTGATAGAAAGAGAACCTTATGAAGAGTCCCTCACTTACGGATCACTGAAATAGCCTAGCTTTCCAAGCGAAGTGACCTTAGTTATTGTAGTGTAAGACCCACGAGGAGAAGCTATAGCTTTCAGAGTTGCTGAATTAGTAGTTGTAGCTATGAGAAAGGAGTAGTGTTGGAGGAAGATTTAGGCTCAGCCAATTCAGTCAACGGTAATTTATTAGATACCTCTCCATCCCTCTCTCCACACAGCCAGCTTAATATGACCCAAGACAGTCATGTTCCCAGTCTTACCCCACAACAAGCTTCTTGCTCAAACCCTGGATCTGGAAACTTGACAAGCTCCATGACTCCAGTCATCCTAGCACCAAGTACTGTAGATACTGGTGAGAAAAACCTTTTATGTCGTCAACAACTAGGCCTATCATAATTAACCCAAGAACCTGTTTGCAGCTAGTACCAATAATGGAGTCATACCCAAACTTCAGGAGCCACAACCCACCATTTTCCCTTCCTTGCTTATGCTTTGCTGTCCTCGGGAATGGTATCTCCTTGAACAACGTAGCTGTGTCACATATATTCTGTTAATGGGATGGATTTTATGCTTTCATATGGTGTGATTTCAACGTTGAGTACCTACTAAGAGTTAGTTCTCAATGGGCAATAAATCATATTGATGAAAAATCCACCAAGGAGCATGAAACAAAACAGATAACTTACATACCATTATACTTAGAGCCAATAAACTACCTAGAATCCTCTGTCTCAACCAATTTATTCTTGTCTTTACATCGATTTCCAGATATAGGAAGGGAAAGTAAGAGAGAGCAAGCAAAAGAAAGAAATCTAGAAACATACCTAAGGGAAGAAAGCATATTTTAGATTTACTCCTTCCATGTCTAGTAGGAGTGTGTGCTTCTTATTGCCTTTTGAGCAGTAGTTGTATACATTCCTCACACAATCTAATTAATTATCTTTCTCCCTAGCCAAATACCAAGGGAGTTTTATGAGTCATATCCACCTTACGAGATAGCGGAAGTAGCATTAGCAGGAAAAGTAAGCTCCTTTTCAAGCCTTCTCTTTCGTAACCTTTGATTAGTTCCTTAGATGCCCTTAGCAAGAATGATACAGGAGCAAGAAAGTATATTTCCTACACCTTTCAAGAATCTCTCTATTCCAATAGCACAGTATAAAATTCAATACATAAGTCATGTTGGTCAATCAATGACAATGATAAGCTCTGTAAAAAAAGAGTCTATTGCTCTTCGACACGTTTTATATCTACTTCAGTCATGCTTTATTGGAGTTATCTGGCGCCAAGGAGGAAGGAATAGATATTAGGATCCTAGAATTGTTCCGTTTGAAGTTCCTAAGGGTGGTTACAAAAGAAAGGGATGCTCAAACCAAGGATTTGGTGTCTTATTAGTGCATCAATCTACAGAAAGGTAGGGGGCATACCTGTGTGAAAATGGAGTGTAAAGCATATTCTAGATATTTCACTTCGAATTTCTTAACCTAATATTATAATATGTCACTGGTGCTTAACAAGATAATGGAATATTAAGGTAAAATGAAACTAATATATGCGAAAGTTAATGTAAGCTTTGGTAATGAGTCTCATTAATTCAATTTCTCCAAATTTGGTAGACAACCACATGAGAAGGACTTATCTAGCAAAGATGACATTATTGGTATTGCTTCTATTGTTGTGCCTCCCACAGATTCTTTAGAACCATATTTGCTGGACCATGAGAATAATATGCATATGAATGAACGAAATGAGATAGACGATATATTCCTTAGAAAAGAACCTATCCTCAAACACAACTTCCATGTTGATATCTTAGGGGATCCTCCTACACCAAAAGTAGATCATGTATTTGAGTTAAAGAGATTACCTCATACTTTGAAATATACTTATCTTCATGAGCACCCCGGTAAACCAAATGTAGTGGCCGACGCCTTGAGTCGGAAGACCAGCACCTTAAACGTCATGCTTAAGGAAAGGCAGCCCGCCTTATACGAAGAATTGGAGAACTTCGGATTGGAACTGGTGGAACCAGGATTCCTAGATAATCTAGAAGTCAAACCAACACTGGAAGATGACATCAAGGAGGCCCAGAAAGGTCACAGGAGCATCGAAGGTATCAAGAAGAAGATTCCAGAAGGCAAGGCCCCAGGATTCATGGAGGATGATCAAGGAGTGGTGTGGTTTGGGAAACGTTTATGCGTACCCAACAAGGCTGAACTCAAGGAACTCATCCTATGGGAAGTTCATGATACACCCTACTCCATTCACCCCGGTGGTACCAAGATGTATCAAGATCTCTGAGTAAGATTCTAGTGGCACGGCATGAAGAGGGAAATCGTGTCATATGTGGCCAAGTGCGATGTGTGTTAGCAAGTTAAGGCTGAGCATCAGCGACCCGCAGGACTGCTACAACCTCTCCAAGTGCCGGAATGGAAGTGGGACAAGGTAGGGATGGATTTCATTACCTGTCTACCAAGGTCTAGCAAGGGCCATAACTCGATATGGGTTGTTGTCGACCATTTGACCAAAGTGGCCCATTTCATCCCTGTCAACAGCAATTATGATGGGAACAAGTTGGCTAGTCTCTATGTCGAGCGCATAGTAAACCTTCATGGAGTTCCCAAGGAGATTGTATGTGACCGAGGCACGCAGTTTACTTCAAGGTTTTGGAGGAAACTTCAGGAAGCCCTTGGTACCAAGCTCTCTTTCAGCACCGCCTTCCACCCCCAGACGGGAGGACAGACGGAAAGGGTCAATCAGATACTCGAAGATATGCTCCGCTCATGCGTTCTAGCGCACGGAGCCAAATGGGAAGACCGTCTGCCATTCGCCGAGTTTTCATACAACAACAGCTACCAGTCTAGTCTCTAGATGGCCCTGTTCGAAGTGCTGTACGGGCGGAAATGCCGCACCCCGCTCAACTGGTCAGAAACCGGAGACGGGCTGATTTTCGGACCAGAAGTTTTGCACCGGGCGGAAGAGAAGGTGCAACTAGTCCAAGAAAACCTGAAGGCATCCAAGTCGCGGCAAAAGAGTTATGCGGACTCTCGCCGCAGGAATGTGGAGTTCATTCCTGGAGATCGGGTATACCTCCGTGTCACGCCTCTCAAGGGGACCAAGCGTTTCCACGTTAAGGGGAAACTCGCTCCAAGGTTCATTGGGCCATTCAAGATCACGACAAGGCGTGGAGAGGTCGCTTATCAGTTAGAGTTACCTCCGGAATTTTCGGGTGTGCACAAGGTTTTCCATGTGTCACAGCTTCGGAAGTGTCTCCAGACGCCAAGTCATTCCGATCCTTATAAGGACATTGATCACCGAGCCATTGACCTTCATTCTGATCTCACCTACCGCGAGAGGCCAACCCTTATTCTGGATGAAGCAGAGCGATGCACCAGAAGCCGCACCATCAAGTATTTCAAGGTTCAATGGAGCAACCACACCGAAGCTTAAGCTACATGGGAGCATGAAGACTATCTCCGATCTGAGTTTCCAAACCTTTTTAGCACCTAGTTTAGGAATCTCGGGGACGAGATTCTTGTAACGGGATAGGTCTGTCACACCCTGTTTTTCCTATCACTTGTGTGTGTTGTAAAATTCTGAGCTTGTTAAAACTTTTTCCAAACTAATGATGTGAGTGCCATGATTGACATTGTATGCTTGTAAGCTTGATCATGTGAGGATTTCAAACCCTAAATTCCTTGGTATTATACTGATTTCCAAAAACCTTTGCTTATTGCTGACCAAAGTAAAACCACCTTGAGTTGCACTACATGCCCTTGACAGCAAGCGGTGCTTCAACTGATATTTGGTAATATGATTTTTACCTATCTTTATATTTCAAACCCACAAAAATAATTATTTTTGTGATTATGTTCCTAATTAAATAACCTAGCCATTTCTAAGGTCAGAATTGGTATTCCAACATGGAAAAATACTTTTCTACTTTGGAAAAATCTGATTAAATTTAGAGATGATCGGAATGACATATATTTTCCATACATAGGATTTTAAACCCATTTTATATTATATTTATTGATTAAAACTATAAAAGCTATTTCTGTCTGTTTTGGCATTTTGAAATATTTCCAAAGGAAATATTCTCAATAAATTCCTAGAAAATTCTTGTGCTATCCCTAAGCCTTGTTTGGTGTCCACATAAAGTTTCACCTTGATCAAAGGTGGATAAGGACCCCAAATAACCCAAAAACCTTGTCTGTCCAGAATTAAGTTAGAGCAACTCTACATAGCAAAGTTTGTCCAGTGAGGCTAAAACTTTACAACCCTGTTTGTCCAATGAGTTACACTAGAAATGCATGATATTGTTATCCTTCACTTTCATTATTCATATCATGGGCTGTTTGCGAGTACATTCAAAGTACTCATTGGCTTGCCACTGGTTATGTTATTGACCATACATGGAAGGACCGGAGTTTGGAGATGAGTACGTCTTCGGAGACACCCCTGCGAACTAGGACGCTTCCGAGTCAGAATGCCTGTCGGTGTAGGCTTTATGGCATGGGCACCCGCTTAGCCCCTATGTTTTCCACTATTAGTGCACTCGACTGATTTGGCCTTAGGCCCTGTCTTGTGAACTTGACCCTTCGGTCACGTGTTGTAATAATCGGTACTTGGATGTAAGACTCTTTATTCAGTATCTGTGTTCCGTGAGCATTGATATCTGGGATCACTGAGCACGCCGATTCTCGACTAGTAAGTCGGGATCCCCACAGAGCTGGTATCAGAGCCATCCTGACTATAGGAAGCCTTAGGTAGCATGGGCGATAGCCGAGCAAGTAGTGCACATAGGTTGACCGAGAACCACACCCACTATATATTTCTAACCCTCTCCTCTACACCTTGTAGATGGCCACCGTACCCGAGACGCTTCTGGAAACAGGCTTTCCTCTGCTTTTAAGCGACAATCTCGAGAAGTGTCAAGTACGTCGCACGCCCGTCTTTCTCTACCACAAACATTGGGTCAACGTCGACACCAAGGAGTATCACGTGGACGTGATAGTGAAGGCTAATGACTCCCCAACTAGCTGGTTCTTCGTAGGACCACAAATGGAGGATCTGATGTTGGATGTGGAGACTGCAGCACGAGAGGCACTCGTGTGACTCCGCGACATCCTTCCTGAGATGGCGAACGAGCCAGCTACTCGTCACCTACCTTTTGTTAAGGATAAGGTAGACGGAAGCTGGAGACTCAACCCCTCATCCGAGGACGGGATGCCATTAAGGTTTCAGACCTACTTCGGCCTCTCCTCAGACACCTTGACGCTTCTTTTGATCAAGTAGTCAACTAGGATTCGCCAAGAGCTGCACAAAGTTAAGGACC
The DNA here is from genome assembly GCF_904849725.1 of Hordeum vulgare subsp. vulgare. Taxonomy (NCBI): domain Eukaryota; kingdom Viridiplantae; phylum Streptophyta; class Magnoliopsida; order Poales; family Poaceae; genus Hordeum; species Hordeum vulgare. Next base: position 196,004,325 of record NC_058523.1, on the reverse strand, counting down.
TACTTCGTATGTAGAAGATGAAGAACCGCAAGGTGAAGAAAGAAGGAGCACCTGTGATATCACCTGGCTTTGCTTTTCAAGAAGGAATACCCCCGCTTCAGGCCGTTCCTCTTCGCAGTTGATGTTTAACCGCAGAAGAATACACCGAGCTCTTCGCTACCTCACCAACCAAGAGACGTCGGGATGGTCTACTTCCTTCCCCTACTCCCTCGAGGAAGGGAAACACTAATGAAGATGAAGACAGAGAGGGAGATGAAGACGAAGATCCCATAGAGCCGTCTTATGAGACTGCACAGTCGATCTCTTAGCCGTGTAGGATGCACCGAACGTAGGAGTTCTTGTATCAGGGTTTTATCACCCGAATGTTGTGTGAACCTGTTGGATGCAAGTCGCATTCTGCCTTAAGCAGCTTGTGAGCGACTACATCACTTGTTTTAATTTAATGCAATAGTTCTTTTCAAAGAAAAAAATCCTTGTCATAAAACTTTGCACAGTAGCACAACACCAGACCCCCTTTTACTAGAACATCATCCCTTTCAAGTGCAACCAGTTCGGAAAAAATTTGACATGTCTACTCCCCTGACAGGATGGTGAACGCAACTCGCAACAGCACTTTCGGCAACCCCGGCTCTGCCTCTTGTGGACAGCAGCAGGGAACCAGAGGGGAAGCTCAAGCTGGAGATCACCATGTGCAGCAAGACGATGTTCCACCGCCGCCGCCTCCCCCTGAAAGCTTGACCATGGCTCAGTTCCTTCAAGCTCTTCGGGAGGAGCGTCAAGCCAACAATGCCGCTATTTGGCAGCTGGCTCGAACATTGGTGAACCACCGCCGTAGAACGGGAATAACAATGGTTGCTCAGCTCTCTCTGAGTTTATGCGGACTACGCCGCCCATATTCACGGAGACGACTGAGCCCTTGGATGCCGATGACTGGATCCGCACTATTGAAGACCTTCTCGCGCTAGTCAAGTGCACTGATGACAATGAGAAAGTCCTCTATGCAACTCACTGCCTCGGAGGCATAGCCAGAGCCTAGTGGGATGGATTTCAGATCATGCGAGCAGGACAAGTTATCACTTGGGCAATGTTCAAGGAAGGATTCCGTGCTGCTCACATTCCTCTCGAAATGATGAACATTAAGAAGTGGGAATTCCGAGCCTTAAGGCAAGGCAGTTGATCATTCAAGGAGTATTTACAGAAGTTCAATCTTCTATCAAGGTATGCACCTGAAGATGTCAGCACTCAAGCTGCCAAAGTGGAGCGCTTTATGGAAGGACTGCAGTAGTCACTCTAGTATCAACTAGTTGTTTGTGAATGTCGGACCTTCAGTGACCTAGTTAATAAGGCTCTTATGTTGGAAGACAAGCATCATGCAATGGACGACACCCGTAAGCGCAAGCTAATGAGTAGTGGAGGACCGATTAGCTCGAAACCACGACCATGGCAGTCAGCCCCAGCAAGACCCGACTATCAGCAGCAGCAGTACAAGCATCCAACATTTCGCCAAAATTACAAACCTCAGCAAGTCAGCGTCAAGCCAGCAAGCACTCTGCCAAACAACGGTGGGGGCAAGACCAACCTTCCAGCGCAAGTTACCTGTTTCGGATGTGGAAAACCAGGGCACTATTCTAGGCAGTGCCCCAATAAGAAACCCGATGCTCCGCACCCCAATGCGCCAAATCTAGGCCAAGGAGCACCAGGCACGAACTAGGCTCCCCGCAATCAGTAGTATCACAGCAAGGGGCGGATTAATCACATTTCCGCAGAAGAGGCACAGGAAGACCCGGACTGCATTCTGAGTACGTTCCTCGTCAACTCTACCCCAGCAACAGTATTGTTTGATTGTGGTGCTGCACATTCCTTTGTTACGCAAAAGTTTGCAGAAAATTTTGGTCTAGAACCTACCCTGCTTCGTGGGAATATGGCAATTCAAACCTCGGGAGCAGTTTTGAGGACCAACCTAGGGTGTAGGAAGGTTGGGATAGTTATCAATGGGACGAGCTTCTCAGCGGATCTCATTGTGCTTAAGTCGCAAGGCCTAGAAGTAATCCTCGGTATGGACTGGATGGCCAAACATCAGAGTATCTTGGACTGTGCTAACAGGACCATTACCAGGACCTAGTACGATCTGTACGAATGCACTGTCATGTCCTTCGAATTGACGAATGCCCCAGCTTACTTCATGTACCTCATGAATAAGGTCTTCATGGAATATGTGGACAAGTTTGTTGTCGTATTCATTGACGACATATTAATCTTTTCAAAGTCTGAAGAAGAGCATGAGCAACACTTGAGGTTAGTATTGGAAAAGCTTCGAGAACACCAATTGTATGCCAAGTTTAGCAAATGTCAGTTTTGTCTGAAAGAAGTTGGATTCCTGGGTCAAACCATGACATCAAGTGGATTGGCAGTTGATCCCTCCAAGATTACCATGGTAACCAATTGGGAATCGCCAATCGACGTGAAGGAAGTCAGGAGCTTCCTCGGACTCGCAGGTTATTACCGCAAGTTCGTAGAAGGATTCTCCCGCATCACGCGACCAATGACTCAGCTCTTGAAGAAAGGCAAGAAGTTCGAATGGAAATCGGAATGTGAGGCAAGCTTCCAGGAGTTGAAGAAGAGGTTAACCACCGCCCCGGTATTGGCCACTCCAGATATCAGCAAGGAGTTCGTGATATATAGCGATGCCTCAAGGACCGGGCTAGGTGGGGTTCTAATGCAGGATGGCATAGTCGTGGCATACTTGTCACGACAATTGTGCCCGCATGAGGAAAATTATGCCGCCCATGATCTCGAGTTCGCAGCAGTAGTGCATGCCCTGAAGACATGGCGACATTACCTTCTGGGGAAGCGATGTGAAATATACACCGACCAGAAGAGTCTGAAGTATATCTTCACCCAAAGGGAATTGAATATGAGGCAACGGAGATGGTTGGAGTTAATCAAAGACTACGACCTCAGCAATCAATATCACCCCGGTAAGGCAAATGTAGTCGCTGATGCCTTGAGTCAGAAGACCAACAACTTAAACGTCATGCTTAAGGAAAGGAAGCCCACCTTATACGAAGAATTGGAGAACTTCGGATTGGAACTGGTGGAACCAGGATTCCTAGATAATCTCGAAGTCAAACCAACGCTGGAAGATGACATCAAGGGAGCCCAGAAGGGAAACAAGAGCACCGAAAGTATTAAGAAGAAGATTCCAGAAGGCAAAGCCCCACGATTCCTGGAGGATGATCAAGGAGTGGTGTGGTTTGGGAAACGTTTATGCGTACCCAACAAGGCTGAACTCAAGGAACTCATCCTACGGAAAGCTCATGATACACCCTACTCCATTCACCCCGGTGGTACCAAGATGTATCAAGATCTCCGATAAAGATTCTGGTGGCACGACATGAAGAGGGAAATCACGTCATATGTGGCCAAGTGCGTTGTGTCTCAGCAAGTTAAGGCTGAGCATCAGCGACCCGCAGGACTGCTACAACCTCTCCAGGTGCTGGAATGGAAGTGGGACAAGGTAGGGATGGATTTTATCACCAACCTACCAAGGTATAGCAAGGGCCATAACTCGATATGGGTTGTTGTCGACCATTTGACCAAAGTGGCCCATTTCATCCCTGTCAACACCACTTATGACGGGAACAAGTTGGCTAGTCTCTATATCGAGCGCATCGTAAGCCTTCATGGAGTTCTCAAGGAGATTCTATCTGACCGAGGCACACAGTTCACCTCAAGGTTTTGGAGGAAACTTCAGGAAGCCCTCGGTACCAAGCTCTCTATCAGCACCGCTTTCCACCCGCAGACGGGAGGACAGACGGAAAGGGTGAATCAGATACTCGAAGATATGCTCCGCGCATGCGTCCTAGCGCACGAAGACAAGTGGGAAGACAGTCTGTCATTCGCGGAATTTTCATACAATAACACCTACCAGTCTAGTCTACAGATGGCCCCGTTCGAAGTGCTGTACGGACGGAAATGCCACACCCCGCTCAACTGGTCAGAAACCGGAGACGGGCTGATTTCGGACAAGAAGTTTTGCACCGGGCAGAAGAGAAGGTGCAACTAGTCCAAGAAAACCTGAAGGCGGCCAAGTCGCGGCAAAAGAGTTATGCAGCCTCTCGCCGTAGGAATGTGGAGTTCATTCCCGGAGATCTGGTGTACCTCCATGTCACACCTCTCAAGGGAACCAAGCGTTTCCACGTTAAGGGGAAACTCGCTCCAAGGTTCATTGGGCCATTTAAGATCACGACAAGGCATAGGGAAGTTGCTTTTCAGAAGGAGTTACCTCCGGAACTTTCAGGTGTGCACAACGTTTTCCACGTGTCAGAACTTTGGAAGTGTCTCCAAGCGCCAAGTCATTTTGATCCTTACAAGTACATTGATCTCCGGTCCATTGACCTTCAGTCTGATCTCACCTACCGCGAGAGGCCAACCCGCATTCTGGTTGAAGCAGAGCGATGCACCAGAAGTCGCACCATCAAGTATTTCAAGGTTCAATGAGCAACCACACCAAAGACGAAGCTACAAGGGAGCGTGAAGACTATCTCTGATCTGAGTTTCCAAACCTTTTTAGCACCTAGCTTAGGAATCTCCGGGACGAGATTCTTGTAAGGGGGATAGGTCTGTCACACCCTGTTTTTGCTATCACTTGTGTGTGTTGTAAAATTCTGAGCTTGTTAAAACTTTTTCCAAACTAATGACGTGAGTTCCATGATTGACATTGTATGCTTGTATGCTTGATCATGTGAGGATTTAAAACCCTAAATTCCTTGGTATTATACTAATTTCCAAAAACCTTTGCTTATTGCTGACCAAAGTAAAACCACCTTGAGTTGCACTATATGCCCTTGACAGCAAGCGGTGCTTCTACTCATATTTGGTAATCTGATTTTTACCTATCTTTATATTTCAAACCCACAAAAAAAATTATTTTTGTGATTATCTTCCTAATTAAATAACATGTCCATTTCTGAGGTCAGATTTGGTATTCCAACATGGAAAAATACTTTTCTACTTTGGAAAAAACTGATTAAATTTAGAGATGATTAGAATGGCATATATTTTCCATACATAGGATTTTAAACCCATTTTATATTATATTTTTTGATTAATACTATAAAAGCTATTTCTGTCTCTTTTGGCATTTTGAATAAATTCCTAGAAAATTCCAGTGTTATCCCTAAGCCATGTTTGGGGTCCACATAAAGTTTCACCTTGTTCTAAGGTGGATAAGGACCCCAAATAACCCAAATACCCTGTCTGTCCAGAATCAAGTTAGAGCAACTCTACATAGCAAAGTTTGTCCAATGAGGCTAAAACTTTGCAGGAGTGCCTAATACCTCAAATGAGGGTTCTACACCAAAAACGGGATTTGTGGGACTTAGTTCGCCCACACTCCCATTGGAAGGAACATATCTGGTCATATTGGAGTGATTTCAAGTTTACAAAGCTAAACTTGTCCTTTGGAGCTCAAATTTGGTGGAACTCCATGGTTTACCACCAAAACCAAACCTGTTAAGTCTCAGCACGAGTGGTGGGATGCAACCCCCTAAACCCACTATCGAACACCTTCTGACAGATAGGAAAAAGCCACCTTAGCCACAGCTAAACCAAACTCCTTTGCTTCAGACTCTTAGATTAAGTGGCCAACACCTCTATCTAACCCTAGTCAACTGGCCCCTCACTAGTTCAAAGTGGGAAGGCCAAAAACCCCAATTTAGACCTCAGTTCATGACTGACAGCACCAGTATTTCTTGACTCCTTTGCCCAGCCGAAGCTCCCACTAAAACCAAACGGCTAGCCACACCCACAGCAAGTGCCAGGACATGCTAGACACGTCCAAAGTGCCTCAGAGCGCACCAGCATGCCGTGGCATGCCAAAAATGTACTTTGGGCATGCTACAGGGAGTCACCAAGGTGGGGCGATGCCCTCGGCCAGTTCCGGCCTCCCCCGAGATGTCCAACCTCTTCCCCGACAACCCTCTGCATCGGGCAAGCCTCAGGGCCCCACTTCTCTCGCGCTAGAGCTCGCGCGACGCGTGCCCACGCGCTCTAGAACCGGCCAAGGTTGCGCGCCCACGAATGCTCGCCTTCTCTCTCTCTCTCTGCTACACATGGTTCGGGCGGTCCAATACCATGTCGAGAGACCGCGGTTTCAACCCCAACCTCTCTCTGCGCCCCCATGCGCGCCACGGTGAGTCACCGGCGCTCCCAAATCTGCTCACCGTCGCGGGTCTATAAATAGCCCTCCCCCTCGCTCCAGCACCCCTCAGATAGCTTTGCCACGACCACTAGCACCTCCCTAGCCACCCCACCAAACCAGCAGAGCCTCGGTGCTCGAGATCGACCGAGGCCCCTCCGCCTCGGAGCTCCGGTCGATCTTCGGCTACACAACGGCTCCTACGCCCCTCGACCCACCAAACTGACCCCCTTGATCCCAGGAAGCTTTCCCCTAACTCGCCCGAGTTTTTCCGTGTCTCTAGCCACCCCCTTGACCACCTCCCGAAACTCCTCCGCCACGGCCTCCTCGTCGCCAGCGAACACCTGCCTCCCCGTCGTTGTTTCAACCACCAGTAGGTAGCCAACGGTCAGACAGACCCATTCCCGTGTTCGTTGGAGCTCGAGCGCGTCGGCAACCTCGTCGGCGTCCTCCTCCTCCTCTCTGGCCCAGAGGTAGGAGACGACCCCGACAGGTGTGCCCCACCTATCTATGTCCCAGCCTCCTCCCCCGCGCTGGCCTCGGCCGCTGACCGCAGGGCCCCGCGCGTTAGGTTCAAACCTGATGGCACGCGCGCCTAGGCAGGCCGTCGGCTGGCCATGAGCCAGCCCAGCTCTGGGCCGAGCCAGGCCAGGAACTAGCCTGTTTTTCTTTTATTTTAAAACCCTGATTTCTAAGATTTTTATAAAAACATTTAACCAGTGTAAAAATGTAATTCTTCCACTGTTATTTTTCTAAAAATGTGTAGTATTTAATGGTATGCTTAGATGAATTTTTCCAGCAACTATTCTATTTTAAAATAATAAAAAGGGCTAAAATGGAATAGTTTTTCTTCTGCTTGGTTGTTTAAAAAAATATTCCTTCAAGGAAAACTAAGGCAAATATTTTTAAAAGAATATCTTAGATTTATCAGTAATTGGGAATATTTTTAAAATGACTTTGTGGACTATTACCGTGTGAGCTATTTCTTATTTATTGTTTTGTCGACGATAGAAAATCTGTGTGACGAGGGAATTGGAGAGGAAGACCTCGAAGACCCGGGATACTTAGCTGACCAAGGCAAGCAGCCCTTTGACCATTACTGAGCATATGTTACTTTGCATGTTAAAATAGCAAGTATTCCCGTTGCTTATGATCATAAGTACCGTTAATCATTCAATATGATTTTACCGATGGCTCCCCCGGAGCACATGTATTGAGCTTGACTCTACCCCTTAGGGTCATGTTAATACCATGTTGACAAGTAGAGATAGAAGTAGTATTATCATGAGCATGTTGATGTCATAAAGCAAGAGTTTATGAAAACCCCGTCGGGTGCCACTAATGCCCGAGGGTGATGATGATATAGGTGGTCACTTTTGGTGAAGTGATGCACCTGGTATTTGTGTGAGTAAGGTTTCGGAAATGGGATTAGATTTATGATGTGTCAACCGTCCCAACCTTACCAGTACGACCATGTTACCCCTTATGGGATGGGCCTATGTTAATTACTCTGGTCGGTGCTAGCAAAGAGCCACATTACTAGTAGGCTTGATGGCATGGGCACCCGCTTAGCCCCTGTGTTGTCCGCTACTAGTGTATTCAAGTGATTTGGCCTTAGGCCCTGTCTTGTGAACTTGACCCTTCGGTCACGTGTTGTAATAATCGGTACTGGGATGTAAGACTCTTTATTCAGTATTTGTGTTCGGTGAGCATTGATCTCTGGGATCACTGAGCACAGCGATTCTCGACTAGTAAGTCGGGGTCCCCACACTTTCATAGTAGGTTCCCACTCATCATGCAATTTTCTAGGAATTGAAACTTCTAATTCCATTTTTTCTTCAAAATCTTTCATCGTAGCATCAACAATATGTTTTGTAAATGCTTTATTTTGTTCAGAAGCATGGGGTGAATTTATCATGGCTTGCAACAAAGAAGTACAATCAACCAAAGAGAAACTATCATAATTAAAGTCTTTGTAATCCAAAATAGTGGGCACATCACTAGTTAAAGTTTCGACCTCTTTAAACCCACTTTTATCAATTTTCTCAACAAGATTTTCACCCTCTGAATGATAGGGATGCCTTCTAACTAAAGTTGACTCTTCTCCGGTCCCTTTTTCATCAATCTTAATTTTACTAAACAATGAATCAATAGAAGAAACACCAATTATTTTAGGATCTTCATTTTTATTTTCTAACGAGATTGGTTTGTCAGCCATTTGATTCACTAAAGTACCTTGTGCATCGGATATTTTCACAACAAACTTTCAGCGAAGGCAAAGTTAGATTGGAGATTGCAAAGTTCTCTACTAATATCATCAAGTTGTTTCATTATAGCCTCGAACACAACGGAGTGTTCCTTAATTCTTTAGTAAAATACTTATTATGCTCAAATTGTGTAGTCATATATTCCTTAGTGCTTTTCTCAATTTCAAGCAAAATTTTGGGTAAGGAACATCATAATATTTTCTTTGAGGCATCATGACTAATAAACAAGATTGCACACAAAAACTGATCTGACGAGAAAACGGTGAACAAAAAAGAGAGCGAATAACGTGAGGTTGTCAATTACTCGCAACCCGACGTGTTAAAGGGGTTGTCAATTACTTTCGGGTACGACGCCTCGAGATAGGCAAATAACGTGAGGTAAAAGTGGTAGATAGGATAAATAGATCGCAGAACAGATAAATTACAGCAAGGTATTTTTGTATTTTTAGTTTAATAGATCTGAAAATAAAAGCAAAGGGAAATAGATCGCAAAGGAAAATTTGATGAAAAGAGACCCCGGGGCCATAGGTTTCACTAGTGGCTTCTCTTGAGAAAAATATCAAACGGTGGGAAAACAATTACTGTTGGGAGATTGATAGAACTTAGAATAATCATGACGATATCCAGGCAATGATCATTATACAGGCATCACGTCCAAGATTGGTAGACCGACTCCTTCTTGCATCTACTACTATTACTCCACACATCGACCGCTATCCAACATGCATCTAGTGTATTAAGTTCATGGAAAATGGAGTAATGCAATAAGAACAATGACATGATGTAGACAATATCTATTTATGTAGAAATAGACCCATCTTGTTATCCTTAATAGCAACGATACATACGTGTCGTCTCCCTTTCTGTCACTTGGATCTAGCACCGTAAGATCGAACCCATCACAAAGAACCTCTTCTTATTGCAAGATAAATAGATCAAGTTCACCAAACAAAACCCAAATATAGGAGAAGAAATACGAGGCTATAATCAATCATGCATATAAGAGATCATAGAAGACTCAAATAACTTTCATGGATAAAAACATAGATCTGATCATAAACTCAAAGTTCATCGAATCCCAACAAACACACCGCAAAAAGACTTACATCATATGGATCTCCAAGAGGCCATTGTATTGATAATCACGATAGAGAGAGAGAGGAAGCCATCTATCTACTAACTATGGACTCGTAGGTCTACAAAGAACTACTCACGCATCATCGGAGAGGCACCAATGGACATGATGAACCCCTCCGTGATGGTGTCTAGATTGGATCTGGTGTTTACGGAGTCTGTGGCGGCTGTAATTGATTTTCGTCCCCCTCTTTAGGGTTTCTAGAATACTGGGGTATTTATAGAGCAAACAGGCCGTGTGGGAGACCAACGAGGAGGGCACAACCCACCGGGGCGCGCCTGGGCCCCCAGGCGCGCCCTGATCGGTTGTGCTCCCATCGGAGCTCCCCTCAGGTGCGTTCTTGGCCCACATGATGTCTTCTGGCCCAAGAAAATCCACAAAAAGTTTCGCTGCGTTTGGACTCCGTTTGATATTGATTTCTTGCAATGTAAAAAACATGTAGAAAAAACAAGTGGCATTAGGCACTATGTCAACAGGTTAGTAGCAAAAAATGATATAAAATGACTATAAAATGATTATAAAACATCCAAGCATGATAATATAAGAGCATGGAATAATAAAAAATTATAGATACGTTGGAGACGTATCAACTATATATGCTCCTACTGTAATACAAATAAAAAAGAATCCTCCTTGATGGTCTAATTAACTTTTCTCGGTGTATGTCAAAGTGATGCATGCATGGACGACGACATCCCGGGATCACAGATGGAAGCGTCACACGTGGGTGTCCTTAGCACCGCATCCATGCATGTGGCCCAAAGAGGTGTTGTGATGTTTGAATATATAGCCAATGCACAACTTTGATGTGGCACATGCCTCGGAAACCGAAAAAACCGCACACTGAGTGAGGTGTGTTCATGTACCGACATATATATATATATATATATATATATATATATCTGTGTGTGTGTGTGTGTTGGTCCCATCCCACCTCTTCGACACATACTATATACTCCTACCCTAACACAAACAAAAAAGAATACACCTTGATGGTCAAATTAATCTCTTTGCCGATTGTAGGCCAGAGTGATGGACGACGACCTCACGGGCCCACAAAAAGCGTCCCGGGAGCGAGTGTCATGTACGACAACCACCAACTGCTTGTGGCCGAGACATGTATGTATGAAAGGCTTGTGTAATGTTTTAAATAATGAAATTCACGACTTTGATGTGGCATCTGTCTAACAAAATGAAGAATCCAACACGGGGGTTCCCGACTCGTAGTGTACTGCCTGACATACCCCCGCATAGACGTGCACACCCACACACACCGCACATCCACCGCAAATACAAGACAAGTTAAAAAATTTCGTGGTGAACTTGTGTGACCAAGGAGGGACGTTTTAATTTTGAAAAAAACAGAGATCATTAAGAGGTTTTAGTACATTAATTGATTTTCTAGGGTTATAATGTGCAAAAATCAATTTGATCTATAGGCACACGTGACAGTGCACCTAAATGGATTGGAAGAACACATTGTGTCAATGGGTGCATGTTTAATCTGTGTGCAAGAAATTTGAAACATTGAGAATCTTGATTTTCAAATTTTAGTAAATCCAAAACTTAGTTAAAATGCATGAAACTTATCGTGTGGTCAGATGGACACCAACACTTAATGGTATTGCACTTTTTTATGAAATTTGAGAGAAGTTATTATGTAATTTTTATCTTCTTACATACAAACGGGAGATTATTAATAATTGGGAACCAATATCGCAAATGGATTATGTATTTGAACCATGGACTTTAGACCAAGAATGGATGCGTGCCATGCTTCGGTTAAATAATAAAGTGGCAACATTAATCATCAAAATATAAAACCAATATGCATGTCGCCACGCATCCTGTGTGTCGTGCAAGCAGGAGTGAGTTGACGTGACACATGCGAGCAGTCCGTCGCGCATGCAGACTAGGAGGTGTATATGCATGTGTGTGAATTGATGGAAGTCATGCTTGCTACGCAGTGTCATCGGGAGGCGTGCGAGTTGCTGTGTGAAATGACGGTGGACATGCCAACAGTCCGGGCACGAGCTTACCGGGTGGCGAGCCAATGGTTGGCCGCCGCCCGCCTCTCTCTCACTACTCCATATTGAGGCGCGGGTGAGCGGCCGAAACCCTGTCCTCGCCACACACACAATCCTCTCTCTCCGCCGGCATCCTCGACGGCGCTGTCATTACTCACCACCGCAAGTGTATGAAGATGCCACCGAAGTGCCCCATCAGAGGGAGTGGCGACGCTGGGGCCGCTGAAGCACCGGAGCAGGGCGTGAAGATGGATAGAGAGGTTGTCGTCATCGCCGCCGAGGTCTCTCTGGACCTTGATATCGTTGACAGCGCCATGCTTCCATAGCCGGAGCCGGAGGTCCATAATGACTCCGGTGATGGCTCCGGTGATGACTCGAACGACCACTCCTGCGATGACGCCGACGACAACAAACAATCGGAGTCATCTATACCCATAATTTTGGATATGTCTGAAAAGTATTCATAAAGTACATAAATTACTAATCCTACATAACGACATGTAAAAATTTATTTGATGACAAATTTTGGCAACTCCCAAATGCTTGCTAGATATTAGTTTTTATTCCAAATTTGACGCCACATTTTTTACTATATGTACATGTGCTATCTGACAATGTAGGCGACGAGGATGAGGATGGACAAAGGAAGTACAAGAGACAAATCCCGAGGGAGCTTTTATGCGGCAATTCATTACAAGCGTATTAGGACGTGGAACGGGGGCTTTCGATGCCCATTTCGTAACCAAATGCTTCATGACGTGTAGGAAAGTGTTCTCGCGCATGCAAGAAGACAAGTCGTTGCCTCCTTCAAGCAGAAGTATTTTCACAGGCTGGCGCATGCCGTGTATGTTGAGTACCTGGAGAAGCTTCAAGATCGTGCCAGCAGATGAGATGTGGGATTGAACTATGTATGGCTATGTAGTGTCTTTAATTATAAATGCCCATGAGTATGCTTCATGATGGTTGAACTATGCATGTGTATGCTTAATTATTATTTATGCAGGAGTATGTTTATTCTATGTTTACTTATGTCAAAAAAAACACGCAAGAGGTGGTACGTAATTTGTGCTAGTTCTAGTGGGGCCTACATTTTTACCCTCTTATCCAGCCACACCAGATTCGGCCACACAAGATCCGACCACACAAAAATCGGCGACACAAGAGCGTGCCACATAAAATCCGGCTAGAAAGTGCATTTAAACCTGTCATCCAAACACCACCTTTGGCTAGAGTTTGTTCAGGGTTAGTCACGAGTTAGAAACTAACTCTAACCTCTAGCTTTTTTGGAGGTAAAACTCTAACCTCTAGCTAAGTTAGAGTATCCAAAAACCCTCACCACCCAATTTAAAAAGGGGAAAAGAAAACCCTCACCATCACCACATCACAAAAACCCTCACCCCACCCTCCGCCCCCTCTGGTCCCATTCGCACCTCCACATGGTCATTGCCTCCGAAACACTTTGTTGGATAGATAATCCTCACCACCCAATTCAAAAAGGAAAAGAGAAAACACTCACCATCCCCATGTCACAAAAACCCTCACCCCGCCCGCCACCCCCCTTCGGTCCCATCCACACCTACACAAGCTCCTCCACGACTCTGCATGGCACCACCGATCGTCGTGGCAACCACTTAGCTCGACGCATGTCACCGCCGCCAGGCTGCCGGCACACCCCACCGCATTTCTCCACTTCTGTTTGCCTCCGCCTATCGACATCGACTTTCTCGAAACGGCTTGCCGTTGACCCAGCTCCGCCTGATAGGGGAATCCGCGGTATTGATCTTTTTTTCTCATCGACAACAAGGTAACTAATTTACTCAGATATTTTCTCATCTCTTATCCTAGTTCATCTTCCTCCTTTAATCATCTGGGTGAAATCACCTTGGATTCAGTTTTATTCGAGCTGATTTGAGGGTTTTGTTTCATTTATAGAGTGTATTGTGCGGAACACATCAGGACTTTACGGCATCGGCTAGATATCCGTGGAATTCCATCTCATCGTATCAGATGACTCCACGATGCGCACGGTATGTTCAATCTCACCCTACATCGGTTGGCGTGGCCTACTTTCCTGAAAATATACTATATATTGCTACATTTCAATAAAAGGTGCCACATCCAACATATACATCAAAGGGAATTTTTTCCTACTTTTCGATAGTAGGAAAATTAATGATGTATTGTTCTTTCGATTACTCTCATATTTAAATGACACCATGGTTACACTATGTGTTTCATTATAAATTTTTGTCCTTTGATTTCAATTGTTGTACTATTCTTTCAATTCGACCATATTTGCATGTTACCATATTATTTAACAATCCTACCATTTTTCTGTTGCACATCCCTTGCTATGCAACAACATCTATAGTACACAATCTTGCCCTTTACATAACTCAAGATTGTAGGGATGTCATACTAAACACAAACCATGGATTTACAATCGCTGCTTCTATAAGACTTGATGAAAGTGGTCACTCCTATTTTGGCACAGGTCTTTGGACAGAAATTTCTATGTTTTATGTACTGAAAGCTTGCATTAAAATTGCACTGCACATATAAGAGCCTAGTCATGAGATATATGCTAACTTCCCCAACGATATCATTCGTCCGTACTTTAATCGATGTAAGTGTTCTTTTCAAGTATCTATATGTTGACTTACCCAGCAATATAAAAGGAATTGTGTAGTATTTAAGCAACCAATTGTTATTCCATTTTATTATTATATTCCTACCTAGTAACTTCTAGTTACCAATACACTTTTCTTTTGCCCTGTTTTAACTAAATATTCCCTATACTCCCACTTATATCAGAAATCGCCGCCGACGAGGAGACTCCAAAGGTGGAGAACGAGGCTACCAACAAGAGGAGGTGGGTCGAGCAAGAATCGCAAGCGACTCCAGCAGGCCAAGACTTCATCAGCAACCTCCCTGATGATATGTTGATAGTCATCATCTCCCTCCTCCTAATCAAATATGGGGCACGGACAACCGTCCTTTCCCGATAGTGGCGCCCCCTATGGCACTGCACCCTCTCGACCTCATTGATATCGAGAAATTCTGCGATGGCTATCGCAAAAGCTTGGACGCAATGTCCCAGATCCTTGGTAGTCGCCATGTCCCAATTAGAGGCCTTAGCACGGGCAAGTTCCGTTCCAACGGCAAGGACCAAGCCAACCTTGACGAGTGGTTCTGATCCCCCACCCTAGATCATCTCAAGGAGCTCAGTTTTAATGATGGGCATACGCGCTCGCTGCCAACGTCCGCGCTCCACCTAGCGCCCATGCTGCACCTAACAAAGTTCATGAACTCACACCCCCCTTAATGACGCACCGCTCTTTTTCTAATATGACTGAAGCACCTCGAGCTCATCGCCATATGCATCCGAAAGTATGACATGGAGCGCCTCCTCTGTGGCTGTATTGTACTCGAGTACCTTTGTCTTCAGGGGATCAATGGGTTCAGTAGCTTCCACATCACCTCCAAGACTCTACGCACTATTTATGTGTGTTGTTGGTGCTGCAACAACAGATCACAAAAGGTGTAGCCCAATATGGTAATTAGGGACACACCTTCACTTGACTGATTACTTGTAGTTGATCAACAAGGTCCAACATGAATCAATGTCATTTCTTCGCTGAAAATGACAGTGGTGGGCTAATCGTGTGTCAAATACTCCAAACTTGTTATTGGATCCACACCCGTTCAGGTACAACAGTCGCCTTCTACCTCTCCTTCTTGAAACTAACATTATTTCTAATTTTGAATACATATGTTTGTATTTCATCTAGAAAATGATTCTGATAAGCTTCACCCTGAATCTGCGCGTAGTGAAGGTCATGGCACTAGAATCTACCATGCCAAACTGTCACACCCTGTTTTTGCTATCACTTTTTTGTATTGTGGAATTCTGAGCTTGTTAAAACTTTTTCAAAACTAATGTTGTGAATGCCATGATTGACATTGTATGCTTGTATGCTTGATCATGTGAGGATAAAACCCTAAATTCTTTTGGTATAACACTGATTTCCGAAAAAAACCTTTGCATATTTTTGATCAAGGTAAAACCCTACCTTAAGTTGCACTACATGTCCTTGATAGCAAGCAGTGCTTCTTCTCATAGTTGGTAATATGATTTTTACCTATCTTTATATTTCAAAACCACAAAAATAATTATTTTTGTGATTATTTTCCTAATTAAATAACATGTCCATTTCTGAAGCCAGAATTGGTATTCCAACATGGAAAAATACTTTTGTGCTTTAGAAAAATCTAATTAAATTTGGAGATGATAAGAAGGACATATATCTACCATACATAGGATTTTAAACCCAATTTTATATTATATTTATAATAAAACTATGAAAGCTCTTTTTGTCTATTTTGGCATTTTGAAATATTTCCAAAGGAAATATTCTCAATAAATTCCTAGAAAATTCCAGTAATATCCCTAAGCCTTGTTTGGTGTCCACATAAAGTTTCACCTTGATCAAAGGTGCATAACAGCCCCAAATAACCCAAAATCCCTGTCTGTCCAGAATCATGTTAGAACAATTCTACATGGCAAAGTTTGTCCAATGATGCTAAAACTTTGCAGGAGTGCCTAATACCTCAAATGAGTGTTCCACACCCAAAATGGGATTTGTGGGACTTAGTTTGCCCACACTCCCTTTGGAAGGGACATATCTGGTCATATTGGAGTATTTCAAGTTTACAAAGCTAAACTTGTCCTTTGGAGCTCAAATTTGGTGAAAGTTTACCACGAAACCCAAACTGTCAAGTTGCAGCACCAGTGGTAGGGTGCAACCCCCTTAATCCACTGTCGAACACCTTCTGACAGTTAGGAAAAAGCCACCTTAGCCACAGCTAAACCAAACCCCTTTGCTTCAAACTCATAGATTAAGTGGCCAGCACCTGTGTCTAACCCCAGTCAACTGGCCCCTCACTCGTTCAAAGTGGAAAGGCCAAAAACCCCAATTTAGATTTCAGTTCATGATTGACAGCACCAGTATTTCTTGCCTCCCTTGACCAGCCGAAGCTCCCACAAGAACCAAACGGCCAGCTACACCCCCAGCCAATGTCAGGACATACTAGACACGTCCAAAGTGCCTCAGATCGCGCCAGCATGCCGTGGCATGCCAAAACTGTGCTCAGGGCGCGCTACAGGGAGTCACCGAGGTGGGGGCGACGTCCTCAGCCAGTTCCATCCTCCCTCGAGATGTCCAACTTCTTCCCCGACAACCCGCGAGAGCTCGCACGACGCGTGCCGGCGCGCACCAGAACTGGCCAAGGTTGCACGGTCACGAATACTCGACTCCTCTCTCTCTCTCCCTGTGCTGGAGATAGTTCGGGCATGACTGAGCATATGTTACCTTGACCATGACTGAGCATATGTTACCTTGCATGTTAAAATAACAAGTATTCCCATTGCATATGATCATAAGTGTCGGTAATCATTAGATATGATTTTAGTGAAGACTCCCCCGGAGCACATGCATGTTGACAAGTAAAGGTAGAAGTAGTATTGTCATGAGCATGTTGTTGACATAAAGCACGAGTTTACTAAAATCCCGTCGGGTGCCACTAATGCCCGAGGGTGATGATGAGTTAGGTGGTCACTTTCAGTGAAGTGATGCACCCAGTATTTGTGTGAGTATGGTTTCAGAAACGGGATTAGATTTATGATTTGTCGACCGTCCCAACCTTACCAGTATGACCACGTTACCCCTCGTGGGACGGGGCTATGTTAATTACACTGGTCGGTGCTAGCAAAGAGCCACATTACTAGTGGCGTGAGTGATGTGTGGTCACTCTCGTGATGGGGTCGTGCCAGGTAGGACGACTATGCCATTTTTATGAGTTCCAGTCACACTGTTGGTCCTCGCATGGTTGGTACTGTCCAGAGTTGGTTCTCGTAAGACGTACAACATCTGGGCTGGGTACCAATCGAGTGGACCTCTTTGTCTAGTATCGTCAGGGGAAAGGCATTGATTGGGTACTTACCTCGGGTATGTGATATACCGCGAGTCGTGGATGACACGGAAGTTTCCCGGATCTCATGGGTCCAGCGTACTACCTCTGGAGAGTGAAAACTATTCGAATAGCCGTGTCCACGGTCAAGGACAGTTGGGTAATCCTGCTTAAACTACGTCCATTTGTTTCCGCATAAACCAAGTGTGTGTGACTGTGTGGTGACAAAAAAGTGTTGTTATGAAAGTAATGATATGACCAAGTTTGGTGACTTGGCATATAGGGTGAACCCCGATGGTTCAGCCCTTGATAGATATATTGATATTTGTAACCTGTTCTTCAAAAGTAATTATTTAACTTGATGCATATTCATGATCCTTCCACCTAGATGACTTACACTAAAGATGCATGATATTGTTATCCTTCACTTTCGTTGAATATATCGTAGGCTGTTTGCGAGTACATTCAAAGTACTCATTGGCTTGCCACTAGTTATGTTATTGACCAGACATGGAAGGACGAGAGTTTGGAGATGACTACGTCTTCGAAGACGTTCCTGCGAACTAGGACGCTTCCAAGTCAGAATGCCTGTCGGTGTAGGCTTGATGGCATGGGCACCCGCTTAGCCCTATGTTTTCCGCTACTAGTGTATATGAGTGATTTGACCTTAGGCCCTGTCTTGTGAACTTGACCCTTCGGTCATGTGTTGTGATAATCAGTACTTGGATGTAAGACTCTTTTAATCGGTATCTGTGTTCGGTGAGCATTGATCTCTGGGATCACTCAGCACGGCGATCTCGACTAGAAAGTTCGGGTCCCCGCAGAGCTGGTATCAGAGCCATCATGACTATAGGAAGCCTTAGATAGCATGGACGATAGACGGAACGATTAGTGCACATAAGATTGACCCGAGAACTTGCACCCACTAAAAATTTCTAACCCTCTCCTCTACACCTTGTAGATGGCCGCCGTACCTGAGATGCTTCTGGAGACGGGCTTTCCTCTGCTTTTGAGCGATAGCCTCGAGAAGTGTCTAGTACGTCGTTCGCCCATCTTCCTCTACCACGAACACTGGATCAACGTCGACACCAAGGAGTATCACGTGGACGTGATAGTGAAGGCTAATGACTACCCAACTAGCTGGATCTTTGAAGGGCCACAGATAGAGGATTTGATATTGGTCGTGGAGACTGCAGCATGAGAGGCACTCGTGCGGCTCCGCGACATACTTCCTAAGATGGCTGACGAGCCAGCTACTCGTCACCTACCTTTCTTTAAAGTAAAGGTAGACGGGAGTTGTACACTCAACCCCTCATCCGAGGACGGGATGCCATTGAGGTTTCAGACCTACTTCAGTCTCTCCTCAGACACCTTGACGCATCTTTTGATCAAGGAGTCAACTAGGATCCGCCAAGAGCTGCACCAAGTCAAGGACCTACTTCGCATGGAGAAGATGAAGAACCGCAAGGTGAAGAAAGAAGGAGCACCCATAATATCACCTGGCTTTGCTTTCCGAGGAGGAATACCCCCACTTCAGGCCGTTCCTCTTTAGAGTCATCGCTTAACCGCATAAGAGTACACCGAACTCTTCGGTACCTCGCCAACTGTTGATGCAACAAAAGACCTTCCAACGACGCCAGAGACATGTGCTGATGGGAGACTGTTCTTGATACTCCTCAGCAACGGCACCAGGAATCCTTCTGCTACGGCTACGCCTTTAGGGACTTCCTAGGCAAATATGCAAGGGATTTCCTCGTGGCCTTGGAGCCTTGCGTTGGTGTTCCCTTGAAGCGGAAAGGGTGATGTAGTGCAGCGGTGGTAAGTATTTCCCTCAGTTCTGAGAACCAAGGTATCGATCAAGTGAAGTAGTATCAGAAGTACCTGCACAAACACAAAGAACCTGCACCCATCGCTATGAAGGGGTTGTCAATCCCTTATAGATTGTTTGCCAAGTGAGAACTGAAAGCAACAAAGTAACAAAGAAAAGTAAAAGCGAAAGTGGAAACGATAGGTGTGAATAGACCTGGGGGGCGTAGTGTTTACTAGTGGCTTCTCTCATGAAAGCAAGTAGACGGTGGGTGAACGAATTACTGTCGAGCAATTGATAGAACCGCGCAAAGTCGTGACGTCATCTATGGCTATGATTATATCTATAGGCATCACGTCGAAAACAAGTAGACCGATACTTTTTGCATCTACTACTATTACTCCACACGTCGACCGCTATCCAACATGCATCTAGTGTATTAAGTCCAAAACAATAGAGTAATGCCTAAACAAGATTAAATGATGTAGATGGACAATCTCATATCTACGACAAAGCCCACCTTGTTACCCTTGATGGCAACTACACGATGTGTGCCTTGCTGCCCCTACTGTCACTGGGAAATGTCACCACACGGTAAGAACCCAAAACCAAGAACTTCTCCCATTGCAAGAATCATAGATCTAGTTGGCCAAACAAAACCCAAGACTCGGAGAGACTTACAAGGATATCAAATCATGCATATAAGATATCAGCAAAGACTCAAGTATATATCATAGATAATCTGATCACAAATCCACAATTCATTGGATCTCGACAAACACACCGCCAAAGAGGATTACATCAGATATATCTCCATGAAGATCATGGAGAATTTTCTATTGAAGATCCAAGAGAGAGAAGAAGCCATCTAGCTACTAACTACGGACCCGTAGGTCTGAAGTGAACTACTCACGAGTCAATGGAGGGGCGATGATGTTGATGAAGAAGCCCTCCAACTCCAAAGTCCCCTCCGGCAGGGCACCGGGAAGGGTCTCCAGATGAGATCTCGTGGAAACGGAAGCTTGCGGCGGCGGAAAAGTGTTTTTGTGGACGGCCTGATTTTTTCTGGATTTTTAGGGAATATATAGGCCAAAGACCTAGGGCAGGGGAGCATCAGGGAGGCCACAAGCTTGGTTGCCGCAGCCTCCCCCCTGGCCGCGACAACAGGGCTTGTGGGCTCCCTGTGGGCCCACTTGCTTGGCCCTCAAGCCTCCTGATCTTCTTCCGTTCTCGAAAAAATGATTATGGGGATTTTATTCCGTTTGGACTCCATTCCAAAATCAGATCTGAAAAGAGTCAAAAACACATAAAAACAGGAACTGGCGCTTGGCACTGAGTTAATAAGTTAGTCCCAAAAAAGATATAAAAGGTAAACAAAACATCCAAAGTTGACAAGATAACAGCGTGAAACCATCAAAAATTATAGATACGTTTGAGACGTATCACCAACCAAGAGACGTCGAGATGGTCCGCTTACTTCCCCTACCCCTTCAAGGAAGGGAAGCACTAATGAAGATGAAGATAGAGAGGAAGATGAAGACGAAGATCCCACAGAGCCGGCTTATGAGACCGCGCAGTCGATCGCTTAGCAGCATAGGCAACTAAGGATGTACCGAGCGTAGGAGTTCTTGTATCAGGATTTTATAACCCCGGTTGTTGTGTAAGCCTGTTGGATGCAAGTCGCATTCTTCCTTAGGCATCTTGTGAGCGACTACATCACTTGTTTTAAATTTAATGCAGTAGTTCTTTTCAAAACCATTGTCACAAAAATCTTGCACACTAGCACGACACCAGACCCCCTCCTTACTAGAACATCGTCCCTTTCGAGTACAACCAGTTCGGCAAATTGACGTGTCTGCTCCCCTGGCAGGATGGTGAATGCAACTCGCAACAGCACCTTCGGCAACCCCGGCTCTGCCTCTTCAGGACAGCAGCAGGGAACCGGAGGGGAAGCTCAAGCAGGAGATCACCACGCGCAGCAAGACGATGTTCCACCGCCACCGCCTACTCCTGAAAGCTTGAACATGGCTCAGTTCCTTCAAGCTCTTTGAGAGGAGCGTCAAATCAACAATGCCGCTATCCAACAGCTAGCTCAAACCCTGGTGAACCACCTACCACAGGACGGTATTGGCAACGGTCGCTCTGTTGGGTAACGTAGCATAAATTCAAAATTTTCCTACGCATATTCATATGTTCCTATGGAGAGACCAGCAACGAGAGAGGGGTAAGAGCATCTTCATACCTTTGAAGATCGCTAAGCGGAAGCGTTGCTAGAACGCGGTTGATGGAGTCGTACTCGCGGCGATTACGATCTAGTGCCGAACTACGGCACCTCCGCGTTCAACACACGTGCAGCCCGGTTACGTCTCCCGCACCTTGATCCAGCAAGGAGGAGGGAGAGGTTGGGGAAGAACTCCAGCAGCACGACGGCATGGTGTCGATGGAGAGACGAGGTTTCCCGGCAGGGCTTTGCCAAGCACCGGCAGAGAGGAGGAGGAAGAAGGGCAGGGCTGCGCCGAGGGAGAGGCCAAAGTCTGATCCCCAATGGCCAAAAGTGCCCACTATATATAGGGTAAGGGGAGAGGGGGTGCCATCCCTAGGGTTCCCACCCTAGGGGGTGCGGCAGCCCCCCAGATGGGAGGTGCGGCGGCCAGAGGGGGGAGGAGGGGGTGGCACACCACCTGCTTAGGGTTTGCCCCCCCCCCTTTCTCTCCCCTGCGCATTGGGCTGAGTGGGGAGGCGCACCTGCTCACCTAGGGGCTGGTTCCCACCCCCACTTGTCCCACCTTACCTCCCGGGGTCGTTGCCCCCCTTCGGTGGTCCCCCGGGGCCACCTCCGGTGGTCCCGGTACGTTATTGGTGATGCCCGAAACACTTCCGGTATCCGAAACCATCCGTCCTATATATCAATCTTTACCTCCGGACCATTTCGGAGCTCCTCGTGACGTCCGGGATCTTATCCGGGACTCCGAACAACTTTCGGTAACCTCGTATAACAATTCCCTATAACCCTAGTGTCACCGAACCTTAAGTGTGTAGACCCTACGGGTTCGGGAGACAGGCAGACATGACCGAGACACCTCTCTAGCCAATAACCATCAGCGGGGTCTGGATACCCATGGTGGCTCCCACTTGCTCCATGATGATCTCATCGGATGAACCACGATGTCAAGGATTCAATCAATCTCGTATACGATTCCCTTTGTTTGTCGATATAGAATTTTCCCGAGATTCGATCGTCCGTATACCTATACCTTGTTCAATCTCATTACCGGTAAGTCTCTTTACTCGTTCCGTACCACGTTATCGTGTGACTAACTCCTTAGTCACATTGAGCTCATGATGATGTTCTACCGAGTGGGCCCAGAGATACCTCTCTGTCACAAGGAGTGAAAAATCCCGATCTCGATTCGTACCAACCCAACAGACACTTTCGGAGGTACCCGTAGTGCACCTTTATAGTCACCTAGTTACGTTGTGCTGTTTGATACACCCAAAGCACTCCTGCGGTATCCGGGAGTTGCACAATCTCACGGTCGAAGGAAAAGATACTTGACATTAGAAAAGCTTTAGCATACGAACAATACGATCTAGTGCTATGCTTAGGATTGGGTCTTGTCCATCACATCATTCTCCCAATGATGTGATCCCGTTATCAATGACATCTAATGCCCATGATCAGGAAACCATGATCATCTATTGACTAACGAGCTAGCCAACTAGAGGCTTGCTAGGGACACATTGTGATCTATTTATTCACACATGTATTACTGTTTCCTGTTAATACAATTATAGCATGAACAATAGACGATTATCATGAACAAGGAAATATGATAATAACCATTTTATTATTGCCTCTAGGGCATATTTTCAACAGTCTCCCACTGGCACTAGAGTCAATAATCTAGTTACATTGTGATGTATCAAACACCCATAGCATTATGGTGTTGATCATGTTATGCTCGTGGAAGAGGTTTAGTCAACGGGTCTGCAATATTCAGATCCGTGTGTACTTTACAAATATCTATCACTCCACTCTGGACATGGTCATGTATGGAGTTGTAGCGGCGTTTGATGTGCTTCATCTTTCGGTGAAACCTGTGCTCCTTGGCTATGGCAATGGCTCTAGTGTTATCACAGAAGAGTGTCATTGGACCCGACGCGCTTGGAACCACTCCAAGGTCGGTGATGAGCTCCTTCATCCAAATTCCTTCATGAGCCGCTTCTGAAGCAGCTATGTACTCC
Organism: Hordeum vulgare subsp. vulgare; assembly: GCF_904849725.1. Taxonomy (NCBI): domain Eukaryota; kingdom Viridiplantae; phylum Streptophyta; class Magnoliopsida; order Poales; family Poaceae; genus Hordeum; species Hordeum vulgare. The sequence continues at coordinate 195,980,675 of NC_058523.1, read as the reverse complement.
GCTTCACATGTAGATGCTGCCATGACTTATTGCTTGCTGCTGCACTAGCTCACTGCCCCACCATTCAACACATATAGGTATCCGGTCTGTGACTTAGAGTCATCCGGATCTGTGTCGAAGCTAGCGTCGACGTAACCATTTACGATGAGCTCTTCGTCACCTCCATAAACGAGAAACATTTCCTTAGTCCTTTTCAGGTACTTAAGGATATTCTTTACCGCTGTCTAGTGTTCCATACGGGGATCACTTTGGTACCTCCCTACCAAACTTATGGCAAGGTTTATATCAGGTCTGGTACACAGCATGGCATACATTAGAGAGCCCACGGCTGAAGCGTAGGGGACATAACTCATCTTCTCTCTATCTGCTGTCGTGGTCGGCGACTGAGTCTTACTCAATCTCATACCTTGCAAAACTGGCAAGAACCCTTTCTTTGAGTTTTCCATATTGAACTTCTTCAATATCTTGTCAAGGTATGTACTTTGCGAAAGACCTATGAGGCGTCTCGATCTATCTCTATAGATCTTGATGCCTAATATGTATGCAGCTTCTCCAAGGTCCTTCATTAAAAACTCTTGTTCAAATAGGCCTTTATGCTCTCCAACATCTCTATATTATTCCCCATCAATAATATGTCATCCACATACAGTATGAGGAAAGCTACAGAGCTCCCACTCACTTTCTTGTACAGACAGGCTTCTCCGTAAACCTGTATGAACCCAAACGCTTTAATCACCTCATTAAAGCGAATGTTCCAACTCCGAGATGCTTGCACCAGCCCATAGATGGAGCGCTGGAGCTTGCACACTTTGTTAGCACCCTTAGGGTCGACAAAACCTTCTGGTTGCATCATATACAACTCTTCATTAAGGTTCCCGTTAAGGAATGTTGTTTTGACGTCCATTTGCCAAATTTCATAATCATAAAAGGCGGCAATTGCTAACATGATTCGGACTGATTTCAGCTTCGCTACGGGAGAGAAAGTCTCTTCGTAGTCAACACCTTGAATTTGTCGAAAACCCTTTGCGACAAGTCGAGCTTTGTAAACGGTTACATTACCGTTTGCATCAGTCTTCTTCTTGAAGATCCATTTATTTTCTATGGCTCGTCGGTCATCGGGAAAGTCCACCAAAGTCCATACTTTGTTTTCATACATGGATCCTATCTCGGATTTCATAGCCTCAAGCCATTTGTTGGAATCCGGGCCCGCCATCGCTTCTTTATAGTTCGAAGGTTCACCGTTGTCTAACAACATGATTTCCATCACACGGTTGCCGTACCACTCTGGTGCGGAGCGTGCCCTTGTGGACCTTCGCGGTTCAGTAGTAACTTGATCCGAAGCTTCATGATCATCATCATTAACTTCCTCTTCAGTCGGTGTAGGCGCCACAGGAACAACTTCCCGTGCTGCGCTACTATCCTATTCGGGAGGGGGTGTAATTACCTCATCAAGTTATACCTTCCTTCCACTTACTTCTTTCGAGAGAAACTCTTTCTCTAGAAAGCATCCGTTCTTGGCAACAAAGGTTTTACCTTCGGATCTAAGATGGAAGGTATACCCAATAGTTTCCTTAGGGTATCCTATGAATACGCATTTCTCCGCTTTGGGTTTGAGCTTTTCTGGTTGAAGTTTCTTCACATAAGCATCGCGGCCCCAAACTTTAAGAAACGACAACTTAGGTTTCTTGCCAAACCATAGTTCATACGGTGTCGTCTCAACGGATTTAGACGGTGCCCTATTTAATGTGAACGCTGCAATTTCTAATGCGTATCCCCAAAATGATAGCGGTAAGTCGGTAAGAGACATCATAGATCGTACCATATCTAATAAAGTACGATTACGATGTTCATACACTCCGTTGCGTTGCGGTGTGCCAGGCGGCGTCAATTGTGAAACGATTCCACACTTCCTTAGGTGTGTGCCAAACTCGTGACTCAAATATTCTCCTCCACGATCAGATCATAGACATTTAATTTTTCTGTCACATTGATTCTCAACCTCACTCTGAAATTACTTGAACTTTTCAAATGTCTCGGATTTGTGCTTCATCAAGTAGATATACCCATACCTACTCAAATCATCGGTGAGAGTGAGAACATAACGATAACCACCGCGAGCTTCAACGTTCATTGGACCACACACATTAGTATGTATTATTTCCAATAAGTCGGTTGCTCTCTCCATAATTCCTGAGAATGGAGTCTTAGTCATCTTGCCCATGAGGCACGGTTCGCATGTGTCAAATGATTCAAAGTCAAGACACTCTAATAGTCCATCAGTATGGAGCTTCTTCATGCGCTTAGCGCCGATATGACCAAGGCGGCAGTGCCACAAGTATGTGGGACTATCATTATCAACTTTACATCTTTTGGTACTCACACTATGAGTATGTGTAACATCACGATCGAGATTCATCAAGAATAAACCATTCACCAACGAAGCATGACCATAAAACATATCACTCATATAAATAGAACAACCATTATTCTCTGACTTAAATGAGTAGCCGTCTCGCATTAAGCAAGACCCTGATACAATGTGCATGCTTAAAGCTGGTACTAAATAACAATTATTAAGGTTTAAAACTAATATCGATGGTAGACGTAGAGGTAGCGTGCCGACGGCGCTCACATCGACCTTTGAACCATTCCTGACGCGCATCGTCACCTCGTCCTTGGCCAGTCTCCGCTTATTCCGCAGTTCCTGCTTTGAGTTGCAAATGTGAGCAACAGCACCGGTATCAAATCCCCAGGAGCTACTACGAGCGCTGGTAAGGTACACATCAATAACATGTATATCACATATACCTTTAACGTTGTCGGCCTTCTTGTCCGCTAAGTATTTGGTGCAGTGCCGCTTCCAGTGACACTTTCCCTTGCAATAGAAGCACTCAGTCTCAGGCTTGGGTCCGTTCTTTTTCTTCTTCCTGGCATCTGGCTTACCGGGCGCGGCAACAGCTTTGCCGTATTTCTTGAAGTTCTTCTTACCCTTGCCTTTCTTGAAACTAGTGGTCTTGTTGACCATCAACACTTGATGCTCTTTCTTGATTTCTACTTCCGCAGAGTTGAGCATCGAGTACAACTCGGGAATGGTCTTCTCCATCCCTTGCATGTTGTAGTTAATCACAAAGCCTTTGTAGCTTGGTGGGAGAGATTGGAGGATTCTGTCAATTATAGCATCATCCGGAAGTTTGACTCCAGGTGAAGTCAGACGACCGTGTAACCCAGACATTTTGAGTATGTGTTCAAGGACAACACTGTTCTCCTCCATCTAATAGCTAAAGAACTTGTCGGAGACTTCATATCTCTCGACACGGGCATGAGCTTGAAAAACTAGCTTCAGCTCCTGGAACATCTCATATGCCCCGTGTTGCTCAAAACGCCTTTGGAGCCCCGTTTCTAAACTGTATAACATGCCACACCTAACTAGAGAGTAGTCATCACTCCGTGTTTGCCAGACGTTCAGAATGTCCTGGGCTGCTGCGGGAGCGGGAGGGTCACCTAGCGGCGCATCAAGGACATAAGCCTTTTTAGCTGCTTCAAGGATGAGCTTCAAGTTGTGAACCCAGTCCGCATAGTTGCTACCATCATCTTTCAGCTTGTTTTTCTCTAGGAATGCGTTGAAATTGAGGTTGACGTTGGCCATCTACAATATTTATGAAGACAACTTTTAGACTAAGTTCATGACAATTAAGTTCATTTAATCAAATTAAGTATGAACTCCCAGTTAAATCGACATCCCTCTAGTCATCTAAGTGATACATGATCCATGTTGACTAACCCGTGTCCGATCATCACGTGAGACGGACTAGTCACCATGTGAGCAACTCCATGGTGATCGTATTCAACCATACGACTCATGTTTGACCTTTCGGTCTCTTGTATTCGAGGTCATGTCTGTACATGCTTAGCTCGTCCACCTAGGTGTTTCGCGTGTGTAAATCTGGCTTACACCCGTTGTATGCGAACGTTAGAATCTATCACACCCGATCATCACGTGGTGCTTCGAGACAACGAACCGTCGCAAAGGTGCACACTTAGGGGAATACGTTCTCGATGTTTTAAGAGGGATCATCTTATTATGCTACCGTCGTTCTAAGCAATAAGATGTAAAATATGATAAACATCACAACGCAATCATATAGTGACATGATATGGCCATTATCATCTTTGCTCTTTCGATCTCCATCTTCAGGCATCGCATGATCATCATCGTCACCGGCGTGACACCATGATCTCCATCATCATGATCTCCATCATCATGTCTCCGTGAAGTCGTAACGCCAACTACTACTATCACTACTACTATAGCTAACCGTTAGCAATGAAGTAAAAGTAGTAAGCACATGGCGTTGCATCTTATACAATAAATTAAGACAACTCCTATGGCTCCTGCCGGTTGTCATACTCATCGACATACAAGTCGTGAAACCTATTACAATAACATGATCATCGCATACATCATACATGCAACATCACAACTTTGGCCATATCACATCACATGTCAAACCCTGCAAAAACAAGTTAGACGTCCTCTAATTGTTGTTGCATGTTTTACGTGGCTGATTTGGGTTTCTAGCAAGAACGCCTTCTTACCTACGTGACAGCCACAACGATGATATGCCAAAGCTATATACCCTTCATAAGGACCCTTTTCATCAAATCCAATCCGACTAGAGTAGGAGAGACAGACACCCGCTAGCCACCTTTATGCACGGTGTGCATGTCTGTCGGTGGAACCAGTCTCACGTAAGCGTACGTGTAAAGTCGGTCCGGGCCGCTTCATCCCACAATACCGCCGGAAAAAAATAAGACTAGTAGCGGCAAGCAAATTGACAAATTATCGCCCACAACTTTTGTGTTCTACTCGTGCATGGAATCTACGCATAGAAAACCTGGCTCGGATGCCACTGTTGGGTAGCGTAGCATAAATTCAAAATTTTCCTATGCATATTCAGATCTTCCTATGGAGAGACCAGCAACGATATAGGGGTAAGAGCATTTTCATACCTTTGAAGATCGCTAAGCGGAAGCGTTGCTAGAACGTGGTTGATGGAGTCGTACTCGCAGCGATTCCGATCTAGTGCCGAACTACGGCACCTCCGCGTTCAACACACGTGCAGCCCGGTGACGTCTCCCGCACCTTGATCCAGCAAGGAGGAGGGAGAGGTTGGGGAAGAACTCCAGCAGCACGATGGCGTGGTGTCGATGGAGAGACGAGGTCTCCCGGCAGGGCTTCGCCAAGCACCGGTAGAGAGGAGGAGGAAGAAGGGCAGGGCTGCGCCGAGGGAGAGGCCAAAGTCTGATCCCCAATGGCCAAAAGTGCCCACTATATATAGGGGAAGGGGAGAGGGGGTGCCACACCTAGTGTTCCCACCCTAGGGGGTGCGGCAGCCCCCCAGATGGGAGGTGCGGCGGCCAGAGGGGGGAGGAGGGGGTGGCGCACCACCTGGTGGGCCTTAGGCCCACCTGGCTTAGGGTTTGCCCCCCCCCTTTTCTCTCCTTGTGCATTGGTCTTGAGTGGGGAGGCGCACCTGCTCACCTAGGGGCTGGTTCCCACCCCCACTTGGCCCACCTTACCTCCCGGGGTCGTTGCCCCCCTTCGGTGGTCCCCCGGGGCCACCTCCGGTGGTCCCGGTACGTTATTGGTGATGCCCGAAACACTTCCGGTATCCGAAACCATCCGTCCTATATATCAATCTTTACCTCTGGACCATTACGGAGCTACTCGTGTCGTCCGGGTTCTCATCCGAGACTCCGAAAAACTTTCGGTAACCTCGTATAACAATTCCCTATAACCCTAGCGTCACCGAACCTTAAGTGTGTAGACCCCACAGGTTCGGGAGACAGGCAGACATGACCGAGACACCTCTGGCCAATAACCATCAGCGGGGTCTAGATACCCATGGTGGCTCCCGCTTTCTCCACGATGATCTCATCGGATGAACCACGATGTCAAGGATTCAATCAATCCCGTATAGGATTCCCTTTGTCTGTCGGTATAGAACTTTCCCGAGATTCGATCGTCGGTATACCTATACCTTGTTCAATCTCGTTACCGATAAGTCTCTTTACTCGTTTCGTAGCACGTCATCGTGTGACCAACTCCTTAGTCACATTGAGCTCATGATGATGTTCTACCGAGTGGGACCAGAGATACCTCTCCATCACATGGAGTGACAAATCCCGATCTCGATTTGTACCAACCCAACAGACACTTTTGGAAGTACCCGTAGTGCACCTTTATAGTCACCCAGTTACGTTGTGACGTTTGGTACACCCAAAGCACTCCCGGTATCCGGGAGTTGCACAATCTCACGGTCGAAGGAAAAGATACTTGACATTAGAAAAGCTTTAGCATACGAACAATACGATGTAGTGCTATGCTTAGGATTGGGTCTTGTCCATCACATCATTCTCCCAATGATGTGATCCCGTTATCAATGACATCTAATGCCCATGATCAGGAAACCATGATCATCTATTGACTAACGAGCTAGCCAACTAGAGGCTTGCTAGGGACACATTGTGATCTATTTATTCACACATGTATTACTGTTTCCTGTTAATACAATTATAGCATGAACAATAGACGATCATCATGAACAAGGAAATATGATAATAACCATTTTATTATTGCCTCTATGGCATATTTCCAACACACTCAACTCTCTCTGAGTTTATGCGAACTACGCCACCCATATTCACACAGACTACTGAACCCTTGGATGCCGATGACTGGATCCGCACTATTGAAGACCTTCTCGCGCTGGTCAAGTCCACTGATGACCACGAGAAAGTACTCTATGCAACTCACTGTCTCGGAGGTACAACCAGAGCTTGGTGGGATGGATTTCAGATCATGCGAGCCGGGCAAGTGATCAGTTGGGCCGTGTTCAAGGATGGATTCTGCGCTGCTCACATTCCTGCGGGAATGATGACCATTAAGAAGCGAGAATTCCGAGCCTTAAGGCAAGGCAGTGGATCTGTCAAAGAGTATTTACAGAAATTCAACCTCCTATCAAGGTACGCACCTAAAGACGTCAGCACTAAGGCTGCCAAAGTGGAACGCTTTATGGAAGGACTGCAGCAGTCACTCCAGTATCAGCTGGTTGTTTGTAAATGCCGGACCTTCAGTGACCTGGTTAATAAGGATCTTATGTTGGAAGACAAGCATCGTGCAATGGACGACACCCGTAAGCGCAAGCTAATGGGTAGTGGAGGACCGAGTAGCTCGAAACCACGACCATGGCAGTCAGCCCCGGCAAGACCCAACTATCAGCAGCAACAATACAAGTATCCTACATTTCGCCAGAATTACCAGCCCCAGCAGCAAGTCAACGCCAAGCCAGCAGGCACTCCGCCAAACAACCATGGGGGCAAGACCAAACTTCCAGCACAAATTACCTGTTTCGGGTGTGGACAAAGAGGGCACTATTCCAGGCAGTGCCCCAACAAGAAACTTGATGCTCCGCGCCCCAATGCACCAAATCCAGGCCAAGGAGCACTAGGTAGGAACCAGGCTCCCCGGAATCTGCAGTATCATAGGAAGGGGCAGATTAATCAGATTTCCGCAGAAGAGGCACATGAAGACCCGGATGTTCCTTGTCAACTCTACCCCAGCAACAATATTGTTTGATTGTGGTGCTTCGCATTCTTTTGTTACGCAATGGGACGAGCTTCTCAGCGGATCTCATTGTGCTTAAGTTGCAAGGCCTAGAAGTAATTCTCGGCATGGACTGGTTTGCCAAGCATCAAAGCATCTTGGACTGTGCCAACAGAGCCATTACCATGACAAGTGACCAAGGGGTCAAAGTCAAGTATGTCTCTGAGCCAATACCCACTCGAGTATCATGAGTTAACAGCCTGTCAGAAGGACTCGATCGAGTGCCAATAGTCTGTGAATACCCAGATGTCTTTCTTGATGAGCTGTCAGGAATGCCTCCTAACCGAGACATCGAGTTCATCATCGAACTCATGCCCGGATCAGGGCCTATCTATAAGAAGCCTTACAGGATGGGATCCGAAGAGCTAGCGGAGTTGAACAAGCAACTGGATGAGCAACTCAGGAAAGGGTTCATTCGTCCGAGTGCGTCACCTTGGGGATCACATGTTCTCTTCGTGTCCAAGAAGGATGGGACAATCAGACTTTGCGTCGATTACTATTCTCTCAATGAGGTCATGATCAAGAACAAGTACCCACTCCCCAAGATCGAAGACTTGTTCGACCAGCTAAATGGAGCTAAGGTATTTTCCAAGATCGACCTCCGATCTGGATATTACCAACTAAAGATCCGGCCCGAAGACATACTGAAGACAACATTTGTGACCTGGTACGGTCTGTACGAATGCACTGTCATGTCTTTTGGATTGACTAATGCCCCAGCTTACTTCATGTACCCCATGAATAAGGTCTTCATGGAATACCTAGATAAGTTTGTCGTTGTATTCATTGATGACATATAAATCTTTTCCATGTCTGAAGTAGAGCATGAGCAACACTTGAGGTTAGTATTGGAGAAGCTTCGAAAGCACCAACTGTATGCCAAGTTCAGCAAATGCCAGTTTTGGCTGAACGAAGTTGGATTCCTGGGTCATACCATGACAGCAAGGGGATTGGCAGTTCATCCCTCGAAGATGACCACGGTAACCAACTGGGAATCGTCAATCGACGTGAAGGAAGTCAGGAGCTTCCTCGGACACACAGGATATTACCGCAAGTTCGTAGAAGGATTCTCCCGCATCGCGCGAACTATCACTTAGCTCTTGAAGAAAGGCAAGAAGTTTGAATGGACACCGGAATGTGAAGGAAGCTTCCAAGAGTTGAAGAAGAGGCTAACCACCGCCCCGGTATTGGCCACTCCAGATATCAGCAAGGAATTCGTGATATACTGCGATGCCTCAAGGACCGGGCTAGGTGGGGTTCTAATGTAGGATGGGAGAGTCGTGGCATACTTGTCACGGCAACTACGCCCGCATGAGGAGAACTACGCCACCCATGATCTCGGATTGGCGGCAGTAGTGCATGCTCTGAAGACATGGTGACATTACCTTCTGGGGAAGCGGTGTGAAATATACACTGACCACAAGAGTCTAAAGTATATCTTCACCCAAAGTGAATTGAATATGAGGCAACGGAGATGGTTAGAATTAATCAAGGACTACGACCTCAGCATTCAATATCACCCCGGTAAGGCTAACATAGTGGCTGATGCCTTGTGCCGGAAGACCATCACCTTAAACGTCATGCTTAAGGAAAGGCAGCCCACCTTACATGCATAATTGGAGAACTTTGGGTTAGAACTAGTGGAATCTGGATTCCTAGATAACCTCGAAGTCAAACCAACGCTGGAAGACGACATCAAGGGAGACCAAAAGGTTGACAAGAGCATTGAAGGTATCAAGAAGAAGATTCAAGAAGGAAAGGCCCCAGGATTCTTGGAGGATGATCAAGGAGTGGTGTGGTTTGGGAAACGTTTATGCGTACCCAACAAGGCTGAACTCAAGGATTTAATCCTACGGGAAGCACATGATACACCCTAATCCATTCACCCTGGCAGTACCAAGATGTATCATGATCTCCGAGGAAGATTCTAGTGGCACGGCATGAAGAGGGAAATCGCCACGTATGTGGCCAAGTGCGTTGTGTGCCAGCAAGTTAAGGCTGAGCATCAGCGACCCGAAGGGCTGCTACAACCTCCCAAGGTGCCGGAATGCAAGTGGGACAAGGTAGGGATGGATTTTATTACCGGCTTACCAAGGTCTAGTAGGGGCCATAACACGATATGGGTTGTTGTCGACCATTTGACCAAAGTGGCCCATTTCATCCCTGTCAACACCACTTATGATGGGAACAAGTTGGGTAGTCTCTATATTGAGCATATAGTGAGCCTTCATGGAGTTCCCAAGGAGATTGTATCTGACCGAGGCACGCAGTTCACCTAAAGGTTTTGGAGGAAACTTCAAGAGGCCCTCGGTACCAAACTCTCTTTTAGCACCCCCTTCCACACGCAAATGGGAGGACAAACAGAAAGGGTGAATCAGATACTCAAAGATATGCTCCGCACATGCGTCCTAGCGCACGGAGCCAAATGGGAAGACTGTTTGCCATTCGCTGAGTTTTCATACAACAACAGCTACCAGTCCAGTCTCCAGATGGCCCCATTCGAAGTATTTTACGGGCAGAAGTGCCGCACCCCGCTCAACTGGTCGGAAACCGGAGACGTGCTGATCTTCAGACCAGAAGTCTTGCATAGGGCTGAAGAGAAGGTGCAAGTAGTCCAAGAAAATCTGAAAGCAGCCATGTCACGACAAAAGACTTATGCAGACTCTCGCCGCAGGAATGTGGAGTTCAATCCCGGAGATCTAGTGTACCTCCGTGTCAACCTCTCAAGGGAACCAAGTGTTTCCACGTTAATGGGAAACTCGCTCCAAGGTTCATTGGGCCATTTAAGATCATGGCAAGGCATGGAGAGGTCGCTTATCAGTTCGAGTTACCTCCAAAACTTTCGGGTGTGCACAACGTCTTCCACGTGTCACAACTTCGGAAGTGTCTTCAAGCGCCAAGTCGTCCCGATCCTTACAAGGGCATTGACCACCAGTCCGTTGACCTTCAGTCTAATCTCACCTACCGCGAGAGGCCAATCCGCATTCTGGACGAAGCAGACGATGGACCAGGAGCCGCACTATCAAGTATCTCCAGGTTCAATGGAGCAACCACACCGAAGCCGAAGCTAGATGGGAGCGTGAAGACTATCTCCGATCTAAGTTTCCAAACCTTTTTAGCACCTAGCTTAGGAATCTCGAGGACGAGATTCTTGAAAGGGGGATAGGTCTGTCACACCTTGTTTTTGCTATCACTTGTCTCTATTGTGAAATTCTGAGCTTGTTAAAACTTTTTCAAAACTAATGTTGTGAATGCCATGATTGACATTGTATGCTTGTATGCCTGATCATGTGAGGACAAAACCCTAAATTCTTTTGGTATAACACTGATTTCCAAAAACAAAACAAAACTTTGCTTATTTCTGATCAAGGTAAAACCCTACCTTAAGTTGCACTACATGTCCTTGATAGCAAGCAGTGCTTCTTCTCATAGTTTGTAATCTGATTTTTACCTATATTTATATTTCAAAACCACAAAAATAATTATTTTTGTGATTATTTTCCTAATTGAATAACATGTCCATTTCTGAAGACAGAATTGGTATTCCAACATGGAAAAATACTTTACTGCTTTAGAAAAATCTGATTAAATTTGGAGATGATCAGAAGGACATATATTTTCCATACATAGGATTTTAAACCCCATTTTATATTATATTTATTGAATAAAACTATGAAAGCTATTTTTGTCTGTTTTGGCATTTTGAAATATGTCCAAAGGAAATATTCTCAATCAATTCCTAGAAAATTCCAGTAATATCCCTAAGCCCTGTTTGGGGTCCACATAAAGTTTCACCTTGATCAAAGGTGAATAAGGGCCCCAAATAACCCAAAAACCATGTGTGTGCAGAATCAAGTTAGAACAACTCTACATGGCAAAGTTTGTCCAATGATGCTAAAACTTTGCAGGAGTGCCTAATACCTCAAATGAGGGTTCCACACCAAAAATGGGATTTGTGGGACTTAGTTTGCCCACAATCCCTTTGGAAGGGACAGATCTGGTCATATTGGAGTATTTCAAGTTTACAAAGCTAAACTTGTCCATTCGAGCTCAAATTTGGTGAAACCCCATGGTTTACTACCAAACCCAAACCTGTTAAGTTGCTGCACCAGTGGTGGGGTGCAACCCCCTTAATCCATTGTCGAACACCTTCTCACAGTTAGGAAAAAGCCACCTTAGCCAAAGCTAAACCAAAGCACTTTGCTTCAAACTCATAGATTAAGTGGCCAGAACCTGTGTCTAACCCCAGTCAAGTGGCCCCTCAGTGGTTCAAAGTGGAAAGGCGAAAAACCCCAATTTAGATTTTAGTTCATGACTGACAGCACCAGTATTTCTTGCCTCCCTTGACCAGCTGAAGCTCCCACAAGAACCAAACGGCTAGCTACACCCGCAGCCAGTGCCAGGACATGCTAGACACGTCCAAAGTGCCTAAGAGCGTGCCAGCATGCCGTGGCATGCCAAAACTGCCCTCTGGGCGCGCTACAGGGAGTCACCGAGGTGGGGGCGACGTCCTCGGCCAGTTCCAGCCTCCCTCGAAATGTCCAACCTGTTCCCCGACAACCCTTCTGCGTGGAGCAAGCCTCAGGGCCCCTCCTCTCCCGTGCTAGAGCTCACGCGATGCATGCCCGCGCGCACCAGAATCGGCCAAGGTTGCGCGGCCACAAATGCTCGACTCCTCTCTCTCTCCCTCTGCTACAGATAGTTCGGGCAGTCCAAAACCACGTCCTGAGATCCTGGTTTCGACCCCAGCCTCTCTCTGCACCCCGATGCGCGCCATGGTGAGTCACCGACGCTCCCGAATCTGCTTACCGTCGCGGGTCTATGAATAGCCCTCCCCCTCGCTCCAGCACCCCTCAGATAGCTTCACCATGATCACTAGTACCTCCCTAGCGACCCCACCAATCTAGCAGAGCCCCGGTGCTCAAGATCGATCGAGGCCCCTCCACCTCGAAGCTCCGGGCGATCTTCGGCTACACGACGGCTCCTGCACCCCTCGACCCCCCAAACTAACCCTCTCAACCCCAGGAAGCTTTCCCCCAACTCGCCTGAGCATTTCCGTGCCTCTAGCCACCACCTCGACCACCTCCCGAAACTCCTCCGCCACGGCCTGCTCATCGCCGGCGAACCCCTTCCTCCCCGTCATTGTTCCGACCACCAGCAGGTAGGCGACAGTAAGGCGAACCCATTCCAGTACTCTTTGGGGGCATGAGAGCGTCGACAACCTCGTTGGCGTCCTCCTCCTCCTCTCCGGCCAGAGGTAGGAGACGACCCCGACACGTGTGCCCCACCTGTCGGTGGCCCAGCCTCCTCCCTCGCACTGACCTCGGCCGCTGACTGCAGGGCCCCGTGCGTCAGGTTCAAACCTAACGGCGCGTGTGCCTGGGCAGGTTGTCGGCTGGCCATGGGCCAGCCAGCTCTGGGCCGAGCCAGGCCGGGAGTTTTAGCCGGTTTTCTTTTATTTTTAAACCCTGGTTTCTAAGATTTTTATAAAAAAATTTAACCAGTGTAAAAATATAATTCTTCCACTATTATTTTCTAAAAATGTGTAGTATTTAATATTATGCTTGGATGAATTTTTCCAACAACTATTCTATTTTACATTAATAAAAAGGCCTTAAATGAAATAGTTTTGCTTCTGTTTGGTTGATTTCAAAATATTCCTTCAAGGAAGATTAAGGCAAACATTTTTAAAATGATACCATAGATTTATCAGTAATAAAGAACATTTTTAAAATGACTTTGTGGTCTGTTTCTGTGTGTGCTATTTCTTATTTATTGTTTTATCGATGATAGAAAATCCGTGTGACGAGGGAATCGGAGCGGAAGACCTCGAAGACCCCGGATACTTAGCCGACCAAGGCAAGCAACCCTTTGACCATGACTGAGCTTATGTTACCTTGCATGTTAAAATAGTAAGTATTCCCATTGCATATGATCATAAGTGTCGGTAATCATTTGATATGATTTTACCGAAGGCTCCCCCGGAGCACATGCATTGAGCTTGACCCTACCCCTTGAGGGTCATGCTAATACCATGTTGACAAGTAAAGATAGAAGTAGTATTATCATGAGCATGTTGTTGGCATAAAGCAAGAGTTTACTAAAACCCCGTCGGGTGCCACTAATTCCTGAGGGTGATGATGAGTTAGGTGGTCACTTTCGGTAAAGTGATGCACCCAGTATTTGTGTGAGTATGGTTTCGGAAACGGGATTAGATTTATGATGTGTCGACCATCCCAACCTTACCAGTACGACCACGTTACCCCTCGTGGGACGGGGCTATGTTAATTACTCTGGTAGGTGCTAGTAAAGAGCCACATTACTAGTGGCGGGAGTGATGTGTGGTCACTCTCGTGATGGGGTCGTGCCAGGTAGGACGACTATGCCATTTTTATGAGTTCCAGTCACACCGTTGGTCCCCGCATGGTTGGTACTATCCAGAGTTGGTGCTCGTAAGATGTACATTATGTGGGCTGGGTACAAATCAAGTGGACCTCTTTGTCTAGTATCATCAGGGGAAAGGCACTAATCGGGTACTTACCTCGGGTAGGTGATATACCGCGAGTCGTGGATGACACAGAAGTTTCCCGGATATCGTGGGTCTGGCGTACTACCTCTACAGAGTGTAAATTATTCGAATAGCCTTGTCCACGGTCAAGGACAGTTGGGTAATCCTGCTTAAACTACGTCCAGTTGTTTCCACATAAACCAAGTGTGTGTGGGTGTGTGTGGTGACAAAAAGGTGTTGTTATGAAAGTAATGATATGACCAAGTTCGGTGACTTGGCATATAGGGTGAACCCGGATGGTTCTACCCTCGACAGATATATTGATATCTATAACCTGTTCTTCAAAAGTAATTCTTTAACTTGATGCATATTCATGATCATTCCACCTAGATGACTTACACTAAAGATGCATGATATTGTTATCCTTCACTTCCGTTGATTATATCATGCGCTGTTTCCGAGTACATTCAAAGTACTCATTGGCTTGCCACTGGTTATGTTATTGACCAGACATGGAAGGACCAAAGTTTGGAGATGAGTACGTCTTCGGAGACGCCCCTGTGAAATAGGACGCTTCCGAGTCAGAATGCCTGTCGGTGTAGGCTTGATGGCATGGGCACCCGCTTAGCCCCTATGTTTTCCGCTACTAGTGTATCTGAGTGATTTGGCCTTGGGCCCTCTCTTGTGAATTTCACCCTTCGGTCATGTGTTGTAATAATCAATACTTGGATGTAAAACTCTTTTAATCGGTATCTGTGTTCAGTGAGCATTGATCTCTGGGATCACTGAGCACGGCGATCTCGACTAGTAAGTCGGGGTCCCCACACAAACCTAGAACAAGTTGTAAGTTTCGTGAGGTGCTTTTTGTGCCTCGAGAAGCTATATATCAAGGTGATGTTCCTTTCCTGTTAAATGTTAACCATAAGGGAGTTCAATTTATGGCACCTATTTTTCAAGTTTAGATGACAATGTACTATGATTTCTGAAGGCATTTTGGAGGATTTTAGTACATACATGTTTCCCCCACCCCATATTGGTTGCTGGATTCATATGGTTACCATCCATAAGCATTTCTCCTTTGGATTCAAATGTACTAGATTTCTTAGGGATTTTTTCATCCACTCCAACCTCTTGTGAAGAAGGCTACACTTTCTAGATTGTAATCAAATGCCCATGTTAATCATGACGGATCGAAGATGGCACGTTAGTGCATTTTCCAGATCGTGTGAACCAAATAGGCCTGTAGTAGTATTCAAAACGGCATGTAGGAACTAATATGTTCTCTTGTTTTGCAAATAAGAATAGGCCCCGAGGTGGTTAATATAACAAAATATAACAATCACATCAAATTCCTAGATCTGCATCTCTCAGAAATTACTTTGAACTCCTAATGAGGGACCTTACCGGAGATTATATTTGCTAGGTTTTTTGTTGTCACGGCAAGGGTGTTGAAGGTAATGAGTTTTCCCTACATTTATTTCACAAAAAATAAATGGTATGTTGATCAGCGCCGGTGGGTGAGGCAGAATGGAAAAGGCTCCAAAAAAGCTGAATTTTGTTTTGGAACTTCAGATGAGAGAGTAATTGGAAGTCATTGTGTCAACCCCATACATGACTTTTGAGTGGCTGATGCCTTTGCAATAATGATGAGATATCGAAACTAGACTTGCAAGTGGTAATATTTGTTTGAATCCCTCTTGTATCCATGTTTAGGTGATTAGCATAGGCGTTTGCAACTGAACAAGATGAATTTCATTTCTAATACCAGTTTGAACCTTGTAATATTGGAATTTGAGCCATATATCTCTGGAATTTGAACCTTGTAATATTTTGGGCTTTTATGGTACAGTCATTGGAATGACACCGTATGCGACTCGTACATTGGTAGTACTATTTTGACCTTAATATGAAATGGACTTAGATTTTATTAACCATTCTCAAATGAGTTTCCCCTGGAGATCTCATCACCAATGATCCATATAGCTAACTCGAGTGTGATCCTGGACATTATTGCAGACAGTTGGTTTCTTCAACCATGTGCCCTCTAGAGCGCAAAATTAATTATCGCACTTGAGTATCCATCATCACCCTTCTATGTAACTTTAATCTCATCAGTCACGGGTAAACTTATGATCGAATTCATTCCACTCACTTCAATTTTGCAAGGCTTTTTGCCAATAAATGCCCATGATTTCCCCTCTTCTAGCCAATGCATGGGCAAACTAGCTGGGCAGGAATCTTGTGCAGGTGCGCACGGTAAACTGAACGGAAGCGCGGGAACAGGCTCCTCCCATCAACGATACATTTGGCGCCTCTTCGAGCCCACGTGGTGATAAGACGTGATGATTACAGGCCGACCGGCCATCATTTATTATAGCAGCCATTTTACCCTTGTGTCTCTTCAACCTTCCGATCGCGCCCCAATATTGCAAAAGCACATCCACCACAACAAATTCTTAGAGGGTATCCTGCGCGGCTCCAATGGTGCTCCGAGTGGCTGCCGACGACGAGCCGCAGTTCACCATGCAAGCTGTGGTGGACACCCACTGAAGGTTCACGGAGCTCTCGGTGGTGTACATTTATATGTCTCGAACATATCTATAATTTTTGACTGTTCCATGCTATTATATTATCTGTTTTGGATGTTTTATATGCAATCTGGGAGTCTTTTCCAATAATCGGCCGGAGAGGGAATTGATCACGGAGGGCATTGATACGTCCCAAACGTATCTATAATTTCTGCTTGTTCCATGATCTTTTGGGTGACATTGTTATATGTTTTGCAACACTTTTATATCATTTTACACATATTTGGACTAACCTACTAACCTAGTGCACCAAGTGCCAATATTTGTGTGCTGATGTCTATTTTGCAGGGGCTTTTACCCAATTTTCTGAAGCCCAAAAAAATCCAGAAAAATATATTAAAAAATCAGCGAAACAGAACCTTCGAGATCACCGAAGGAGGGCCAAAGGGGGGCCAGGGGCCTCCTGGGCGGCCTGCTGGCGCGGCCAGGGCCCAGGTCGTGCCAGGAGGTCGCCTGGGTGGACCCCACCTCCTCCGATGCCCTCCCTTGGCTTATATTTAGACTTCCGTGAGGAAACCCTCATAGACTTTCTGGAATCACGAATTTCTCCATCGTTCCGCCGCCACAACACTTGTAAGATTGGGAGCGTCAGGAGACCTCTTCCCGGCACCCGCACCCGGCCAGAGGGACGATTGACCTCCGGGAGCTTCTCCACCGCCATGGACGCTTCCCGTATGTACCGTGAGTAGTTTGCTTTGGACCATGAGTCCATGACCAATAGTTATGTGATGTCTTCTTTACAATCCTGTGCTTCAATGGTTAGTCCCCGTGAGCTGCCCTACATGATCAAGGCATCTATGTAATTCTCTTGCTTTTGCGATGCTCGGTTTGTTGGGATCCAATGGATTATGAGATTATGTTCATATTGTTATGAGTTATATATTTGGTTATCCTTTTATACTATGTTCCTTAGTGATGCATGCCTGTTCTCCATTGCTCTTTATTGCTTTAGCCAAGTAGTAGATCGTAACTCCAAGAGGGAGCGTTATGCATGACTGCGGGTTCGGTCCCCTCGATGTCTATCTTGAGTGACAAAAACATGAGACAAGGGAATGTGCTTGTTGCCACCAGGGAGAAAACAACGGTGCTTGTGACCATGGTTGCAAGGATTGTTTACCTTACGTATAGTTCGTTAATGTAGTTGTCCGTTGCTTTGAGTTTACACTTTGGGTGGGCCTCGCAACTTAATACCGGAGAGATGTTATGGATAGATATGTCAAGGTGGATGATTAGTAAGTATATGGTGATGAATAAACGGTCTACTTATCTTGACGTACTGCACATTACTATTGAACCTCATACTATCAAGGAGCATAATTAGCATTGCGGTGCGATCATAATCCTGTCAATTGCCCAACTGTGATTTGTTTACCCTAGCATAGTTGTTTATCGTATTTTGGGAGAGAGACCTCACTAGTGAGCGTCATGTGACTCCGGTCCATATCACCATCATTGCTTACACCTCCATCATTTAACGCTTTCATTTACTTTTCCATTGCAATCACTATTACCTTCCCGCTTGTGTTTTGATCCTTTGCAAACTACAAGGCCGAAGAGATTTACAACCTCTTTGTACTCGTTGGGACCAAGTTATTTGTTGTGTGTGCAGGTCCACATATTCTTATTGACAGGGTAGGGGACACCTACTTGTTGAGCCTAGGAGTCCTCCTGGATTCAATAAACCTTATAGTCTCCGTGTGAGGGAAATTTCGTCATCAAGCGGATTTCTCGCGCCGTTGCCGGGGACTCCAATATTCAAGATAGGGGAGTTGCACACTATCTTTTACCTTTGCTTTTTAGTCTTGTTAGTTCGCTTTCTAGTTTTTTCTTTAGAGTCCTATACCAAAAACCACTAAAAATTAGTTACTCCACTTTTAGTTTTCAAGCATGTAAAGGTTTGATGCTTGTATGGAATCTGAGGTCCTAGATTTCCATCAAAGGAATGGAGAAAATGTGAAGCAAGCATGGGATAGAATCTCTGAAGCACACAAAATAATTATGCCTTGGATACATGTTAAAATTGTGCTTTGAATTTTTTTATCATGGTCTCTTTATTTGGTGCAAACACTCTCTTGATATTATAGCTAAAGGAGATTACTTAGAGTGTGATGAGGCTAGATCTCTTGATATTATACATGGTCTATCTAATAATCTTGTTTATAGTCGTGGTTATGACACTATTATAGATATACTTTCTACTATTGAAGGGAAAATAGATGCTCTAGACCTAAGAGAAAGAGATAAACCTATGGTTTATAAGGAACAAAATTTGAAAATAGACGATGAATGGGAACCTTTAGTTAGAATTAGCATCTGTAACCAAGACTTCCTTGCTTATTGTGATATTTGATCCATGGTTTCTACTATGCCAAAAGTTGTTTACGATTCTCTCTGGTTAAACATGGAAAACTTTCCATCTTATCTTGAACACGCTAATGGTGATATTTCTGAAATCCAGGGAAAGGTAAAAGATGTCCAGGTTACATTCTCTGAAAGGAATGCAACAGTTTATTTCTTCATCATGGAGCCCAACAAAGGGAATATAGTGCTTGGAAGGGACTTCCTCTGAGCCATGAGAGGCTTCATTGATGTAGGTAAAGGACACATATGCTTATGTGGGAAAGCGAAAGGTACATACCCGTTCCCTATGAAAAATAAGGATGAACTTGTTGAGGATCCGATCGAAGGTTTTTACAATTCTGATGTGTTCGGAGAATCTTGATCCTCCTTCTTGCATTATGCCTAGCTCAAAGGCATAAAAGAAAGCGTTTCTTGGGAGGCAACCCAATATGTTTTTAGTTTCTGTTTTAGTGGTCTTGATGTGTGTTACTACTGTAGAAACATCATTGTGTCTTTATTTTTAAGCTTTGTGCTAAGTTATAGCCTCCGATTGCAAGAAAGTTCAAAAATTGTGACATGATGTCCATAAATAGATTATGTATGCTTGACGGAAAAATTAGCCAAAAATGACCAGATCATCTTTTTGATCTGAACTGTTTTGACAGCATGCTCTATATAATTGTCTTTCTGGCATATGTTCTGAGTTTTTTTATTTGAGTTGCAGAAATACCCCGAATAAATTACTTACTACGTGATGTTCTGTTTTTCACAAATTCTGCCATGTTTTGTGTTTTCATTGTTTTGCAAATCCTAAGCTTGCTTTTTATTTGCAAAAGCCCTTTGGAATTCATGAGAAGCAGTAGCTTTTCATGAAAATCTATATTTCCAGCAGGTATTGAATTATTTTGTTAAGGGAATTACCACACTAATCAGCTTATGATGAGTTTTGTATGAAGGGAGTTTTCAAGTATTGCGATTGGAGAGATGATGAAATAAGATAAAGGAGTGTCAAACGCTCAAGCTTGGGGATGCCCCCATGCATCCCAAGAAATATTCAAGGAGAATCAAGCGTATAAGCTTGGGGATGCCCCCGTGCATCCCCTTCTCTATTAACAATCATCAGGTCGTCCATCTCCATACTATATTTTTATCACTTCATATGATATGTGCTATGCTTGGAGCGTCCCTCTATTTTATTTTTAGTTTTGTTTTAGTTTTGTTTGCTGGTCATAACAAGTCGGAACCTAGCCTACCTTGTTTGGGAGAGAGACACGCTCCATTCCACTCTAGAACACAACATAGTTTTCATGCTTATTCTTTTTGTGTGTTCTTCATCTTTTCATAGCTACTGTCATGCTTAGCTCTTAGTTTTCATGCTTATATTTTTAAGAGCTATTATTTAGGTTGATTTTGGAAATCTCTTGAGTTATCATGCTTATATTGTTTAGAGAGATGGCTCGTTGCACTGAGTTGTGTGTCTTGCATGAGTAGGTAATTGAGGTTGCTATTTCAGTATAGTAGTAACCTACAATAGTTTTGAGGTACTGATTTGAGTAATGTTTGGACTCTTGGTGCCAAGAGCTTGAGCCTATTAGTGATAGGTGTCGTATTTTGGGAAATCCGTGTGTTTTTGAAAAACTTAAAACTAGTTGATAACTCTACCTACTAAATTGATCGCTAACCTCTGGAGGGGTTGGAATATATATAGTACCCACATGTTACCATGAGTCGAGGATGTGTAAGTATAACTGAACCCCCAAACATTCCTCCTCAGGGTACTTGTATCTTTGAGAATTTCCTAACAAGATAGAGAGTTACCGATAATAAGTCTATGAGTTCTTCGGACTAATGTGAGTGTTCGATTTTTGGCACTTCCACCATCCATATTTTCCTAGACTCTTCAGTACCGTGCATTGCCCTTTCTCACATTGAGAGTTAGTGCAAACTCTGCCGGTGCATCCAAATCCATGACATGATACGCTCTGTCATACATAAGCGATCATTATATCTTTCCTCAAAACAGCCACCATACCTACCTACTAAGGCATTTCCATAGCCTTTCCGAGATACATTGCCATGTAACATCCATCATCTCATGACTTGATCTTCATGTCATACATACTTTTGCTTGATCGTAGAGCCGCATGCTAGTCGGGCATTTCCCTTATTACTGCTACATGATGCGCTAGTATCATTGCATATCCTACTACACTAGCAGAGGCATACATTTGCATACATCGTGATAGTTTTCACTTGTCTTTATGTTGAGTACCTCTTATAAAGTGTGAAGATTTTTCTTTCTATTCATGTAAAACATAGAGTGTTGCCCTTAAGTGAGAAAAAGATCCCAAAGTGGACAAAACAAAAGATCCCAAAGAGGACAAATGAGAGATAAAAAGAAAGAGCCAAAGAGGCCACAAAAAATAAAATAAAAACACAAAGAAAAAAAGAAATAAAAAGAGAGAAGGGGGCAACACTACTATTCCTTTTGAAAGATCCACACTCGTACTCCATTGCTATATTGGTACTATATAGAGATTATCATTCATGCATAACTATGTGGGGACTCTTATAGTATAGAAATTGGTTTGCATATTCCAATGACGAGCCTCCTCAAATGAGCTCTAGGTCTTCATGACCAAACAAGTTGGATGCACCCCCACTAGTTCCATTGGAGAGCTTACCTTAGCTCATATGTGCATCCGTTACATGGCAATCCCTACTCCTCACAGCATATCTATCATTTCTCCTTCTCTCGCCTATGGTTGTCCTCATTGATGTGGGCCTTTCACACCTTTTTGTCTTCCTTCCACATCATTATTCTATTTTCCATCCTAAGTGCCAACATATCTTGCTTACGCTCATTCATTGCATGAGTGCTCAAAATCGAAAGGGACATGATCATTTTGACTTGTGCCTGACAAGTGGTCGGGGGATGAGTCAAAATAAGATTCTGAAGGAGACTAAGTGTGAGATTTAGTAGATTGAGTTCTCAATTAAAAGAAATATTTTATCTGTGAACCCATCTCCCACTTCTTGCACGCAAACACCATTTGGAGACATTCGAGTCATGGACAGCGAGAGCTCTTGCACCTTTATGTTCTTACTCTGCTAAATTCAATACTAGATATAGACTCTTGCTTGTTATTGTCTTTACTTGCATTGCATATCTCACTTTCTTTACTTTGAAGTTCTTATATGTGTGTTAGCATGTCACCACAGAAATTATTGTGTTATCATTTATCTACTCGAGGACGAGCAGAAATTAAGCTTGGAGATGTTGATATGTCCAAAACGTATCTATAACTTCTGCTTGTTCCATGATCTTTTGGGTGACATTGTTATATCTTTTGCTGCACTTTTATATCATTTTACACATATTTGGACTAACCTACTAACCCAGTGCACCCAGTGCCAGTTTCTGTCTACTGATGTCTATTTTGCAGGGGCTTTTACCCAATTTTCTGAAGCCCGAAAAAATGCAGAAAAATATATAAAGAATTAGCGAAATAGAAGCTTCGGGATCACCGAAGGAGGGCTTGAGGGGGGCCAAGGGCCTTCCAGGCGGCCTGCTGGTGCGGCCAGGCCCCAGGCCACTCCAGGAGGTCCCCTGGGTGGGCCCCACCACCTCCGGTGCCCTCCTTTGGCCTATATTTAGACTACTATGAGGAAACCCTCGTAGACTTCCTGGAATCGCGAATTTCTCCATCGTTCCGCCGCCGCAGCGCATCCATGATTGGTAGCATCAGGAGACCTCTTCCCAGCACCCTGCCGGAGGGAGGATTGACCTCTGGGAGATTCTCCACCGCCATGGACTCTTCCCGGATGTGTCGTGAGTAGTTTCCCTTGTACCATGAGTCCATGACCAGTAGCTATGTGATGTCTTCTCTCCAATCTTGTGCTTCAATGGTTAGTCCTTGTGATCTTCCCTACATGACCAAGACATCTATGTAATTATCTTGCCTTTGCTCTTCTTGGTTTGCTACGATCCGATCGATTATGAGATTATGTTCAGATTGTCATGAGTTATATGTTTGATTATCCTTTTATACCATGTTCCTTAGTGATTCATGCATGTTCTCCGTTGCTTTTTATTGCTTTGGCCAAGTAGTAGATCGTAACTCCAAGAGGGAACGTTATGCATGATTGTGGGTTCGGGCCCCTCGATGTTCAGCTTGAGTGATAGAAACATGAGACTAGGGGATGTGCTTGTTGCCACCAGGGAGAAGACAACGGTGCTTGTGACCACAGTTGCAAGGATTTTTTACCTTACGCATAGTTCGTTAATGCAGTTGTCCGTTGCTTTGAGTTTACACTTTGGGTGGGTCTCACAACTTAATATCGGAGATGTTCTGGATAGATATCTCAAGGTGGATGAATAGTTAGTAGATGCTGATGAATAAACGTTCTACTTGTCTTGGTGTACTTCGCATTACTATTGAACCTCATACTATCAAGGAGTATAATTAGCATTGCGGTGCGATCATAATTCTGTCAATTGCCCAACTGTGACTTTTTTACCCTAGCATAGTTGTTTATCGTCTTTTGGGAGAGAGACATCACTAATGAACGTCATGTGATTCCGGTCCATATCACCATCATTGCTTACACCTCCATCATTTAATGCTTTCATTTACTTTTCCGTTGCAATCACTATTACGTTCCCGCTTTTTGTTTTGATCCTTTGCATACTACATGGCCGGAGAGATTGACAACCTCTCTATACTCGTTGGGAGCAAAGTTATTTGTTGTGTGTGTAGGTCCACGTCTTTTGCTTGACAGGGGCAACGGACACCTACTTGCTGAGCCTAGGAGTCCTCCTGGATTCGATAAACCTTACGACCTCCGTGTGAGGGAAATTTGCTGCTGACTACATCTCCACCTTCCACTTGGGGTATCGAACGAGGGGCGAGAAGTATATACATCATCTCGTCATCAGGCATCTACACCAACTCCATTGCCCCTCCGATGATGTGTGAGTAGTTCACCACAAACCTACGGGTCCATATCTAGTAGCTAGATGGCTTATTCTCTCTCTTTGATCTTCAATACCATGATCTTCATGATCTTCATGGAGATCTATCCGATGTAATACTCTTTTCCGATGTGTTTGTCGAGATCCGATGAATTGTGAGTTTATGGTGATATTATCTATAAATATTATTTTAATCTCTTCTGAATTCTTATATGCATCATCTCATATCTTAGCAAGTCTCTTCAATTTATTGGTTTGGTTTGGCCAACTAGATTGGTAATTCTTGCAATGGGAGAAGTGCTTAGTTTGAGGTTCAATCTTACTGTGTCCTCACCCAGTGACATAGTAGGGGTAGCGAGGCACGTATTGTATTGTTGCCATCAAGGATAAAAAGATGGGGTTATTCCTCTACATCATGTCATCTTACTTAATACGTTACTCTCTTCTTTATGAACTCAATACTCTAGATGCTGGAAGGAGTCGGTCGATGTGTGGAGTAATAGTAGTAGATGCAGAATCATTTCGGTCTACTTAACACAGACATGATGCCTATATGCAGAATCATTGCCTTAGATATCTTCATAATTATTCGCTTTTCTATCAATTGCTCAACAGTAATTTGTGCAGCCACCGTATTATTTTCCTTTATGAGAAGCCTCTAGTGAAACCTATGCCACCAGGTCTATTTTCCATATTATACTTTCAGATCTATAAACAAAAAATACCAAAACTGTCCTGCTGCAATTTATTTAATTTTGTTTCCGCAATATTTTATATCTATCTCTATAATATCTCATCCTTGCAAATAACTTTGAAGGGATTGACAACCCCGTTTTAGCGTTGGGTGCAAGAGTTTGATTGTTTGTGTAGGTACTATGAGTGGGGCCTTGCTTGTTCCTCCTACTGGATTGATACCTTGGTTCTCAACAAACTGAGGGAAATATTTATCTACTTCACTGCATCACCCTTTCCTCTTCAAGGGAATACCAACGCAAGCTCAAGAGGTAGCATACACCAACTACCCGGTTTGGGTGGAGCACTCCATCCACAACATGGAGCAGTTGCTTGTTGAGGAGAAGTACAAGGTGGTCGGGTTCAACCTCGAGTACACACGCACTCGCTTCGGATCTCGTCCCAAGGTCGTCGTCGCCCAGATGTGTCTGGGCAACCGCGTCCTCGTCTACTACTACTGCCCGAGCACAAGGCCTTGCTATTGTTTGCTAGGTTTGTCAACAGCCCCCACAACGTGTTTGGTATGGTGGACATCACCAACGATGTAAAGGTGCTCGAGAATTTGGGCATCACGTGCAAAAATCTTGTTGACATCGAGGGCCAATACAAGATCTAGGGCAGCAAGAAGCATGAAAAGGACTCCCTTGTTCGCCTCGTCGAGGCCATCATCAACCCCTACTACATAGACATGAATGATTCATGCAACAAGGAGAAGCATGTGTGGCACTCAGCCTGGATGGGGAAACTCAACAAATCTCACGTCATGTACGTAGCCAAGAAGGCGTACATGAGCTATGAGATGTACATGCGGACCATTCACATGAGGAGGTGCATCCTTCCCCAAAACGGTCAGGGATCCAGCCGAAAGCAGAGCAATGGCAAGCGTCGTCACAACATGTTTCTCCTAGTTTAGTATGCATGTAATTGCTTACTTTGGTGTGTGGAAATGTTATGTGTGTGGTCAGTTATGTAATTGTATGCTTAATTTGGTTATGCAATGATGTTCTTATAAGTATACATGTTGATGTTCAGTAGTTAGAGCCTAGATGTTGTGCGGATATAGCAAAAAACATTGCACACGGACTAAACAATGGAACCCGTAGGTGATGATTTCATCAATCGCTCACAATTGTACACCAACAATCGTTTGCTCTGAACACACTTGGCTTGTTAACATGAATTGTCTGTGTTGCTATCGATCTTCTCACACATTTCTGATTACTAAACCGTTTGCCACATATCACACATATATTTTTAAGTTGAACCATTTATATTGTGTTTCCTAATCAATAACAGTTCGTCCTAGTGAGTTGTATGCCGTATATTGCATACACCTTGATCTGGCCGTTTCTGTTGTGTTGCCTAACCACAAACAGTTCTGACGAGTGAACTGTATGCCATATATCACACACACCTTCATCTGGTTGCGTGTTTCTGTTGTTCCGCATCATCACAAACAGTTCATTCGAGTCAACCATATGGCATGCATTGCACACACAACTCTTATCTAAATCATGTCTAAAGTCCCCTCCATCGCAAACGGTTTGCATATTTTTTGATGCTTTTCCCGCATCATCATTTGCGATTAATGCATCGCATATAATTTCATCGAAGGATCTATGATTGTACTGTCACATTTGGACCATCATGTAGTAATGATATGTTAGTGGTCAAAACGAATATGAATTAGAAAATAAATGCCCAAAAAGAATCCTAGAATGTTAATATTATAGCATGGACCAATTAAAAATTATAGATAAGTTGGAGACGTATCGCACCCCTGCAGGGAAGTAAACTACTCAAATAGTCATGTCCATGGTAGCAGGAAACCTCAATATATGAGAGTGTCACGATTCTATACTAACCTTAACGGAATACTTAATAAGAGATACCCAACTAAAGATGGTAATAGCACGTTGATCGCTTTCTCGCGGGGAGTCGATAGAGGATCCCTGAGTGTGATTTTACTATATAAATACTTATATATTGTTATCATTATTGCTCCTCTTTTCCGATGCTGCAAGAGTGGATAGTCTTCAATAGGATGATTGTCTCCCCCTTATTCTGGCATTTCTCAAGTTTAGTCCAAAAATATAGCCCCATTCCTTTGATACCGATGCATATCTAGTATAGTTCTGATGTACGTCTTGCGAGTACTTTGGGTGAGTACTCACCATTGATTTTCTACTCATTACATTAACCCGGTTGGTGCAATAGTTGTAGTACCTCGGATGCAGGTTACTTCCTATGGTGCTCACTACGTGGATACCGACGTCAAGGTGTAGTTCGGGGGTTCCAGACAGGACGCATGCACCTTTTCGATTTAGTGTCATTGTTTTTCCCGGCCTTCTTAAGGCACCCTTGTATTTGTGAGTATTCACACCTAATCTTGTTGTAATATCATGTATTTTGATCTTGGCTCATATTACATTGTTTCTTCGTTTATATTTGGGTTATGAAGTTGTATTGCAATATTATACCCTGAGTAACTAATCTTGATCGTGCATGTTGCATGTCACATCAAACGATGTACATCCACGGAGAAGGTGCTCCAAATACTCTTTCTAGATGATGACACCAATGAGATCAAGGTCTTTTAGTTTAGGGAGATGAAGAGTGTGTGTCACATTAATATGGGGGGAAAATAACTCACTGAACGTAGCAGGGTGCAGTGTGGGCACGAGGCGGATCACAAATGCAGGCCGCAAGCACCGATGTCTAGTTTCAAATCTGAGGTCCGCGAGCTGATCTAGGGTGGGCGATAAGAACCACTCATGAAACTTGGGTTTTACCTTGCAGTGGAAATGGAACTTTCCAATGGCAAGGCATTTGACTAGCGCAGTGTGCATGGCAAGGATGTGTGACAATGCATCCAAGCGTTTGTGACACCCATTACATAGCTCGTCGTCGTCGCTGACGTCCAGGGGTGTGATGTCTACTACGCAACCTTCTCCTTGTAGACGTTGTTGGGCCTCCAAGTGCAGAGATTTGTAGGACAGTAGCAATTTTCCCTCAAGTGGGTGACCTAAGGTTTATCAATCCGTGGGAGGCGTAGGATGAAGATGGTCTCTCTTAAGCAACCCTGCAACCAAATAACAAAGAGTCTCTTGTGTCCCCAACACACCCAATACAATGGTAAATTGTATATGTGCACTAGTTCGGCGAAGAGATGGTGATACAAGTGCAATATGGATAGTGGATATTGGTTTTTGTAATCTGAAATTACAAAAACAGCAAGGTAACTAATAGTAAAAGTGAGCACGAACGATATTGCAATGCTTGGAAACAAGGCCTAAGATTCATACTTTCACTAGTGAAGTTCTCTCAACAATGATAACATAATTGGATCATATAACTAGCCCTGAACGTGCAACAAAGAGTCACTACAAAGTCAGTAATAGCAGAGAACAAACGAAGAGATTATTGTCGGGTACGAAACCACCACAAAGTTATTCTTTCTGATCGATCTATTCAAGAGTCCGTAGTAAAATAACACGAAGCTATTCTTTCCATTCGATCCATCATAGAGTTTGTACTAGAATAACACCTTAAGAAACATATCAACCAAGACCCTAATGTCAGCTAGATACTCCATTGTCACCTTAAGTATCCATGGGAATGATTATACGATATGCATCACACAATCTCAGAATCATCTATTCAACCAACACATAGAACTTCAAACAGTGCCACGAAGTTTCTACCGGAGAGTCAAAACGTGTGCCAACCCATATGCATAGGTTCCGGATGTCACGAAACCCGCAAGTTGATCTCCAAAACATACATCAAGTACTCACATGAATATCCCATTGTCACCACACATAGACACATGCAAGACATACATCAAGTGTTCTTAAAGACTCAATCTGATAAGATAACTCCAAAGGGAAAACTCAATTCATTACAAGAAGGGAGAGGGGGAAGAACATCATAAGACCCAACTATAGTAGCAAAGCCCGCGGTACATCGAGATCATGGCATCTGAAGAACACGAGAGAGAGAGATCAAACACATAGGTACTGGTACATACCCTCAACCCCGAGGGAGAACTACTCCCTCCTTGTCATGGAGATCGTGAGGATGATGAAGATGGCAACCGGAGATAGATTCCCCCCCGGTAGGGTGCCGGAATGGGCTCCAGATTGGTTTTTGGTGGCTATAGAGGCTTGTGGCGGCGGAACTCCCTATCTAGGTTTCTTTTTGGGGGGTTTCTCAATTTATAGGAATTTATGGCAGCGGAATTACGTCGGTTGGGCCCAAGAGGAGGTCAGAAGCCTGGTAGGTGCAGCCTAGGGGGGCGCTCCTCCCGGGCTTGTGACTCCCTCGTGGCTCTTCTGGCCTTCTTCCAAAGCTTCGGGGGTCTCTTTTGGTCCAAATAAATCATCGAAAAAGTTTTATTCCATTTGGACTCCGGGTGAAAAAGGGTAAAAACACGGAAAAAACAGAACCTGGCACTTGGCACTGAGTTAATAGGTTAGTCCCAAAAAAGATATAAAATAGCATATTCATGCATATAAAACATCCTAAGTTAACATGATAATAGCATGGAACCATAAAAAATTATAGATACGTTGGAGACGTATCAAGCATCCCCAAGCTTAACTCCTGCTTGCCGCGAGTAGGGAAGTGATAATGACCGAATTTTTGATGTGGAATGCTACCTAACATATTTGTCCTTTGTAACTTTTTTCTTGTGGCATGAATGTTCAGATCCGTAAGATTCAAAACAATATTTTACTATTGACATGAAAACAATAATACGTCAAGCATACTAGCAAAGTAGTCATGAACTTTTGAAATAACAAGGCCAAAGAAAGTTATCCCTACAAAATCATATAGTCAGGCTATGCTCCATCATCCCCACACAACGAATTTAAATCATGCACAACCCCAGTATTGGCCAAGTAATTGTTTTTGCACTCTTACTTTCTCAAACTTTTTCAACTCTCACACAATAAATGAGCGTGAGCCATGGATATAGCACTATAGGTGGAATAGAGTGTGGTGGAGGTTGTGAGGAAAAAAGTAGGAGATGGTCACATTGACTCGGCGTATCAATGGGCTATGGAGATGCCCATCAATAGATATCAATGTGAATGAGTAGGGATTTCCAAGCAACGGATGCACAAGAGCTATAAGTGTGTGATAGCTCAAAAGGAAAACAATTGGGTGTGCACCCAACTTGCTTGCTCACGAAGACCTAGGGCAATTTTGAGGAAGCCCATCACTGGAATATACAAGCCAAGTTATATAATGAAAATTCCCACTAGTATATGGAAGTGTCAAAACAAGAGACTCTCTATCGTGAAGAACATGGTGCTATTTTGAAGCACAAGTGTGGAAAAAGATAGTAGCATTGTCCATTCTCTCTTTTTCTCTCTATTTTTGTTTGGGCTCTTTGGCCTCTTTTTTTCATTCTTTTGGTGGGCATCTTTGGCATTTTTTTCCTCACATGGGACAATTCTCTAATAATGATGATCATCACACTTTTATTTACTTACAACTCAATACTTAGAACAATGATGACTCTATAGGAAATGCCTCATGTAGTGTACCGGGATGTGCAACGATCTAGCTTAGAGTATGATGTTGAAACATCTCGCTAGCTATCTCACGATCATGCAATGGCAATATGAAAGTGATGGCACATGTCATGAGATGGAACGGTGGGAGTTACATGGCAATATATCTCGGAATGGCTATGAAAATGCCATAATAGGTAGGTATGGTGGCTGTTTTGAGGAAGGTATATGGTGGGTTTGTGCACCGGCGAAAGTTGCCGGTACCAGAGACGCTAGCAATGGTGGAAGGTAAAAGTGCATCTATACCATGGACTCACATTAGTCCTGAAGAACTCACATACTTATTGCCAAAGTTTTTATTAGTAATCGAAACAAAGTTCTAAACGCATACTCCTAGGGGAAGGGTTGGTAGGTGCTAACCATCGTGCGATCCCGACCGCCACACAAAGGATGACAATCAATAAATCAATTATGCTCCGACTTCCTAACATAGCGGTTCACCATACGTGCATGCTATGGGAATAACGAACCTCAACACAAGTATTTCTAGATTCACAACACCCTACTAACATGACTCTAATATTACCATATCCATATCCCAAAACTAATTGTGAGGAATCAAACTTCTCTTACTAATTGATGCACTTGAATATGGAAGTTTTTAATATATCCTCTTTCGATGCCTATCATATTTAGGACTAATTTCATAGCACACGCCAATTACCAAGTTACTTAGAGAGAGCACTCTCAAAAAGATATAAGTGAAGACCAAGAGTTTTTATTTCTACAAAATATAACACCGCCGTGCTTTAAAAATATTTAAGTGAAGCACTAGAGCAAAAGGCAAATTACTCCAAAAGATATAAGTGAAGCACAATGAGTAGTTGAATAATTATTTGGCTATGTGCAGACTCTCCCATCTAAGAATTTTAGATCCTAAGTACCTTATTCAAACAAAATAAAATTACGCTCCAAGCAAAACAAATATCATGTGGTGAATAAAAATATAGCTCCAAGTAACGTTACCGATGGATTGAAGACGAAAGAGGGGATGCCTTCTCGGGGCATCCCCAAGCTTAGGCTTTTTGGTGTCCTTGAATATGGCTTTGGGGTGCCTTGGGCACCCCTAAGCTTAGGCTCTTGCCACTCCTTGTTCCATTGTCCATTGAAACTCTACCCAAAACCTGAAAACCTCACAACACAAAACTTAATGGAACTTCATGAGATGGGTTAGTATGATAACGAGCAAATCAATCACTTGGGTACTGTCAAAACAAGACTCGTAATTAGTTTCACACAATTCCTACTGTATCTTACTATTTCCACAATTTATATTACTCAATATAATCTATGGAAACACCAAAACAAGCAAACTATGCATTGAAAACAGAATCTGTCAAAAACAGAACAGTCTGTAATGATCTGAATGCTAACCATACTTCTGCACTTCCAAAAATTCTGAAACAATTATGAAAATTAGGGTAATTTGTATATCAATCATAACAAATAGAATCAACCTAAAATCACTCTCTGGATAGAAATTAGAAATGATTTCGCGAGCGCAAAGTTTCTGTCTTTTTCAGCATTATCAAACAACTATCACCCAAACTAATCATAAAGGCTTTCCTTAGAACTTTATTGAAACTAAGGCAATAAAACATGATTAATACAGTAGCTTAATCATGTGAGCACACAAAAAAAGTAAGGATACATATTGGGTTGTCTCCCAACAAGAACTTTTCTTTAATGCCTTTCAAGCTAGGCATGATGATTTCAATGATGCTCACATAGAAGATAAGAATTGAAACATAATGGAAGCATCATAGAGCATATGACTAGCACATTTAAGTCTAACCCACTTCCCATGCGTAGGGATTTTGTGAACAAACAACTTATTGTAGCAAGAATCAACTAGCATAGGAAGATAAAACAAACATGGCTTCAAAAGTTTCAACACATGGAGAGGAAGCTTGATATTATTGAAATATGTAGAAGCATATGATCCTCTCTCACAATAATTTTTAGTAGAATCATGAATGAATTCAACAATATAACCAGCACCTAAAGCATTCTTTTCATGATCTACAAGCATAGAAATTTTACTACTCTCCACATAAGCAAATTTATTCTCATCGATAGTAGTGGGAGTATCGTAAAAGACTTGAACACTATGAATTGTTTCCACATTAAAAGAGTAATGTTCAGTAAGAGGATACTCAAGAGTATGACAAGTTTTATCATCCCTCTTCTTTATAGCGTAAGTATCATCACAATAATCATCATAGATAGGGGGCATGCTTTCATCATAATAATTTTGATCATTCAAAGTGGGGGAACTAAAAAGATCATCTTCATCAAACATAGCATCGCCAAGCTTCTGGCTTTGCATATCATTAGGATCATGGGCATTCAAAGAATTCATACTAACGACATTGCAATCATGCTCATCATTCACATATTTTATGCCAAGCATTCTATGTAATTCTTCTTATAGCACTTGAGCACAATTTTCCTTCCCTTCATTTTCACGTAAGACATTGAAAAGATGAAGCATATGAGGCACCCTTAATTCCTTTTTTTTGTAGTTTTCTTTTATAGACTAAACTAGTGAAAAAACAAGAAACAAAAAGATTCGATTGCAGGATCTAAATATATACCTTCAAGCGCTAACCTCCCCGGCAACGGCGCCGGAAAAGAGCTTCGTTGACGGGATGTTAGTGCCGCTTACCTAGCCTACCCGGGAAAGGCGCCAGAAAAGAGCTTGATGTCTACTACGAAACCTTCTCCTTCTAGACATTGTTGGGCCTCCAAGTGCAGAGGTTTGTAGGACAGTAGCAATTTTCCCTCAAGTGGGTGACCTAAGGTTTATCAATCCGCGGGAGGCGTAGGATGAAGATGGTCTCTCTCAAGCAACCCTGCAACCAAATAACAAAGAGTCTCTTGTGTCCACAACACACCCAAATACAACGGTAAATTGTATAGGTGCACTAGTTCGGCGAAGAGATGGTGATACAAGTGCAATATGGATGGTGGATATAGGTTTTTGTAATCTGAAATTACAA
Organism: Hordeum vulgare subsp. vulgare; assembly: GCF_904849725.1. NCBI lineage: Eukaryota > Viridiplantae > Streptophyta > Magnoliopsida > Poales > Poaceae > Hordeum > Hordeum vulgare. Next base: position 195,947,282 of record NC_058523.1, on the reverse strand, counting down.
AAACATCAAGGTAACTAATAGGAAAAGTGAGCACGAACGATATTGCAATGCTTGGAAACAAGGCCTAGGGTTCATACTTTCACTAGTGTAGTTCTCTCAACAATGATAACATAATTGGATCATATAACTAGCCCTCAACGTGCAACAAAGAGTCAGTCCAAAGTCACTAATAGCGGAGAACAAACGAAGAGATTATTGTCGGGTACGAAACCACCACAAAGTTATTCTTTCTGATCGATCTATTCAAGAGTCCGTAGTAAAATAGCACGAAACTATTCTTTCCGTTCAATCCATCATAGAGTTCGTACTAGAATAACACCTTAAGACATATATCAACCAAGACCCTAATGTCACCTAGATACTCCATTGTCACCTCAAGTATCCATGGGCATGATTATACGATATGCATCACACAATCTCAGAATCATCTATTCAACCAACACATAGAACTTCAAAGAGTGCCCCGAAGTTTCTACCGGAGAGTCAAAACGTGTGCCAACCCATATGCATAGGTTCCCGATGTCACGAAACCCGCAAGTTGATCACCAAAACATACATCAAGTACCCACATGAATATCCCATTGTCACCATAGATAGACACGTGCAAGACATACATCATGTGTTCTTAAAGACCCAATCCGATAAGATAACCCCAAAGGGAAAACTCAATTCATTACAAGAAGGGAGAGGTGGAAGAACATCAGAAGATCCAACTATAGTAGCAAAGCCCGCGGTACATCGAGATCATGACATCTCAAGAACACGAGAGAGAGAGATCAAACACATAGCTACTTGTACATACCCTCAGCACAGAGGGAGAACTACTCACTCCTCGTCATGGAGATCGCCGAGATGATGAAGATGGCCACCGAAGATGGATTGCCCCTCTGGCAGGGTGCCGGAACGGGCTACAGATTGGTTTTTGGTGACTACAGAGGCTTGCGGCGGCGGAACTCCTGATCTAGGTTTCTTTTTGGGGGTTTGTGAATATATAGGAATTTATGGCGGTGGAATTACGTCGGTTGGGCCCAAGAGGAGGTCACAAGCCTGGTAGGTGCAGCCTAGGGGGGCCGCTCCTCCCGGGCTTGTGACTCCCTCGTGGCTCTTCTGGCCTTCTTACAAAGCTTCGGGGGTCTCTTTTGGTCCAAAAAAAATCACCGCGAAAGTTCTATTCCATTTGGACTCCGTCTGAAAAGAGGGTCAAAAACACGGAAAAAATAGAAACTGGAACTTGGCACTGAGTTAATAGGTTAGTCCGAAAAAAGATATAAAATAGCATATTCATGCATATAAAGCATCCAAAGTTGACATGAAAATAGCATCAATCCATAAAAAATTATAGATATGTTGGAGACGTATCAGGGTGGAGTGCTAGAGAGGGTGCCACCGCCAGGAGAGGAAGGTGGTTCGCACGATATATTTGATGCGGATGAGGGATATTATGGTCACCAACATCTCGTTGTGGAGGCTTCTTATGAAGTCCACGCTCGCCGGAGGCTCTTGCAATTCAGCCTCGACATGCCCGCGCTTGTTGGCTGCCTCATCCTACATCGGATAAGGAGGCGATACTGGGTGGCGTTGCTTATAGATAGGAATGCAGGATAAGGAGGAGCAATAAAGTTGCATGGCAGACTTCTGTTGGGGATCGTAGTAATTTCAAAACATTTCCTACGCCATACTAGGATCTATCTATGGAGAAACCAGCAAAAAGTGAAGTAGTAGAGCATCTTCATACCTTTGAAGATTGCTAAGTGGAAGCGTTACTGTGAACGCGGTTGATGGAGTCATACTCGCAACGATTCAGATCGCGGCGGATTTCGATCTATGTGCCGAATCACGGCACCTCCACGTTAAACACACGTACAACCCGGTGACGTCTTCTGCTTCTTGATCCAGAAAGGAGAGAGGATAAATTGAGGGAGAGCTTCAGCAGAACGACGGCGTGGTGGCGGTGGAGCTATATGGTTCTCCGGCAGGGATTCGCCAAGCGCTGCGAAGGAGGAAGAATAGAGAGAGAGGGTTGTGCCTTGGGAGAGATTAATTGTGTGTTCCTAGAAGGCTAAACCCTCAAGTATATATAGGAGGAAGGAGAGGGAGGCTGCCTTGGTCCCTCCTCCAAGGAGAAGGAGCTTCGGCCGAAGCTAGGGAGGAGTCCTCACCCTACAAGGGAGGTGGACTCCCTTGGTAGGACTCTTCCTCCTTTCCTTTTAAGCTTCCTTGACTTATCTCTTTTATTCCTATGCACATAGGACGTTAGGGAAGGCCTTGGCCAACCCAATAAGGGCTGATCCACCTCCTCTAACAGCCCATGCACTCCTTTGGTCGTCACACCCCTCCCGGGGGTCCTCCGGCACCCTCCCGGTACACTACCGATGAGCCCGAAACTTTTTCGGTGACCAAAACAGGACTTCCTAAATATCAATCTTTACCTTCGGACCATTCTGGAGCTCCTCGTTACGTTCAGGATCTCATTCAGGACTCCCAACAACTTTCGGTAACCACATACCATTCCCTTTAGAACTCTAGCGTCATCAAACCTTAAGTGTGTAGAACCTACGGGTTCGGGAGACATGCAGACATGACCCAGACATCTCTCCGACCAATAACTAACAACGGGGTCTAGATATCCATGTTGGTGCCCACATGTTCCACGATGAGCTCATCGGATGAACCACGGTGTCAAGGATTCGATTTGTCTACCGGTATGATACTTGCACGAGATTCGATCGTCGGTATCCATATACCTTGTTCAATCTCGTTACCGACAAGTCTCTAAACTCGTTCTGTAACACATCATGTCGTGGCTAACTCCTTAGTCACACTGAGCTCAATATGATGATAGATTACCGAGTGGGCCCAGAGATACCTCTCCGTCACACGAAGTGAAAAATCCCAGTCTCGATTCGCACAACCCAATAGATACTTTCGGAGATACCCGTAGTGCACCTTTATAATCGCCTAGTTATGTTGTGATGTTTGATACACCCAAAACACTCCTACGGTATCTGGGAGTTGCATAACTCGCGGTCTAAGGAAATGATACTTGACATTAGAAAAGCTTTAGCTGATGAACAACACGGTCTAGTCCTACGCTTAGGATTGGGTCTTGTCCATCACATCATTTCCCAATGATGTGATCCCGTTATCAACGACATCCAATGTCCATGATCAGGAAACCATGATCATCTATTGATCAACGAGCTAGTCAACTAGAGGCTCACTAGGAACACATTGTGATCTATATATTCACATATGTATTATAGTTTCATATTAATACAATTATAGCATGAATAATAGACAATTATCATGAACTGGAAAAATAATAATAACAAGTTTATTATTGTCTCTAGGGCATATTTCCAACAGTCTCTCACTTGCACTAGAGTTAATAATCTAGTTACATTGTGATGAATCGAACACCCATAGAGTTCTGGCACTGGTCATGTTTTGCTCGTGGAAGAGGGTTAGTCAACGGGTCTGCGACATTCAGATCCATGTGTACTTTACAAATATCTATATCTCCATCTTGGGTGTATCCACGTATGGAGTTGAAGCGGCGCTTGATGTGCTTGGTCTTCTGGTGAAACCTGGGCTCCTTTGCAATGGCAATATCTCAAGTGTTGTCACAGAACAGAGTCATCGGGCCCAACGCACTTGGAATCACTCCTAGGTCGGTGATGAACTCCTTTATCCAGACTCCTTCCCATGCTGCTTCTCAAGCAGCGATGTACTATGCTTCACATGTAGATGTTTCCACGACGCTTTGCTTGCAACTGCACCAGTTAACTGCCCCATTATTCAAAATATACATGTATCCGGTTTGTTAGTTGGAGTCATTTGGATCTGTGTCGAAGCTAGCATCGACGTAACCCTTTATGACGAGCTCTTCGGCATCTCCATATACGAGAAACATATCTTTAGTCCTTTTCAGGTACTTAAGGATGTTCTTGACCGCTGTCCAGTGATCCACTATGGATCACTCTAGTACCTCCCTAGAAAATTATGGCAAGGTTCACATCAAGTCTGGTACACAGCATGGTATACATAATAGAGCCTATGGCTGAAGCAGAGGGGATGGTACTCATCTTCTCTATATCTTCTGTCGTGGTCGGTCGTTGAGTCGCACTCAACATCACACCTTGTAATACAGGCAAGAACACCTTCTTAGCCTTATCCATATTGAACTTCTTCAATATCCTTTCAAGGTATGTGCTTTCTGAAAGACCTATGAGGCGTCTCGATCTATCTCTATAATTCTTGATGCCTAATATGTAAGCAGCTTCTCCAAGGTCCATCATTGAAAAACTTTTATTCAAATAGGCTTTTATTCTTTCCAATATTTCTATATCATTTCCCATCAACAATATCTCATCCACATATAATATGAGAAATGCTACAGAGCTCCCACTAACTTTCTTGTAAATACAGGCTTCTCCATAAGTCTGTATAAACCCAAACGCTTCGATTAGCTCATCAAAGAGAATGTTCCAACTCCGAGATGCTTGCACTAGCCCATAGATGGAGCGCTGGAGCTTGCATACCTTGTTAGCATTGCTAGGATTGACAAAACCTTTCGGCTGTATCATATACAATTCTTCCTTAAGAAAGCCATTCAGGAATGTTGTTTTGACGTCCATTTGCAGAATTTCATAATCATAAAATGCGGCAATTGCAAACATGATTCGGACCAACTTCAGCATCGCTACGGGTAAGAAGGTCTCATCCTAGTCAATCCCTTGAACTTGTCGATAATTAACCCTTAGCGACAAGTCGAGCCTTATAGATGCACTACTGGAATTCAGTTTTTTTGCCATCTACCAAATCTTTGCCGTCTGCTGGCTGATGGCAAAGATTCTCTTTGCCGTCAGCTCCCACAAAGCAGATGGCAAAGAACTAGCTGATGGCAAGGAAGGTCTTTGCCAGCAGTCAATTCTTTGCCGTCATCCGCAGACGACAAAGCTGAGGACAGTAGACGGCAAAGCTTTGTGCTGGGCCCATTTGGCCGGGGAAAGGTTAGGTCAAACTACGCCCCTTCTTTGCCGTCTGTTGGCGGACGGCAAAGAGTCCGGAGGCAGACGGCAAAGAGTCTAGACCCTTTGTCGTCCGCCAGCAAACGACAAAGTTCAAGAATTATGTATCGCCCGTCCCGCCCCCACCCCAACCCTCTCTCTCAAACGGCCACTCTATCTCTCTCTCCTCCCTTGACGCACACCGCCACCACCACCGTCGTGCCGCCGCCCCCGCCGCTCACCAGCGCCGCCCCGGTGACCAACAGCCCCGCCACCGCCGCCCCACCACCCCCGGCGCCGCCCCGGTGCCCCACAACCCCCCGGCACTGCCCCGCAGCCCCAACACACCCAACGCCGCCCTGCCGCCCCAACACCCTAGGCCCCGCCTCCCATGACGCCACAGCCGCCCCTGCTGGTGCGCCCCCACACCCCCTTGCATTTTGGATTGAAATCATAATTTTTTTAGCATATGTTAATATGTGTGAAAATGGTTAGTTTGGAGAAGAACATAAGTAAATGTTGTGCAAATTTTGAAGAAATATCCAACTTTCAATGTACACTACTCGTGATGAAAATGTAAGGGAAATGCATTCTCAAGAATGTTTGCAAAGTAGCACAAATATAGTAGAAATAATTTCATTGTTTTGGATTTTATGACATTTTTCACTCTTGAATGTATTTTAGATATCCTTGTTTTACTTGGCACCATCATTTGTAAATGTTGGTCAATACGAAAAGAGTAGACTTCGGTAGTATGTGTGCAGAACATTCTAGCAGGCTTAGCAGAACACTCTAGCCTTAGCATTAGATAGAATAGCTTCGGTAGGGCTTTTGTTTCTCTGTCAAGCACATAGTTCTATAAATATCTCAATATAGCATGAAAAAGTAAATCAATGAAGCTAGTATGTGTGCCATAGTTATTTGGCAGCACTGTCTGCAATACACATAAATAAAAAATTAAGAAATTACACCTCTTGTACGTATTGCTTTATTTATGTAGCTAAAGTTAGAACTAAACCACTAAAATGATCCTTCATAAATAGAAAATTTATGCCAGTCAGCAACTGTTTTTTGTTGTTTGTATATTACCAGAGTTAGTAAATACATTAACATGAGCAAACTATACGACAACACTTCGATCTAGAATACGATATATCTCGTATCAACTTAACCTCCTCACCTTGGGCATATAAAGATCTTTTATTTCTCGAAATGATTGAAAATGCCTATTCAAACAATGTCAACTCTTAGACAAGTTCCTACATTAGCGATGCTCGCTTTGTTCATTGTATATCATCTTTGTTATGTAACTATGCTATGCATATTTTTTATGGAACTATGATATGGATATGTGTTATGGAACTATGCTATGGATTGTAGTTGTTGTAGTAGTGGTTGTAGTAGTGGTTGATGTTATTGTAGTTGTTATTTAGTTCTTAGCTTTTCAGTTTTTTTATGTTGTACTAATTTCTCTTAATCTTTATCATGGAAGGTCAGCAGGTGTTGAAAGATGGTGGGCGCGGGTCCAGATCGCTCGACGAGTTATTATTTGATGGCCTGCACGAGGGGTGGTACTTCCATTCCACCCTTATCTCTCCGTAGAGCCTTGGCATACAGTATGACGACACCACCCGCGGGTGCTTCTTCGTCGGCGGCATTACCCACTGGGAGAGGTGCCGGTCGGGTAGGGAAGAAGGGGAGGGTTACAGGGAGAGGTGGTGACCGCGGAATAAGTAGGCAGAGTGTTGCGCCGTCCTCGCCACCACCACCAGCTCATTCACCCGAGCACAGGACTACTATGGTGGACCCGTTTCACGAGGAGGCTACGGGGACTCCGGTCCAGGAGCCTCGGGTGGACGGGCATTCGGACCATGAGACTCCGGTCCAGGATCAGCCTCGAGTCGAGGTGCCTTCGGTCCACGAGACTCCGGTTCCTGAGGCAACGTCCCAGGACACTCCTGCCACACACGCTTCGGCTGACGTGGAGAGGTCCGGATGGGGTGCCTGGCCGGATCGGTCCGAGGTGCCGTATTGGACCGAGGTGCCGGATTGGACCGACGGTCCGAGTGGCTGTTCTATTGATGGCGGGGTTGAGTTTACATTTAGTGAGGGCGATGTGCAGGTGGACGGGGACACCGTGTACAAGCGTGGTAGTACACGTCTCCCGGTCTTGCCGGCTACCCGCGAGCAGAGGCCGGTGATTAAGCCTGAAGCGGATAGGTAAGTACATTTACTCTTTTTTAGCTTTTGCCTTCAAGTTTCTTCAAATATCTAATGCGTTGACCTTATCATACTGCAGGGGATGAGCACACCCTCATGGATTCCGCAAGCCGAACAACGTCCTTGGTGTGCTTTGCCAGACAAATTTACCGGGATTTGTCACGTTGCCTGGTGAGGGTTAGGTTCCTACACTAGGATTTTCCTAGGAGCACTACTAGGCTGCGGAGGCCCCACCGGAGGAAATTATAGATGGTGTCTTGTGCCACACGAGGGCCGAGATGGTGATCAAGAGCTTTTTGGTAAATGATCCTTTTACAGAATATAAAATTAACAATATAGCTAATTATTGTACTAATCGGTGTTGTCTCGTTTAATTGCAGACCTTCTATAGCTGTGAGGAGGGATATGAGGAGGAGGCGGCCATGGTTCTCGAGGCCGAGTGTAGGCGGTTATTACAGAACTTACGCCACAAGGCTCGGCCGCAGGCTATTCGAGACTACTACGCCACACGTGTTATTAAGAAGCAGAAGGAGTGCCACGGAAAGTATCTGAAGAAGGAGCAGTACATGAAGGTAATTACCTATTCTTAAGACCTTCTACGTAGTTCTCTTGATTTGATTCATAGGTGTAGCGCTCAAAATTCTTTCTAATAACTCATAGGTGCCCCCGAGATGGTGTGCGAATAAGATGGATTGTTGGGAGGCGTTGATGGATGAGTGGTACTAATACTTTGTTCCTCTCTTTTAGGCGCATCACAATAAGACGGAGATGCCACACTTGTACGACCTTTATAGCATGGCCCATAGTGCCTCCTACATGAAGACGAAGGCATTATGTAAGTCTAACCTGGATGATCCATATAACTTCACCACAAGCTCGTGACATACAGGGACACGGGGAAGGCTAGGAAAGGGGAGGACTTTAACCCGAGCCAGGAACCTTTGGATCCAGAGCTGGTGATGATATCTGGTGGCAGGAGGCCCAATGGCTCGATATCCATTGGAGATGGGATAATACGTTGTCCACTCACTATCCCAGAGATCAAGGCGCGCCACTAGAGCTCCTGTCCTCAGATAACGCCTCGTCCAAGGCCAGTCGATCTTGCCATCGAGGTTAGTTGTACGGACTCAGAAAACTTTCATCCATTTCATTATGTGTGTGACCATCGATTATTAATAAATGAGATAATAAGGCCTAAGAGAAGAAGAGAAGAAGAAAAAAATAAGAAGGATAAGAAGAGAAAAAAGAAGAAAAGAAGAATCAGTTGAAGAAGAGGATAAAGAAAAATAGAAATAGAAATAAGAGGAAGAAGAAGAAGAAGAAGAAGAGGAGGAAGAAGAGGATAAGAGGAGGAGGAGGAGGAGGAGGATAAGAAGAGGAGGAGAAGAGGAGAAGAAAGAGGAAAAATGAAACGAAGGAAGAACAAAAAGAAGAGAAGAAGAAGGAGAAGGAGGAGTAGGAGAAGGAGCCCTCCTTCTTCTCCTTCTTCTTTCCTCCTTCTTCTCCTTCTTCTTCTCCTCGTCCTTCTCCTTCTTCTCCTTCTTCTCTTCTTGCTTCTTCTCTTTCCTCTTGCTTCTTCTCCTTCTTCGCCACAACAAAGGCATACTTAGCTAATTATCCTCCAAAATGACATAGTTAGCTTAGTTAGGGTAAAAACATGATAAGAACCTTGGTTAGCTCACAACATAGCTAATTATCCTCCAGAATGACATAATTAGCTTAGTTAGCTCCAAAATGGCCTATTTTATAAAAATGACTTATATTTAGCTAAGTTCTCTCCTAAATGACATAACAACGCCTAAGAGAAGAAGAGAAGAAGAAAAATAAGAAGGAGAAGAAGAGAAAAAAGAAGAAAAGAAGAATAAGTAGAAGAAGAGGATAAATAAAAATAGAAATACAAATAAGAGGAATAAGAAGAAGAAGAAGAAGAGGAAGAAGAGGAGAAGAGGAGGAGGAGGAGGAGGAGAAGAAGAGGAGGAGAAGAGGAGAAGAAGGAGGAAAAATGAAACGAAGGAAGAACAAGAAGAAGAGAAGAAGAAGGAGAAGGAGGAGTAGGAGAAGGAGCCCTCCTTCTTCTCCTTCTTCTCTCCTCCTTCTTCTTCTTCCTCCTTCTTCTCCTTCTTCTCTCCTCCTTCTTCTCCTTCTTCTTCTCCTCGTCCTTCTCCTTCTTCTCCTTCTTCTCCTTCTTCTCTTCTTGCTTCTTCTCTTTCTTCTTGCTTCTTCTCCTTCTTCTCCACAACAAAGGCATACTTATCTAATTATCCTCCAAAATGACATAGTTAGCTTAGTTAGGGTAAAAACATGATAAGAACCTTGGTTAGCTCACAACGTAGCTAATTATCCTCCAGAATGACATAATTAGCTTAGTTAGCTCCAAAATGGCCTATTTTATAAAAATGACTTATACTTAGCTAAGTTCTCTCCTAAATGACATAATAACGCCTAAGAGAAGAAGAGAAGAAGAAAAATAAGAAGGAGAAGAATAGAAAAAAGAAGAAAAGAAGAATAAGTAGAAGAAGAGGATAAATAAAAATAGAAATAGAAATAAGAGGAAGAAGAAGAAGAAGAAGAGGAAGAAGAGGAGAAGATGAGGAGGAGGAGGAGGAGGAGGAGGAGGAGAAGAGGAGAAGAGGAGAAGAAAGAGGAAAAATGAAAAGAAGGAAGAAGAAAAAGAAGCGAAGAAGAACAGAAGAAGAAGAGAAGAAGAAGGAGAAGGAGGAGGAGGAGAAAGATCCCTCCTTCTTTTACTTCTTCTCCCCTCCTTCTTCTTCTCCCTCCTTCTCCTTATTCTTCTCCTTCTAATCTCCTCCTTCTTCTCCTTCTTCTTCTGCTCCTCCTTCTCCTTCTTATTTTTCTTCTCCTTCTTCTCTTCTTTCTTCTTCTCTTTCTTCTTCAATTTAGCATATTTCCCCCCAACAAAGGCATACTTAGCTAATTATCCTCCAAAATGACATAATGAACCTTGGTTAGCTCACAACTTAGCTAATTATCCTCCAAAATGACATAATTAGCTTCGTTAGCTCCAAAATGGCCTATTTAATAAAAAATGACCTATACTTAGCTAAGTTCTCTCCTAAATGACATAATAAGGCCTAAGAGAAGAAGAGAAGAAGAAAAAAATAAGAAGGAGAAGAAGAGAAAAAAATAAGAAAAGAAGAATAAGTAGAAGAAGAGGAGAAAGAAAAATAGATATAGAAATAAGAGGAAGAAGAAGAATAAGAAGAGGAGGAAGAAGAGTAGAAGAGGAGGACGAGGAGGAGGAGGAGGAGAAGAAGAAGAGGAGAAGAGGAGAATAAAGAGGAAAATTGAAAAGAAGGAAGAAGAAGAAGAAGAAGAAGAGAAGAAGAAGGGAAGAATAAGGAGAACGAGGAGGAGGAGAAGGAGCCCTCCTTATTCTCCTTCTTCTATCCTCCTTCTTCTTCTCCCTCCTTCTTCTCCTTCTTCTTCTCCTTCTTCTCTCCTTCTTCTTCTCCTTCTTCTTCTCCTCCACCTTCTCCTTCCTCTTTTTATTCTCCTTCTTCTCTTCTTGCTTCTTCTCTTTCTTCTTCAATTTAGCTTATTTACCCCAAAAAAGACATACTTAGCTAATTATCATCCAAAATGACATAATTAGCTTAGTTAGGGTAAAAACATCATAAGAACCTTGGTTAGCTAACAACTTAGCTAATTATCCTCCAAAATGACATAATTATCTTAGTTAGCTCCAAAATGGCCTATTTAATAAAAAATTACCTATAGTTAGTTAAGTTTTCTCCTAAATGACATAATAAGGCGTAAGAGAAGAAGAGAAGAAGAAAAAAATAAGAAGGAGAAGAAGATAAAAAAGAAGAAAAGAAGAATAAGTAGAGGAAGAGGATAAAGAAAAATAGAAATATAAATAAGAGGAAGATGAAGTAGAAGAAGAGGAGGAAGAAGAGGAGAAGAGGAGGAGGAAGAGGAGGAGGAGGAGAAGAAGAAGAAGAGGAGAAGAGGAGAAGAAAGAGAAAAAATGAAAAGAAGGAAGAAGAAGAACAAGAAGTGAAGAAGAAGGAGAAGGAGGAGGAGGAGAAAGAGCCCTCCTTCTTCTCCTTCTTCTCTCCTCCTCCTTCTTCTCCCTCCTTCTTCTCCTTCTTCTTCTCCTTCTTCTCTCCTACTTCTTCTCCTTGTTCTTGTCCTCCTCCTTCTCCTTCTTATTTTTCTTCTCCTTCTTATCTTCTTGCTTCTTCTCTTTCTTCTTCATTTTAGCTTATTTTCCCCAACGAAGACATAATTAGCTAATTATCCTGCAAAATGACATAATTAGCATAGTTAGGTTAAAACATCATAAGAACCTTGGTTAGCTCACAACTTAGCTAATTATCCTTCAAAATGACATATTTAGCTTAGTTAGCTCCAAAATGGCCTATTTAATAAAAAACGACCTATACTTAGCTAAGTTCTCTCCTAAATGACATAATAAGGCCTAAGAGAAGAAGAGAAGAAGATAAAAATAAGAAGGAGAAGAAGACAAAAAGGAAGAAAAGAAGAATAAGTAGAACAAGAGGATAAAGAAAAATAGAAATAGAAATAAGAGGAAGAAGAAGAAGAAGAGGAGGAAGAAGAGGATAAGAGGAGGAGGAGAAGGAGGAGGAGGAGAAGAAGAAGAAGAGGAGGAGGAGAAGAGGAGAAGAAAGAGGACAAATGAAAAGAAGGAAGAAAAAAAAGAAGAGAAGAATAATAAGAGAAGAAGAAGGAGAAGGAGGAGGAGGAGCCCTCCTTCTTCTGCTTCTTCTCTCCCCCTATTTATTCTCCCTCCTTCTCCTTCTTCTTCAACTTCTTCTCTATCCTCCTTCTTCTCCTTCTTCTTCAACTTCTTCTCTCTCCTCCTTCTCCTCCTTCTCTAAGTTCTCTCCTAAATGACATAATTAGCTAAGTTCTCTCCTAAATGACATAATTAGCTAAGTTATCTCCTAAATGACATAATTAGCTATGTTCTCTCCTAAATGACATAATTAGCCCATTTAGCTCCAAGAAGATATAGTTAGCTAATTTAGCTCCGAGAAGAGGAGAAGAGGAGAAATGAAAAGGAAGAAGAAAAATAAGAAGAGAAAAACAAGAGAAGGAGAAGGAGAAGAAGGAGGAGGAGAAGAAGAAGAGAAGAAGGAGAAGGAGGATAAGAAGGAGCCCTCCTTCTCCTTCTTCTTCTCTCATCCTGCTTCTCCTCCTTCTTCTCCTTCTTCTCCTCCTCCTTCTCCTTCTCCTTCTCCTTCTCCTCCTCCTCCTCCTTATTCTTGTTTTTGTTCTCCTTCTTCTCTTCTTGCTTCTTCTCTTTCTTCTTCAATTTAGCTTATTTGTCATATATATGTGTTGTTGTTGTCCTGACTTTCTTATTCCCAATTTGTATATTGGATGTACTACATGCATGGAAGCTGGCATTGGAGTGCTTTAGTTCTAGTTTATTTTTGAATTTATGAACAATGTGGAACTATATGTATATGTATATATGGATGAACAATATATGTGGAACTATATGTATGTATATATGGATGAAACTTTGTATGTGTTGGTTCTTTCCATATATGGGATGTACGTTGATGAACAAATGGCATTAATGATATTTATATGTATATCATATATGTGTTGTGACCTATATATCATATATGTTCTATGAATTATATATATATATATATATATATATATATATATATATGCTGTGAAATAGAAAAAATAAACAAAAAATGTGATAATATGGGCTCTTTGCCGTCTGTGAGCTGATGGCAAAGGCCTTTGCCATCAGGCAGCTCATGGCAAAGGTGCCACGTGGCATCTAGCTATGCAACCTAGGCAGCAGCAGCTGGCCATATGGGCTCTTTTGCCGTCCGGTGCGTCGGGAGGCTGACGGCAAAGCGGTAGGGAGGCAGACGATAAAGAAGCCGACATGCGCTGGCCCAGCTCTGTGCTGGCCCATAGAAGCAGACGAAAAAAGATGGGGAGTTAAGCAGACGACAAAGATGTGGAGGGAAGCAGACGGCAAAGCCTCCGTTAGCCCTAACGGAGGCGTCGTCTGTCGACTGCCGTCTCAATCTCTTTGCCGACTACTTAGTGTCTGACACGGACAACAAAGAGCTTTGCCGTCCTCTTAGGTTAGGCTGACGGCAAAGAAGCTACAATGTTGTCGTAGGCTGATGCATAATCTTTGCCGACAGGTGGCAGACGGAAAAGCTCTTTGCCGTCGATGTAGACCTCTTTGTTGTCTGTGATGGCAGACGACAAAGAAGCTCATTCCTTTAGTGATGGTCACATTACCATCCGTGTCAGTCTTCTTCTTAAAGATCCATTTATTCTCTATAGCTCACCGATCATCGGGCAAGTCCACCAAAGTCCACACTTTGTTCTCATATATGGATCCTATCTCAGATTTCATGGCCTCAAGCCATTTGTTGGAATCTGGGCCCGCCATCGCTTCTTCATAATTCAAAGGTTCACTATTGTCCAACAACATGATTTGCATGATAGGGTAGCCGTACCACTCTCGTGCAGAACGTACCCTTGTAGACCTTCAAGGTTCAATAGCAACTTGATCATCATCATTAACATCTTCTCTAGCCGGTGCAGGCGCCTCAGAAACATTTTCTTGCGCGACAATACTCTCCGGTTCGAGAGGAGGTACAATTACCTCATCAAGCTCTATTTTCCTCCCACTTACTTCTTCCGACTGAATCTCTTTCTCTAGAAAGGATCAGTTCCTAGCAACAAAGATCTTGCCTTCGGATCTAAGATAGAAGGTGTACCCAATAGTTTCTTAGGGTATCCTATGAAGATGCATTTTTTCGCTTTGGGTTCGAGCTTCTGTGGTTGAAGGCTCTTCACATAAGCATCGCAGCCCCAAACTTTCAGAAATGATAGCTTAGGTTTCTTGCCAAACCACAATTCATATGGTGTCGTCTCAACGGATTTAGACGGTGCCCTACTTAAAGTGAATGCGGCAGTTTCCAATGCATATCCCCAAAATGATAGCGGTAAATCCGTAAGAGACATCATAGATCGTACCATATCAAATAGAGTGCGATTACGACCTTGGCTCAGATGCCACTATTGGGGATCGTAGTAATTTAAAAAAATTCCTACGCCATACAACGATCTTTTTATGGAGAAACCAGCAACGAGTGAAGTAGTAGAGCATCTTCATACCTTTGAAGATCTCTAAGCGGAAGCTTTACTATGAACGCGATTGATGGAGTCGTACTCACAGCGATTCACATCGCGGTGGATTCTGATCTAGGTGCCGAATCATGGCACCTCCGCGTTCAACACACGTACAGCCCGGTGAAGTATCCTCCTTCTTGATCCAGCAAGGAGAGAGGATAAGTTGAGGGAGAGCTCCGGTAGAACAATGATGTGGTGGTGGTGGAGCTATGTGGTTCTCTGAAAGGGCTTCGCCAAGCGCTGCGGAGGAGGAAGAAGAGAGATAGAGGGCCACGCCTTGGGAGAGATTAATTGTGTGTTCCCAAAAAGGCCAAAAGATCAAGTATATATAGGAGGAGGGAGAGGGAGGCTGCCTTGGCCCCTCTTCCAAGGAGAAGGAGCTTCGGTCGAAGCTAGGGAGGAGTCCTCCTCCCACAAGGGAGATGGACTCCTGATACGTCTCCAACGTATCTATAATTTTTGATGGTTTCATGCTATTATCTTCTCAAACTTTGGATGTTTAGTATGCCTTTTATATATTTTTTGGGACTAACTTATTAACTCAGTGCCAAGTGCCAGTTCCTATTTTTTCCATGTTCTTGACCCTTTTCAGAGGAGAATTTTAAATGGAGTCCAAATGGAATAAAATCTACGGAATGATTTTTTCCATAACAAAAGACACGCAGGAGACTTGAGAACCAAGGCAGGGGACGTCGGAGGAGGTCACAAGCCCACCAGGCCCGGCCTAGGGGGGCGGACCTAGCAGGCTTGTGAGCTCCCCTGCCCTAGGTTTTTCGCCTATATATTCCCTAAAATCCCAGAAAAAGTCAAGAGAACATCGAAAGTACTTTTCCACCGCTGCAAGCTTCTGCAAGATCCCATCTGGGGCACGTTCTGGTGCCCTTCCGGATGGGGGATTCGGATACGGAGGGCTTCTTCATCAACATCATGACCTCTCTGATGATGCGTGAGTAGTTCACCATAGATCTACGGGTCCATAGCTAGTAGCTAGATGGCTTCTTCTCTCTCTTGGATCTTCAATACAAAGTTCTCCATGATCTTCATGGAGATCTATCTGATGTAATCTTCTTTTGCGATGTGTTTGTCGAGATCCGATGAATTCTGGATTTATGATCTCTCTTATGCATGATTTCATATCCTTGTAATTATCTTAGAGCTGTGGGTTTTGTTTGGCCAACTAGATCTATGATTCTTGCAATGGGAGAAGTTCTTGGTTTTGGGTTCATACCATACCGTGCGGTGACCTCACCCAGTGACAGAAGGGGTAGCGAGGCACGCATTGTGTTGTTGCCATCAAGGGTAAAAACATGGGGTTTTCATCATTGGTTTTAGATTATCCCTCTACATCATGTCATCTTGCTTAAGGCATTACTCTGTTCGTCATGAACTCAATACACTAGATGCATGCTGGATAGCGGTCGATGTGTGTATTAATAGTAGTAGATGCAGAAAGTATCGGTCTACTTGTCTCGGACGTGATGCTTATATGTATGATCATTGCCTTAGATATCGTCATGACTTTGCGCGGTTCTATCAATTGATCGGCAGTAATGTGTTCACCCACCGTAATATTTGCTATTTTGAGAGAAGCCTCTAGTGAACACTATGGCCCCGGGTTAATCCACACTATATTTTCAGCCTTACTCTTTTTCTCTGTTGCACTTTCCGCCTTCAGATCTCACTTTGCAATCAATCTTGAAGGGATTGACAACCCCTTTATAGCATTGGGTGCAAGCTCTTTTGTGTTTGTGCAGGTACTCTGGACTTGACGAGATTCTCCTACTGGATTGATACCTTGGTTCTCAAACTGAGGGAAATACTCACTGCTCCTGTGCTGCATCACCCTTTCCTCTTCAAGGTAAAAACCAACGCAAGCAAGTCTCCGTCAACGTGTCAATTTCTGGCGCTCTTGTTTGAGAAGTAGCAGAAGGATTTCTGGCGCCGTTGCCAGGGAAGATCAAGTCAAGAACTCATCCAAGTAAGTGTCGCAAACTCATCTCTTTCATTTACCTTTTTTGCCTATCGCTTTCCTCTCCCCCACTTCTGAAAAACAAAAATTTACAAAAAAAAATCCCTTTTGCTTTGCCTTTTTCGTTTGCTTTTTCGTTCGACATTTTCTCTCGCTTGCTCTTTGTTCGCTTGTGTGCTTTCTTGCTTGCTGAAGTCACCATGACTGAAAACACCAAACTTTGTGACTTCTCGAATACTAATAATAATGATTTTATTAGTACTCCGATTGCTCCCGCCACTAGTGCGGAATCATACGAAATCAATGCCGCTTTGCTGAATCTTGTTATGAAAGAGCAATTCTCCGGCCTTCCTAGTGAAGATGCCGCATCCCATCTTAACACCTTCATTGAGCTTTGCGATATGCAAAAGAAGAAAGATGTGGATAATGATGTGATTAGATTGAAGCTTTTTCCTTTCTCGTTGCGAGATCGAGCAAAAACTTGGTTTTCGTCTTTGCCCAAAAATAGTATCATTCTTGGGATAAGTGCAAAGATGCTTATATATCCAAGTATTTTCCGCCGGCTAAGATTATCTCTCTCTGTAATGATATCATGAATTTTAAGCAACTTGATCATGAACATGCTGCACAATCTTGGGAGAGGATGAAATTGATGATTAGAAATTGTCCCGCTCATGGCTTGAGTCTTTGGATGATTATACAAATCTTCTACGCTGGCTTGAATTTCTCTTCTAGAAATATCTTGGACTCCGCCTCAGGTGGAACGTTCATGGAAATCACGTTAGGGGAAGCCACAAAACTCCTAGACAATATCATGACGAACTACTCTCAGTGGCACACTGAAAGGTCACCTACTAGTAAGAAGGTACAGGGTATAGAAGAAATTAACTCGTTGAGTGCTAATATGGATGAGTTAACAAATATGGTTGCTAGTAGAAGTGCTCCTTTAGATCCTAATTATATGCCCTTGTCTTCTTTGATTGAGAGTAGCGACGCTAGCTTGGACGTTAATTTTGTTGGTAGGAATAATTTTGGCAACAACAATGCTTTTAGAGGAAACTATGTTCCTAGGCCTTTTCCGAGTAACTCCTCTAGTAACTTTGGCAACTCCTACAACAATACTCATGGAAATTACAATAGATTACCCTCTGATCTAGAGAGTAATATCAAAGAGTTTATCAACTCGCAAAATATTTTCAATGCGTCCATAGAGGAAGAACTATTCAAAATTGACGATTTGGCTAAGAGCGTTGATAGAATGTCTAGTGATATTGATGCTTTGGAAGTTAGATGTGCTCCTCCCAAGATCAGTATGGATGAAACTTTGAAAGCTATGCGTGTTTCCATGATTGAGAGCAAAGAAAGGACCGCCCAAATTCGTGCTAGACATGAATGGCTTAAAAAGGCGTGTTCTCGTGATAAGAATCACGAAGATCTTAAAGTGCTTGGTGTGACTCCCATTGAATCTTTGATTTCTTGTGTCAAACCTAATGATGATGGGGCTGGATATGAATCCACTTCTGTTGAAAAGCGCCCCAATGATTCGGAGTCCATCTATCTTGATGCTAAAAGCATTGAAAGTGGAGTAGAAGATATTAAAACTTTGAGTAGTAATGAAATTACTACTTTGGATTTCAAGGAATTCAATTATGATAGTTGCTCCTTGATTGAATGCATTTCCTTGATGCAATCCATGCTAAACTCTCCACACGCTTATAGCCAAAACAAGGCCTTAACCGATCATATCGCGAAGCTATGATAAAATCTCTTGAAGAGAAACTTGAATTAGAAGTATCTATCCCTAGAAAGATTCATGATGAGTGGGAACCTACTATCAAAATAAAAATCAATAACTATGAATGCAATGCTTTGTGTGATTTGGGTGCTAGTGTTTCCGTGATTCCAAAGTCTTTATGCGATGTTATGGGTTCTAATGAGATTGAAGAGTGTTCTCTTAATTTGCATCTTGCGTATTCTTGTGCTAATGTTATCACGAGTTTCTTTTTAAGTTTTGTGTTGTGAAGTTTTCAAGTTTTGGGTGATGTTCTCCTGGACAAAGAGATAAGGAGTGGAAATTGCTCAAGCTTGGGGATGCCCAAGGCATCCCCAGCCAAATTCAAGGACACCAAAAAGCCTAAGCTTGGGGATGCCCCGGGAAGGCATCCCCTCTTTCGTCTTCAATCCATCGGTAACATTACTTGGAGCTATATTTTTATTCACCACATGATATGTGTTTTTCTTGGAGCATCTTGTATCGTAGGAGTCTTCTCTTTTTTTTGTGTCACAATCATCCTTGCTGCACACCTTTAGAGAGAGACATGCACTCATCGTGATTTTGCTAGAATGCTCATCGTGCTTCACTTATGTCTTTTGAGCTAGATAATTTTGCTCTGTGTGCTTCACTTAGATCTTTTAGAGCATGGTGGTGCGTGACTTGGTAGTTGTCTTATGCTATGAAAGTAGTCCCAAAGGTGATAGGTGCCTAAAGAGGATACAAAAAGCTCCATCTTCCTGTGCATTGAGTAGAAAGAGAAGTCTTGATTCCTCTAAATTAGTTTTGAGACGTGGATTTGGTAATATTAAGAGTTATGTTAGTAGGGTGTTGTGAATCTAGAAATACTTGTGTTGAAATAGTGATTCCCGTAGCATGGACGTATGATGAACCGCTATGTTAGGAAGTCAGAGCATAATTGATCTATTGATTGTCATCCTTTGTGTTGAGGTCGGGATCTCGCGATGGTTAATACCTACCAACCCTTCCCCTAGGAGTATGCGTTTAGCACTTTGTTTCGATTACTAATAAAAACTTTTGCAACAAGTATGTGAGTTCTTCATGACTAATGTGATTCCATGGTATAGATGCACTTTCAGCTTCCACCTTTGCTAGCTTCTCTAGTGCCGCGCAATTCTCGCCGGTACACAAACCCACCATATGCCTTCCTCAAAACAGCCACCATACCTACCTACTATGGCATTTTCATAGCTATTCCGAGATATATTGCCATGCAACTCCCATTGTTCCGTCTCATGACTTGTGCCGTCAATCTCATATTGCCATTGCATGATCCTAAGATAGCTAGCAAGATGTTTCAACGTCATACGCCAAGCTAGATCGTTGCACATCCCGGTACACTCCTGGAGGCATTTCCTATAGAGTCATCATCATTTTGAGCTTTGAGCTGTGAGTAAATAAAAGTGTGATGATCATTATTATTAGAGCATTTTCCCGTGTGAGGAAATAATAATAAAAAAGGCCAAAGAGCCCAAATAAAAAAAAGAGCCCAAGAGCCCAAATAAAAAAAAGAAGAGAGAAAAAGAGAGAAGGGACAATGCTACTATCTTTTTCCACACTTGTGCTTTATAATAGCACCATGTTCTTCATGACTGAGAGCTTCTTGCTTTGACACTACCATATGCTAGTGGAAATCTTCATTATATAACTTGGCTTGTATATTCCAATGATGGGCTTCCTCAAAATTGCCGTAGGTCTTCGTGAGCAAGCAAGTTGGATGCACACCCACTAGTTCTCCTTTTGAGCTTTCACATACTTATAGCTCTAGTGCATCCCTTGTATGGCAATCCATACTCATTCACATTAGTATCTATTAATGGGCATCACCATAGCCTTTTGATACGCCGAGTCAATGTGACCATCTCCTCCATTTTGTCTCACAACCACGACCACACTCTATTCCACCTATAGTGCTATATCCATGGCTCAGGCTCATGTATTGCGTGATAGTTCTAAAAAGTTTGAGAAAGTAAGAGTGCGAAAACAATTACTTGGCGAATACCGGGGTTGTGCATGATTTACATTAGTTGTGTGAGGATAATGGAGTATAGCCAGACTATATGATTTTGTAGGGATAACTTTCTTTGGCCTTGTTATTTTGAAAGTTCATGATTACCTTGCTAGTTTGCTTGAAGTATTATTGTTTTCATGTCAATAGCAAACTATTGTTTTGAATCTTACGGATCTGAACATTCATGTCACATGAAAGAAGTTGCAAAGGACAACTATGCTAGGTAGCATTCCACATCAAAAATTCAGTCTTTATCACTTTCCTACTTGAGGACGAGCAGGAGTTAAGCTTGGGGATGCTTGATACGTCTCCAACGTATCTACAATTTTTGATGGTTTCATGCTATTATCTTGTCAAACCTTGGATGTTTAGTATGCATTTTATATCTTTTTTGGGACTAACTTATTAACTCAGTTCCCAGTGCCAGTTCCTGTTTTTTCCGTGTTTTTGACCCTTTCCAGAGGAGAATTTTAAACGGAGTCCAAACGGAATAAAATCTGTGGAATGATTTTTTCCATAACAGAAGACACGCGCGAGACTTGAGAACCAAGGGAGGGGACGTTGGAGGAGGTCATAAGCCCACCAGGCCTGGCCTAGGGGGGGCCGGGCCTAGCAGGCTTGTGAGCTCCCCGTGGCTCCCCTGCCCTAGGTTTTTCGCCTATATATTCCCTAAAATCCCAGAAAAAAATCAAGAGATCATCAAAAGTACTTTTCCGCCGCCGCAAGCTTTTGTATCCGCAAGATCCCATCTGGGGCACGTTCTAGTGCCCTGCCGGAGGGGGGATTCGGATACGAAGGGCTTCTTCATCAACACCATGACCTCTCCGATGATGCGTGAGTAGTTCACCATAGACCTACGGGTCCATAGCTAGTAGCTAGATGGCTTCTTCTCTCTCTTGGATCTTCAATACAAAGTTCTCCATGATCTTCATGGAGATCTATCCGATGTAATCTTCTTTTGCGGTGTGTTTGTCGAGATCCGATGAATTGTGGATTTATGACCAGATTATCTATGAATATTATTCGAGTTTCTTCTGATCTCTCTTATGCCTGATTTCATATCCTTGTAATTATCTTCGAGTTGTGGGTTTTACTTGGCCAACTAGATCTATGATTCTTGCAATGGGAGAAGTGCTTGGTTTTGGGTTCATACCGTGCGGTGACCTCACCCAGTGACAGAAGGGGTAGCGAGGCACACATCGTGTTGTTGCCATCAAGGGTAAAAACATGGGGTTTTCATCATTGGTTTGAGATTATCCCTCTACATCATGTCATCTTGCTTAAGGCGTTACTCTGTTCGTCATGAACTCAATACACTAGATGCATGCTCGATAGCGGTCGATGTGGAGTAATAGTAGTAGATGCAGAAAGTATCGTTCTACTTGTCTCGGACGTGATGCCTATATGTATGATCATTGCCTTAGATATCGTGATGACTTTGCGTGGTTCTATCAATTGCTCGACAGTAATTTGTTCACCCACCGTAATATTTGCTATTTTGAGATAAGCCTGTAGTGAAAACTATGGCCCCGGGGTCTACTCCACACTATATTTTTAGCCTTACTCTTTTTCTCCGTTGCACTTTCCGCCTTCATATCTCACTTTGCAATAAATCTTGAAGGGATTGACAACCCCTTTATAGCGTTGGGTACAAGCTCTTTTGTGTTTGTGCAGGTACTCTGGACTTGACGAGATTCTCTTACCGGATTGATACCTTGGTTCCCAAACTGAGGGAAATACTTACTGCTCCTGTGATGCATCACCCTTTCCTCTTCAAGGGAAAAAACCAACGCAAGCAAGTCTCCGTCAACGTGTCAATTTGTGGCGCTGTTGTTTGAGAAGTAGCAACTCCCTTGGTAGGAATCTTCCTCCTTTGCTTTTAAGCTTGCTTGCCTTTTCTCTTTTATCCCTATGCACATAGGCCTTTAGGGAATGCCTAGGCCAGCCCAATAAGGGCTGATACACCTCCTCTAACAGCACATGCACTCCTTTGGTTGTCACACCCCTCCCGGGGGTCCTCCGGCACCCTCCAGGCACTCCTGGTACACTACTGATGAGGCCGCCACTTTTCCGGTGACCAAAATAGGGCTTCCTATATATCAATATTTACCTCCGGACCATTCTGGAACTCCTCGTGACATCTGGGGATCTCATCCGGGACTCTGAACTACCTTCGATAACCACATACCATTCCCTTTACAACTCTAGCGTCATCGAACCTTAAATGTGAAGACCCTACGGGTGCGGGAGACATGTAGACATGACAGAGACATCTCTCCGGCCAATAACCAACAACGGGGTCTGGATATCCATGTTGCTTCCCACATGTTCCATGATGATCTTATTGGATGAACCAAGGATTCAATCAATCCCGTATGCAATTCCCTTTGTCTACCGATATGATACTTGCCCGAGATTCGATTGTCAGTATCCCTATACCTTGTTCAATCTCGTTATCGGCAAGTCTCTTTACTCGTTACATAACACATCATCCCGTGGCTAACTCCTTAGTCACACTGAGCTCGGTATGATGATGGATTACCGAGTGGGCCCATAGATAACTCTCCGTCACCTAGAGTGATAAATCCCAGTCTCGATTCGCACAACCCAACAGACAATTTCGAAGATACCCATAGTGCACCTTTATAATCACCTAGTTACGTTGTGACATTTGATACACCCAAAGCACTCGTATGGTATCCGGGAGTTGCACAATCTCATGGTCTAAGGATATGATACTTGACATTAGAAAAGCATTAGTAGACGAACAACACGATCTAGTGCTACGCCTAGGATTTTGTCTTGTCCATCACATAATTCCCCAATGATGTGATCCCATTATCAATGACATCCAATGTCCATGATCAGGAAACCATGATCATCTATTGATCAATGAGCTAGTCAACTAGAGGCTCACTAGGGACACATTGTGATCTATATTCACACATGTATTACGGTTTCCGATTAATACAATTATGGCATGAATAATAGACAATTATCATGAACTGGAAATATAATAATAACAACTTTATTATTCCCTCTAGGGCCTATTTCCAACAACTTCTCACACATGTCCCATATAATCCAACGTGCCCCCACAACACCTCCTAGAAAATAAAATAAGAGGGATGCATGGCGATGGGTAAATGGTTAGTATAACACACATGATTCAAGTAAGACAACCAATTTCAATATTAACTTGGCAGCTGGTTGTTCCAAGAATGAACATGCCAGCTATTTTCAAACTCGTTCCCATTTCCCGCTGTGGAACTAAACATGAATCCATGGACACATATATGATTTTCAAAAAAATGGGTGTAGTGGAGCATGTTCATGTAGTTTAATTTTTAATTATGCTCATTAAATGCCTAGAAAACTTAGTTAATGTATAAAAATGTCCACAGAAACCCTGAATATCTACAAATTTTAAGACAACACTCTGACTAATCCAAGTTATATGTGAAAAAATATTCATGATGGGAAGAGGCAATGAATGTTCTTTCGTCCACAAAGGTGACATGTTCCCTACCGAAGCCACGAGGCTTCTAGTGAGAAGCTCCGGTATGTAAGAAGCTTATGCCAAAACCTTTCCAAATTGAAAAAAAATTACCATGTCATGTTGGTGCCATTTCATGACACCACCAAGTTTCATGAATTTCAGACGAGTTTTGAAATTACACGAATTTAGAAACAATGTTTCTGAATGTTTGAGGCCGATCCACGATGCTGCGGTGTTTTCCCCTTTCTTTCCTAGGAACTAAACTTAAACTCAAGGACACATATATGATTTTTTAACCCATTTTGGTGCACTAAAGCATGTTCTTGTATTTCAAATTTGAAATGTGCAAACTAAATACCTCAAAAACTCACTAAATGTATATAAATGTCCAAACAAACCTTGACTAACTCCAAATTTTAACACGACGCTCCTACTAATCCATCTTGCCAGTGGAAAAATATTCAAGGCGAGAAGAAGCGAAGAATATCGTTTCATCCACAAAGGTGACACGTTTCCTACCGGAACAACGAGGCTTCTAGTGAGAAGCTCTGGTTTGTAAGAAGCTTATGCAAAAACCTTCCCTAAATTGGACGAAAAAATTACCACGACATGTTGGTGCCATTTCATGCACCATGCCAAATGTAATGAATTTCAGAAAAAAATAGATTTACAAGAATTTTAAAAGCAATTTTATCAATGTTTTGGTCGATCCACTATGCCGAGGTGTTTGAAATTCATTCCCATTTCTTTCCTGGGATTAAACATGCAAAAGGGGACGCATATATGATCTTTAACCCGTTTTGGTGCACTAGAGGATGTGTCTTTAGTGTAAATTTTAATTATGCATAATGAATGCCTAGAAAACACAGTTAATGTATATAAATGTCCAAACAAAACCTGAATAAGTCCAAATTTTAACACGACACTCCTACTAATCCATGTCGCCCCTGGAAAATATTCAAGGCGAGAAGAGGCAACAAATGTCGATTCATCCACAAAGGTGACTCATTCCCTACCAAAACCACGAGAATCCTAGTGAGAAGCACGTGTTTGTAAGAAGCTTATGCCAAAACTTTTCCCAAATTGGACAAAAAATGAACCACATCATGTTGGTGATATTCGATAACACCATGCCAAGTTTCATGAATTTCACACGAGTTTTGAATTACAGGAATTAAAAAACCAAGCTGCTCAATATGTGTGTGTGATCCACGATGTTGAGATATTTTCCCATTTCTTGTGTGGTATATAAGTATGCATCCAAGGAAGCATATATGAATTTTCAACCCATTTTGGTGCACTGGAGCATGTGCGTGTAGTTTAAATTTCAATGATGCACAATAAATGCCTAGAAAACACATTTAGGTAGAAAATATCCAGAGGAACCCTGAATAAATCCAAAATTTCACAAGACATTCCTACTAATCCATGTTGCCTCTCAAAACAAATTCAAGGCGTTAATAGGCAGGAATGTTGTTTCGTCCACAAAGGAGACACGTTCCCTACGAGAAGCATGAGTCTTCTAGTGAGATGCTCTGGTTCGTAAGAAGCTTATGCCAAAACTTCTCCCAAATTAGAAAAAGAATTACGAGATCATGTTGGTTCCATTTCATGACACCATGCCAAGTTTCATGAATTTCACAAGAGTTTTCGATTTACAAGAATTTAAAAACCAAGCTTCTCAATTTTTGCGGCCGATCCGTGACACCGAGGTTTTTGAAATTCCTTCCCATTTCTTTCCTTGAACTAAACATGCATCGAGAGACATATATATGATTCTTCAACCAATTGTGATTTACTTGAGCATGTGGCATTGTAGTGTTGTGTTTTCCCGAAAATAATTTCCAAAAAACAGGACTATGTGTTTACCAACCCTAGGATTGTTGTTAGCTGGTAGACACTTACTTGATACAGAATATCCAAGAAAAATACAAAATATGGGTTATAAGACCATGAGGTCTACTGGGTTGAACAAAATTCCGAGGTTGACGGCGGAAGCGACTCGAGGAATCTCCAGTGCCCAAGGGACTCCATTCCCACAAGAACAGCCGACCTGGATAAATTCCTATCTCACAAGGCTGCTATCCTTGACTCTTAGGTTCGGGGGCTGACGACATCATGCTCCTTTCCGAACGCAATCTGGCCAAGACATTAGCCAGGGACAATCCAGTGAGTACTTTGAATGTACTCACAAACATCAAGAAAACAAATAAGTTAAAGCAGGTGAGATGCATGCAAATTACACTAACAATTATATCATGCCATTAGAGTTTAACTCATGAATGCATTCATGCAGATACACAATTTTTCCATCAATATTTTATCAACAAGAAAGGAAGGTAATAATGAATGATATGCGTGCCGCAGTCGGGCATCAGAGGGACCCCACAAAAAGGGCTTAAAATAAATAACAGGCCACAATCGGGCGTCTTAGAGACACCACATAATGGGCTTATAAGAAATAATAATAATAATAATAAGCATGCCTTAGTCGGGCGTCTAGGTGACACCACATAAAAGGCTTATATGAAACAATAAACATGCCATAGTCGGGCGACTGAGCGACACCACGGAAAGGACTTATAAGAACTAATAGTATATGAAGAATATCCTAGAGGTAGAACCGTCCCAGGGATATTCGACAAACATAATCATAGGGGTTAGTCCAGAGTAATAATAATAATAGGGTCATCCACCACATTTCCGGATTAGTCTCACGATTTCTATAACTTCCTCCGAAGACCAACACTCATACCGGTACTTGACTAGTCAACCAGTCATCCTTGACCGTGGACACGACTACTCGAATAGTTTTGACTCTGTAGTGGGTGTACTCTTTACCCATAGCCCACGGTTTTCTATAGTCACTCGGACTAATCCCGCGTATGGTATTTTAGAAGTAAACTCTCAGAACCATCACACACCGATTTTTCCTCCGCGAAGCCCGGCTTCACCTGGACTACGCTGCCAAGGCAAAACCATAAGACGGGGAGGCTCCGACCTCGGCTAGCTGGAATCAAAATTTATATCGCGCGCCAATGGGGAGTGCCCACCCTTCCGGTCCCAGACCGGAAACACCCATGCCCCCTGACCCGATCACTGGATTTAGTCCAGGGCCCTGGATACCTTTATCCCGGCCCCTCTACTTGGTGTGTGACTAATAATACGTCTACAACCTACTATATCGAATCCATTATCCAGGAAACTGTGGTAGCACGAAGGGTAAGGTGACACATAGACAAGACTCAATCTACGATCGACTTAGGAGGTTTAATATTTTTCCTGCAAGGGTTAGTCCCACACCATCTTGTTGAAGAGATTATCTTCGGGTTACTACCATCACAGCCCGACATGCTTTCACTGACCACTCTCGTCCCACGAGGCGTCAGCCTATGGTCTCATCTCCACTAGAAAAACCTTATTCTGAGGTTGTCCAGACCAACGTAGCATACGAAGTATGAGGCAGTAACCACTCACCACTTGCCTTCCACAAACTTAGCAACAACAATATCCATCACATGCTAATATGCAACATATTATTTCATGCGAGATTTCCATCCACATAATCTAAAATCACGCAGTATATGCACCACCACAAGAATCACACAACTTTATGCAAATTTGGATTCAAGATTCTTGCCTTAGGGGTTCAAGGAGGGTGATGTGTACCGCACATCTTGGAGTAGGTATCCTCTCTTCAAAATCCTATTTTGAAAAATATTTGAATCAACACCCAAAAATAAAACAACACACTAAATTTGTTTGATTTTTTTTTGAAATAAATAGGAAAATAAACTAGCTGAAATTCTAAACAGGTAGGACAAAGAATCAAATGATTTGGAGTTGTATTTTAAAAGTTAGAGCCAGTCAAACTTTCTGGTCAACACTGTTTTTAAAAACCAATATAAAAGAAAATGCTTCGGCAGGAAATGCGTAAGCGCGAGGGAGAGGCGTACTTGGTGGAAGGCGTCTCCACTCACGCGGGCGGTGGCTCGGTCCTGTCGCTGACGCGTGGGGCCCAGCAACAAGTTTGACGCTGGTCAAATCGGTCGTCTCACTCCTCTGGTCGAGGGGAGGTAAGGCCTCCGGCGATGGGCGGCACCATTCGCCGTGCTGAGCATACCGGAGTGCTCAGGGGGGAGGGCCTCGTCCTCTCGAAGGCTCTAGGGTAGTTGGGGAGCTCGGGGTGAGCTCTCCTCCAGCCATGGCGGAGAGAGGGTCAGGAAAGACTTGGGTTGCGCACGCCGTGGCTCCTGGGAAAAGCTAAAGATGGGAATGGGTTCAGGGGTTCGTGGGGCTTTAGCAGTGGCCCAGGGAAGGCGGAAGGGGCTCGGGGCTGCTGAAATTTGGCCGGAGACCATCCGCAGCGCTGCTGACAGAGACGAGCGACTCTGGTAAATTGAGGAGGGGGGGGGGGGGGGGGGGGGGGCTAAGGGTCAGGGGAGGCTACTAATGAGCTCAGAGGGCTTCGGGGGGGTCCTTATATAGCCGGCTCGCGTCGGCTCACGGACACTTGCGGATAAGCTAGACAGCGGCAGCTCTGACAGCGGCAGGGGCTCAGCAGGGCAGCAGGGCAGCAGGGCAGCATGCGCACGACGAGGGGAAGAGGGTCCAGGCGACAGGTGGAGCGCGGAGGAGGCTCAGGCGGCGCCGTCCATGGCAGGAACAACTTCTGTTGTATGCGCGCTCGCTGCAATGGCGCAGGGGCGGCGACCACCTGTCAGGGGAGGGGCTTCAAGCGGTTCTTGCAGCTGACCAAAGGGGGCAAGGGGCGCGGGGACACGGCGGCTCGGACACACGCGTGCAAAACGTGCGCTCTCGGTGAACCTAGAGCATGCATGACACCTCTTCGGCAGTATGCCCGTCACTCCCAAAGACCTTCAAAGCAGCTCAAAGCAAATAAGATCATGCTATGGGTCAAGACCTATATCCTAGAAATCCTTGTTGGGCTATATCATCAACTCTATAATGTAGGTTCGAAGCCATGCCAAATCTGGACATGATCCAGAAGTGTTTGATGAAATGCCAGAAGCTCCAAATGATCTTTGATGTCCACCAAATTCTCCACATCAAGGTCTCTCTAGGTTCTAGCAATGGTGGTAGGGTTTATTTGAGAAAAGAGGAAAGTGTTTAGTGCAACTCTTGGAAAAAACCTATTCTTGACACAAACTTGAGGCTAATATCACATGCACTCAAAATCAACCAATGGGGCTCAACCCGTGGAGTTAAGCTTTTGGTAGGGTGCCATACAAGCATGCAAAATATCAAAGCAATTAGAGCAAGGAAAATTATGTCTGTAGTGCAAATCATCAAACGGGACAAGAACAGAAAAATGATTGTTTTGCTACATTTTTCCAAAGCACCAAGTTGGATTTTTGCACAGAAGTGGATCTCATGCTATACTTGACATCCCTAAATGTTTATAGAATTTTTGAAAGATTATTTCTAGGGGTCGTAGTACAAACTCAAATGTGGACCAGATTAGAAAAGAAGTTAATGATCTCAAAAATTTCAAAACACTTGGGTAAGTTTTTGCATAAATGTGATCGAGGGACGTCACAGGTTAACATCGTGTTTTTATAGAATTTTCAGAAGCGGTGGTCACAAGGTTGTAGTGCAAAACAACCCTTTAAACAAAATATACATCTATTTTGAATAAAAGAAATCTTGGTAAAATATTAAAATAAAATATCCCATGAATTTACGAGAAGAAAAGAAATGTTCTTATGCAAGTACTTACGTTCCAACATAAATTTTCAAAAACATTTACTTAGGGAAGGCATCTCTATAAAAGAGAAAGGAGTGTTTCAAAGATCTATTGAAATCCAAAAATTCAGATATTTAATAAAACATGGACAAAATAATATTCCTCTAATAAAGAATTCAAGAGGCTCTCAAGTAGGGGCTCAAGCACTAAATGATCTTGAAGAAAAATGCCACTGGAAAAAAAGTTTTTTTTTGGAAGGAGGCTTTGAAAAGAGTGAGGAAGCATATTATTTCTCAAAAAATTTGTTTCTAGGCAATATTTAATTTCATAAAAAAATTATTAGAATTTTGGGGTGTGACAGGACTTTAGTTCAAATTCAAATTATGCACACTAAACGCTTGGAAGACTTAGTTAATGAACCCTGAATAATTCCTAATTTCAACACGACACTCTTATTGTTGCATGTTCATTGAAGGTAAATGTTCTAGCGATTGAAACACCATATTTTTCCGTTATAAACCCATTTTGTGTGTCAATTTAAATTGAAAAATCAAGTATACCTCAAACAGCTTATTACTAACAATCGTGTGGGATGCACTATAAAATGTCTTGGGGTCTCGCTTACTCCAGAAGCTTGGACGGCTACTGTCCAGCGCCCGTGTGTCAACTACACTTGCATGCCAGTTTTTGACCATACCGAGTGAAAAAATTGGCAATTGCAGAAATATCTAACTCACCCCTACCAAAAGTCACATTACAATTATTTACTCCTTATTTTCCCCAGTCCAGCCGTGCATTGCTTGCTTGTAGTGCCCCCTCCTCGCCAGTGATGCTCCTTCCTGCCACGTGGCCTCGTCGATCTAGTCACATAATCCACACCGCACCCACATACTCCTCCTCTCCGCCCCACATGCCCTGATAGACAGCGTGATGATACGTCCATTTTGCATCATGCTTTCATGTTGATATTTATTGCTTTTTGGGCTATTATATTACTTGTGGTACCATATTTATGCCTTTTCTCTCTTATTTTGCAAGGTTTATTTGAAGAGGGAGAATTCAGGCAGTTGGAATTCTGGACTTCAAAAGGAGCAAATCCTAGTCCACTGTTCTTCACATCTCCAAATGCCCTGAAAAGTTGCGTTCATTTTTTTGGGATTATATAAAAAATACTGGGCGAAAGAACTACTGTAGGGGGGCTGCCAGGGCGCCACAAGCCCTGACACCACCACCCCCTGGTGGCGGAGTGGGGGCTTGTGGGCTCCCTTACGGCCCACTAGCCCCCCTCTTTTGCTATATGAAGCGTCCTGGTCCAGAAAAAATCAGAAGGCAGCTTTTTCGTGGTTTCGCCGCCGCCACGAGGCGGAACTTGAGCAGATCCAATCTAGAGCTCCGGCAGGACGATCCTGCCGGGGAAACTTTCCTCCCGGAGGGGGAGATCGTCGCAAGCGTCATCACCAACACTCCTCTCGTCGGAGGGGAGGCATCTTCATCAACATCTTCATCAGAACCATCTCCTCTCCAATCCCTAGTTCATCTCTTGTAACCAATCTTCGTCTCGCAACTTCGATTGGTACTTGTAAGGTTGCTAGTAGTGTTGACTACTCTTTGTAGTTGATGCTAGTTGGATTACTTGGTGGAAGAGTTTATGTTCAGATCCTTGATGCTATACATTACACCTCTGATCATGATTATGATTATGTTTTGTGAGTAGTTACTTTTGTTCCTGAGGACATGGGATAAGTCATGTTAATAATAGTCATGTGAATTTGATAATCATTCGGTATTTAGATATGTTGTATGTTGTTTTTCCTCTAGTGCTGTTATGTGAACCTCGACTACATAACACTTCACCATATTTGGGACTAGAGGAAGGCATTGGGAAGTAGTAAGTAGATGATGGGTTGCTGGAGTGACAGAAGCTTAAACCCCAATCTATGCGTTGCTTCGTGAGGGGATGATTTGGATCCACTAGTTTAATGCTATGGTTAGACTTTGTCTTAATTCTTCTTTTGTAGTTGCGGATTCTTGCGTGAGAGGTTAATGATAAGTGGGATGCTTGTCCAAGTAAGGGAAGTACCCAAGCGCCGGTCCACCCACTACCAAACTATCAAAGTAACGAACGTGAATCATATGAACATGATGAAACTAGCATGACAGAAATTCCCGTGTGTCCTCGGGAGCGTTTTTCCTCCTATAAGACTTTGTTCAGGCTTCTCCCTTGCTACAAAAGGGATTGGTCCACTTGCTGCACCGTTTCTACTACTTGTTACTTGTTACTCTTTGCTTTCTACGTTTCACCTCGCTACACAATCACTTGTTACCGCTACTTTCAGTGCTTGCAGTTATTACCTTGCTGAAATCCGTTTATCAGAGCCTTCTGCTCCTCGTTGGGTTCGACACTCTTACTTATCGAAAGGACTATGATTGATCCCCGATACTTGTGGGTCATCAAGACTCTTTTCTGGCGTCGTTACCGGGGATTGAAGCGCCTTTGGTAAGTGGAAATTTGTAAGGAAACATTTATATACTGTGCTGAAATTCATTGTCACTTGTCACTATGGAAACAGTTCCTTTGAGGAGTTTGTTCGGGGTATCTTCACCACGAATGGAAGCACGAGGAGTTGCAACTCAACCTGAGGTACCTACTGAAAATATCTTTTATGAAATTCCTTCGGGTATGCTTGAGAAAATACTGGCTAATCCTTTCACAGGAGATGGATCTTCACATCCAGACTTGCATCTAATCTATGTAGATGAAGTTTGTGGTTTATTTAAGCTTGCAGGTTTGCCCGAGGATGTGGTAAAGAAGAAAGTCTTTCCTTTATCTTTGAAGGATAAGGCATTGACATGGTATAGGCTATGTGATGATACTGGATCATGGGGCTACAATAGGTTGAAATTGGAATTTCATCAAAAGTTCTATCCTATGCATTTAGTACATCAAGATCGGAACTTTATTTATAACTTTTGGCCTCGTGACAGGGAAAGCATAGCTCAAGCTTGGGGGAGGCTTAAATCAATGCTATATTCATGCCCCAATCATGAGCTCTCGAGAGAAATCATTACTCAAAACTTTTATGCTCGGCTTTCTCACGAAGATCGTACCATGCTTGACACTTCTTGTACCGGTTCTTTTATGAAGAAGGATATTGATCACAATTGGATTTATTGGAAAGAATCAAACGCAACTCTGAAGATTGGGAGCTGGAGGAAGGTAAGGAGTCAGGTATGAATTTCCAGTTTGATTGCGTTAAATCTTTTGTTGAGACAAACACTTCTAGAGATTTTAGCGCTAAGTATGGACTTGACTCTGAGATAGTAGCTTCTCTATGTGAATCTTTTGCTGCTCATGTGGATCTTCCCAAAGAGAAGTGGTTTAAATATCCTCCTCCTATAGAAAGCAACATAGTCAAAACCAATCTAGTTCAGGAGAAAGTCATTGCTTTTAGTGATCCTGTTGTTCCTTGTGCTTACACTGAGAAACCACCATACCCTGCTAGGATAAAGGATTATTCTAAAGCTCCAACTGTGATACGTAGGGGTTACATTGGACCACATGCACCCCCTGAGGAGATTAGAGTTCAACCTAGTGTTGCTATTATCAAAGTCTCTTAGCCGAAGACATAGACGGGCATGTTATTAAATTCTGTGAGGACTCCGCTAGAATTGCTAAACCTCACGCGAATGACAAATACGGACCCGTAGATGGCCTGCCCGTTGTTTCTTTCAAGATAGGAGATCACTATTACCATGATTTATGTGATATGGGAGCTAGTGTTAGTGCAATACCCCGTTCTCTATATGATGAAATCAAAGATGAGATTGCACCTGCTGAGTTAGAACCCATTGATGTCACTATTACGCTAGCAAATAGAGACACTATCTGCCCTCTGGGAATTGTGAGAGACGTAGAAGTCCTGTGTGGTAAGATGAAGTATCCTACTGATTTCCTCGTCCTTGGTACTGCACAAGATAGCTTTTGTCCCATCATATTTGGTAGACCCTTTCTCAACATTGTCAATGCTCACATTGATTGCATTAAGCACACTATCACAGTTAGTTTTGAGGGTGTGTCTCATGAATTTAACTTCTCCAAGTTTGGAAGACAACCCCATGAAAGAGATTCGTCTGATAGGGATGAAATCATTGCTCTTGCCTCTATTGCCGTACCTCCTACGGATCCTTTAGAGCAATATCTGCTTGAGCATGAAAATGATATGCATATGGAGGAGAGAGATGAGATAGATAAAATTGTCTTAGAACAATATCCTATTCTCAAGAATAATCTGCATGTTGAACTGCTTGGGGATCCTCCCCCACCAAAGGGTGATCCTGTGTTCGAGCTTAAACAGTTGCCTGATACTCTTAAGTATGCCTATCTTGATGAGAAGGAGATATATCCTATTATTATTAGTGCCCTCCTCTCAGAGCACGAAGAGAAGAAGTTACTAAGAACTCTGAGGAAGCACCGTGCTTCTATTGGATATTCTCTTGATGATCTTAAGGGTATTAGTCCCACTCTATGTCAGCACAAGATTAAAACTGATCCTGACTTCAAACCAGTTGCTGATCATCAAAGGAGATTGAATCCTAAGATGAAAGAGGTCGTTAGAAAAGAAATATTAAAGCTTTTGGAAGTAGGAATCATTTATCATGTTGCTCATAGTGATTGAGTAAGTCCAGTACATTGCGTACCTAAGAAGGGAGGTATTACCGTCGTTCCTAATGATAAAGATGAACTAATCCCACAAAGGATTATTACTGGCTATAGGATGGTGATAGACTTCCGGAAACTGAACAAGGCAACCAGGAAAGATCATTATCCTTTGCCGTTTATCGACCAAATGCTAGAAAGGCTATCAAACACACACACACTTCTGCTTTCTAGACGGTTATTTGGGTTTCTCGCAAATACCTGTTGCACAATCTGATCAGGAGAAAACCACTTTCACATGCCCTTTCGGTACCTTTGCTTACAGACGTATGCCTTTTTGCTTATGCAATGCACCTGCTACCTTTCAAAGATGTATGATGGCTATATTCTCTGACTTTTGTGAAAAGATTGTCGAGGTTCTCATGGATGACTTCTCTGTTTACGGGTCTTCCTTTGATGATTGCCTCGACAACCTTGATCGAGTCTTACAGAGATGGGAAGATACCAACCTCGTCTTGAATTGGGAGAAGTGCCACTTTATGGTTAATGAAGGTATCATTTTAGGACAAAAAATCTCTGAAAGAGGCATTGAAGTTGATAAGGCTAAGGTTGATGCAATTGAGAAAATGCCTTACCCCATAGATATCAGAGGTATATGAAGTTTCCTAGGTCGTCCTCGTTTCTATAGAAGGTTCATTAAAGACTTCTCTAAGATTTCTAGGCCTCTTACCAACCTCTTGCAGAAGGATGTTCCTTTTGTTTTCGATGATGATTGTGAGGAAGCCTTTGAAATACTTAAGAAGGCTTTGATAACTACACCTATTGTTCAACCACCTGACTAGAACTTGCCCTTTGAAATCATGTGCGACGCTAGTGATTATGTTGTTGGTGTTGTTCTAGGACAAAGAGTTGAATGTTATTCACTACACTAGTAAAACTCTAGACAGTGCCGAAAGAAACTATGCCACTATGGAGAAGGAATTTTTAGCAGTCGTGTTTCCATGTGAAAAGTTCAGATCTTATATAGTTGACTCCAAAGTCACTATTCACTCTGATCATGCTGCTATTAAGTACCTTATGGAGAAGAAGGACGCTAAGCCTAGGCTGATCAGATGGGTTCTCCTGCTACAGGAATTTGATTTGCACGTCGTTGACCGAAAGGGAGATGATAACCCTGTAGCAGATAACTTGTCTAGGCTAGAGAATTTCCTTGATGACCCACTACCTATTGATGACAGCTTTCCTGATGAGCAATTAAATGTCATCCGCACTTCACATAGTGCACCTTGGTATGCCGATTATGCAAACTATATCGTAGCCAAATACATACCACCCAGTTTCACCTATGAGCAAAAGAAGAAATTCTTCTTTGATTTGAGACACTACTTTTGGGATGATCCTCACCTTTATAAGGAAGGAGTAGATGGTGTTATTAGACGTTGTGTGTCTGAGCATGAACAGGGACAGATCTTGCAGAAGTGTCATTCCGAAGCCTACGGAGGACACCACGCTGGAGATAGAACTGCCCATAAGGTATTGCAATCAGGTTTCTATTGGCCCACTCTCTTCAAGGATGCCCGAAAGTTTGTCTTATCTTGTGATGAATGCCAAAGAATAGGGAACATTAGTAAGCGTCAGGAAATGCCTATGAACTATTCACTTGTCATTGAACCATTTGATGTTTGGGGCTTTGATTATATGGGACCCTTCCCGAGTTCCAATGGGTACACTCAAATCTTAGTTGCTGTGGATTACGTTACTAAGTGGGTAGAAGCTATCCCCACTAAAAATGCTGATCACCGCACCTCTATTAAGATGCTTAAAGAAGTCATATTCCCAAACTTTGGAGTCCCTAGATACCTAACGACTAATGGCGGTTCACACTTCATTCAAGGTGTTTTCCGCAAGATGCTAGCTAAGTATGATGTCAACCATAGAGTTGCATCTCCTTATCATCCTCACTCTAGTGGTCAAGTGGAGTTGAGTAATAGGGAGATCAAGTTGATCCTACAAAAGACCGTCAATAGATCTCGAAAGAACTGGTCTAGCAAACTTGACGATGCACTATGGGCTTATAGGACTACTTATAAGAATCCCATGGGCATGTCACCGTATATAATGGTTTACGGTAAGGCCTGTCATTTACCTCTTGAGCTGGAACACAAAGCTTATTGGGTAATCAAAGAGCTCAACTTTGATTTCAAACTTGCCGGTGAGAAGAGGTTGTTTGATATCAGCTCGTTAGATGAATGGAGAGCCCAGGCATATGAGAATGCCAGGTTGTTCAAGGAAAAGGTTAAGAGATGGCACGACAAACGAATACAGAAGCGAGAGTTCAATGTAGGTGATTATGTCCTGCTATAGAATTCTCGTTTGAGATTCTTTGCAGGCAAGCGTCTGTCTAAATGGGAAGGTCCCTATGTTATCGACGAAGTATATCGTTCCGATGCCATCAAAATCAATAACATGGAAGGAAATTTTCCTAGAGTGGTAAATGGGCAAAGAATCAAGCATTAGATCTCTGGTACTCCCATAAATGTTATGACCAATATCATCTATGTCATAACTCCAGAGGAGTACATAAGGGATGTTTATCAGCCTGTTTCAGACCTTGAAAATGAAGATGTATCTGTTTTGGTAAGAAATTGGACTCCGACGCTTTTCCAATAGGAAATTTCTTCTGTTTTGGAATTTTTGGAAAATTGGAAAAATAAAAAGCAGTCCAGAGAGCGAACGAGGCGGCCACAAGCCCTGCCACCGCCCCCTACACCCCTGGTGGTGGAGGGCAAGCTTGTGGGCACCTCGTGTGCCTCCCGGACTCCGTCTTCTTGCGGAGGACTCCTTCTGGCCCAGAAAAATCAATATATACTCGTCCGAAGGTTTTGATCTCCGTATCGCGCAGTTTTCCTCTGTTTTCGTTTCGAGCTTATTTCTGTCGTAGATCTAGGTCAAGATGTCTTCTCAGATTCAGAGGGGGAGAGCTATGTGGCTGACTACCTTGCTAACCCCAAGGTCTATGGTGACTTGGAACCATATGGCTGGACAACTGATGAGGAAGAGGACTATGAGCCCAAAGGGAAGGAACAAACGAGTTCCGATGAAGAGGAGGCTCCTCTACCTCAACCTGCAAACACCCATGTGGAGTGTAGGAAGTCAAGCCTCCCTGACCGTAGGAAGAAGCCTAAGACCTTGTTTATCCCTTCTTGTTTCTTGCACGAGAGTAAGCAGGAACTTTGCCATAGAGTGTTGAAACTTGAGGAGGAAAATGACGATCTAAGGGAGCAGAACTTTTTGCTCAAGTGGAAATTAGACAAGCTCAAGACTACTCCAACAACTCCACCACCATCACCACCAAAGGAAGGAAACTAAGCATTGGTATGGGCAATCCCCTTGGCTTCTACCAAGCTTGGGGGAGTTGCCCTGGTATCGTATCACCTTTATATCTTTTGCTTTTACCTTTGTTTTAGTTTTTTCCTTTTT
This sequence comes from Hordeum vulgare subsp. vulgare, assembly GCF_904849725.1. Taxonomy (NCBI): domain Eukaryota; kingdom Viridiplantae; phylum Streptophyta; class Magnoliopsida; order Poales; family Poaceae; genus Hordeum; species Hordeum vulgare. The sequence goes on along the minus strand of NC_058523.1, from coordinate 195,909,774 downwards.
AGTTTTTATTTCTTCTTTTAGAGGAATAAGTCTTTAGTTTTTAGTTTGAGTCTTTTTCTTTTGTCTCTCCCCCAATGTATTCGAGCTTACGAGCTATATAATAAAGAGTATCTTAGTTAAGGGCTTTGCTTTGTGCCATGATCAAAAAGTATGAAAAGAACGATAGCATGAAAGATCATGAGACGATCTTATGGAAAGTGATAACTTCACTTATGAAACGTATGATGATTGAAACTTGTTGAGAATAAATCAACATAGACCTCAGTCATTGTTGCAATTAATAAGAAGTAATAAGGAAAGAGAGGTTCACATATAAATATATCATCTTAGACACTTTTTGCAATTGTGAGCACTCACCAAACTATTACATGCTTAGGAGTAGATGTTGGACAAGGAAGACAACATAATGAATTGTGTTTGCTTGGTTCCAAACAATGTTATATGATTAGGGATCCCTTAGCATGTGATGATTGCTTCCACCTCATATTAGCCAAAACTCTCGCACCAAGTAGAGATACTATTTGTGCATCCATAAACCTCCAACCCAGTTTTTCCATGAGAGTCCACTGTACCTACCTATGGATTGAATAAGATCCTTCAAGTAAGTTGTCATCGGTGCAAACAATAAAAATTTCTCTCTAATATGTATGATCTATTAGTGTGTGGAAAATAAGCTTTGTACGAACCTGTGATGAGGAAGACATAAAAGCGACAGACTGCATAATAAAGTTCTTGATCACACGAGGCAATATAAAGTGACGTTCCTCCGCACTAAGGGGACACGCATTCAAACCTCAATAGCGCATGACAACCTCTGCTTCCCTCTGTGAAGGGCCTATCTTGTACCTTTACTTTTTACCCTTGTAAGAGTCATGGTGGTTTTCACCACTTCCCTATTTTTCCTTTGTCTTGGCTACCGTCACATGCTTGGGAAAGATCTATATTCATATATCAACTTGGAGTTGAGTACTTATGCTTTATTGTTGTTGACTTTACCCTTGAGATAAACCGTTGGGAGGCAAAACTATAAGCCCCTATCTTCCTATGTGTCTAGCTGAAACTTTAACACCATGAGTACCACGTGAGTTGTAACAATTGTGGAAAACAAAAGAGATGATTGAGTATGTGGGTTTGCCTTACAAGCTCTTATTTGACTCTTTCTGATGCTATCATAAATTGCAATTGATTCAATCACTATGGTTTATTGTTGGTTAGTTCTCGATAAGGTTTTAACTTCATGCTTTTCTTTGTGAAGGAATTGTTACTTTCCCATAAGAATCTTTATGATGTATTGCTTTTCTATGTGTGATCATGATGCCCTCATATCCGTATTATGTTTTATCGACACCTTCGTCCCTCAACATGTAGACATGTTTATGGAACTTGGTTTTCGCTTCAGGACAAGCGAGGTCTAAGCTTGGGGGAGTTGATACGTCCATTTTGCATCATGCTTTAATGTTTATATTATTTCTTTTTGGGCTATTATATTACTTGTGGTACCATATTTATGCCTTTTCTCTCTTATTTTGCAAGGTTTATTTGAAGAGGGAGAATTCAGGCAGCTCGAATTCTGGACTACAAGAGGAGCAAATCCTAGTCCACTATTCTGCACATCTCCAAATGCCCTGAAAAGTTACGTGGATTTTTTTGGGATTATATAAAAAATACTGGGAGAAAGAACTACTCGAGGGGGGCTGCCAGGGCGCCACAAGCCCTGACACCGCCACCCCCCTGGTGGTGGAGTCGGGGCTTGTGGGCTCCCTGACGGCACACTAGCCCCCCTCTTCCTGGTCCAGAAAAAATCAGAAGGGAGCTTTTTCGTGGTTTCGCCGCCGCCACGAGGCGGAACTTGAGCAGATCCAATCTAGAGCTCCGGCAGGACAATCCTGCTGGGGAAACTTTCCTCCCGGAGGGGGAGATCGTCGCCATCGTCATCACCAACACTCCTCTCGTCGGAGGGGAGGCATCTTCATCAACATCTTCATCAGCACCATCTCCTCTCCAATCCCTAGCTCATCTCTTGTAACAAATCTGCGTCTCGCAACTCCGATTGGTACTTGTAAGGTTGCTAGTAGTGTTGATTACTCTTTGTAGTTGATGCTACTTTGATTACTTGGTGGAAGAGTTTATGTCCATATCCTTGATGCTATTCATTACACCTCTGATCATGATTATGATTATGTTTTGTGAGTAGTTACTTTTGTTCCTGAGTACATGGGATAAGTCATGTTAATAATAGTCATGTGAATTTGATATTCGTTCGGTATTTTGATATGCTGTATGTTGTTTTTCCTCTAGTGGTGTTATGTGAACCTCGACTACATAACACTTCACCATATTTGGGCCTAGAGGAAGGAATTGGGAAGTAGTAAGTAGATGATGGGTTGCTGGAGTGACAGAAGATTAAACCCGAGTCTATGCGTTGCTTTGTGAGGGGTTGATTTGGATCCACTAGTTTAATGCTATGGTTAGAGTTTGTCTTAATTCTTCTGTTGTAGTTGCGGATGCTTGCGAGAGGTGTTAGTCATAAGTGGGATGCTTGTCCAAGTAAGGGCAGTACCTAAGCGCCGGTCCACCCACATATCAAACTATCAAAGTAATGAACGCGAATCATATGAACATGATGACACTAGCATGACAGAAATTCCCGTGTGTCCTCGAGAGCGTTTTTCCTCCTATAAGACTTTGTTCAGGCTTGTCCCTTGCTACAAAAGGGATTGGGCCACTTGCTGCACCGTTGCTACTACTTGTTACTTGTTACTCTTTGCTTGCTACGTTTCACCTCGCTACACAATCACTTGTTACCGCTACTTTCAGTGCTTGGAGTTATTACCTCGCTGAAATCCGTTTATCAGAGCCTTCTGCTCCTCGTTGGGTTCAACACTCTTACTTATCGAAAGGACGACGATTGATCCCCTATACTTGTGGGTCATCACGTGACATCTGGCAGCGAGGAAGAAAATTGCAACCAATGAGGCCGTGAGGCCTCCAATGCGTGCCGGCCGTGATATCTTGTAGCAGCACCTTGATACTTGTAAACTGCGTTGGGATTTTCCGCGAAAAGGAGGGGATGATGCTGCACAGTAGAGGTCAGTATTTCCCTCGGTGAGAGACAAGTTTATCGAACCAATATGAGAACCACGAAAACTCGCATTTTGAGAACTTACCCACAAAAGAGGAAACACTTCAACCCAACGCGGGCAAGAGGGTTGTCAATCCCATTGAAGTCGTTACTTGCAGACAACAAGTAGTGATAGACAGAATAATTTGCTAAATATAAATTGTAAATAAAAAGAAAGTAAATAATGGTATCAATGTATTTTGAGTTGTTGTAATTATATTCGTGAGGAGACCCGGGGGGCCATACTGATCGCTATAGGTATCAAAGAAAGAATATTGTGGATAAAGAAAATACTGTAGGCAATTGATAGAAAAGTGCATAGTTATGCAATATTTCAAGCGGCTTATGCAAAATTTATTCACCAATGATCATGTATATAGGCATCACGTCCATAAACAAGTAGATTGACTCCTGCCTGCATCTACTACTATTACTCCATCCATTGACCGCTATCCTACATGCATCTAGAGTATTAAGTAAAAATAGAATAATGCTTGGAGGATGATTACATGATGTAGACAAAGTAAATTAAATTATTATGTATGAATCCCATCGTTTTACTCTAAGTGGCATTAATACAATACATGTCATGTCCCTTTCTATCACTGGGATTGAGCATCGCAAGATTAAACTCACTACAGTGCACCTCTCCCACTTGAAGATAAATCAATCTAGTTGGCCAGACCAAACCGATAGATCTGAGAGCATTATGAAGCTATAAAAATCGTGCAAATAAAATACCAACAAGTATTCAATATCTATTAATGAATGATCCTAATATAAAACCACTATTCATCGGATCCCGACAAACACACTGCAAAGATTTATTACATAAGATATATCACCATGGGAATCACGACGATCTTGGCAATGAAGAATATAGAGAGATAGCGATATATGTACTAACTAGGGACCCGTGGGTCTGCTGCCAACTACTCATAAATCAACTTCGGAGATACAAGATTGATGTTGAGGCTCTTCATGATCAATGCCCCCTCCGACAGGGCACCAGAATAGGGATCCAGATGAGCACACAGAAGAACAGAGACTTGCGGCGGTAGAAAAAGTGTTTAGGGAGGCACTCTAGGGTTTTCAAAATATGTTTGAACTTATAGGCCAGAGATCAGGGCCACGAGAGCGGGGAGGTATCCCCAACCCATCAGGGTGTGACCACCCCTTGTGCGCCATGTAGGCTTGGGGGTACCTCGTGTGCCCTCCTGTCTTTCTTAGAAGCTTCTAAAAAAGATCATCAAAGAGTTTCAGGGTATTTAGACTTTATTTCGTACAGTATTCTTGAAAAGCCAAAAACATGCACAAAACAATAGGTGGCACTTGGCACTGGATTAATAGGTTAGTCCTAAAAACAAATATAAAACAACAAGTAAATGCCTAAATAGTATCCTAGAATGGTAATATAATAGCATGTAAAAAATCAAAATTATAGATACGGAAACGTATCAACAACCCCAGCTGAATTCGTGATCATCCTCGAGTAGGTAAATTATAAAAACATAATTTTTATGCGACACGCTACACAACATGTAATCTTTTCAAGTAGGATCATTGAGAAAAGATGAATCAACAAAGATTAACATAGTAATATCCATAAACATAAGTAACATAATCATCAAATTTCATAATATACGATCCTTAAAGAATGTTTATTCCCCATTCATTTTATCATATTAGCATGGCATGGCTCCGTCTTCACGACACAAATACCAATGTGAAGCACCACGGTGTTAAGCAAAGAAACTGGATCATACTTTTTCACAAGCTTCAACATTTTATACCTCACTGAATACATGAGCATGAACCATGGACATAGCATATAGGTGGAATAAAATATAGTTGTAGGTTTCAAAAGGAGTAAAAGTGGAAAAGAAAGTCTCATAGCAACTAGGCGGATCAACGGGCTATGTAGATGCCCATCAATGAATATCAATGCAAGGAGTAGGAATTCACATGCAAGAGATGCACTAGAGCTATATGTGTATGAAAGCTCAAATGAAGCAAAATGGGTGCATCTAAGTTGATTGCACATGAGACCTCGGACATTTGAAGAAGCCCGTCATCGGAATATACAACCCAAGTTTTATTTTGAAAAATTCCCACTAGCATATGGAAATGACAAAACACGAGATTCTCTATACGAAAAACATGGTGCTTTCTCTAAGCACAAGTTTGGAAAAAGAGTTAGTCGCACTGTCCCTTCTCTCTTTATCTCTCATTTATTTAATTTTTCTTATTTTCCTTTTTTTCTTTATGTTTCCTTTTTTATTTTTTCCTTTTCCTTTTCCTTTTTTTATTTTTCGTTCGGAGTCTCATCCCAACACTTGGGGGAATCATTGTCTCCATCATCCTTTCCTCACTAAGATAGTGCTCCAATAATGATAATCATCACACTTTTATTTACTTACAACTTGATATGAGAAACTACTAAATAATATGTCTCTATATGAATGCCTTTGGTTGTTGTAACATCCTGGAACCAACACTCCAGAAGATTCCCCTTTTATTTTGGTAGCGTCGTGTTATTTATTTGGTTTTCGCATTTAGCATCGCATCATGTGCATCATCCGCATTCCGTCGGCACTTTGTTATCATCATTTTTCAAAACTTCCATCTGTTGTTTGTTGCCAGTTCTCTTTGCTTTCATGCTTGATTGTTTTGAGACCGACCACATAGGCACGTGCCCGCGACATCAATAAAATATTGTTTTAAAAATGTGTATACAACTTTTTCAGATAGGGTTATAACTTGTTGTGTGATCTTTTTATATTGTAGGTAGATCGTGTGCCAAACTTCGTCCCATTGGGGGTTCGTTTGATACCCCAACGGTCAACGAAGTGGCACCACCATCGATTTAATTATCATACGTTTTCACGGTTCTAAAACTTCACGCCGGGCTCCAAACCACCCTCTCTTCTCAGCCCAAGCCCTTCTACACATCCAACTAACCACATGCTAGCCTAACCCCGCGATCCGAGGCGTCCGATTATGATCGAAGGGTCCAAAAATGGACTAAATCCTCCTTAAACCTAACACTACCTATTTATAGACGACCTAGACCTCCAAAACTTAAAACCTAGGCATTCTTATTGATTTCCATGCCTCACCACCTCCCACCAATCAGCTGCCACCAACCACCTCCTTCCACCGATCAGGGCCCGCCCTGGGCCCGGATCCCACCGCTCCGCAGCGTGCAGGTGAGCTGCCGCCACCCGTAAACCCTACACTACTGGAATTCCTATATTTGTCGTCTGCCAAATCTTTGCCATCAGCCAATCTTAGCTAGTGCTGCTCTGGTGTCCCGAGCACATCGCTGCTCCGCCGGCCCCGTCACCCGCGAACAGCTCCCCGTTGCGCCGCTCGTCACTGGTGCTCTCGGCCGCTTCGGTCAGGTCCGCTGCGTCGCGAGGAGTTCCCACAGTCATGACCCCATCACCCCACCCCGTTGCGCCGCCGCCGAGATCCACCTCGCCCGCTCGTCCTTCCCCACGCCGTGCCCAGGTCACCGGAACCCGCCCTGCTGGACCACATGGTCGCCCTAGCCACCATGTCACTTGAGCTCCTCACGAGGGGGGCGAAGGGATCGAGCACGTGTGCCCCTGTTGACCAGGCCGCTCGCTTGGGCCGCAACACCCCGACCCAGTCGCTACACCGTGGACAAACGAGCCTTTCCGTCTGAGCCAGGCCTCGGCCTCCTCCAATAGAAGACCCAGCTCCCAAGGCCCGCCAGCTAGCCTCCCGCATGGGCCACCCTAGTAGCAATCCTGGGTCGTGCCTCTCCTCGGCCCAGCTCCGTGCAAGGCCCAAGAGACCCGGCCTGCCTCGCCTCCTTCTCCTCAAGCCATCCTAGGTCCCAATGTGATCAGCCCATCACCCAACTCCTTCTTTCACGTCGTGTGCGAAATATAATATATTGCGTTCAGTCTTTTGGCCCGATTCGTTCCAGATTCGGCCCAGCTCTATTTTTTAATGTCTCGATTTACCTATTACCAAGACATTTAATAATTACAGAAAAATGCATATTTTAAAAATGCTAACAATTAATTAACTTTGCATCACATGTAAAAACTTTATACATTAAATATGCTTAGAATTTTGTGTAGTTTCACAATATCCAACTTTCAACCATGATTAAAATGTTTAATTTGCTGTTTTCATTTAATTTCCATAATGCCATGTGAAAAATGGTTAGTCTCGTAATTAATGAACCGTAGCTGTGATAAAAATGTCCACATATGTAACTTGACTAGAAAAATGTGAAGAAAAACATGGTGACATTTATTTTGCTGTTTAACAACTCTAGAATTGTGTTGTAGGCAGAACAATACCAAATTCTTAATTGCATATGAGGACTTTTCGGAATTGTTATTCATTGTTCCGGTCTCATTTAAACATGTCTAATTTCATGTAGTTTCACAATATCTTGTTGCATACATGTTTGTAAATTATTGTGGTCGTCATTTGCATACATTTTGCATTGATGGCATATTATCTTGTGTTGGTCATATCTTTTAGACTGTAGCTCCGTTTTAAATGATCTATATATGTAAATCAACTAGAATGATGTGTAGAATCACATGGTGCTATTTATTTTCCTATTTAATAAATATAAAATATGTTTAGTTCAGATATGGACCAATTTAGAAAGTAGTATATGGGGTCACTTTGTAAATACTATATGTTGTTTCCGACCTCATTTTAAATTCCTATATATTGCAGTTTATTTTTCCTTCACCTCTTTCCATTATTAACAACATGTAATATTGTCGTGTACCTAAACGGGAGTAAACTTAGTAATTCAAATGTTGAGTTTCGTGAATATGCAACTCATTGCATATTGAGCTTCACTTAATGTTTAGTATTTGATTGTTGTGATTGTCATGGCCCACACGTTTAAACCAGAAATGCATCATATTTGTTTGCGCATCATGCCATGTATATTTTGTGGTGTTTATCATGTGTTGATTGTTTGTTTCCGGGTTGTTCTCGATAGAGTTCCAAAACGGCTTTGGAGTGTGATGATTCATTCGACTATGTCGGTTCGTCTACTTCATGGATTCATTCTTCTTCCAAGCGGGATCCTACGCATGATGATCATTTCCCTAGATACCACCACTATCATTGCTATGCTAGTTGTCTTGTTTCTATCGCTATGTATCAATGCCTATTAGATGTTATGTCAAGCCTTCCAACATTTCCATGAAAAGCCCCTAAGCCGTCCACATCCTAGCAAACTCTTGGTTGGACAGGTTACCGCTTGCTGAGCCTTCTTATAGCATTGCTAGGTGCAGGTGCAAGTTGATTTCCATGTGACAACATGGATTCCTTGATATATCAACATAATATTGCTATTTAATTTAATGCTCATATATATTTGGTAAAATGTGGAGGGCTTGGTCTTTTGCATCGGTGTTTTGTTCCACTTTTGTCGCCCTAGTTACTTGTGTACCGGTGTTATGTCGCAAATTGACGCTCCAAATATGCTTAGGGTTGTTATGGGGACCCCCTCGATTTTCGTTTTGGGATAAAACTCTTCTGACTAGGCCCAACATTGGTTCTATATTTTATCAACATAATAATACCGAACACCTTTACTAACGCATAGGGAGTTAGCGCTACCAGTGGATTAATCTAACATCATAGAGGAGGGGCCAATGCTGATGGTGTTGGTCACAAACGAGCTGCCTACGGGGCTGCTGCAAGGAAACTTAGGGATAGGATTTACTCGTAGATAATCCCATCCTGTAGTGTCATGATAAAGAGATACGAGCGGTTCCTATTGGGATTTGGCCTGCTGGGCGGTCTTTCTGGATTTATTTTACTCTTATCGAAGATCTTGTGCACTACGATATCGACGATACCTCGGGCTATCTTGAGGTTGAGGTTTTCTCTCGAGGGCAGCTTGTGGTAGTTTGTGATGGGCTAGTTGAAGCACCCCTGCAGGGTTAGATGTTTCGAGAAGTCGTGCATGCGGTTATGTGGAAACTTGGGAACTATGTTTAACACCCGGTCAGAGAAAACTTGAAGTAAACTTAATTAAATATGCCAACTGTGTGCATAACCGTGACTGCCTGTGCTCGTGAGTTCTTATGTCAGAGAGGACACGGTGGGGTTATGTTTGACTCGTAAGTAAGTGTTCAGGATCATTTCTTGGTCATTATAGTTCACGTCCATTTATGTGTAGATCACCCTTCTTATTCTTGTAATTGTAAGTTAGCCACTCGAATAAATGCTTAGTTGCATGCTGCAGCCTCACCACTTAACCATACCTCACCCATTAAGCTTTGTTAGTCTTGATACCTTTGGAAATTAGATTGTTAAGTCCCTGTGGCTCATAGATTACTACAACAATACTTGCAGGTACAGGTAAAGTGATACTTTGACGTGAGCACGAAGATTGTTCTATTTGGAGTTTCTTCTTGTTCGTATTCATCTATCTAATATGGGTTCCAGGCCAACAGCCTGGGATAGCAAGGATGGACATTGTTGTATTCGTTTGATCTCGTCCGTAGTCAGACCGTGCTATTTTGAATGGTTACTGAAAGTATGTTTGTATTGAGATGATCATGATTAACTTCTGACGAGTGTAAGTCAATTCCATATACTCATCTCTTCTTTACATTTACTTGTAACGATATCCATTCTCGCGAAAGGACGAGATGCGCTTGTATCCCTGTTGAGGCCCTCATGCGAAAATAAGGGAAGGATCGCATCTTGGGCGTTAGAGTAGTGTACCAAGATGTGCAATGATCTACCATAACATGTAAAATATGATAAATGGTGGCATTGCAACAAATACTATGTCATCTACATGATCATAAATGATAAATGATCTAGCAATAAGACGATGAGTGCACAAGTCATATGATGTAACAATCGAAGTTGCATGGCAATTTATCTCTAAATGGCTATGTAAATGCAATCATATGTAGGTATCGTGGCTGTATCATGTCACGTGTTTGGGACGCTTATGTGCAATGGAGCGTATCATGTCACGTGTTTGGGACGCACCGACAAAAGATGCACTGACCCTCGAGGTGAGAATTGTTAATGCACGGTACAAAAGAGGCTAGCATATTATGAAAAGGTGACTGTGCGTAAATCTATGGATTCAGGTTAGTTATAAATAACTCACATACTTATTGCAAAGCTTTATTAGCTCCCTCGAAGCAAATTATACTCGCATGCCCCTAGGGAGGAGGTTGGTAGGAGTTAACCATCACACGCACCCGACCTAAACATCACTAGGATTCCAACCAGGAATACGAATGCTCACACATCATCACCATGGCATAACCAATATTTAGACAAACAGAAAATTAATACCCTTTAACTATCTATATTTGTACTAACCAACAACACTGCACTCTCGCCCTTTCTTATTACCACATCAATATCATTAACCCACAATTTCTCTTTTATGTGCTAAATGAAGGTTTTAATTATGCACTCCTTGAATACCTATTATATTTGGACTATTCTTATAACCCATGAAAATTAACGTTAGTATATATTACACTGTCAAATAAATTTAAGTGAAGAACAAGAGTGCAATTATTTCTATAAAATATATTTGCCACACTGCTCTAAAAGATATAAGTGAAGCACTAGAGCAATTGCTTAGCTTAAAAGATATAAGTGAAGCTCATAGAGTATTCTAGAAAATCATGGTGAACATGTGTATATCTTAGGTAGGTGTGTCCAGAAACCATGATTATGGAAAACTGCAACAAAATCAAAAATAAAACATAAGACGCTCCAAGCAAAAAACATATCATGTGATGAATAAAAATGTAGCTTCAAGTGACATACCGATGGATCGAGAGGAAAGAGGGGATGCCTTTCAGGGCATCCCCAAGATTATACGATTGAGTATTTATAGAATTTATCTTGGGGTGCCTTGGGAAACCCCAAACTTAGGCTCTTTGCTGCTCCTTATTCCTTTATCCATCGTGATAGCCTCCAAAACTTCAAAACGTCAGCACACAAAACTCAACAGAAAACTCGTGAGCTCCGTTAGTGTGATAGGTAAATGAAAAACTTTAGTTAATATCATAAATTGATTCATATTTTTTATTTCATAAGGTACTTTATTCTAATTTCTCCCTCACTTATACCACCTAATATAACCCATAGCATTATCAAAACAAGCAAACTATGCAAGCAAAAAATAGAACAGTTTGTAATGATCTCTTCAATCACCATACGTCAAAAAATCCAAAAATTCACAAACATTAGGAAAACCTGGGGAATTTTTATAAAAATAATGTGTAAAAAATTAAGATGAAAAATACATTCCACTAAAATCATAGAAATTGTGCAGTGGACCCAAAATTTCTATTTCTGCACTGTAACAATTCTACTTATCATTCAAGTCACCCGAGAGGCTTTACTTGGCACAAACACTAATTTAAATGTAAAAACAAAACCATTACAATAGCAATAATCATGCTATCAAACTATGACGGGAAGTACTCGATTGTCTCACAATAATCTGTCTCTTTATAGCCATTAAGATAGGCTTTGGATAATCATGATGCTCACATACAAGACAAGAATTGAAGTACGAAAAGAGCATCATATAACATGTGACAAACAAGATTTGAACTACAAGGAGAGCATCATATAACATGCCTAGCATACTTTCTATGCATATTCTTGATAACCCACAAGTATAGGGGATCGCAACAATTTTCAAGGGTAGAGTATTCAACCCAAATTTATTGATTCGATTCAAGGGGAAGCGAAAGAATATTCTCAAGTATTAGCAGTTGAGTTGTCAATTCAACCACACCTGAAAGATTTAATGTCTGCAGAAAAGTATTAGTAGAAAGGTAGTATGATAGCAGAAGTAGCAACAGTAACCAGTAGCAATAGAGTAACAGCAGCAGCAGTGACAACACTAGCGGCAAAGTAACATAGCATGGACCAGTAGGAAAAACTCGTAGGCATTGTATTGGTGATGGATGATTATGCTAGATGTGATTCATCATGCAACAGTTATAACACGGAGAGATAAGTAACTAACTCCAGTTCATCAATCTAATGTAGGCATGTATTCCGTATGTAGTCATGCGTGCTAAGGGAAAAGAACTTGCATGACATCTATTGTCCATACCTGCCGTGGCAGCGGGGTCCTAATGGAAACTAAGGGATATTAAGGTTCTCCTTTTAATAAAGATCCGGACCAACGCATTAACACTTGGTGAATACATGAACTCCTCATACTATGGTCATCTCCGGGAGTGGTTCCGGCTATTGTCACTACGGGGTTGCCGGGTCATAACACATAGTAGGTGACTACAACTTGCAAGATAGGATCTAAAACACACATATATTGGCGACAACATAATAGGTTCAGATCTGAAATCATGGCACTCGGGCCATAGTGACAAGCATTAAGCATGGCAAAGTAGTAGCAACATCAATCTGAGAACATAGTGGATACTAGGGATCAATCCCCGTCAAAACTAACTCGATTACATGATAGATCTCATCCAACTCATCACCGTCCGGCAAGCCTACTATGAAATTACTCACGAACAGTGAAGAGCATCATGGGATTGGCGATGAAGGAAGGTTGATGATGATGGCGACGATCTCCCCTCTCCGGATCCCATAACGGACTCCAGATCTGCCCTCTAGAGGAAGAACAGGAGGTGGCGGCACCTCCGTATCATAAAACGCGATGAAATATTCTCCTTGATTTTTTTCCGGATGAAAGAGGTTATATAGAGCTAGAATTGGGGGCAGCGGAGCTCCGAGGGGCTCACAAGCCTGCCATCCCCGGCTAGGGGGGGGGCTGGTGGGCTTGTGAGCTCCTGGCTCCGTCCCTCTAGTTGATTCTTGCTCCAGTATTTTTTATATATTCCAAAAAAAATCCTCGTAGATTTCCTGGTAATTCCGAGAACTTTTATTTCTGCGCAAAAACAACACCATGGCAATTCTGCTGAAAACAGCGTCAGTCCGGGTTAGTTCCATTCAAATCATGCAAATTAGAGTCCAAAACAAAGGCAAAAGAGTTCGGAAAAGTAGATACAACGGAGACGTATCAACTCCCCCAAGCTTAAAGCCATGCTTGTCCTCAAGCAATTCAGTTGACAAACTGAAAGAGACAAAAGAAAAACTTTGACGAACTCTGTTTGATCTTGTTGTTGCATCTATGTCTAACTCTATCCAGAATTTCAGCAAGATCATAAGTAAACCACATAAGCAAATGACATCTAGGTCTCACGGTAAACTCATACCAATGGCATAATCAACTAGCGAGCAAATAATAATAAGTCTCAAATGTCAACACTTCAATCAAAACAATCATGAAGCAGCACGAATAGATGGTATCTCGCTAGCTCTTTCTGAGACCGCAAAACATAAATGCAGAGCACCTTTAAAGACCAAGGGCTGACTAAACATTGTAATTCACGGCAAAGAAAATGCAGTCACAGTCATACTCAACACAGTTAAAAGCAAAGCATAAAAATGACAGAGGTGCTCTCTAATTGTTGCTTTTATAAGAGGAGGATGACTCAACAGGAAAACAAAAAGATAGGCCCTTCGCAGAGGGAAGCATTTATTTGCAGAGGTGCCAGAGCTCAAGCTTTGAAAACAGAGATGATAATTTTGGGTGGCATGCTTTTATTGTCAACGCAATGACTAAGAGTTCTCAGCATCTTCCACGCTACACATGCTATAGACGGTTCCCAAACAGAAAAGTAAAGTTTTGACTCCCCCACCACAAATCAATCACACTCCATGACTAGCCAAATACTCGGGTGCCGACCATACCAACATCAATCCAGGGGGAGTTTTGTTTGCAATTATCTTTTCGATTTGAGCATGGAACTGGGAATTCCAATTACCGGCCCCTTTCTCGTGAATGATAGTGAATAAACACATATTGAGGATAACACGCCTAGCATGGAAGATACTGATAGCCCCCTATCACCACATGAGTGGTTCGTGCATGCAAAACAGATTATTTCTTGAAGATTTAGAGAGTGGCACATGCAAATTTACTTGGAACGGCAGGTAGATACCGCATATAGGTAGGTATGGTGGACTCATATGCAACAACTTTGGGTGCATGGAGGTGGATGCACAAGCAGTATTCCCGCTTAGTACAAGTGAAGGCTAGCAAAAGACTGGGAAGCGACCAACTAGAGAGCGACAACAGTGATCAAAATGCATTGAGATTAACCAACATTGAGTGCAAGCATGAGTAGGACATAAATCACCAGGAACATGAATATCATAGAGGCTATGTTGATTTTGTTTCAACTACATGCGTGAACATGCGCCAAGCCAAGCCACTTGAATCATTCAAAGGAGGATACCATCCTATCATACTACATCACAGTCATCTCAACATTCATGTGGGCATCCAAGACAAACCATTATAAGCTCCTAGATAAGTAAGCATGGCATAAGAAACTATGATCTCTAAGTTGTCATTGCAAACATGTTTCTCTCACAACAAAGCTGAATCGGGCACAATGAGCTAGTCATACAAAAACAAAATAGATCGAGTGCATACCAGCTTTTCCAGGCTCAGTCACTTCATCATATATTGTCATTATTCCCTTTCAATTGCACGATCGAATGATGTGAACAATAATAAGATTGCTCGTGCATTGGACTACGCTGGAATCTGCAGGCAAACACAAAGGAGAAGACAAAGTAATATGGCTCTTTAACAGATAAGCAGATATGCATGCGAGAGCCACTAAACATTGTAACCATGATCTTCTACCTTGACCCAAAGAAAAAGAAAACTATTTACACGGGAAAGCTCCCAACAAGCAAAAGAAGAACAAGAAAATATTTTTGGGTTTTCTCAAACTAGACAGACACACGAAAAGAAAATGAGAAAAAGAAATAAACTAGCATGGATGATACTATGGCAAAGTGTGAACATCGACAAACAAAGTGAAAGCATAAAAAAGAATGTAAAGTCGGTGAGAAACACGTACTCCCCCAAGCTTAGGCTTTTGGCCTTATTTGGTCTACTCCCATGGATGGTCCGGGCAATATCCGAAATCATAATGGGGGTTGTACGGGAGCGCTGCAGCCACTCCCTGATTAGCTGCCTCTCGGAGACGAGCATCCTTTGCCTCCGTCTCATACTCCTCTGCCTCTCCTCTAGTTATGTAATATCTCCGTTTTACCTGAAAGTCAAAGAAGGCAGGAACAGGAAGGGTAATATGGAAAACACGCTGCCGGTTAAATATTAAGGGGTATAGGTGGGATTCATCATCCCTCTCAAGGAACTGGTAGCGTGTCAAAGCGACGCGGTCAAGGAAAGCTGTATGGAGCGGGGGATCTCCTTCGCGGATGGGTACTCCAAGGAAATTCGCTATGCGAGTGGCATAGATCCCACCAAAGAAATCTCCTTCATTAGCATTATTATTCAGCCTCCTTGGTATTATAGCTCCCATGTTGAAACTTCTATCACCCGTTACTACGCTCTTAAGAATACTAAGGTCTGGTGCGCAGAGACAACAATGATCAATCTTGCGTTTCATGCATCTGCCTATGAAGAGGGAAAAGTAATGCAAGGCAGGAAAATGAATGCTCCCCATGGTAGCCTGCGAAATATCTCTAGTTTCTCCCACAGTTATACTAGAGAAAAACTCTCTCTAACCGAAGATTTAGGAAGATCATTGAGACTACCCCAAATAGGTATCTTGCACATTCTATTGAAATCCTCTAAATCCATGGTGTAAGAATTGTCGTAGAAATCAAATAGTATAGATGTAACACGGCCAACTGAAAATTTGAATCTACGTACAAAAGAGACAGTGAGCGTAACATACTGTTCACATTTATCGGAGATGAATTCTTCGAGTCCAACGTTGTGAACAAGTGTATCAAACTCGTCTTTGAAACCTGCCTCAATCATGAATTCATCAGAAGGCCATTCACATGGTTGTACCAGTGTGTTCCTCAGTTGGTAAGGATCGGGCTCCCGAATCGCAAGAAGGGGACCTCCCTTGCTTGGGGAATCACCATGATAGTTTCTCCTGAACATCTTCCTTTTCTGAAATTTTTAGTGACCCAAAGGAAAAGTGAACAAGGCTCAACTAAACTCGTAGCAACTACTCCCACAAGTGCCTAGAGGCCATATTATGCATCATAACTACTTGGGACCAGCTAAAATTAGCATGCAAAGCTCAAGAACATGGTCACCAATGCAGCAAAAATACACGAAGTATAAGGCACTAGAGAAAAAACTAATTGGACCAATGGAGGAGTCACTTACCAAGGATTAATTTCCCCAAAACAGTTCGGAGAATGGTGCTTTGAGCAAGGAGATCGAAAATCCCAGCAAGAGGAGCAAGAACACGTGTTTGAGTTGCGAAAAGAATTTTTCGGGAAGTAGGAGAAGTGGATGAGAGCTAGAATGAGTGGAGGGGGTGCATGTGGGCCCCACAAGCCTGCCAGCCCCGACTAGGGGGGTGGTCGGGCCTCCTAGGCTTGTGGCCCACTGGCGCATCTCCTAGACTAGCTATTCGTCTCAGTATTTTTCAAAAATTCCAGAAAAAATCATACTTGATTTTTAGGACGTTCGAAGAACTTGTGTTTTCGGGGTACTTTTCTACGGGACGCTAAAACAGAAAATAGGGAAAAGTAAACTAAATCTATCATTTTTCTTCTAACCAACCGAATGTGAAAGCTCGGAACAGAGGTTTGTGACTTCTCGATTCATCCATCTCATGGTCATCGAAAGAAATCCGTCAATGAGATTGATCAAGTCTCCTCGACAAACCTTTTCGAATCGCAAAAGAGAACAGAGAATTTTCGAATAGTTACTAGGTCACCTCAATGGGGATGTGTATCTCCCCAACAAGCAAATCATACTTCATCTTAACAGGAGGAATAGGGTATTCGAAGCCGCCAATAAGAATCGATGAAGTTTTTTCAATAGCGTTGATGCAATGTACTCGATATTGTTTCTTCAGAAAGTGCACCATATGCTCATTACCATTGCCATGGAAAGTGACATTGCCTTTGTTGCAATCTATAACAGCCCCTGAAGTGTTTAAAAAGGGTCTTTCAAGGATGACCGCCATGGCATCGTCCTCGGGAATATCCAAGATAACAAAGTCTATTAAGATAGTGACATTGGCAACTACAACAGGCACATCCTCGCAAATGCCGATTGGGAAAGCAGTTGATTTGTCGGCCATTTGCACAGAGATTTCAGTGGGTGTCAACTTATCCAGTTCAAGTCTATGATAAAGAGAGAGAGGCATAACACTAACGCCAGCTCCAAGGTCGCATAAAGCAGTTCTAGCGTAGTTGCCTTTAATGGAGCAAGGTATAGTGGGCACACCGGGATCACCTAGTTGCTTGGGAGTTCCACCCTTGAAAGTGTAATTAGCAAGCATGGTGGAAATCTCAACCTCAGGTATCCTCCTCTTATTAGTCACAATATCCTTCATGTATTTAGCATACAGAGACATTTTGAGCATATCTGTCAAACGCATTTGCGGAAAGACAGGTCTAATCATTTCGACAAATCGCTCAAAATCCTCATCATCCTTTTTCTTGGATGGTTTGGGAGGAAAGGTCATGGGTTTCTGAACCCATGGTTCCCTTTCTTTACCATGCTTCCTAGCAGCGAACTCATTCTTATCATATCTTATATTCTTAGGCTATGGGTTATCAAGATCAACAGGTTCAGTCTCCACATCCTTATCATTGCTAGGTTGAGCATCAACATGAACATCACTATTGATATTATCATTAGGCTCATGTTCATCACTAGATTGTGTTTCAGCATCAGAAATAGAGGCATCGTTTGGACTCTCAGGTGTAGCAGCAACAGGGTTGCTAGCGTGCAGGTTCCTATCATCTTTCTTCTTCTTTCTAGGATGTCTAGGTGCATCAGTGCTAACTCCTTGAGAATCTTGTTCAGTTCTCTTTGGATGACCCTCAGGATACAAAGGTTCCTGGGTCATTCTACCGCGTCTAGTGACGACTTTGACAGAATTGTCATTGAACTCATTGAGCAAGTCATTCTGAGCTTTAAGTACTTGTTCTACTTGAGTAGTAACCATAGAGGCAGGTTTACTAAGAAGCTTAAGATCATTGACATTTCTGTCCACACAAGAACTTAAATGACTAAGCATACGAGCATTCTATTCCAATTGTCTGCTAACATAATCGTTGAAACTTTGTTGTTTGGCAACAAAGTTATCAAATTCATCCATGCATAGGCTAGCAGGTTTATCAAAAGGAATATCACTCTCATCAAACCTACGTAGAGAATTTACTTCTACTACCTGTATCGGGTTATCGAGACCATGGATCTCTTCGATAGGTGGTAGATTCTTGACATCTTCAGATTTAATGCATTTCTCTTCCATAGATTTCGTAGCTTCTTGCATATCTTCGGGACTGAGGAATAGAATACCTCTTGTCTTTGGAGTTGTCTTAGGAGGTGGTTCAGGAATAGTCCAAGCATTCTCATTAAACAAGATGTTAGTCAATAGGATCTCAGCTTGTTCTACGGTTCGTTCCCTAAAAACACAACCAACATAACTATCTAGGTGGTCTTTAGAAGCATCGATAAGTCCATTATAGAAGATATCAAGTATTTCATTCTTCTCAAGAGGGTGATCACGCAAATCATTCAGTAGCTGGACGAACCTCCCCCAAGGTTGTGAGAGACTCTCTTCTTCAGCTTGAGCAAAGTTGTATATTTCCTGCGAGGCAGCTTGCATCTTATGGGAAGGGAAATATTTTTCAGAGAAGTAGTAGAC
Organism: Hordeum vulgare subsp. vulgare; assembly: GCF_904849725.1. Taxonomy (NCBI): domain Eukaryota; kingdom Viridiplantae; phylum Streptophyta; class Magnoliopsida; order Poales; family Poaceae; genus Hordeum; species Hordeum vulgare. The sequence continues at coordinate 195,890,877 of NC_058523.1, read as the reverse complement.
CATGTCCTCGGGGCTACGCACACAACCAGAAGCAAGAGAAGTGAACCAAGTCTTAGCATCATCCTTCAGCAAGAAAGGAAACAGCTTGAGGATATAGTAGTGGCAGATCTTTTCCTCACTAGTGAATAGGGTGGCTATATCGTGCAGTTTGGTAAGATGGGTACAACCGTTTTAGACTCATAACCGTGAAAAGGATCAGATTCGACCAGAGTGATTAACTCAGGGTCGACAGAGAATTCATAATCCTTATCGGTCACAAAGATAGGCGAAGTAGCGAACTTCAGGTCGTATTTCATCCTAGCGTTCAAAGATTTTTCTTTCCACTTGCGCAGTAATTTCTCAACATCATAGCTATCCTTACAAGCAAGAAAGTCCTCAGCTATCTCTCCCTCCATAACATAACACTCAGGCGTATCAGGCAATTCAGGCATAGGAGAGCTAGTTCTAGCACGCAAAATAGGAGGTTCTACTTCAATAGTATCAGCAGTTTCAGAAGTATCATGACATCTAGCAGCAACTCTAGCAATTTGTGCATCAAGGAATGCACCTAGTGGAAAAGCAGTATCTTGCATAGCATCATCATAAGCATCATGGGCAGCAGAAGTAGCATCATCAAGCACAAGCGACATATCAAGATTTCTAGCAGGAGGTGGTGTCGCAAACTTACTCATAACTGAAGGTGAATCAAGTGCAGAGCTAGATGGCAGTTCCTTACATGTCCTCGTAGTTGAGGGCAAGATTTCAGTTCTTGGATCTTCCGGATTCCTCATAGTGATCAGCAGATGTAAATCCCAAGTGAGTTAGAGAATATAGTTGTGCCTCCCCGGCAACAGTGCAAGAAAAAGGTCTTGATAACCCACAAGTATAGGGATCGCAATAGTTTTTGAGGGTAGAGTATTCAACCCAAATTTATTGATTCGACTCAAGGGGAAGCGAAAGAATATTCTCAAGTACTAGCAGTTGAGTTGTCAATTCAACCACACCTGAAAGATTTAATGTCTACAGCAAAGTATCAGTAGCAAGGTAGTATGATAGCAGCAGTAGCAACAGTAACTAGTAGCAGCAAAGTAACAACAGTAGCAAGAGAGTAACAACAGCAGCAGTGACAGCAGTAGCGGCAAAGTAACGTAGCACAGACAAGTAGGAAAAACTCGTAGGCATTGGATCGGTGATGGATGATTATGCCGGATGTGATTCATCATGCAACAGTTATAACACGGAGAGATAAGTAACTAGCTCCAGTTCGTCAATCTAATGTAGGCATGTATTCCGTATGTAGTCATGCGTGCTTAGGGAAAAGAACTTGCATGACATCTATTGTCCATCCGTCCCGTGGCAGTGGGGTCCTAATGGAAACTAAGGGATATTAAGGTTCTCCTTTTAATAAAGAACCGGACCAACGCATTAACACTTGGTGAATACATGAACTCCTCATACTAGGGTCATCTCCGGGAGTGGTTCCGGCTATTGTCACTGCGGGGTTGCCGGGTCATAACACATAGTAGGTGACTACAACTTGCAAGATAGGATCTAAAACACACATATATTGGCGACAACATAATAGGTTCAGATCTGAAATCATGGCACTCGGGCCCTGGTGACAAGCATTAAGCATGGCAAAGTAGTAGCAACATCAATCTCAGAACATAGTGGATACTAGGGATCAACCCCCGTCAAAACTAACTCGATTACATGATAGATCTCATCCAACTCGTCACTGTCCAGAAAGCCTATGATGGAATTACTCACGAACGGTGAAGAGCATCATGGGATTGGCGATGAAGGAAGGTTGATGATGATGATGGCGACGATCTCCCCTCTCCGGAGCCCAGAACGGACTCCAGATCAGACCTCCAGAGGAAGAACAGGAGGTGGCGGCGCCTCCGTATCATAAAACGCGATGAACTCTTCTCCTTGATTTTTTTCCGGATGAAAGAGGTTATATAGAGCTGGAATTGGGGGCTGCGGAGCTCCGAGGGGCTCACAAGCCTGCCAGCCCCGGCCGGGGGGGGGGGTGGGCTGGTGGGCTTGTGAGCTCCTAGCTCCGTCCCTCCAGTTGGTTCTTGCGCCATTATTTTTTATATATTCCATAAAAATTCCTCGTAGATTTCCAGGTCATTCCGAGAAATTGTATTTCTGCGCAAAAACAACACCATGGCAATTCTGCTGAAAAGAGTGTCAGTCAGGGTTAGTTCCATTCAAATTATGCAAATTAGAGTCCAAATCAAGGGAAAAAGAGTTCGGAAAAAGTAGATACGATGGAAACGTATCACATATGCATTTTATATGAAAATAACTTAACAATACAAGAAGTGTCTAGCATACGCAAGTATGAAGTATAAAGAATTTATAATTTGATTATCAAGAGAGGTAACTGAGTAATATGCAAACATTTTAACCATATTTTCCTCGCTCATAATAATTACATGTAGAGCCGTATTCAAATGCAAGAATATAGCTATTTTATAAAATATTTTCTCCATGATCCGAATGGACAAAAGTTTTACAATCTTGCAAGATAGTGGGATTAACGTTAACTAAAGTCATGACCTCTCCAAACCCACATTTATCCAAAAATCATAAGATTCATCATTATCCAAAGTAGTGGAACCATTATTTTCTAAAGTTTATGCTGCTCCGAACCCAATTTTAGTAGCATTGGAAATATCATTATCAATAGTAGATTGATCATGAAGATCAGAATTCTCAAGATCACAAGAAACATCACGATTATCACCCCAATCATGATCATTAGCATAATTGACATTCATAGAATTTATACTAACTAAATTTCAATCATGCTTTTGATTCAAGGAACTATCATGAAATAGTTCATAGATTTGTTTAACATTTCATCACAATTTTTAGATTCATGATTTTCAAGCAATACCTCCTAAAGATAATCTAGTGCACTCTCACTAGCAATTGGTTCAACAAAATTGGGTCTTTTGAAAAGATTATCAACTCGATGAGGATCCATTTATCTTAATTTTTTGCATTTACTTCCTATTTTGGTGTAAAAAGATAAAAGAACATAACTAAGCAAGTAAAAAAGTATGTAAGGTACTTGTGTGAAGGTACTTGATAGAAATTTGGTGATGCTCCCTCGCAACGGCGCTACAAATCCTTCCAGATACTTGTAAACTGCTTTAAATTTTTTCCAGAATGGGAGGGGATGATGCAACATAGTATAGTTAAGTATTTCCCTCATTGAGAACCAAGTTAATCGACCAACAGGAGAACCATGCAAACTCCGTGTATTTAGCGCCTACGCACAAAAAAGCAAATACTTGCGCCCAACGCGTGCAAGAGGGTTGTCAATCCCCTTGAACTTATTACTTGCAAGCGATAGGTAGTGATAGATAGTTAACTTTATAAATATAAACTGTAAATAAAAAGAAAGTAAATAATGGCAGCAAGGTATAATGCGTTTTTGTAATTATATTTGTGAGGAGACCTCAGGGTCATACTGTTCGTTATAGTCTTTTCTCTCGAAGAAAGCATATGGTCGGCAAACAAATTACTGTTGGGCAATTAATAGAAAAGCGCATAGTTATGCAACATTTATTTGCGTAAATGATCATGTATATAGTCACGACGTCCATAAAAAAGTAGACCGAGTCCTTCCTACATCTACTACTATTACTCCACCAATCGACCGCTATCCAACATGCATCTAGAGTATTAAGTAAAAACGGAGTAATGATTGGAGGATGAAGACATGATGTAGACAAATTAAATCAAATTGGTATGAATGATACCCATAACTTTACCCTTAGTGGTAGCATTACAATAAGTGTCATGTCCCTTACTGTCATTGGGAGTGAGCAGAACAAAATTAAACCCACTACAACGCACCACTCCCACTTGAATATAAATCATTCTAGTTGCCCAAACCAAACCGATAGATAGAAGAGCACTACGAAGCTATAACAATCATTAAAATAAAATACCATCAAGTATTCAATATATTTTCATGAATAATCTAAACACAAACCCAAAATCCATCAGATCCCAACAAACACACCGCAAAGGTTGACTACATAAGATAGATCACCTCGGGAATCGCCATGATCTTGGCCATGAAGAACATAGAGAGAGACATAGCCATCTAGGTACTAACTATAGACCTGTAGGTCTGTGGTGAACTACTCACAGATCACCATGGGAGCAGCAAGATTCATGTAGAGGCCCTGTGTGATCGATCCTCCCTCCGATAGAGCACTAGAACTAGGCTCCAGATGGGAACAACATGGAACAACGACTCGCGGGAGCGGAGAAAGTGTTTCGGGAGGCTCTCTAGGGTTTTTGCAATATTCATTGATTTATAGGCTAGATATCAGGGCCAGGAGAGAAGGGAGGTGGCCCCAAGCCATTAGGGAACTACCACCCACCGGACGCGCCCTGTTAGCTTGGGGACACTACGTGTGTCCTCTGGTCTTCCTCCAAAGCTTCCATGTCTAATTTTGGTCCAGAAAAACCATAAAGAAGTTTCAAGGTATTTGGACTTTGTTTGTTACAATATTTGTGGAAAGCCAAAAACATGCAAAATATAACAACTCGGAATTTGCACTAGGTTAATAGGTTATTGATAAAAAATAATATAAAACAACAAGTAAATACCTAAAAAGTATCCTAGAATGGTAATATAATTACATGTAACAATCAAGAATTATAGATACGTTGGATACATATCACACCTTGCTATAGACCCCACCGTCGACGCCTCGTGTGCAGATGCCACAATATGGTTGGATGTTTTAAACGAGGTTAGTGGTGCTTTCTATAGGACACCGCTGGTACCTTCTTGTGATGTTAATATGCAATCCGATGCTCTAGTATATATGTTATATATAATGTGCAATGTAGTGCTAAGTTAATTGTTTGGTTCATTTTTTGTGATGTTCAGTTAACAATTTGTTTCAATTCTGGAATGCAATGTTCAATTCTTGTGGGTTCAATTTTGTATTATAGTTCAATATTTAATAGTTCTTAAGCATGCTTGGTTTGGATAACTTGCTTCACTATTGGAATCAGAGATTTTGCCGTCTGCCTAGTCTTTGCCGTCTGCTAGCTGACGGCAAAGACACTCTTTGCCATCAGCTTCAGCAAAACTGACGGCAAAGAACTGGCTGATGGGAAAGAAGGTCTTTGCCAGCAGTCAACTCTTTGCCGTCTGCCGTAGACGGCAAAGAAGGGGCCAGCAGACGGCAAAGAAGCTCATCTGGCCGAGGGAACCTTAGGTCAAACTACTCCCCTCTTTGCCGTCTGCTGGCTAACGGCAGAGTTGCCAGAGGCACACGGCAAAGAGTATAGACCCCTTTGCCGTGTGCCAGCAGACGGCAAAGGTCTTGAATCTAGTAACGGCTGTCCCGCCCCCACCCTGGCCCTCTCTCTCTCTCAAATGGCCAATCCCTCTCTCTCCTCCCCCGACGCCCAACGCCGCCACCAGTGTCGCCCGGCCACCCCCGGCGCCGCCCCGGTGCCCCTGGTGCCGCCCCGAAGCCCCACAACCCCCCAGCGCCCCCTGGTGCCGCCCCTGAAGCCCCACCGCCGGCGCCCCGTGGTGCCCCTAATGCGCCCCCGCTGCCCCACCCCCGGCGCCCCTGGTGCCGCCCCCGCACCCCCACCGTCGGCGCCGCCGGCCCAGCCACTGCCCCGCAGGCCTCGGCGCCGCCCCCGCAGCCCCACTGCCGGTAAGCCCATCCACCCCCGCCCCCTTGATTTTTTATTTTATGGTATTTAGTTTTTTGGAATTAGATTATAACTACCGGCATGATTTTTTATTGTTGTTGTAGTAGTTGTTCTTGTTATTGTAGTTGTTGTTGTTATTGTAGTTGTTGTGGCATATATAGTTTAGTTGGTAGGTTAGTTAATTAGTAGTTTTAGTGGTAGTTTAGTTAGTTGGTAGATTTAGTTAGTTAATTAGTAGATTTAGTAGGTAGTTTAGTGGTAGATTTTGTTTTGTTATTTAGTGGTAGCTAGATTATTGTTTAGTTACTTAGTGGTAGATTCTGTTTTTGTTATTTTTTTGCTGTTTAGTGCTATCTAGGTTTAGCGATAGGTTTAGTTAGCTTCGTTAGTTAGGTTAGTTAGTTAGTTAGCTTAATACAAAGAATAGGAAGAAGAAGAAGAGGAGGAGGAGGAGAAGAGGAGAAGAGGAGGAGGAGGAGAAGAAGAAGAAGAATAAGAGGAGGAGGAGGAGGAGAAGAGGAGAAGAGGAGGAGGAGGAGAAGAAGAAGAAGAAGAAGAGGAGGAGGAGGAGGAGGAGAAGAGGAGAAGAGGAGGAGGAGGAGAAGAAGAAGAAGAAGAAGAGGAGGAGGAGGAGAAGAGGAGAAGAGGAGGAGGAGGAGAAGAAGAAGAAGAGGACGAGGAGGAGGAGGAGAAGACAAAAATAAGAAGGAGAAGAAGAAAAGAAGAAGAAAAGAAGAAGAGATGAAGAAGAGAAGAAGAGAAGAAGAATACCTAGTCCTCCTTCTCCTTGCTTTAATTTCCGCAACAATGACATAATTAGCCCATTTAGCTCCAAAATTCCATAATAACCTCAAAATGGCATAAGAACCTTGGTTAGCTCACGAATATTATATACTTAGCTTGTTTTCCTCTAAAATGACATAATTGGAATATTTGTGTTGATCGGGTGGATTTGCATGTGATAGTTGTGTCGTCGCTGGGAGGTCTGCTGTGCGAAGACCTGCCAGTGCGTTGTACGAGCTTCGCCCCTGCATTCGTGGGTCAGTACAAATTTCATCTCCTCCCCGCCCCTTCATTTATTGTGGCTCGGTTTCCGGATGAAACTTTCTAGATTTAGGTAATTCAATTAATTTATCAGTATGCGTGACCAGTATGCGTCTCCCGTTCGAAAGGGCGACATCTATAAATATGCATGTCTTTGCATATTTATAACCACCATCCTTTCGAATTGTCCAACATTATCCATGGACAGCCCGAGTATGTGTAGATTGGGTTCGTTTTCCCGTATGCTGTGCTCTGGATCCGATGCGGAATTTCGTCAGTGCCTCCCTGTTGTTCTCCGGATGCACATCCTCTCTGTTTATTGCGGAGACATGTATCAAGAGAACAGCGGGGAGGTGCTGCCGAAATTTTGCGTTGGATCCGGAGCAGAGCATGGGAAAACGAGCCCAATCTACACATACTCGGGTGGGATTAGGACCGATCTTTACCTATTAGCGTGTAGGTTGCCAGGACGTAATAAAAATGGCGAACCTGATTAACCAATGAATATAAATGCTCAATTATATATAAATATTTTTCTTCTGTCTTTAGTAGCTATGCAAGATGAGTGATCGTGCGTGGATGTATACCGGTCACCCTAGTCAGAAAGAGATGACGAAAGAATGGTTTTTAAAAACAAAGGAATTTGTGAAAGCCGCATTAGCAAATGGCCAGGAAAGAAACTATTGCCCCTGTCCTGGATGCGACAACTATAAAAAGACGACACAGGCTGTAATGATTAAACACCTGCAGAGGAGGGGTTTTAAGCCTAATTATACGGTGTGGACATTTCATGGTGAGTCTATACAACGCACAAGAGCTGAGGTGGTCCGTCATCGCACGGACGAGCATGGTATTGGGATCGAAGACATGGTGCAAGACTTTGATGATGCTCGGGATTCGGAAGATGAGATGGAGGAATCTGCAAAGGCCTTTTATGAAATGTTGGAGTCTTCAAAACGTCCTCTCCATGAGCACACTGAGCTCTGTCAGCTGGATGCAATTGCACAAGTAATGGCTCTGAAGGCTCAGTTCAACTTGGGAAGAGAATGCTACGACGCGATGATGACACTATTTGGACGTTTCCTACCCAAAGGCCATGTCATGCCTGCAAACTTGTACCAGTCGGAAAAAATACTTCGTGTACTTAAGATGCCCTATGAGAAGATAGATGCATGTGAGAAAGGATGTGTCTTATTTAGGAAGGAGTATGCACACTTGGACTATTGTCCCAATTGCGAGTCTTGCAGGTATCTTGTGGTAGACAACGGTATGGGTGAGCAGAGGCAGACCAAAATCGCAGTTAGTGTTTTTTGGTATATGCCAATCGTACCAAGACTTCAACGTCTTTTCATGGTCGAAGAGACAGCCAGACAGATGACATGGCACAAATTGGGCAATAGAACCGAACTAGATGCGGATGGGAATAAGATGATGGTACACACATCGGATGGGGAAGCGTGGAAACATTTCGACGGATTGCATCAGGATAAAGCGGCAGATCCAAGGAATCCTCGAGTCTGCGCCGCCACGGATGGTTTTAATCCCTTCGGCATGACGGCAACCCAATACAGTTGTTGGCCTGTATTTGTCATTCCACTCAATCTCCCCCCCCCCCCCGGGCAGATTATGCAAAGAAAGAACATATTTCTGACGTTGATAATTCCAGGGCCCAATTATCCTGGGAAGAATATGAATGTGTACCTGCAACCGCTTAACTATGAATTGGAAGAAGCTTCGGAAAATGGGGTCAAGACATACGATGCCGCTAGAAAAGAAAACATCAAAATGCATGTGTGGTACATGTACTCTATGCATGACTTGCCAGCGTATGCGCTATTCTCTGGATGGTGTGTGCATGGAAGGTTCCCGTGCCCCCAATGCAAGGCAGCTCTTCAGTTTCATTGGTTGCAGGAGGGTCGGAAGTATTCTTGCTTTGACTTGCATAGACAGTTCCTAGATCCTGACCATCAGTTCAGAAAAGACAAGAAGAACATTACCAAAGGTAAAGTTGTCAAAAACTTGGCACCACCTGCGTTCAGAGGCCAACAGATCCTGGATCAGTTAAACGCCCTCGAGCCTGATCCAGAGCGACCAGGGTATTTCAAGGGGTATAATTCAAAACATGCATGGACTCACAAGCCATGCTTCTGGGATGTGCCTTACTTCAAAGACCTCCTTCTTCCACACAATATCGACATGATGCACACTGAAAAGAATATCGGAGAGGCTATTTTTGGTACATTGTTCGACATAGATGGGAAGACAAAGGATAATATTAAGGCTAGAGTCGATCAAGAGACACTATGTCATAGACCGTTACAAAACATGCGAGAAGGCAAAGGAAAGCAGAAGTGGTCGAAGCCAAAGGCCTGGTTCAATCTTGGAAGGCCAGCTATGATGGAAATTATCTTGTGGGTCAAAATGCACTTGATGTTCCCCGATGGGTATGCAGCGAATCTAAAGAGGGGAGCGAGTCTTGAAAAAATAAAAATCTTTGGTCTGAAGAGTCATGATTGGCACATATGGCTAGAGCGGGTAATGCCGGTGATGTTACGTGGCTTTATTCCTGAGGATGAATGGCTAGTACTGGCGGAGCTGAGCTATTTCTTCCGTGTTCTTTGTGCAAAAGAATTGTCGCCTGGCGTGGTACAAGACATGGAGGAGTTTGCACCGGAGTTGTTGTGCAAGTTAGAGAAGATCTTTCCACCGGGCTTCTTTAATCCAATGCAGCATTTGATTTTACATCTACCGACCGAGGCAAGATTGGGTGGGCCCGTGCAAGATCGTTGGTGCTATGCAACTGAGAGGATGCAGAAGACCCTTCGAGCTAAATGTAAAAATAAGCATAGAATTGAAGCATCGATGGCTGAGGCATTCATTACTGAGGAGGTGGCAAACTTTGTGACAGCACACTACGAAGCCAAAAATCATCATTTGCATAATCCGAAGCCTCGACACAATGATGGAGACCCTAAAAAAGGTGGGTCCAACCTCAGCCTATTCAAAGGGAAGCTCGCACCAGCCGGTGCTTCGAAACCAATAACGTTGGATATCAAAGAATGGCGGAACATTTCGTTGTATATCTTCAACAACCTAACAGAAGTACGGCCGTACATCGAGTGAGTTCTCGGCACATTTTCCCGTAACTTCTAATTCATTTGAACTGCTCTTATTCCCGGATATTTCAAACAGCCGTTACGTCGTCAAATTCTCGGATGGAGCGGTGATCGAAAATGATTCCGTCGAAGAGTATGAGCTTCTGTCAAAGACAGGAGGCGGCTATCCCGGTTTCATCTATTGGTTCAAACAAACGGTAATTATCAATAATGTACCATTTCATTCTTGGTCTAACTTGCGGCTAATGCAACAACCGTTTCATATTAAACTTGTAGGCTAATTCAGAGTCTATGGACGCCGAATTGAGACAAGTCGCTAATGGTTTTGACTATAAGGTCCGTTCATTTGAGAAATACAACATCAACGGGTATCTCTTTCATACCTTTGGCAAAGAGCTATCTATGCCCGACCGGAAATCTACAAATTGTGGTGTCTCTGCCATCGGCGAAGGTGTTATCGAGTATTATGGAAGAGTTGAAGCAGTTTATGAACTTCAATTATATGGTGAAAACCCACCGGACGTCGTAGTCTTCAAATGTTATTGGTTCCAGCCAAAAAAGACTAGAAGGACTCATGAACATATAGGACTAGTCGAAATCAATCCAAACACCCATTTAGATGTTCCCGATGTCTATATTACGGCTCAACAGGCGACCCAAGTTTTCTATCTACCGTGGGCATGCCAAACGGATAAGAATCTGGAAGGTTGGTATGTTGTTTATGAAGTGCCGACACATGTCAGACCACCTCTCCCAAATGAACAGGATTATGAACCTCACATTAACCCAGACACATATGATGGAGAATTCTTCGAAGAAGCACGTCCTTCCAAGAAACGTTTCAAGAACCGCCGTGCTTCATCCAAGAACATGGAAGTAGACAGCGACAATGAATCCGACTCCAGCCCTGAGCCAGAACCAGAAGACCTAGAACTCGTAGAGGTTACTGATGCGGATGACCTGTCAATGCTTCAACGATTAATGGAAGGCCTTTCACAACTTCACGCCGTTGAACCCGATGAGCACGTCATTCATGAAGACATGCGTGATAGTGATGATGATGATGCATTTATTGATGATGATTATTAGTTTCTAAGATTCACAACTTAAATTATATATATATTAATCTTTATTATTCATGTACATATTATTATTCATGTCAGTCATTCAATTTTTTTATGTTGTACTAATTTATTTTAATCTTTATCATGGCAGGTGTTGAAAGATGGTGGGCGCGGGTCCAGAGCGCTCGACGGGTTCTTCCGAAGCGCCCCGCACGAGGGGTGGTACTTCCCTTCCACCCCTATCTCTCCGTAGAGCCTTGGCAGACAGTCTTTCGACACCAGCCGGGGGTTCTTCTTCGTCAGCAGCATTGCCCACTGGGAGAGATGCTGGTCGGGTAGGGAGGAAGGGGAAGGGTACAAGGAGAGGTGGTGGTTGCGGAAGATCCAGGAGGACTGTTGAGCCGTCCTCGCCACCACCACCAGCTCATTCACCCGAGCATAGGACTAGTATGGTCGACCCGTTTGCGGAGGAGGCTACGGGGACTCCGGTCCAGGAGCCTGGTGTTCACGGGCATTCGTCCCATGAGACTCCGGTCCAGGAGCAGCCTCGGGTCGAGGTGCATTCGGCCCAGGAGCAGCCGGAGGAGACTACGGATCCAGAGGCTTCACCCGACGTGGAGAGGCCCGAATGGGAGCCTTGGTCGGACCGTACCGAGTTGCCGGATTGGACTGAGGGTCCGGGTGGCTCAGGGAGCGGGGATGGCGGGGATGAGCTTACAGATAGTGAGGGCGATGTGCAGGTGGACGGGGCCACCGTGTACAAGCGTGGTAGTACACTCTCCCAGTCGCCCCGGCTACCCGCGAGCAGAGGCCGGTGATTAAACCTGAAGGAGATAGGTAAGTACATTTACCCTTTTTTTAGCTTTTGCCTTCAAGTTTGTTCAAATATCTAACGCACTGACCTTATCATACTGCAGGGGATGGGTACACCCTCTTGGAGTCCACAGGCCGAACTCCGTCCTTGGTGTGCTTTGCCGGACAAATTTCCCGGGGTTTGTCACGTTGCCTGGTGAGGGTCACGTTCCTACACTAGGATTTACCTGGGAGCAGTACCAGGCTACACAGGCCCCGCCGGAGGAGATTATAGATGGTGTCTTGTGCCACACGAGGGCCGAGATGGTGATCAATAGCTTTTCGGTAAATTATCCTTTTACAGAATCTAAAATTAACAATATACCTAATTATTGTACTAATCGGTGTTTTCACGTTTGATTGCAGACCTTCTATAGGTGTGAGGATGGATATGAGGAGGAGGCGGCCAGGGTTCTCGAGGTCGAGTGTAGGCGGTTACTACAGAACTTGCGCCACGAGGCTCGGCCGCAGGCTATTCGATATTACTACGCCACGCGTGGTATTAAGAAGGAGAAGAAGGATTGCCGCGGAAAGTTTCTGAAGAAGGAGAAATACATGAAGGTAATTACCTATTCTTAAGTCCTTCTACGTAGTTTTCTTGATTTCATTCATAGGCGTAGCGCTGAAAATTCTTTCTAATAACTTACAGGTGCCCCCGAGATGGTGTGCGGATAAGATGAATTGTTGGGAGGCATTGGTTGATGAGTGGTGCACTGGCAGCTGGCGAGTCGTCCACGAGAATGCGAAAGATCAGCATAGCCAAATGGTTGGTGTGCCACACCATCAAGGCAGCGCCAACTTACTTCAGTTTGGACGAAACTCGCTATGTGATTTGCTTCATGATTCATGCAATTCATTCTTGATGCTAATATTTTGTTCCTCTCTTTTAGGCGCATCACAATAAGACTGAGATGCCACACTTGTACGACCTTTATGGCATGGCCCATACTGCCTCGTACAAGAAGGCGAAGGCATTCTCTGAGTCTGGCCTGGATGATCCCAGTAACTTCACCAACATATCATCCCACCAGAAGCTCGTGGCATACAGGGACGCGGGGAAGGCTATGAAAGGGGATGACTTTAACCCTAGCCAGGAACCTTTGGATCCAGAGCTGGTGATGATATCTGGTGGCGGGAGGCCCCATGGCTCGATAGCCATTGGAGATGGGATAATACGTTGTCCACTCACTCTTCTGGAGATCGAGGCGCGCCAGTCGAGCAGATGTCCTGAGATAACGCCTCGTCCACGGCCAGTCGAACTTGCCATCGAGGTTAGTTGTACAGACTAAGAACAAATTTCATCCATTTCATTATCTGTGTCACCATAGATCATTACTGTGGTAACGAGGAATGGTTTTTCAGGCTGCTCTTCAGAAAGAGAGAGCGGCAAACCAGGCTGCTCTTGAGAAAGAGAGATAGGCAAGCCAGCTGCTCTTGATGAGAGGGACCAGACCACGGCACGATTGCTTGAGGAGGAGAGGGCCCGGAATGAGGCGGGTCAACGGGCCCTGTACGAGCTTTTTGTGGTATGTTTTTTTTCACATTAGCCAAATCATGTGTGTAATGTATGTTTCAATACTAACTAATACGACCCACTCTTCAGGGTCTGTGCGAGAAGAGCGGTCAAGTCCCTCCGCCGATGCCCGTCTTCTCTTCGATTGGCACGGTGAGTTTCATTATAAACTAGTATTAATAATTGAGTGTCATCATGCTAACTGAGACATTGCAAAATATCTTTTCTGCAGAATAACTCCCGAGCGGCATCGCACGACCCTTCTCCAGGGCAACCGTCTCCAAATGAAGCCGGCGCGAGCAACCTGGTGTTTCTCCTCCTTGATGACCACTACGGTAAGTTTCTCCTCCAAACTTAGCTTGTTTTCCTCTAAAATGAGATAATTAGCCCATTTAGCTCCAAGAAGACATAATTAGGTAATTTAGCTCCAACAAGAGGAGAAGAAATAGGGAAAATGAAAAGAAAGAAGAAGAAGAAGAAGAAGAGAAGAAGGAGAAGGAGGAGAAGGAGGAGGAGGAGGAGGAGGAGGAGAAGGAGGAGAAGGCCAAGGACCTTCTAGTCCTTCTCCTCCTCCTCCTTCTCCTCCTTCTCCTCCTTCTTCTTGATTTCTTCTTCTTCTCCTCCTCCTCCTCTTTCTTCTCCTCTTTCATATTATCCTTGCTTTAATTGACCCAACAATGAAATAATTAGTCCATTTAGCTCCAAAATACCATAATAAGCTCAAAATTGCATAAGAACCTTGGTTAGCTCATTAATATTATATACTTAGCTTGTTTTCCTCAAAAATGACATAATTAGCCCATTTAGCTGAAAAAGACATAATTAGGTAATTTAGATCCAACAAGAGGAGAAGAGGAGAAGAAATAGGCAAAATGAAAAGAAAGAAAGAAGAAGAAGAAGAAGAAGAAGAGAAGGAGGAGGAGGAGGAGGAGGAGGAGGAGGAGAAGGCCAAGGACCTTCTATCCTTCTCCTCCTCCTCCTTCTTCTTGATTTCTTCTTCTTCTCCTCCTCCTCCTCTTTCTTCTCCTCTTTCATATTATCCTTGCTTTAATTAACCCAACAATGACATAATTAGCTCATTTAGCTCCAAAATACCATAATAAGCTCAAAATGGCACAAGAACCTTGGTTAGCTCATGAATATTATATACTTAGCTCATTTTCCTCTAAAATGACATAATTGGAACATTTAGCTCAAAAAAGACATAATTAGGTAATTTAGCTCCAACAAGAGGAGAAGAGGAGAAGAAATAGGCAAAATGAAAAGATAGAAGAAGAAGAAGAGAAGAAGAAGAAGAGAAGAAGGAGAAGGAGGAGGAGGAGGAGGAGAAGGCCAAGGACCTTCCAGTCCTTCTCCTCCTCCTCCTTCTCCTCCTCCTCCTCCTTCTTCTTGATTTCTTCTTCTTCTCCTCCTCCTCCTCTTTCTTCTCCTCTTTCATATTATCCTTGCTTTAATTAACCCAACAATGACATAATTAGCCCATTTAGCTCCAAAATACCACAATAAGCTCAAAATGGCATAAGAACCTTGGTTAGCTCATGAATATTATATACTTAGCTTGTTTTCCTCTAAAATGACATAATTAGCCCATTTAGCTCAAAAATAAGGAGAACGAAGAAGAAGAAGAAGAAGAAGAGAAGGAGAAGGAGAAGAAGAAGAAGGAGGAGGAGAAGAAGAGAAGAAGAAGGAGAAGGAGGGGAAGAAGGAGAAGGAGCCCTCCTTCTTCTCCTTCTTCTTCTCTCATTCTTCTCCTTCTTCTTATCTTCTTTTTTCTTATTCTACTCCTCCTTCTCCTTCTCCTTCCCCTTCCCCTCCTGCTCCTCCTCCTCCTCCTTGTTTTTCTTCTCCTTGTTCTCTTCTTGCTTCTTCTCTTTCTTCTTCAATTTAGCTTATTTGTCATATATATGTTCTTCTTATTCTTCTTCTGACTTTCTTATTCCCATTTTGCAGATTGGATGTACTACATGCATGAAAGCTGGCGTTGGAGTGCTTTAGTTTCCGTTTTTATTTGAGTTGATGAACAATGTGGAACTATATGTATATGTATATGTATATATGGATGAACAATATGTGTGCAACTATATGTATGTATATATGGATGAAACTTTGTATGTGTTGGTTCTTTTGATATATGGCATGTACGTTGATGAACAAATGGCATTGATGAGCTTTATATGTATATCATATATGTGTTGTGACCGATTTATGATATATGTGCTATGAATTATATGCATATGTGCTGTGAAATAGAAAAAATAAATAAAAATGTGACAATATAGGCTCTTTGCCGTCTGCCAGCTGATGGCAAAGGCCTTTGCCGTCAGCTGACCGACGGCAAAGGTGCCACGTGGCGCCCAGCTGTGCAACCTGGGCAGCAGCTGCTGGTCATATAGTCTCTTTGTCGTCAGCCTCCAGGGGGCAGACGACAAAGAAGAGGGAACAGAGGAGGAGGCAGACGGCAAATAGTGAAGAGAGGGGGGAGGGGAGGACCCGGCAGATGGCAAAGATGGACGTCGAGGCAGACGGCAAAGATGGAGGGGGAGGGGAGGGGAGGAGAAGGCAGACGACAAAGATTGACGGGGAGGCAGACGGCAAAGATTGACAGGGAGGCACACGACAAAGGCTCCGTTAACCCCTAACGGAGGCAACGCGTGTCGGCTGCCGTCTCAAGAGCTTTGCCGACAGCTCCTGGGGAAAGCTGACAGCAAAGAGCTTTGCCGTTCGCCTTCCGCGGGCAGACGACAAAGAAGGACCTATGCCGTTGTAAGCTGACGCAGAAATTTTGCCAGCTGTGACAATCTTTGCCATCTGGGGTATTGTTTGCCGTCACGGATATTGTCTTTGCCGTCTGTGATGGCAGACGGCAAAGAAGGTGATTCCTGTAGTGCTTATCATCAACTGATTTACTTGTAGTATGCCAATGTTTACTTAAACTGATCAATAACTACCTTATATGTGTTACACAGAAACAATGGGAGGCATAGAGGTTTATCATCGAGATTTGCACATGCATTGTCCTTTGGCTAATAGCACATTATTGTGCAATTGCAACAACCATTCTAATATCAATGTTTTTAAATTTTTGGTCTTGCACATATAGGTCCTGCTGTTAGAGGTTTTGGACCCACTGTTCGATCCATTTTAGATATGGGTAAATGAGATGTCCATGAATATGAGTCAATTCAAAAAAACTCACAAAGATTGTTAGGATAAATAAACCAGTGATCATTAATAACAGGATATTTGTTTGTACAACGAAGAAGACATCATTCAACTATAGGATGGTACTGACACTTTTACCTATTTTTTCCTTTGTGCCATTTAAAAATTCAGAACAAATATTTATGCTTATATTTGTTTTTTGTTTTTTGTTTTTTACAAAGCAGTTCAACAATGATTACCTATCAAACCACGTGCATGATCAAGAGACAAAGAAGGTATTCATTCAACACCCACGGGTCAATATTAAAGTCTTCCTCAAGTGGACGAATGTTGGGCGGGAAATCATCCACAACCGCAAGCCTAAAGTCTCAAGGACATTCATCATTAGTGAAGTCTCAATATTCGACTTCGGGTTTAATAGTTTTCCATATGAGATTCATATGTCTATTTATCGAATATGAAGCTACTTTCCAATGGTTTTAGATGTTGCATGTTAAACTTGGTGTTGTTGAGTAATGTCTTAGCTAGCTATATGCCTATATGATGTAACTAAGTGTTGAGTCTATCTTATGTTGTGATGTGTTGTAAATCAGTTGTGAAATATTCATCGCCGTAATACAAATATGAAATATATGGTGTGTTTGATTTGAAAGTAAATTTGATTACTAAATGGATTATCAATAATAAGCCAATTGCCTTGTTTATTGGGGTTTTCTATGAAAAATGGGTTCTCAGACAAATATCTTCTGATTCAGTTGGCTTATTATTGGGGTTTTCTATGAAAAATGGGTTCTCAGGCACAACCATGGGAGCTAAGCTCATACAAACCACATAGTTTCTAGAAAGAAGGCATGTTGGATCAATGTACAATCACACATGACTTCAGCGTGACAAAGGTTTGCGTTAGGCCACCGTAGGATCGATAGAATATGTGTCTAGAGGGGGATGAATAGACTAATTGACAAGAATAAAATCCTAGCCTTTTCCCAATTTTATAGTTGGGAGATTTAAGCAATTCTAACAAGTCTAGTACACCCTACACATGCTAGTCAACATATATGGCAGCATAAAAGTAAAGACTTTGCACATGTAGTAAGGAGTAGATTTTAGGAGATCAAACACAAAGAGGTTGACACGACGATTTTTGGCATGGTTTCGATAGGTGGCGCTATCGTACGTCCATGTTAGTGGAGACTTCAACCCACACAGGGTAACGACTACGAGAGTCCATGGAGGATTCCACCCACACGGGGTCCATGAAGAAGTGGACTTGTCTATTCCACCACGAATTCCGTCCACGTAGGACTATCCCCACACACGGTAAACCTTCATGAAGTAGGCGATCTCCTTGTCCTTACAAACATCTTCATTGAACAACACAACACGAACTAACCAATCCCCACACACGGTAAACCTTCATGAAGTAGGCGATCTCCTTGTCCTTACAAACATCTTCATTGAAAACCACAACATATCCTTGTCCTCCCAAGCCACATCTAACCAATCCAAGAGGCACCACCCTACAAAAGGTAACAGATGTGGTAGAACGAAGAATTCCTTGCTCTTGTGCTTCTAAAGATAGTCTCCTCAACACACGGTCACTCTCTCACAGAACATGCATGAGTAGGAGAGGTTGATTTTGTGGAAAGGAACTTGGGGAGGCTAGAGATCAAGTTTCAAATGATTGGATTGGAATATCTTGATCTAAACACATGCGGTTGTGGCTCTCTCTCGGAAAAATGTATCTGCCAATGAAGTGTGTGTTCTGAGTGCTTCTTCCACGAATGAGAGATGTGTGGACATGTATATATAGGTAGTCCCCAAAATCCAACCGTTACACCTAAAGTGACCAACTCGGTGACACATAAGTCATGAACTCGGAGGTACCGACTTGCACTAAAGGCAACAACTTTTGAATCTCGGTGGAACCGATATACACAACTCGGTGACACCAAAAATGTGGCAAACGGTTAGATCACACAACTCGGTGACACCGATACCCAAACTCAGAAACTCTGATTTTGTGTGCCGAGACAATAGAAAGTTGGTCACCTAAACTCGGTAGCACCAGCACAGTTTTGGTTGCACCGATTTGGTGGCTTTCTCTAGGGTTCTGTCTGGGACGAAAATCGGTAGGACCGAATTGAAAAATTTGGTGGCACCGATTTTGTATATGTGGCTTTGGACAAAATGGTTATGTGGGAAAATGACTGAGTATTTTTGGTGGCTATCTCTGAGCACTTGAGAAACCAGTTCATTTTAAAACCTCACCCCCTTTTCATAGTATTGGCTTTCCTATGGATTTGAAAGTGATTTCTCACAAATATAAAATGAAGAGTCTTCTAGATTGAAGGTTGAGCCAATCCTATTCCCTTTCCTTCATCAAGTGGCATATCCACATAATCCTTTAGCCAATGATCTCTATGGACTATTTTTGAAATATACTAGGTAAAAGTGTTAGTCCAAGAGACAATGTATGTTGTCATGAATTATCAAAACCACCAAGGGAGCATATGTGCTTTTAGCCACCTTGCACAAGAAATTCCACATAAAAAGCATGTGTGATGGACAGCCTACACCATACAGTTTCTTCTAGGCACCATGTGCGATTCTAAGAAAATCTCAAATGATTTTTCCATTATAATTGTTTGTGATGGCTAACTAGATTGCACCCGTGCTCTTTTTGCTTAGCGTGTGTGACGAGAGGACCAATCGTCGATGGTTTCTGGGTCGTATGAGATGGACCCCCTATCGCACACACATGCGAGGCGATGGTTAAAAACTCCATCGCAGAAAGGGGGTAGAAATCATTTGTATAGGATGCATTTGTAGCAGTGAGTTGTGCTGGTTGTGTTTTTGGGAAAATATTTGTTGCACAGGATGAAGAACTATTGAATAATATTTTGAACAATGTCAATGATTGGACACATCCTGAACCACCACTAGAAGAAATTCAAAATAAGAGAGGTATTCTATTCCTTAGTTTGGAAGATATGCAAGAAGCTAAGAAATCTATGAAAGAAAAAGGTATAACTGAAGACGTCAAGAATCTACCACCTATTGAAGACATACATGGATTCGATATCCCTACACGGGTAGTAGAGGTAAATTCTCTTTGTAGATTTGGTGAGGGTGATATACCATATTACCAAAGTGCTAACCGATGCATTTATGAATCTGGTAAGTACATTGTTAAGCAATAACATTTCAATATGTATATTAAGGATCAATTAAAGTGTAATGCCATGATGATTGATCGCTTGAGTGACTTGATGTTTAGAATTGCTAATGTTTTTAGAGGTTTGGGAAACATTTATCCATGGTTCATACTCAGCTAGAACAAGTATCTAAGTCACAAAATGATTTTCTTACTAAAATGAATAATAAACTAAATGATCATGTTGTTAGAGTTATGACTAGAGGGGCTAGAATGACTCTAGAGCCCCTTTATCCTGAAGGACATCCTAAAAGGATTAAGCAGGGTTCTAGAACATTAAGAATGATACACCTAGTTCATTTAGGAAGAAAAAGAAAAAGAAAAATGATATAACTTTGCATGCTTCTAGTGAACCTGGGGTAGGAAAACCTTCTCAGAATGATGTTTCTATTTCTTATGCTGAGACACAATATGGTAGTGAAAATCCACCTAGCGATAATGATAATGATGATGTTCATGCTGATGGTCAACAAGATAATGATAAAGAACCTTATAATGATGTGGAAATATAACCTATTGTCGATCTT